>NC_135186.1:21447613-22062113 GCF_041146795.1 Maylandia zebra | reverse complement strand
ACACGGTGGACCACTCTGTCTTGGTTTAGGGCTGCATTGAGGAAAAGCACCGTCAGATTTTGATCCACTATACAATAGCATGGTGGCATGGTTGTTAGCTCTGTTCCATAGACCTATTCCTAAAGGCTACTTAAGGAAATTACTTGCCTAAAAGAAAGCTTGCCTAAGAGTTCAGGCTGTGTTGAAGAATAAACGTGGTCATATCAGATGTTGACTTTCAAGCTTTTTAGAATTGTACAAACTCTGCTTTCACCTCATATACTGTATTTTTCCACATGTTTAACTAAATCTCTGCACCATTTCTCAAGCAAACTGAACAGAAATGAGTAGTGGCTCAAGACAATAGCACAGTACAGCAAAGACCTATAAATTCCCGTTAAGTATGTAAATGGCCATCATTGCAAATCATACGTTAACACACCTGTAATACAATGACGTCACTTTGACCGGTGATGGTGAAGTTATTATCGAAGACATGTCAAATAACAGAAGATTGTTCTGTAAGAGGTACAGTTATTTGAAGTATAGGTTAATTTCCATCACTGCCAATTAAAGTGTTACAACACATAAATTTACTGCCATGAACCGTAACTTGCTTTACATCAACGGCCCAGCCGTGGCACAGGCCTTAGCGCAAACATAAGCTAACGTAAAGCGATCAAAATCCGCAGGGCGACCACAGATTGCCCATATCCTATGCTGCTATGCATTTTCTTGGCCTCTTGAGCACATTTAATAGCCGAAAGTAACACGGCTTTCACCACACTGTGAAAGACGTCAAAATTAACGTCAAGGCTGTTCCCCCTGGCTTCTCCATAGGCTCCAGTTAGCGATCGTTAGCTACGTTAGCTGGTTAGCACAGAAGGTAATTCAGCATGAATGCATTGAAACGCAATGCATTAGCTTTCCAATTCCCTAAGTTTAGCTTACAACATATGATAAGTAAAATAGGCGTAAGAAAAGCAAAAGCCTTACCACATATATTCATCTGAAAATAAGTTGAAGCAGTCGGCATCTGCTTGCTAGATTAGCTAACAAAACATGAATCAAATACAGTGTAAATTTACAGCAAGTTACAACTTCCGGCGATGATTTTCAAAATAAAAACAGAGGAAGTAACAACGTTTTTTTGTAATAAAGGTAACTGAAGTAAATAAAAATAATTTACATCATTCTAAAATTGTAATAATAATAATAAATATTATTATTTTATAATTCGGTTTTGTAAAATACCAGCTGAATAATTTTAAATGGGCATTTTCTGTCAAATAGAGTAGTGGGGTTGTCACTACTTGTTACTACCACATTAGAAAGCACTATGGAATTCTGTCAGTATCACACATTTGCACTTGTATCTTGTAATTTTAATTGGTGCGACTATTTTTTGTTTTGTTTTGGTATTAAAAGATCCCATAATATTAGTAATTAAAAATAGACACTTATTAAAAAGCTCAAAGCAGTAGCTTTGCTTTGAAACAGTTTTTCACAAGCCGTGGTGGTAGAAAAGTTAAAATGTTTAACAAGAGGTCAGTTGGGGATGGTTGTCTCACTGGTCTTAGGGTTGGTTCTCACAGGTATGACAAATCTTTTTGTTTGTTGGTTGGCAGAATGGTTTGTGTTAAGTCATGCACAAATAGCCAGACCAATTTGTTGTCTGAAAAAAATAATCTCACAAATATTGTACCAGTCCAGGGGTGTACATTTGTCATAATTGACCTGGGTAAGTTACAGGGTTGCTAGATCTTTAGAACTTTAAAATACATCTCTTTCCTTACATGTATAACTGAGCATCCATCCAGACTTTCATTCTTCTTCTGACATGTTTACACTGACTTGTTTACTATTGCGTAGATTACCTGTGGTAAAAATCCTGCACAAAAAGATTTTAAAAAGATTCTGGCTGTTTTAATGATATCAGTGATACAAAACTTCAGAATACACTCATGAATGTGGAATCTGTTCTCATTTGTTTTTGTGGCTTTAATAAAGGTTACATTGTCAAAACACTGCAAATTCCTAATTTTAACTGCTCATATGTAGAATAAGTCACAATAATTATCACTGCTTCAAATTCACAGTTTAAATACACAGAACACTAGGTGGTGTTCAAACTTATTGATGGCTCTATCTGAAAGGCAGAAAACCCCCTCACAACATTACACATTCTTTTTTTAATCACAATTTTTATTGAAACCCAATTAATAACTATAGGTACAACCAAACCTGCTATGGGGTTGGTTGTCACAAAGTGTCAGTGCTGGTGATGGTTAATTACGTTTTGTTGCAATTAATTGCAAAAATGAGAAGGACACACATTTTGATTGAACAAAGGAATGGTTACTGAAGGAGTACTGAAAGAGCAGTTTGTGCAAGAGAAAAGCATGTGACAACCAACCCTGGTCTACCAGGGTCTACCTTATTCCTTCAGTTTTTGGTCAAATACAGTACAGTACAGTACAAAAGCCTTGACCCACCCCTCATTTCTTTATACTTTGCTTGGAAAATGTTTGCTTTCATGCATCCATATAACTCTTTGCCACTGATTTTCAGTTCAGGTCTTGCATAATTTGACATCCCTCAGCATTTTCTCCCCATTTCCCTTCTCAATGATTCCTTGATGACACCCTTCCACTAAGATCATTTGCGATCAGGCTTCAGTAGATGTATTAACTGCAGGGATTTTTTTTCTTTTTCCACCCATCCACTTCCGCTCATCCTTTTCAGGGTCGCGGGGGGCGCTGGAGCCTATCCCAGCTGTCATAGAGCAAGAGGCGGGGTACACCCTGGACAGGTTGCCAGTCTGTCGCAGGGCTAACACACAGGGACAGACAACCATTCACACTCACATTCACTCGCACGTTCACACCTAGTGGCAATTTGGATTATCCAGTTAACCTATCCCCACAAGCTGCATGTCTTTGGACGGTGGGAGGAAGCCGGAGTACCCGGAGAGAACCCACGCAAACACGGGGAGAACATGCAAACTCCACACAGAAAGACCCCGGCCTGATGGTGGAATTGAACTCAGGACCTTCTTGCTGTGCGGCAACAGTGCTAACCACCGTGCCATCGTGCTGCCCTTTTTTTCTTTTTGTTAAAGGTAATCTTTATCTGGTAGTTTTCTCAGCCTGGCACTTCTTCTGTCCTCCACTTATCCAGTTTACTCAAATTTTTTTTAGGGACACATTGCACACAGGACCAAGATAACCAAAATTTTCAGCACTTTGGGAATCACCTTGTTAAATGTTAAAAGAAAATTTTATGCCAATTAAACTTCTATATTTTGCATTTTTCATAGTCATGTAAAGATACAATTAAAAATCCTTTGCTAAGGTTTTTGTTGTTTGAATGATTGAGAGGTCAGTGTCAAATGGTTTAACTGACAAAAACAGATTCCTCAGTTAAACAGATAGGAATGAAAATGAGTGGTAACGTCCAGAGAAACACTTTGAAAAGTCTCCAAAAAGCCTGGAGAGCTACTGCTCAAGACCAATTTGTAAAAATTACAAGAAAATCTGCTGGAAATAGGTGGTGGCTCAAATGTTTTGCTCAGTGTATGAAGACTCAAAAAACAGATAAACAATCATTACTGTTTAGGATGTGTGCAAGCTTTTTATTTGTTGGGTCTGAACAGTGCCGATCTTTGTTAAAATCAGCAACAAATGCAAACATAAAAAAACAAACAAACAAAAAACCAGACAGGTGCAACATCAGACTGTGCAAATGTGTGCCTTAAGGCATGGCACTCTACAGTACAGGAAACAAGTATCAACAGTCATATTGCACTGGTGAGGGAGAAAACAAGGTGAAAACCCCAATTTGATTAGTCAGCACTGGCCGTTCTGGACGCAAAGATCAAACCCATTTTGTGTACAAGTGCAATGCTTTACAAAAGTTGCTGGCTTCTCAAATATTCTGGCTAATATAACAACAAAAGTAGGCAAAAAGTAAACAGAACATCCCTTCCTAAATATGTGCCGAGTGAATGTATTGCTCCAACAGTAAAAATAATGTGTACAGCACAACAAATGTTCATATAAAAATAGTCATTACATTCATTCCATCTCTAAAGAATTTGATCAATCCAAATTTACGAACAAGTGCACCCAGCTCTAGAAAAAAAAAAGCCTTCACAGGTTCAAAGTGAGAACAAAATGATGCAACAACTCAAATTTCTTAAATTATGTATTTAAATACGTTCACTCTACTGATATTTAAAACCCTTTAAACTGAATCAAATCCACTTGATGAAGGAAATCGATTGAGATAGGACGGTCTCATCACATTTGTGTACAACATATAATGCTAGTCTTAAAAATGGTCCAGAGAGCCACTGATTGTTTGCAACAGTTAAAGCTGCAGCAGCTGTACCAAACAACATCAAATCACAGTTACACACCATATAACGAACAGGAAAGTAAAAGCTTTAGCCTCTGTGTTTCAGTTCAGGACAGTCTTGTTCATGCGTGACAATACACGTCTTAATCACTTTCACCACTCCACTTGATCTCACGCGCAATCTGGTTTAATGGTGAAATGTAGTGCAAAGGATGAAAAGCAATCCGATGGCTCATATGCACTTTGCACCATGCATGTGTCGTTTAAATGGTGTGGCATCATTTCTTTCATTCATTTATATAAAACCGCTCACTCAGGTCTCAACTAGCTGCTACTCCCAATAATTTCTAACCTTTAAAAATTACTGTTTTCATCACCGACCTCGAGTGTGTTGGATAATAATTAATGAGCACACCTAACATTTCTTTACCCTGCTGTGCATAATGCAGGCTGCAGACTGATGCCACTAAGGGTAAAGGTACTGAACACACATTTTCAACACTATGTACACCGTGACTGGACGTTATGTGAGGATGTGGCAGAGTGACTGATATGCAAGATGGTGACCAGTTTAGTATTCTTGTGAGCAAAACAAATTAGTATCAGAGGATCCCTTTCAGAATCTTTTGCCTATCTACTTTTATCTGATCAGCAGCCTTCTTACTCCCTCTTTAGGCATCATACAGAGTAAGTCTTACTATCTTGGCATTATATGTTTGTAAAATTGGACGGATGCACTAAGGCATATTGGACATAGTAAGGGCAGAGGCATCTGCACTACGGGGGTCCTTCACTCCAATGATGAGGTCATTAGTTCTCCGTGTGCCCTCCACCAATGACAAAATATCTCTTTTCTGAACTTTGTGACCTTTAGCTTCCAGCCCCTCCACATCCTCTTCTAAAAACTTGGCTGCAAGAGAGAAAGAGAAAGTGTGAGACAGAAGACGGTACTAACATAATGTTGAGCTAATAAACACAGTAGCTGTGGGATCACAATTAGGTTAAACTCTAATTCTACAAGGACCTAGTATATCATGTTTGTAACCAAGCACGTGTTTTTTGGCTTTTGACTTATGAATGGATTCAAGGGCAAGATTAAGACAAGTGAGAAGTTAGCAGAGGCTCTGATTGAGCCAATGATCATCACTCTGCTGCTCATATACCAGTCAATAAGCTCTGGTAGGTGAGAGATGGACTATTGCCCCTGATCCATGGGCGACCGTGGCTCAGGGGGTTGGGAACCGTATCTGTAACCGGAAGGTCGCCGGTTTGATCCCTGGGCTCTCCGTCCTGGCCGTTGTGTCCTTGGGCAAGACACTTTACCCCACCACCTACTGGTGTTGGCCAGGAGGCTGGCACAATATGGCAGCCTCGCTTCTGTCAGTCTGCCCCAGGGCAGCTGTGGCTACAACCGTGGCTGCCTCCACCAGTGTGTGAATGAATAGTGGCATTGTAAAGCCCTTTGGGTGCCTTGAAAAGTGCTATATAAATCCAATCCATTATTAATTCAACCAAGATGATAATTCGTGATTCTACATTAGGATCCCTTTGAATTAATACCAATAGATTCAGGCTACCTAGATTACCTGGTCACATTTTTCTTTTGTTCTTTAGTGAACTGATTGGAGCCAAATGCTGTAGATTGGTTAGATCTATCTAGAAGCTTTCAGTTAGTAGTTTGTCCCTCTTGCTATAAAAATGGAGCCAGAGGACAAGAATTAAAGTGTATAAACCAGATAATTTTTTTTTGTAACACAGTATTCATCCTCACAATTTTCCCAGGCAATAATAGATATCAAACTGCCAAGCTTCATTCTTTTTTAAGAGCCCGTGCACCAAGTTGCTAGATTACGTGGACATGTTAACTGTGGGTTCATTATTAGCCAGATCAATGGCTGGCTTCAGTTAGCAGCCATCAGAAGGTGTGTACACTTTGGTCATAACAGTTACCAACAATACTCAGTTAAGCTGTGACATTTAAATGAGGCTTAATTCTTACTAAGTGGCCCAAAGTGTGGCAAGAAAATATCATCCCCACCAGCAACAGCCTGAACTGTTGAGGAAAGTCAGGCTGGATCCATGTCTTCATGTTGCCAAAGTATGAATCTAAATGCTGCAGCGCAAATCAAGACCCATCAGAGCAGGCAATGCTTTTCTTCTGTAGTCCAATATCGGTTAGTCTATGTATAACTAATGAATTGGCTACTGATTCTATATTATTATTCATAAACAAAATTCTTATGGAATTTCCACATATGACCTTAAGATTTAGGGGGTGGGTGTGGCTCAGGTCGTCCACTGATTGGAAGGTTGGTGGTTTGATCATCGGCCAAGTTGCTCTCGATGGATCAGTCTGAGTATGAGGGTGTGTGCGAATGTAAGACATAGTGCTTTAAGGTATAGAATGGAAGCGCTGTGTGAATGTGTGTGACTGAAAGAATTAGGCTTGTAGTAAAAACCACTTTGAGTGCTCAGTCAGAGAAGTGCTATACAAAGTACCACTCCAGTCCACTTATGCTACATCCTACTAAAACTACAGAAGACTGATCTTTTAATCAAGACACTTCGCTGTTCCATGGAAACACTAAACCTCAGCATCTGCTTCCCATTACAGCAGAAGTACCTGCTGCTTTTCCTGCTCCTCCTCTACTTTGCATAGTGTACACAGAAAACACAACCTAAAGACAACGTAAGCAGAGGTGTATGGCGTTATTTTTGTGCCACTATTCTGAGCGCACGTAAAAAAAAAGTTTGCAGGTGCAAGTGTTGTATTTTGAGGAGAAATCTATTTTGAGCAAAGAAAAGCTGAATTAGAGCGAACAAAATTCATTGCTGCGTGCAAAAAATGTATTTCAGTGTTTGCTATTATCCACACACACACACACACACACACACACACACACACACACACACACACACACACACACACACACAGTAGCAGCCCCTCTCGCTCAGTTTTTGCATTTGCACTTGCTCGCAATGTTTTGCTCGCGCTCTCAACATTTCTGCCCGTGCGCGCTCAGCTCTTTCTGTACACCGTTATATTTGTGCCACAAAACCAGCCAATCACAGACTTGGATGCAAAAAAATCTGATTGGCTGTTCTGGTCTCCAATCAGCTCGAAATGACAAAATGCAATATCCCAAAATCCATTTCGTCCAAAACTCAAACGAGGCAGTGGCGGAGTTTGAAATATTACTCTTACTGGGTCACAAAATAAACTTTTAAGATATTTTCATGCGAGAATGGTGCTGTGTAAACTTCAAATACCTGCTCGATTTATCAAGGCATCACATATTTGCACAAATGCTCTCAAAATATAAGTTTATTTTTTTGCATCCAAGTCTGTGATTGGCTGGTTTTGTGGCACAAATATAACGGAAAGAATTGAGCGCGCACAGGCAGAAATGTTGAGAGCGCGAGCAACACAATGTGAGCAAGCGCAAATGCAAAAACTGAGCGAGAGGGGCTGCTATTGTGTGTGTGTGGATAATAGCAAACACAGAAATACATTTTTTGCAAGCAGCAATGAATTTTGTTCACTCAAATTCAGCTTTTCTTCACTCAAAATAAATTTCTCCTCAAAATGCAACACTTGCACCTGCAAACTTTTTTTTACGTGTGCTCAAATTTTTTTTGCGTGCGCTCAGAAGAGTGGAACAAAAATAACGCCATAGAGGTGCAAGGGTACTACAGGACTCTCTGCATGGTGTATACTGCATGTCATAGCAGTAATGGTGAGCCAACACTGTTATGCTTGGATCAAACCTGATAAAAGAGGTTATCAGTAAGAAAAACTCACAGTCCACTAGGAGGGTGTTGGGCTGCAGCTGTGGGTGGAGTCTTCCATATGCTAAACTGTCACTCATGTTTTTACGTGAAGACAAAACATTCATCAGCACCTACGAAGGATCAGAATAACATCAAAGTAAACTTCTGTCAACGTGTATTTCCACATTTATAAGAATAACTATGAATGTTACAAATTCCTCCAGAAATCAAGCAACCTGTGTTATGCCGCTGAGAGCCTTCTCTCCATTGGATGATCCAACGGCCACATATGTGCCACATAACCCCACGGCTGGCCTCACTGCTGTGGGCATCAAGAAGGACATGGGTCTTTTCCCAGGGTGGAGGTTGTTATGCTACAGCCAACCAAAAGAAAACAAAATCCATAAGAAATGCTGCAAATGTGTTAAGAACAAATCCGTTAACACTGAAAGAAAAAAGTCGTAGTTACTGGGTTGGGTGATGAGCTCTGTGTTTTATTAGTCCATGAGAAGTCCAGAATCTGGCTATTCAAAAGGATTCCTGAAGGAGTCACAATCCCACTGCCAAAGGGCTTGTTTAGCGAGCTAAAACAAGCAGAAGTGAGTATAAAAAGTCTTAACTTGTATTATTCATGAATTTTAATCAACGCTTAAACATCTTTGGGATTGTTTAAATCCCCTACAGTCCTTTTAAAGGGTTGCATACCTCATTACAGACACAATGAGGTCGTCTGGGCCCATGACCATGACTTGGGCCGCTGCTGCACCATCCTCCAAGGTAAAGGTTGTTGTGTAATGCTGGACAGGGAATGCCTGAGAGTCACTGATCATCTCGCGAAGTTGGGAAGCCTGGGATTTACTTGAAGGTTGCAAAAGAAAGGGCAGGGTTCAAATAAAATATCTTACTTAATTAGGCTGTATTTATAAAATATAAAAGGCAGTGGGAGCTGATATCTACCTCAGCATCTTATCAACAATCTCTGGAACGGTGGAGTCATACATGGGATCTCCCAGCTTACTAGCCAGGCCCAGAGATATTTTCACAGCCTGGAAGATTAACGCATAATTAACATATTTTTTTTAATCCTGTCAATTAATTTACTTTACACACATTTAATAGGCTTTGTAAATTGTGCTAAACTGTTTTGCATTACCTCTGCAATCCAGTGGTAGGTAGTGGTCCTCGGCATCTGGCTGGTGATGTTGTACCCTTCAAGGATGTTGAGTGCAGTGATCAAAGCAACGCCTGCATGTGGGGCTGGGGCTGCCATCACGTGGTGTCCTTCAGAAACACCAACAGATCATTAGACAGAATAGATATACATCGGAAATGTGTTCGCCAAGGGCACCAACTCTCATTTCTGCCATGGACTTCTTCACTCTATACACCTGATCTGATCAAAAAACAGGCCAAAGTCTGGTCAGGGGCTGGATTTTATCTAGCTGCAAAACAGAGCCTGAAGCCCGGAGGCGGTGCAGTTCATTTACAGATCGGTTAAATAACAATATGCTGAAAGGCTGTTACGGATTTCGGTCTGATGATACCAAAAACATGTTGCCCAACCCAGCTTTAACCCTTTAACCTTGTCAACTTCAAATGTAACTGGCTGTTACTAAATAAATACTGGAAGGACAAGCTGTGTTCACAGAACTGCTTCAGATCAGTGCTGTGTTCTTGAAAATAGCTGAACTGGTATTTACCCTGATAGGTGATTTCTGCTGGCTTCTGTATGATTGAGCTGTAGTTTCGAATGTCATCCTCTGTGAGCACTCCGCCTCTCGCTTTCACCTATTAAAAAATGAAAGGATAAACTGAAATTTAGAGGCGAGTATTCTTTATCCTGTGTGTTACTGTTACTAACTGGACATTTTAAGAGTCAGGAACATTTCATTTACCTTACTCTTATGCTTATTTAGTAGGGCTGTGCGATATGAAGAAATATATTGGATGACGAAATGAAAACATCTATCTTTTGAAATTATACGCTATCGTTGTTTCATGTTGTCGCAAAATACACTGTTAATACCAGCATAGCCCGTGAAGATGAGGCAGAACCAGATAGCTCCAAACAGAGAGATCAGTCAAAACAAATCGAGGACATTATTCCTAAACAAGAGGCTACCTCTGTAGCATGGACATGGTTTGGTTATGAAAAGTCTGACACGGACCAGAAAACTATGCAAATTATGCCACAAACCGATCCCAACACGGACTCAAACACGACAAACCTCGTCAACCACCTATGCAAGAATCACATGAAAGAGAATGGAGAGAGTTTACGGATAAGAAACAAAAAAGAGGCATCAGGTGCTCAAAATAAACCCTAGACTCAAACGTTAGAACAGGCTTTCCTCTGCAGCACGCCATGTAATAAATACTCACAAAGAAAATGGTAGCTGTTACAACTTATGTCTAAAAATATATCACTTCATGCATCAGTCAAAACACTCGACTCCAGGTACATGACGCCCAGCTGAAAACACTTCACATAAGTCGATTTGCCAGAGATTCACAGAATTTACAGAAAAAGCACTATTTTTATATATATATATATATATATATATATATATATGTGTATATATATATATATATATATATATATATATATATATATATATATATATATATATACACATATATATATATATATATATATATATATATATATATATATATCGTTATTGGGATGAGAAATATCTTATATTTGGTAATATCGCACAGCCCTATTATTTAGAATCTCAGGATTAATTTAAGATTGTGTAATTTATGATTTTGTTTACAGAAAAAAGTAAAAAAAACAAACAAACATTTGAAGACTGAAAATATCAGGTCTGGTATAACCTGCTGTGATGCCTGCTACCCCACATGTTAAAAAAACAAACAAAAAAACCCCCCAACAACTTATGCTTAATTAGAGAACTCATATTCAAATTTCATTGCAATGAATTATTTTATTAAGCTAGTGCTGCTTGGAATATCATTAAATCTACACCAGTCACTGTCACAATAATTGCGTGTAATGATTTTCTGTTGTGAGATCTGTAATTTTTAGCCCAGTCTCAGAGCAAAATGTGAAACAATCACAAAAAAGCAATTTCTGTCATCATCCATCTTTGTTGACCTGAATCATGACATCACTTATATTGTTCAGACAAAGTGGGGATGGATCACCTTGGCAACCAAGAAATCTGCGCTGTAAAAGAAGTAGCAACTGTTGCATCTTATTTTTGTTAAACCTAATCCACTAGTTTTTAATCCCCAGCTCTAAACAAGTTCTTTAAAATGTCTAATCCAGTTCATGTTGATTTTGTGTAGATTTACACACACCAAAAAGTACTCTTTTACACAATGTTCATTATTTTACTGAAATGTAATGCAGTATTTTACTCACACAGTTACTCACCGGAGAAAGTAATTTGTTACACTACTTGTTGCATTGCTTTCTAGTTATTATTAATGAGGACACACCTATTACTACCTACCAGATGCTTGCAAAGAGCAAATGCTGTGGTTTGCATTTTGCTCTTCTCAGAAAAAAACGTGCAGTAAAGATAAAAGTCGTCTCAACATCTCCACTCCTCAAAGAGTGGAGACCGCTCCATCATTTCCCTTCTGACAAACTGAAATCAGCTGATTGCAGCGCAAGTGTACAGGAAGAAAAAGGCATATATTTTTTGTAATTACTTACAGTTATTAGCGCAGCGATACCTGTAAGTAATTACTGGACTAACTGTACAAATAACTGTAATGTTATTACTGAACCTAGACCTTTACTGAAAACTGTTACACCCAACAGTGATGGACACGTTTCAGGACATATGAGGCAAGACTAATGAAAAATTATGTTCAGGGGCCTAAAAGTAATAGAAATTATTGCCCAGGAACAGGAAGAAGTAGATTAGAGGTCATGGCTATCTCATGAACTGCTATGAATATTGAATACTGCACTAAATATTTTTGTATTTATGTAAGCTTTTTCTTATATGTTTTAATTTTGTAGACATGAAAGTACTTCCAAAAAGAAGCAATACTTCTAGTTTATAAAATGTGTTTATTTTAATCTGAAGATAGGTAGTCGAGAGTCACAGTGAAGTTGAATTTCTCTGAAGCCTTATTTCCCCGAGTCGTACAGGGAACAAGAGGGCAAGTATAACAGTGACTTAGCATAGGAGAGGGAAAACGACTCGCCACTGAGACTATGCAGGATTCATGACCACTTACATAATCACATCTGTAGCTTGGTGAAAAAAATGTTTATCCTTACTGCAGATGCCATTTTCTGAGCCACATTTCCACTATAGAACTCTGATATCCCTTTAACAGCGACAGCATCGAGAACAGCTGCTAAATCGAGGCGTCTGGTGAACTGTCCGGTGAGGGGAACCTGGTCTTTGGGTAGGAATAAATCCCGAAATGCAGCCGACATGTTTTGGCTCTTAACATTTGCCAAAGCTTCAGCTGTGGAGAGAACAAAAGGGAGGCAGATGAGATTAAAAAAAAAAACACCCCCACTGATTTCACACCAAGCAATTTGTTCTATATATTACCCTATACTTACCAAAGTCATGAGTAACGTTAAATCCATTTCTGGCCACATCTGCTGCCATGGCAACGACATCTTTCCAGGGGATCCTGTTGAAATCAAAGGTCATACAAGTCTGCCTTCTTTTACAAATATGATATGTTTCATACAGACACTCCTCATTTTCAAAGAGTATATTTTGCCAAATTGAGAAGCCACATTTTCTCCCTAAACGGATCAAACAGGTTAGCTCTTAACAGCCGAGGCCTCTGGATCAGGATAATTACACAGCATTAGAGTAACTGCGGCTTAACAATCTGACAAAAATAAGCTACTGGCTTTTCTTTAAACACAGCTGGTGTACATTCACAATGAGTCACTGCTTAAGTTCTGAACAATGAGAGAAGCACAGTCATTGTCAACAGCTCAAAATATCAGTTTTTGCTATTCTTGCCTTAAAAGAACAATGAAAGAAAATGATTTGTTTCATTGAGGAGTGTCACAAACAAAGTGAATTAAACAATAACCAAGAAGAAAGGAATGCAGATAATCCAGAAAGCCGCAACTATTTATGGCATAAGAAGAAAGGACTGCATAATATGCTGTTTACCTGCCATAGAGCTGGTGTGCCTGATGCAGCCCACTGAGCATGCCAGGAACTCCTACCAGCAAGCCATTCTGAAATGCCAATGCAAAGTAAACAGTGCATAAATAATCAAAAGAGTGACAAGGCTCTCTGAGCAACCCCATATAGGTATAATAAAGAGTCCTCCAGAGTAATTCCTTACATTATCTTGAAGGTCTGTCAGCAGCATCTTCTCGTCGATTGCCGATGGTGCTGTCTCTCTGAAGTCAATGACCCTTGTCTCATTCTTACGGATGTCGTGCACCAACATAACGCCTCCACTGATCATCAAAAGAGCAAAAAGTGGTCTTCAAATTCATACTTAATGGTGGTTCTGCTTAGCAGAGATTGATCTGTTCCTATAACTCACCCTCCAATACCAGACGTGTGAGGGTGCACAATTCCCAAACAGAGAGCAGCGGTGATGGCGGCGTCAACGCTGGAGCCCTGCTTTTCAAGAACGTCAAAGCCCAGAGATGTACACTGAGCCACATCTGTCACCACTGCTCCTTGGTTAAAGACCTTGCAGTAGACAAAGCAGAAAGGGAGAGAGGCAGTTAAAAAACATTCAGAATGACAGAGGCTTGCATGTAAGGAGGCTAAGAAGCATGTGGAGTCACCCATAATCCTATAATAACCCATACTTATTTGAGTGAAGCAACAGCATTGCAACACGACTACAGAAAAATGACATGCAACCCTACCTGTGGATCTCCAAAGTAGATCTGCATGATGAGAGCCACAGTGACTCCTGTAGCAAAGGTGAGACAGGCCGTGATGATGACTGTCAAGCCATCTCGCTGGCAGGCACATTCTTCTGTAAAAGGGTCTCTGTTGGTCTCCTGCAGCGACACAGCATCATGGCTAGCTAGGTCTGAAGCCGAGGAGGGGAGGCGCTGGAGGCGAGCCGACTTCAGAAACAGATCTGGGTCTGAGACACAGCACCACCATACCAAATGCTATTAGTCAGCAAATCACAAAAAAAGCTCCCTTGTAACCATGACTGTGTGTGAGATAAACGATTTTCTTTGATAACTTCTGTCTGACCTGTATCTTGCTCACTCAGGACGTTGTCATCATCCTTGCGGGATTTCAGGGTATTTTCCCCAGACACGTCATCTTCTGGCAACCTGGGGAAGCTGGTGATGCTCATGTAGTCCACTGGAGAGTAAGCGCTCCCCAAGGTTGTCTCTGGATTGGCATCTTTATCCACCACGCTTCCACTCGGGTATCCGGCCACAATTTCTGGAGCAGCGTTGTGCATGACTTCTAAGTACTGTATCTTTATCTTTGAGGACCTAATGCAGGATATCCATATTCACTGTCCCACTTGTTCCTTGTCTGGGATAGTAAGCCACACACATGCTACTATTATCCACACTAAAACACAAATAAATCACTAAAATATACCTTTATGGACCGCTAGTGTTGCTGTGGCGCTGAAGAATGACCTCATCTGCTTTATCTTTAATGTCCCAATAAATCACAGTTTTCTTACCGTGATCTGTAAATCTCTAGTGTGACATTGGCACCCTTACAAAAAGATCACAGCAGCCTCATTTGTCCTCCTTAGGGGAATGTTATTAATAGGCCAAGACGCGGATGTGTAGCTCCAGTGATGGTGCATTTTCTACAACCTGCAAAGACGAGAAACCACGCAGAATAACTAGTTTTTGAGGATGAATTTCCTTAAAGACGCACATGTTCATAACCATGCTTATTATGTATCTAAACCCTCGCGAAATATGGCTTAATCTAAATATTTTCATGCTTGCCTATAACACACACAGACACATAAACTATTACTATTGCAGAATAACAGCGTTATTGCCGGTTAAACACGGACCTTCCTCCCTCCGCGGCGCCTCCACCACCGCGATGCCACAAGCTAGCACATCTCCTTTTTTAAATTCAGCTACAAAGCGCTCGGAGCTCGGCTAACGTCACTTACCGTCGTTGTAAGGTACCTCCAGTCAAATAATACCAGTGATACTAAAATAAAAAGTCGTTCCCGACTGGGTTGTTTTGGATTTTTAAAAGCAGCAGGTGAGCTGAGGTGAACGCAGCTCCGTCGCCAAAGCTGAATCACCACCGCGCAGCTCTGGGAAGCTAGCTTCGTGTTACAGCCCACACCAAAGCCCCACAGCTCAGGATAACCGGCTGGACTTGTTCGGGATAAGGGTGTTTTAAATATACATGTGAGTGCGAACTAATAACCGAGGGAAGCTAATAATTTAAATAAATTATACTGTAAATAAACATTATTAAACAATTATTAAATTATTCGTCGACAGTCCCCCTACCAATATTAAACTTACTTAGATAGCGTTGGGGCCTCGAACAGCTGAAGACCATTAATCCAGTTCTGTTTTCACAAGGGTCGACCATAGCACACCGTCCACCTCCACCCTGTGTGTTTGTGAGCTGGACAAACAGGTCACAGCAGGTGCACAAAAACCTGTTCTACTCACAAAACTTCGGTCCCTCCCATGAAGCCTTATTCTATTCTTGTTCCTCCGTCTGTGAAATAGGAGGCAAGAGACATGAAATTACTTCAGTGATAGAGTTGCAATAGTGGCCTGCTTATGCCATCTCTTAAGGGGAAATTCCTCTGTTTATTTCTTTCAAAGCAAAGCGTCTGGGGCTAGATTGACTGTGATTGGGGGGGGGGGGGGGGGGGGGGGATCTTATGCTTCATATTAAAAACAACAACAATAAGCCTGATTAAAAGAAAAGTAGTCCAATTAAGGGCTAAAATAATCCATATTTAATACATATGTTAAAACAAGGACACTAAGGATATGAATCAGTGTTGAAATTGTGTAAAAAAAAACATTTATAACGCAGTTTATGGATGAGGTATGTGTTATATGTTTATACTTTTGTACTGTGCATTACAAAATTGATATTTACATATAATGATTTATTTTAAAAAGCAATACTTTTGCATAGGTGTAGTTAAATAGTTATAGATCAATGTGTAAAGATCTATGTATCAACATAGCATGAATCAGTGTGTTAAATGGGCATATTAAAAGTGGTACTGTTATTAACTGAAACCAGTATAGAAGATGAGCTAGACAGGGGTATGAATTAAAAAGGATTTGCTTCCTCCTGCTTCTTTTGAACTGGAAATGGTCAACATTTTCTTTTTCATGTGAATATGATGCTTTCAGTTATTATTTTATATGTATGAACATTTGTTACTTATATGTTTGAAATAAAGTTTTGGTTGACTGATTGAAGAACCAAAGTTTTACTGTGGTAGATCAGTAGGAATATACCAAATCCAATAGTGGTAGAGGCAAAGGGGTAAAGAACTTACCTTGAAAAATCTGACAGATTTCAGAAACAAGGTGCAGAGGAAAACAAACAAAACCAAATAAATTATATTCACCAAGCATGTAAGCTGCACGCCAGGAGATTATGGAGGTCAGGTCGCTACTTCAGTTTATTCCTCTTAGTCTGTGGTGTAAGTCTGTGTGTTTTTGCGTCATTTCCTGATGATAAATGAATCCCATGACCACAAATGAAATGGGATTTTGTGTAGCTGCTACTCTGGGACTACCATTGCTTATAAAGTGTTGCCTTGAAACCTGATATTTAAAAAAAAGAAGAAAAAAACAGTGTCAAATGCAAAGCACTCATTATACCATCACGCCCCTAGCTTCAGGCTTCACAACAGAGAATCCATATGCATGTACAATCAGTGCACATTCTCTGTGCCCAGCAAACACATACATTTAAAGTCATCCTGACCTAATTTTCCACTAACTGAAGTCCCCTTTCTCGAGTTACATTTTATCTGTGTTCACTTGTCTCATTCAGCCTTGTAGTTTCTAGTCTGAAGATCTGGTTCATGCAGCTTCCTGCTGAGATATGTATCTGAACTGTGAAGTGTTGACGTATTGTATATATGATCTAATCTCATACAGTACATCTTCTAACGTTCAGATTAAGATGCTTGGGGCATGCTTTGCAAATTCAAGAATCACTGTATATTCTCTGTGAATGGAGGAATGATATATTAAAAATCACCACATAGTTTAATTTCTGTTCTCTATATCGAAGCATAATGTCGTGTTTTATTTGCATTATGTGAACCCTGAGCTTTGCATTTTTTTGTTTCCCTATACTTCAAAAACCATTAGTTTGACTTTTTTAACTGTCAGTCCCCAGTGTCTAATGAATACATCCTCTGTAGTGATTAATCTTACTTTCTTGCACTCAAAGACATTTTTAAAGTTCCTGAAAACTTCTTGCACCAACTAAAGGGCTGGACTGTGGAGAAGTAGTAACTAACTTGATAAGAGTCTTGTTAGCACGATTTAAACAGGAAAAAGTAAACAAAGAAGTGTTTGCAAATGTTATCATGGTGACCTTTATGTCTCTACATTCTAACTTGGATCCTCTTTTGTTGTTAATGATTAAAAATATTTGGAGGAAGCTTTGGGGGGCAGGCTCTAACTTGCCATATCATAGAGCTGAGTAATAGCGGAGAACTGTAAAGTCAACAGATGTATGAGTAAGGCACACACATTAAGAGAAATGCGCTCCATACATATCATAAACAGTGAATGACCGCGAGAAAGAAACCGGAAGTACTCCTGGCCGCTAGGGGGGAGTAATGGGCCCTATGTTGACTGGCAGCAAACCCCTCAGAGGTTAAAACATTGCAGGCGCTGTCCTTGTTAGAACATTCAGGGTCATTGGGTTAGGTTTTGAAACAAGAACATTTTAAGGTACGTGAGGCGCTATCCAAATTAAGCTTCATTTAGATTCTTTTGTTCATTTGTATTTTGCACATTAGTTTGCATTTTTACCAGACAGCAGCAGTCTGTGCTGGATCAGGACAAACACTAGTGGCAGCTTTTTTTTTTTTTTTTTTTTTTTTTTTTTTTTTAAATGACATCAGAAACAGCAGTATGCGACATTACGTGATGGCAGAGCTTCAGTTCATCCTTTGTCATTTTTTTTTTTTTTTTTTTTTTTTCCGGGTACACACCGGCTCACTCCTTGGCGGCCGCTTGTCGGGGCCTGGGGCCTGGGGCTCGCTCGGGCCCCTTTGGAGGTGGGGTGCCCCCGGCCTCTCGGCCTGGGGCTCGGTCACTCAGGCACAGCTGGGGGCCGGCGGAGCTCACGGGCGCGTCACTGCAACTCCCCCTGACTTCTGCTCCGCGGCTGCTGGGCGAGCCCTCATCTGGGACTCTCCTCAGCTCTTACTGGAACAGTGGCGCGGCTGCCCCTCTGTTGGTCTTCCATGGTCTCTTGTGTTCTGGGGGCCTCTGGATGTCTGGAGTTTTGATCTCCTCCATACCCGCTTCACACCCTGGAGGACGGGGCTGTGGCCCCCCCACACTCCCTAGCAGATCATTACATGGAGAAACCTTTGGAATGCAAGCATGCTGATCCACACAGGTATGCACACATGGGTATTCACAGACGCGGACTAAAGCTTTCTTGGCTGCTGCCTCAAAGCACACTGTGCGCTGTCTATCTTGCGTGCTGCACAATATCGTTTATTATTTAGTAAATATTGATATCTATGACTAGCTAGTTTATTGTGATGGTGCTTTGTTTTCTCTATTATTATGTTGCTCTTTGTTGTTTGCTGTCTCCTCTGTTTGTTTTTTTTGTTTGTTTGTTTTTTTTTCTCCATACAGGTGACCCAGGAGTTCTTTTTTTTTTTTCTCTCTCTTCCCCCCCCTTCTCACCGTCTCTTCTCCCCTTTGGTTTTCTTTCTTTCTCTCCCCCTCTTTCTCTCATTCATTCCCCCTGTCCTATTCATTAAAAAAAAAAAAAAAAAAAACTAGTGGCAGCTTTGAGAAATCCAAATAATAAAAAGTATTTTGGTTTGTTTAAAACAATGAAAAACCCTGCTGTGTGACATAATTATTTTATTTTATTTTTTAAATCCTCGTCAGCCTTTTAAGTTTCCTGCTCAGCTTGGACTAATGTACTCAAAGCTAAGCATAACAGGACTCCACCCAGTTTCAGTCCACAGACAGTACTCTCTTTAACCACACCTGTCTATTTGCTTGTTCCCTTTTTGCAAACAGTTACATCTGCCTACAAAAAAAACCCTACTTTCATCAGCAGTTAAGACACTTAAAGAACTGCCTATATTCAAATAGGTGTACTTAAAGGTACTTGCTACTTGGTAGCCAGGTCTCAGCAAACTAATGCAAAACAAACACTGTGTTTTTGGTGGGCAGAGAGGAAAACATCATCAATGCCACCAATGAAATTTTCACGTCTAGCTTGCAAATAGAAATTTGATAAAATGTGTATGGTTTTATATTGTTAACAGCAAGCACATGCCAAATATATCCCCTGCTCTCTCTCCAAACAAATACAATGTGTCCATGCTCTCATACGACAATCTTTATAAATTCCACTTTATATATTAAGTGTTATTTCAGCTGCTCTTCTCTATGCTAACACGTTCTTACTTTCAGTTCATATTTATCACTAGATTAGCATACCTTTTTGAGTGTCACTGCCACTGCATGAAACAGAAAAATATACTTAAGGGAAAAAAAGACAAAATCATTAAACAGGCATTAAACAAACTGACCCTCTGTGTTTTGAATATCATAAAAAGTCTTCCCTTCACACACGTCTGGTAAAAGAAAGACTTTAGAAGGAGTGTAGAACAAGTCAAAATGTGGGACATTGTCTCCAGATGTGGGACAGGGGGACAAGGAATAAACATGCTAAAGAGGGACATCTGGTCACCTTAACCCTACACTGTACAATTATTTGGTTAAATACTTCAGCTATAAAATTTTATAATCCAACCAATTTGGATATTTATAATGCCAAGTCATAAGCCATATAGCGGGTGGCTGTAGCTCAGGTGTCAGAGCAGGTCAGCCACTAATCAGAAGGCTGCCTCCTGGCTGCATGCCAAATATGGCACTGGGCAAGATATTAACCCCATGTTTACCTACTGGTGGTGGTCAGAGGGCCAGTGTCCGGCAGCCTCGCCTCTGTCAGTGTGTCAGTGCGCCCCAGGGCAGCTGCTACAATGTAGCTTGCCATTGCCAGTGTGTGAATGTGTGTGTGAATGGGTGAATGACTGAATGTAGTGTAAAGCGCTTTGGGGGTCCTTAGGGACTGAGTAAAAGCGCTATACAAATGCAGGCCATTTACCATATATAGTTTAATATTCACAATTATTGCGCTTTCAACCAGGTGCTTATGCATTATTCTAAATGTTAGGCTATAAAATAATAACACTGAGTGTTATAATAATAAGTACTACGGCCTTTTTAAGCTTTCCTATATAAGACTGCATTCCAACACCTCTTTTTGCGGTCCCACATGAAAATAATGACACGAGATTCAGGTGTTAACCTGAGCATTTATTGTTGTTATTGTCGTGGGGGGTATTTTTGGCGGGTACCTGTGTTTTCTGAATGGATGTTGGACAACCCATCCGTTGATTTTTGCATAGGTCTTGCCTGTCAGTGGACAACTGTCCGCTTTGGGTGTGGAAAAAAAAAAATCAGTACATCACAAAAACCATGCAGAAATAGTGAAAGGCACAATCACCATAGATATCAGATACATCAAATTTTATATGTCTATATCTTTCATTTTCATGGAGGGGAGGGAGGGTGTACTAACTGAGATGTAACATGGGGGGGAAACCCCAAGTGTTTTGAAGCTGCCGTCATATTAGGGCACGACGTAAAACATGTGAAACTCCCCAGACATTCAACGCTTTCATTTAAAAGATTATATTGTCGAACAACTCTTCTAATAACTATATGGGAAAATACAAGCATGTTCTATTGTATTTTTATAGTACATTTCTTTTTTTTTTTAAATATATAAACTATATGTCTACTGCCTCATTTTGTCACTATCCACATCCCACATCTGCTATAGGCTCAACACAGTGGGTGCCCACTCCCTCCCCTGCAAGTTTTGAATGACCTTGCCTCCTAAAACCACACATTGCAATAATCACACACAACATACCTAAACATGTTTCCTTTTTACATTTCATTGCTGATAAAGGACAGAAAATAAAAGTAAATGAAATTTGCAGCATCAGAGGTATCTGCGGCGATTTGGCATGCACCCATAATCCACCTGTGATCTCTCATCATTAACCTGTTTTTACTGTTTTCCCCTCAAACAAGATGCTTCCTCTGAGGCACAGTGAGAATAGTAAAAGCCCCTTGGAGAGAGTGTGAAAGCCTAAACAGAGATATCTTGATGTGTATGTGTGCAGGCTCATCACCTCAGATACACCCGCTGCACTTGAGAGACTGACAGGATACATTATAGCCACCCTTAAAGCAGAAACATTTGTAATTTAATAAAATTAAGTAATTTGTAGGATTATTGACAGAAAAAAAGGTTTAGCATGTGACTCAAGAACCACACAGGACATCTATTTTCTCGATGTATCTCAGTCTGTCCTTTTAACACTTCAGTACGGTCATAAGACTGGACCCTCAACAGCATTTACACAGCAGCTGGTGCTGTGTCGAGTGGGCCCTCTGGAGGGCAGTGTTTGCCTATGGCACGTCAACTCTGAGCCTATATCTTTTTTTTCTTTTTTAAATGGTGCATCTCAACAAGGTGACACTGAAAATGGAGCAATGACACCACTTGTGGCCCTCCTGGTTTAAAAAGCGAGCACAGAGATGCGGCAGAGACTGGATTCTCATCAGTCCCGTTGGACACGAGTTCTGAGAGGCTATGACATCTAGCAAAGCATTATAAATTGTTCTGTAATATTTACAAGAAGAAAAAGATGACAGATATTTGTGTCTTTTTCGTAGGATTCAACGGATCGGGACACCTCACACACAGTCCGGGTCAAAATGAAAAGAAGAAAAAAAAATGATCACAAAAGGAAAAAACAAAACAAAACAAGCACACGGCACACCGCTAAAACTTTTTGACTCACAAAATGTATGACAGTGCAAACGTACATCCATTTCTCAAATAATTTACAAACATCAGTATACACTTCAGCACCATTGTTTACTATTGTTGTTGAATACATATCAGTAAGCTAGATTTTTAAGTGGACACTGTTAGAGCTGCATGTGCTAATATGAAATATGAGAACCATGAAGGAGATATCAGCAATGCGCTGCGCGTCCATGAGGAAGATGATATTTGTTGAAAGTGTTGAATCTGGGGTGAAGATGCTTGTGTTAGGCTTTGAAAAAAAAAAAAAAAAAAAAAAAGTCCCGTGAAGACAGTGCTTTTATCCATAAAAGGGACAGACGTAAAAATGCTCTCTGTGTTGGTGTTCACATGGATAACATAAGATCACAGCACACACTGTGTAAAAGAATGACTGATGTGTGTGCTGGGCACATTGCTTTAGTTTACAGAGGACACAAATAATGATAATCGTGCTGTTTTATGATCTGCGGGGGGAGAAACGATTATAATGTGTTGACTTTAAAAAGCCCAAATGTCTACTTTCTGTTTATCTGGCAGGGAACAGTTTAGATTTTCTCTCCGGATGGAATCATGCAAACAGAAACAGTCCAATAAAATTACTGTTTACGAGACAAAGTAAGCAGAAAAACACATGACAAAACAAAATAATGAGTTACCACCGATACCGCTCTGCACTTACTATGACCTGCCATACCCTGTAACCCAAAGGCTAGCCTTGGCTATTTCCACTGCATTTATAATCCTCACCTTTAATGACTATAGAAGTGCCAACGACAACTATTTGAATATGCAAAAGCAGCAGCTGTACTCTAAAAGCTCTCCAATAAAATGTGATGTTACATTTTAAGGACTCAGGCTGCTCAGAGGGTTACGTTACACTTTCCTGTGAACCTTTCTCGTTAAACCACCTCAGTCTTCATTCAGTTATGTTCCAATTCATCATGTCTTTTTGCTTTACTCTTTAATCTGTTTTGCTCTCGCCATCATCAACTTGCTGTTATCCTTCACAAAGTAAGAAGAGAGAAAATCTCACAACATTTGGTTTCCTCTGATGAAATCGGTTGCTTCATGTTTCCTGGGCTTTGTCGTGTACTTTGCTCATTAGCGCACCAAATTGGAGAGAAACAAATGTCTAGTGAATTTCCTCTCCCCTTCGTCACACACGGTATATCCTTCCACCTCTTCTGAACTATTAAAAAAAAATCATATTTTGATTGAATTCTTTTATCTCTTTAACATAAAGCTTTGAAGACATGATGACTTGTTTTTGGTGTTATAAAGACAAAATCTGTCTTGCATTGTTTCCACTGGAAAAGTCAGAAAACTGTTATTCCAGCCAGAGAAAAATAAACTTCAATTTGAATTTATTGTCTCCAAAATAATTAAATACATTTAACGGAGGTGTATTAGCTGAATTAATCTCTCTAAAATAAAATGCACTGCGGAGGAATGAACTTGGGGAGGCAAGATTGGACAGAAACTTTATAGAAATCAAGTTTTTCGTGCTTTTCAAGCATTATTATTACTACGAATAGCTTCTTTTAAGATTTTAAAGACTTTTTTTGTGGTTTGGATACTGCGTCGGACAATAAGTAGTAAAAAGGTCAACAATATCTACTCAGAGGGTTCGGTTTCATAACACCAGAATGGGAATTGAGCTACCAGGTGAAGTCAGATTATGTCTAAACAACAAAACACTACTGTTATCTTAAGTGCAACGGAAATTAAAAATGCTGTGGTTGACTGCGTTTATTCATGTGTGACTACTAATGCCCTCAGAGTAAACAATGCCCCATGTGCACTGGGGAGTTTAGTGGCAGAAGTTACGCTTGCTGGGCTGGTGAAGGAAGGTGTTTCTGCTGTGGGCTGCGTGGCGAGGGATCTGCTCCCTGGTGCGGTTTTGGCGTTGGATGCGGTTGCGCCCCAGATGGCGGCGTTCCACTCGGGCTTTGCTACGCTGGACCCTGGCCACTTGGGTGACCTTGGCCAGAGCACCGGCCTGGGCAGCTGCTCCACGGCTCACCCTGGTGGGCATAGTGCCGTGAGTGGCGGGGACCGAAGCTGGTTCAGCCGCTCTGATGGAAAAGAGAGAAAAGATAACATAGTTATGCTGATGCTGGGGAAAAAAGTGGATAAAGGGCAGGTATATTTTTAGCCAATCGCTCTCACCTCACGCTGCCCCCCAGGCTAACCATGCTTTCCTCTGCCACTGCAGACAGGTTGCTGTTGGACACCATGGACAGGTTGCTCGGGGAGACGTACACAGACATGCTGGGGTGCTCTATGAGCAAGTCTTCCATCGGGCTGGCCTCTGCAGTGGCTCCCTCTGCAGTGAAACAGGGGGGAGGGGTGACAAACCAGCTCTCATCCATGCAGCCTCTCTCTGAGCCTGCCCTACTGCTACACCCACTGCCCCCACACTCACTCCCAGAGCCTGGGGACATTGACGGCGTGGAGGAGGGCGTGGACAGTCTGACCCGTCTTGGCAGGGTTACGGGTGTAGTAGCACCCATGTCTGATGGGCTGGGGCTGGGACAGGACACAGGGTCTACTAATGCTACTGCACCTTGTGGCCGGCCTTTATGTGTCCTACGACGCTTGTGAGGGGGGTGGGGGACAGGGGCCGGGCATTCAGTCCTTGTACGTGCGTCTTGACGATTTGACAAGTTATTCTCTGGGAATGATTGTGCGATCAGTGGGATTCCTGACTCATCATCAACCTGCATCATGCAGTCAGACTCTTCTGAGCACATGGCAGCGATGAGATGGTTCAGATGAGAGGGGGGTCAGGGTGGGGGAAGATGTTGCACAAGTTATGCAAATGTGGCAGATTTTTCAAAAAGCCATGCAGGTCAAAGAAGGGATCACATACGCACGCACACACATACCAGTGTGAGGAATGTAAGGGTATTTAAAAAAATTGGAGGAAAGGAAGAGGGGGGAGGAGGGGTAAGGAAACATAAAAGAGTCACATCATTAGTTGTGTTGACCCTCTAAAGCTGTGATTATGTCATTGACATAATTTCTGCCTTGACTCTGCTGAGAGGTACTTTTATGTTATGTTGTTTGCTTGGCTTCTTCTGAGCAGGCATTAAAGCACATTCTCATACTTTAAAATAGTCTTTGTCATGATCAAGATCATAAACAAAGTGGAAGGAGATGCATGTTCACAGGTAGCTATGTGTTTCCGCCATTTGACGGACAACACAACCTTTGGCATGGCAGCCATATGGATGAGCGGCAGTGTAGCTGAGCCA
The DNA here is from genome assembly GCF_041146795.1 of Maylandia zebra. NCBI lineage: Eukaryota > Metazoa > Chordata > Actinopteri > Cichliformes > Cichlidae > Maylandia > Maylandia zebra. Next base: position 22,036,663 of record NC_135186.1, on the reverse strand, counting down.
CGCCCTTATCATAATACTTCACCCCATCTCATCATCCCACTGTTGTTATCACTACACTTCATATATTAGTCAGTATCATAAACATGCACAGCAGCACACAAAGCATAATTTGACTATTTCCTCACTTTTGATGTAGCTTTTAAAATAACCATCCCTTCAACACAAGCCCAGCACAATGCTCTCTCTGACTCACCAGGCAGATTGACAATCATCCATCCCTCCTCGTCGGCCTCAGTCACACATGGGTTGGGTCCCTTCAGCTCAGCTACCACCTCTTCCACCTCCCCAAACAGCAGGTTGCTAAGACGCTGAAACATTGTCAAGTGTTGACGACTCTGGTGCTTTTGTTGTGGTGCACAAAGAAAAAGCTGTAGCTGCCTTTTTGAATTTCTTGTCGGTTGCTATTTTACGCTGTTCTTTGATTATTTTTTTCCCCAACTTGAAGCCTCTTGCTGGACCTTGTTTTGACAAACAGGTGTGGACAGGCTTCTGTAGTGCAAATATAAGGTTTCACTTGGTTTGGAGCAAAGGCCTGAGGGAGAGGGAGAGAGGAAAAAGGGGATAATTAGTTGCAATGAAAAGATGAAACATACATTAGATAAAGAGAGTAAGAAACAAAAGAGGTCAGGATTATTTAAAAATGCAATGCAGTCATTGTTTTTAGCGTGAACTCAAACCTTAGTGGCATTAAAAGTGTTGCTCTTTTTAAAAAAATTACTATTATTATTTTGAACATTAACGTGTTAATTAGAAGAGGTGGGAATCTTATAATGAGTTTATAAAACAACAGAGCTTTTTTGAAAAAACAAACAAACTTCAACACCACTCACTTTAAACACTTTATATCTTAACACTTCTGAAAGGTCACAGAAAACTGAAAAAAAATGTTTTGACCACTTGGGGGCTGCACATCAACACTGTGCCTGTCATTCATTTGGCATCTTACTTCTGGCTGCTGTGTTTTTGGTTGCCATGCACCCCTGAGGGAATATTTGGCCTTAGCAGCTAAACATCTCCTCATATTTCCAAGATAGTTGCTAATTTTGCCTGCCTGTCCAGGTAAATGTGTTAATGAATGCGTTTTTTTTTAACAGTTACTGCAGTAATAGTAGATGAAACTAAACAAAAGGACAAATACTTGAAAGATGCTGAAATATTTTTTAGAGCTGAGAACGATCGAATAATAATTACAGGTTTGTTACTACAAGCAATCTCGTGCAGTGATTTCCAAAATGTGGGTCGGGCCCCCCTAGTGGACTGTGAAGGTACTGCGAAGTTACATAAGAAACAGGAGTTAATGAGTTAATCAGCAAGCCAGTGTGTAATAACTACACTGCCCTCCCCTATTAGGTCAAGAAAACCAATCAACTCTCAGTTTCTAGACAGATGGGCAGAGCACAGAAGAAGAAGAAGAAGATTTTGGTATTCATCTAATACCAAGTAAATATAGGGCCAGTATTACTGATATCAGTATCAATACTGATACTTTTAACCTATAAAGGCAGCTTATGTAGGGGAGAGCAGTGTGTCATGGTTTGTGAGTTGAATCAACATTCATTTGCATTTCTGTGCAAATTTGAATGAAGACTTTTCATTGTAATTTATTGTGGTTGTGATTAATTATTAGCTAATAAAACAAAACACACCTTTCAGCTTTTCGTGTATTTAGAAATTATTAATTTTGAAATAATTCATTATTTAACACAATTAAGAAGGCAACATAGTGAAACAAAGTATCTGTCCAGTGTTGGTATCCACCTCTAGAAAAAGGTAGGCAAAACTAAAAAAGGTATATTTACAAAGAGCCACACTCTTACAAAACCAAGTAATGTGTGTGCACACATGTGAAAGATGCAAAGAAAACCAGAAACATTGTGACAGCAGGTGCTGAGGCCAAAGGACGAGGATGTGAACTACACGTGAACACACTGGTGTAATGTTAACCTGAAGTTTAGCTTATGTGACAACGCTCTGCATGTTCGAAGGTTGAGTTTTATTTAAACTGAGTATATAGGGCAAAGAGACCCAAGAGATCACAGAGTTCAACACGCTCTGCAACTGTCTGACACAGTTATTTTTGTTTGTGAATTCAAGGTTAGTGTTTATTTACTAAAGGAGAGGTTCGATATCAGGCCATAACCTATTTAAGTAATCATCACATTCAACCACAGTCTCATTTGCCCCAGAAATCTCATTGACTATAATGTAAAGTGTATGAAGCTGAACTTTCTCACTAAATAAATGAGAAGGTTAGTAAAGATAAGGTGAAAGACAAGGATTTATAGAGCAAAGAGTCATGGGAGCAGATATGCATGGATGCATGATGGGTTTCTGTCCTTATTTGGAGAATCACCATGATAACGGAGCAAAAAAGGGAAGACACATCCTAATTGCAGTCATACAGAGCATGCTTGTGGGATTGCTGATGTCAGGTGCTTGAAGTGATACGATAAGATATGAGATAAATCAAGTGAAGCAGTAACTGGTGCAAAAAGAAAAAAAGCTAAACCTTATAAGCCTTTTCTTTAAATGATGAAAGCTATTTAACTTGTTATATATATAATTAAGTTACTGTCATACACTCATTCTCTTTTAAATTTATTCAGTTAAGTTATTGTCTTGTGTTGTGTTGTCTTATTTGTGTTGTGTTTTGTTGTGCATAGTGCCGATGCAGGACAGTTTCCAATGTTGTTGTACTATTGTACTAGGTATGACTGTGCAATGACAATAAAGACTTATCTTTCTTATCTCTTATCTCTTAATTAAAAAAAGATCTGGGTTGCATGACCTGTTTTTTAGATCTTGTGAGAAAAAAAACATTCAGTCACTAAACAATGACTATGAAATGTTTTTGAGGAACTGTCTTTCAGCTGATGCGGTGCAGTGCATACCTCAGCACAAAGATTAATGCATTCCTTGACTAATAAAGCATTAAGTCATGGGACTATGACAAGTAAATTCTGATAAACAATGTTTTTCAGGCCTCAGTGCTGCTTTGCATAAGGTGGAGAGGAGATCCGCACAATAAACACCCAACATGGACTCGTAAGAAGCACTTCCCTGACCATTTTGTTAGCTTGCCAACTGAGAGCTACTGATTGGCCTTATAGGTACTGACACTGCCAAAAGAGCCCAAAGAAACAATGATAGCTAATGACCAGATGATGTATGTTTTGTGGAAACCTTGTCAAATCCACCCATTAACACAATGACAAAGATTCATGATGCTGACTGTTTTGTAAAAAAGCAGAAAGATATGCGTTATCTGAAAGTTAAAAGCAATAAAAGTGACTCTCACTCATTACATTTTCCCTTTCTTTTTCTTTATTATCACTGCTTGTAGCTGAGCATATGTACAGTACAGTAGGAAATAGAGCTGATTGAATATTTCTTGTGAGGTAAATAATATTTTCATAACACATTTTGTTTTTTCTATTTTAGGATACCTTATCTGGCCAGGGACAGCAGGTGACATTTGGCCCTCTAGGGTAACTGTAGCCCATTTATAGTTTATATGATCACTGATGCTGTTAGATAATAAGGAGACCTTACAGGTCAAAAGGAACAATATATATATATATATATATATATATATATATATATATATATATATATATATATATATATATATATATATATATATATATATATATATATATATATATATATATATATAGGCATGAATAATGCAGAAGAAAGCCTTCTTACATGTTGAACAAGAAGTTTTGTGGATTTGTTAAAATGTGGCAGTAACACAACAGTATATATTTAATATGTTCCGGATGTATAGGCAGCTCTATTGATTGAGGTTTTTTATTTTATTTATTTCATAAGAGGAGTGGGCGGGGCTCCCGAGAAGTAAAAACAAGCTGCGTCTGACGTCACGCCACTGACACTGACGGAGAGGCTCCAGCCTATTTTGCGACCGGAGGAAAAAAGAAAATCGGTCAGAATAACAAACAGGGGAAAAATATCAAGATTTTCTGATCGCGTGTTTGCAGTCGACATGGTTTTCGTGTTTGATCTGCATTTTGCAACACGGTACCGAAAAACCATCCGTGTGAGAGCGGCTGCTGTTGTCGACGGCTGTCGTCTGGACTTGAAACGCTTATGAAAAAAATATGCAGCGGTGTTTACGTTTCCAACACAAAGAATAGGCTCTTCATGTAAAATAAAACATCGACCTCGATGCCAGAGCATCGACGAGCCCAGAGAAGACGCGACTTTCTGCGCAGGGTATCCAGGTTAAACATGAATTATCCGTATAAGCTCTGGCTACAGCTGAGGGGTCAAAGCAATGACAGTTGTGGCTCAGCAACACTGCACGAAAGACAGGAGAAAAGAGGCTCCTGAATACACAGCGAGTCGGTTATTTGACAGAGCAGCTCAGGTTAGGCCTGGTGTATTTTTAGTGGAAATCAAAACCTAAAAAGGTCGACCTGCAACAAATACATCAACATCCGCCATCGACTCCACACCAGCATTTGGTGCAGTTTGCAAAACAACGACTGCTGGCGTCCTATAGGATTAATCTATATGCAGGCTGGTGTCATTTCTGCAGATGCAGGACGTCGAATCGACCCAACTAAGGCTGTTTATTTGGGCCTATAACATACTGCTTCCCCATCTATTCATGTCCTATTAACAGGTCATTTCATAGTATAAGAAAAAACACACACTCAAAGGCAGGCCAAGACAAAGGGATGCAATTCAATAATAAGAATCTCTATGATTCACGACAGCTGATATGTAATGGGTATTTTTTTTTATGAATAACCTTAAAAGGAAAGCAGCAGGTTCAATTGCAAAGATGTAGGTTAGTCTGATGCCTCTTTATAAGCACAGTTAGACACAAAACACACCGAGCGTTTAATCTGGAAAAAGAAATAGAGATAAAAAATACAGAAAATGAAATAGCTTACCTGCCCTTGCAGTGTTATTCAAGTTGTAAACGAGATCTCACACACAGTAGAAACGACAACTCTTAAAGCATAGCTTTAGATAGCCTTTATGTGAGGTAGTTAGAACACCATTATATAAAAATAAAAGGCTTTCTTCTTAGAAGAAGGGCTTCGTGTAAAAATGTTTACACGGACGTTTTCAGATCATAACATCTGCAGCTTTCCCCTCCTTTCCTCTAGTTTTTACGCTGCAGATTTTCCTGTTTATCGCTGCCTCCAGCTGATCCTCGGATCAGAATGTAGAGCGTACAAAACAGCTGATTGTGAGATCACTCAGAGCCACGCCTATCACCCCGCCCACGCCAAAGAAAGCGGCCAATCAGAATATTACACCCGATGCAAGCCGGTCTACTTGGTGACAGGGTGGGGGCTGGGCAAGATGAGCCGTAAACCTGCACCCAGATGGAAAGGGTGGCTTCACTGGGAATCTGAACTCTAATCAGCTTCCACGAACAGCATCCGTGGTTTTTGAAAGCTTGGCTGGGGGGAGGTAAACTGACTCTGGGTCTGTTTTCACACGTCTTTAATATAGGACTAGGAAAAAGTAGGATGTAGAAATGAAAGTATTTAAACTATCAAGAGAATGAGAAAGAGGAATCTGATGCAACAAACCGGTTATGTCACCATCTGAATGGAATTTGAACCACAGACACAACATGTTTGCAATAACTTTGTGTGATCCAGTTTTAGTGAGGCCTTTGCAGTTAATTTTTAACATATTAGGGGCCCAAATGTGATATGAGGTGAAATCCTATAAACAAGATATTTAAAATATGAAACAGTATCATTTCCGGTGTAGTTTTTACTTCTACTCATATGCTGGATGCTGGACAACACTGACAACAGCAATCTCATTTGCATGTTTTTCCCTGAGGGTGACTTATTTACTAAAACCTCAAATATTCAAATAATTTAATAGCCGCAGTTTACATCATGTTAATTTTTTCTTGTCAGGTGATGCTGGTGGTTTTACTTTACATTTCAATAGTAAATAAACCTCATTCTCTTCCCCTTCACCTTTTTTTTTTTTTTTCATTCCACTGGTGGGGACGACTTTTGCTTTTCAGCCTATATCGGCCAATCATATTTGCTATTTTGAATGCAGCTTTTGTGTAACCAATGGGATTTTTAGATGTTTGAAATACCCCTTGTGGTCACTTTTGTACCCAGCAGTTTGTAAAGCAATGAGATTATCCACTGCTCTTTGTGTTAGCACATTGTGACTGTTGCCATTACTGTGTGTGTTTTATACATGTGTGTTTCTTTAGGTGTTGTGTTTTTTATAAAATACATATTGTATAATGATTAATAGAAATGGTTCTTGTTCGCAACACGCATGTTTATGTCTCCATGGGTGTGTACCTGCATGCTTCGCAGTCACCATTCAGGGTGAAACATACTTCTGTTCTTCTAGCTGAAACTCAGCCAAACACATAATGACTTATTTAAATTTTATAACATGGATGCAATAAATTTGGGAATTATTCAGTAGCAGCTGGTCCTCTTTAAATAAGTGGATAACTGTATGTATTCACACCTTATCAGATGCAACTTGCTAGTACTGGATTGGAGCTCCTTTCCCCCCCTGTGCTGCTTTAATAGTTCATGGCACTGATCCAACAAGGTGCTAAAGGTTCCACACAGTCCATATTAAAATGATACCATGCTGCAGATTTGTCAGCTGTACATCCAAGATCAATCTTCGGTTCCACCACATCCCAAAGGTCGTCTATTTAAGATAAGATAAGATAAGATAAGATAAGATAACCTTTATTAGTCCCACACGTGGGAAATTTGTTTTGTCACAGCAGGAAGTGGACAGTGCAAAAGTTATGAGGCAAAAATTAGGATACAATAAGAATAAATACAGTACACCAGTACATTTGACTGAGGTTCTGCGACTGTGCAGACCACCTGAATACATCAAACTCATTGCCATGTTCAAAAGACTACTTTGAGTTCATCTGAGCTTTGTGACATGGTGTGTTAACAAAATGATGGGTATGCTGTAGTCATAAAGTGTTAGGCCTGGTTAGCAAGAATAGTCAGGTAGGCTATGGCATTTAAACAAGGCTTCACTGGTGCTAAGGGAACTAAAGTGTGCCAAGAAAATATCCCCACACAATTAAACTACCAGCAGCAGCCCAAACCGTTGATAAAAAACAGGACAGATTCAAGCTTTCATGTTGTTTACAACAAATCCAACAGACTAGTGTCTGATTTTCCACAGCAGAAATCGAGACTCAGACCAGCCAACGTAGGTGAGGCCACGCAGTCTGCTGCTATATCTGATTCAAGGTTTGCTGTTTTGTGCAGCTGCTTTTCTGCTTACCTTAGATAAATATGTGGTTATTATTTGAGTTACTAGCTCAAAGCAGTCTCGCCATTCTCCTCTGACCTCTAACATCAATAAGGTATTTTCACCCAGAGAACTGCTGCTCACTGGATATTTTCCCTTTTTTGGGCCATTCTCTGTAAAACTCCAGAGATAGCTGACACTGACACTTGCTTTCAATTTCTGATGCTTAGTTTGAACTTCAGGAGCTCTTCTAGACCAAAATGTAGATATGCACTGAGCTGCTGCTATGTGATCGCTGACTAGATATTTGCACTAAAAAGCTGGCGAACAGGCATACCGGCAGCTGAGTGTGAGAGTTTTTAATTGTAAATCTGTTGGTGTATTTCTTAAGAATAGATTATAATAAACGTGTTATTAAAGGCCTATGCTTATGTTTTTAAGTTAAGAAGCTTTTACACAATGACAAGAGCATGATCTTGAAATTTCTCCATAGTTGATTTAGCTGGAAATGCTGTCTTATATTTTGAAGCATCTTTGACTGGATGTCTCAAATGCAAACAAACAAATGTGCCACACCTCTCATGTTTCACACACATTCTTTGAGAACTAGTTTTTTCTGCTTTAGACATTTGGTATGTAATTGCTGCCTGGTCACAGACAATGAGTTCAGCACGAGCTTTCTAACGTCAGGTTGATAAGGTATCGGCCTATATGGTTACCAGGTGCTTGGCAACTCTTGAAGACACAGACTCATTCACCCTGCAGTGATGATGATATCTCAACCCCAGTAACACAGTGAACACAAACATTCAGGAAGAGCTATCTGTGCTTGTGTTTGTGTAATGTCTGTGTTCTCAAACTAATCAGTACATGTCACTGGCTCGCTCCTGTGTACGTCCTTGTAAAACACTTTGTCAGTCGCTATGACGTGCTTCAGATGCTTTTTAAGGTGTTAGCAATATGCTGCAATGAATAGCAGCACAGCCACACCAGCTTGCTCACAGAGAAGAGAGGCTCCGGTTTTCCATTTTCTGCCTAAGGCTATAGAGCTTTTTCCTGCATTCGTGGATTCCCACAGTTTCCACTACCAGCTGGAAAAAATATAGGCGAAAGGTCAGGGCAGTATTTCCCTCTCTAGCTCCCTTATTCCCCCTCCCTGTTTGGGTTCACGTTCATGGTCATGTTCCTATTTCACAGCAAACCTGTTCTTTTCCTGGCCAACACAGCTAACCCAGGTTCCCAGCAAGAGAAGGATAACACTGTGGTGAAACACCGAGGCGCAGCAATGATTCAGCTCACTCGGAAGTCCAGCTTGTTGCCTGTTGAAGCTTGAATCAGACAATAAAGTGAGTTCCTGACTGGAACAAAACAAATACTGATGGGACTTGCTGGGAGCAGGAGAGACGATTAGGACTTAGTGTTAACAGAAATTTGTGTCACGGTTTGCCGGGGCAAGCCGTGTGGAGTTGAAGAAAGGACCCAAAAGACGGCAGCTCTGGTGCAGGTGGGTATTTATTTACAAGGGTGGGTACAAACAGCAATGGTGGGAAAACATGAAACCGGAAACCTAAACTGGGTAAACTAACAACACAAACCAGAAACGAAGATGCAGGGAGATCCGGGGAAATACACATGGAGAGATGCAGGGAGACCGAGGGGAAACAACACAGACAAACCAGCAACTACCATGACAGAAGACACAACTTAAATACACTCAGAGAACACAGGGAGATTACACACAGGTGGGGAACACAGCTGGGAGTGATTAACGTGACGAGACTAGGGAGGCAAACTGAAAACACTCACATAAGACGCAGACCTTCACAATAAAACAGGAAACACATACACGCAATGACATAACCCACCAACGTAACACAGACTGGGGGACACAGAACATAGGAACATGAACCATGAAACAGAGGAGTACAAACACCCAAGGCAACCAAAACCACAGAATACTAATAAACTAAACATAAACACGGAGTCGCAGACTCCAGACCATGACAATTTGTGTTTTACTTCTAAACAACATTTTCAGTTTGATCTTCAGAGAATTTATTTTCTTCGTGGTTTGCATAAAATCTTTTTGTATTTTGGCTCATAAATCAAATCGACTGATCTGACATACTTTCAAAAGTATGTCACTTTGTTTTGAGTCGACTCCCAGCATTACCTTATTCACCTCTTCTTCACCCTGTTATGAAGGCTTTATTTTTGGTGCCCCTCTCTTCTTTCGGGCCTTTCTCCTTCTGCTGGCTGTCAGCTGATGATAAGACAGCAGCCCCAGGAGATAGGAGGTCAGACAACTTAACAGTACCAGAAGTAAAGTAAATGACACACATTACAAGGGGTGGAGAACTTAAAGGACTAGTTGGATAATCTGTGAGTTTCTTCTGATATTTGTATAAAAAAGGTGTTAATGGCGGCAGCACTGTGGCACGGTGGTTAGCACTGTTGCCACACAGCAAGAAGGTCCTGAGTTCAATTCCACCATCAGGCTGGGGTCTTTCTGTGTGGAGTTTGCATGTTCTCCCCGTGTTTGCGTGGGTTCCCTCCGGGTACTCTGGCTTCCTCCCACCATCCAAAGACATGCAGCTTGTGGGGATAATCCAAATTGCCACTAGGTGTGAATGTGTTAGTGAGTGTGAATGGTTGTCTGTCCCTATGTGTTAGCCCTGCGACAGACTGGCGACCTGTCCAGGGTGTACCCCGCCTTTCGCCCTATGACAGCTGGGATAGGCTCCAGCGCCCCCCGCGCCCCTGAAAAGGATAAGCGGAAGCAAATGGATGGATGGAGGTGTTAATGGCTTAAAAAGCTTACCAATACTATTACAGTTCACAGGGGAATCTGAGGTGCCACACTCTTTGGAAGTCATCTTTCTGATATAGGTCACTAAAAGAAGTGATAATGCTAATTTAGTAGGTACTAGAGCACCAATCATTAGGATTTATACTCTAGGAATTATGAGCCTCTGTACAAAAGATATTTTAATCTGTATAAAAATGACAGACTGACTGACATCGCAGTTTGTAGGGTTTAACAGTACGTTATATGTTGAAACAATTCATTACTTCCTACTTCCTCGAACACCTTTAGGTAAAACAAACACAGGCAGAGGTACAAAACTGGCTGCACATCTCTATCCAGAAAAACAAAAGAAAACCCACAAAAATCTATAAGTGGTATCATCGTGCCAAAGAAGCTCGAGGCAGGTGACTGTAATGTTTAGTGTGATTCATCCGTGTCCTATGCAGTCGAAGAGCTGTCGTAAGTAAGTGAATTTCATAGTAGCTTGTAGCCCTGTTTTCATGAGTTGTTGAATATGTGGCGTTATGAATACTTTGTCTACATCAGTTTGATCATATGGGGGAGAAAAAGGTTGCATAATCCTGCCTCAATGAGGTTTGCAATGCAGCCAGTGGAGGGTAGTAATGACACCCAGATGCAAAGCCACAATTTGATTGTGAAGAGAAGACTTGCTAATAAATGTATTTATTTTTAAGGCTTTTAAGTATATTTTTGAAATCTGGTAAGAGCTAGACTTACTGATCAGCTCTGTTTTACTTGGATATGGTAGCTCTACCACCAAAGCTCATGCACAGGTCATCTAACTTTGCAAGTGTTAAGACTACAAGAACATTGTCAAAACATAAATATCAAACCATTCTTTTAAAAATCCACACTATAACTAATCCACACTAACTGTATGAAACACTTGAAACTCCAAAGTTGGGGTCTTCCTCTTTGACACTGTCCAGTGTAACGTCTGGAGGTCTGTGGCCTTAGATAAAGAATTCCTTTTTGGATCTCATATTGCATACAGCCTGTCTGTACATGCAGCACTCTACAGTCCCCAGATAACCCTCACCACATAACGGTTGTCAGCCTTTCCTTATTACTCAGCACAGACTCAGCATGGTGGCGTTCTGTCACCAGTCCAAATTTACACAATTTACACAATAACAGCATCAGTGGGTGCCCATCCCTCCTCATCCTGGGAGAGCCCTGTGTAGACAAAGGCTCTCACCCTTTCTCTTCTCCTTCCTTCAGCCCTCCTTCAACCCTCAGGCCATGCGTGCATCCCATGGGTCGGGTCTGTCCCTACATGGGCAGAGCAAACAGGGCCTGTAAGTGGTGTCCTTGGCAAGGGTGTGCAGATAAACACAGAATGAGTGAGGACAGACTGTGCTCTCCAGAGGGGGCCGACAGCCCCTCGCTCGTGCTCCCCTGGAGAATATTATGAAACTTAATGAGGGGAGCTATTTTAAATTCTCTGAAGGATTAGGGTACCTAGGATGGTGAGAAGGACCTGCTTTTCAGCCACTCGTGTCAAACTCACTTCATTTCAGAATTATTATAATCAGGCTTTGTGCCTGTGTCTTTCAGTATAGTTTTAGCCCTCATCACCACCATCAGTTTATCTGCTTTACAGATAGCATGGAAAATGAGGAGCAGATTGCTCAGATGTGCAGGCTAAAAATAGCACAAAACAAGGATACAAAAAAGCAGATACATTTCCCATTCATCCATCTTGACGTCAGTTGAGTTCCTGTGTTTACAAAACCACTACTAAAAAAAAAAAACCCTTTGAGCTGGAGTACCTCGGGACTTTTCTTCATCCATTCAAAAAGGTAACTTACAGTAATGTACTTGTACCCAGAGAAATACTGCAAGGGTCAAAGGCTAAAGCTGTGATCTGAAATTATATAACCTGGTCTCAAGGAGAGCAAAAATAACCTGCTCAACGTCGACTCATTTTACAGAAGGAATATCAACTTCCGGTTCATGAATGCGTACTGTTATATACGTAATAATGCGCCATGATTTCCAACAGGGGATGTAGCTCAGTGGTAGAGCGCATGCTTTGCATGTATGAGGCCCCGGGTTCAATCCCCGGCATCTCCACTTGTTTTACCAGGGTTTATATTTTGTGTGTGTTGTGAGTGGGGGAAGGCGAGCAAATACTGCGATACCTTCTCTTTTTACGAAGCTATTATTGAACGATAACGTTTATTTTAGCAGTGATCTGATTTGGATCTAGCACTCAGGTTAAATCAGGTTGAGATAAACTGTTAGCTTTTATCTGAATTTATTTTCTGAGTAGAAGCCTAGCAGCTAATCAAATGTACGCCTGTTTATTTTGCTTACATTGATTAAATCGCGTTTGCTTTACTTAGAATTTCAAGAGGAGGGTGTATGTGTGTGTTTTTCTTTTTTTGGTGTGTGTGTGTGTGTGTGTGTGTGTGTGTGTGTGTGGGGGGGGGGGGGGGTGCATTTATATTAAAAAACACGCGGCCTTTAGCAACCTAAGATCCACAGTAAAACATAATTAAATAAAATGTTGTTATAAAAATTAAACGATACACTTTTAGCGTGTTTTTGATTGGCAGGCCCTTCTTTCAACCGCCAGGAGGCGCTGAATCACATTTTATTCTTCAGCCTAACAAAGAATGTTACTGTATCTAGTCACTAAAACGTTGAGATTTATGAAAAATGGAGCAGAGGAGCAAAACTTTAACATACGGAGTAATGAAATATAGGGTACTTTATTTTTTGTACAAATAAAAACTTGACAAGTCTGTGCTCTACGCCATTAAACGTGAATATTGGCTATTTGATATAAGCTTAAGTTTTAATTGCTATTTTAATTCATTAGATAACCTTATAAAATATGCTTACATGCTGTGCTCTAATTTATGCACCTGTATTTATATCTTTATATTACACAGTAATGTTTTGCTAATCCAGATTATTACATTCTTCACACCATCATCAGGTTCTGCACGTCTACATCTTTATGTTTTACTTAATGTCCTTTACATTTTTGTATTGAGGGGTCTTGAACTTAATCTTATTATCTTGTTTGTAGTTTTTATTCAGTTTGAGGAAAGGGTGAACCCAGGGACGTGAGCACCAGAGCCTCTTTGTTACATTTGTGTGTTAACAATCATTATGCAAAATACTTCCAAGACATTTTTCTGAGAAACTGAAGGGCCGGTTTGGACAGTCAGGTCCATCTTTTCAGATGCCTTTAACTATAAATGAATAAATATAAAGGTGTGGTACACATGGTGATTTTCATGTACATGAGTAAGTTGTGCTGAGTTTTCAGACAAAAGCGCAACAGCCACACCTAATCACCTGCATTTTCTCGCAGTATGTCATCAGGTCGTGTTTGTCTCTTAGTTCTTGCAAGTCTTAATTATTAAGAGGCATAGAGTCTACAGTTCTCTTACCTAAGAGAAAACTTTGTACGTTAATCTAACGTAGCTTAATCATTAAAAACAACCAAACAAAAAACTATGTTTATTTTACACCCACTGCAAACACAGATATTTACATATGATTTCTATTGGTGTATATTTGTCTTATTTTTTACAATTTTGAAGCAACACTTTAAAAATGACCTATATTCCTTTCAAAATGCTTCCTAGAAAATAATCTAGATCCAGCCTGACCCACATAATACAGCACATTACGAACTGAAAATGTTGTATCACAAGAACCTTTACATTTCCAAAGTGTGATACATGCATACAAAGTGTCATGCAAATATTGCTGAAGGTGGGAAAGGAGGAGAAACGTCAGTCACTTTTAACACCCCAGCTGCCTGCTGCACCACGTGTTTGTCCCATTTGAAATGCACGTTTAGACGCGTGCAAAAAGTGTACCTTTAAAAAAACACACAACAAAAACAAAAAACAGAAACGCAGGAGCCACAAGCTCATCAGCGAAACAAGTTAATAAAGGATTTGTAGAGGAACCATATTGCCTACAGAGATCAGAATCTTATCAAAAACGTCTTATCAAAAAGGTCAGTGTTTTATTTATCAAAGTGTTACATAACATGTTTTCTACAGAACGCATGCAAGTGTCGGTTTGCATAAAGATTTTCATTGATAACCACTAAAGAAAAAAACAACAACCCACCAACAGTGTGTTTGGTGTGTGTTTCTGGGCAGGTAGGATTCTTGTACTTCACCCTGTCATCAGCTTAAGTGCTGTTATGATCCAACCTGTTTTCTCACCTACTAATCACACATAACAGGTTAATGCGGAGCAGCCAGATTATTGGCCAGATTATTTGGTTGTTTCTGACCTGATAATTGATTCGTGAACAGCAGTGTTATTTCTGGTCTACAGTCGCCCCCCTGTGATTAATCCTAGAATATCCCTTCTGTATATCAGTTCAGTTTATGAAGAGTAGGGGGCGCCAATTCCTCTCCTGAAAAATCACTAAATTAAATTGGAAAGAGATATCAGAGAATTAGTGATTGTGAAGGCTGTGTATGGGGAAGGTATATTTATCAAGACTCAAAAAATTTATTGTCTTAAACACTGTGAAACACACTGGTTACCCTGGGGAACGAAATTATTATGTTGCGTGTAAAAATAATGGTCAGAATATAATGTGCATTGAGTTATGCATGTTAAAACATTCAGAGTGTATGAGTGTTATATAAAACTGTTTAATGTTTATAACAATGATTAATATATTGTGTGCACAGTTGCAAAGGTACAGGTTAGTATTGCCAGTGTAAACTATTTGTAGGGTATTATTTATAGAGTTCGTGTAGATATCAGACCGTATGATCAAAACAGATGTTTAAAATGTGAATATGAAGGTTTTCCCAGGTTTCATGTTCCGTTTTTTATGCTTATCAATGCTTGTCACTTACATGTTTTAAATAAAAATTGTATTGAATTTTTTATTGATTTAATCCCCCAAATTTGCATATGTTTTTATAAAGTTGTTAACTTTCTTTCTTTCTTTCTTTCTTTCTTTCTTTCTTTCTTTCTTTCTTTCTTTCTTTCTTTCTTTCTTTCTTTCTTTCTTTCTTTCTTTCTTTCTTTCTTTCTTTCTAATTAACACATTTTCTGCAAACATATTTAACAAAGCTTTACGTGAGACATGAGCTTTGGATGAAAAGAAAAATAAAAGGCTTTCAAAGGAGTAATTTAGATTAGATCACACTATGCTGTAAAAACAAAGCAAAAAAGAAAAAAAAAGCATGCACTTTCCTTATGTGCTCTTTGCAAGAGCTTTAATTTTGCCTAGAAAAAAACTGGCCATCAACTGACCTTTGCTTGTAGCATATATTACATCAAAGGTTGCCTGTGATTGGACTGTGGTGTCTGCATGTTATCCAGATAAGGGTAGAACAGAAGCTTGCAAACAGACGCACAGAAACAGACGCTTGAATGCATCTGGGCAAATTCCATCTCTGTCAGCATCTGGAGATGGGAATTGATCCGAGTTTTAGGATTGAAGGAAAGAAAAGCAAATGTAAAGGCACAGGAACTAACTCTGTGCTTCAAATTTCCAGAAGTTGTTTTAAACAAACATCAGCCTTCATCGCCTCATTTAAAGAAAGAAAATGTTTCCATCTATGTGTTTTCTCATTACCAAGTCTGTTGTCTTGTCAAATGTTTGTTTAGACGACCGCCGTGCAGCAGCAGAAGTCTATTATCACCAGAGTTATTATCTGGTGGTGACAGGTGTATGAAAACTGTACATAATGCAATACGCTTGTGCAGCATACGCACATTGATGAGAATAAGAATAGCGATGATACTTATTATTCAGCATTTTAGTAGTTCCCGAAAATCGGTGTTTAATATAATAGTAAAGAGTAAACAATCTCACTTTTATTTGTTCATCTGACCAACTTAGCTCTTCATATTTAACATAAAACACTGTTAATTTGTATTTTCATGGTAATCACTGACAGTTTGTCAAATTATTATTTCAACTCTTTAGACTTCTGCTACGTGCTGATTGTAAAGAAACAACTGTCATTATGATATCTGGCATTCAGCACAACAAACTCCACATTTGTAGCATATAAAACACAGTAAATGAATTATAACTGATGAGAAAATCAAAGTCAAATCTGACCGCCTGATTTGGCCACTTCAGTTCGACATCGTCATTTTTGTGCTGTAGCATTAATAGTTTATTTAAAGTTATGTTATGCAAATCCTATGTTATTAGTATTTATCCTGACATGAAGTGTAAATTGTGTTATGATGATGTGTTTTTTGTTTGCATGTATGTTTTGTTTTCTTATCCTGTATATGTCTGTATGTTTCATAGTGCACTGTCAAAATGTAATATAAGGAACACAAAGCATCAAATCCAAGAAAAACTGCCTTTATAAAGTAGCAGCTTATCTTCCTATCATATTTTCATGGCAGGGGTGGAGTTCAGAAAGACATTGCAAGTTTAGGATGGAGATGGCACACGTGAGATTTGAACAGTCTGAGTCTGGTAGAAAAGCACAAAAAGATTTTAGAACCAAAATGTAGTTATTGTCTCTGTTTAAGACAAAACCCGTGGTTAAAGCATACAGAGGATACAATGTCAGTATCACAATAAATAAAGGTGACATAAAAAAAATGAAATAAAGTCTAGTAACCCTTTCACTACAGATGTTTAACCATTTAAATGAGCTAATTCCCGAAGCTCAGGCTTTATTTATCATGATGCATGTGTCGCATGGTTTATTGTAAGACTCGTAGGTTTTGTATAAAGTTGTAGCTGAAGTAATGCAACTTTTAGTTACATTTAGTTGAGTACAAAGTACAATATTTACCACTAAAGTAAAGCACAAAATGTCTTTAAATATGTAACTTGACCTTATCCTTACTATAAATCTAACGACGCTTTTGCTCCACAGTTTCAGTGGCAGACTGTTATTGTGAACTGGCGCCATTTAAATGAAAACTAATTGAACCGAGCCTTTGAAATTGTTAGTGATGATTGAAAGAGCCACTGTAAATGTAAGTGAGTGTGCAATTCACTTGGCTGATTACAAAAACAGATAATATCCAGTCGATTGCATAAACTCCTGGTAGACCAGCTTTAATCTGCATGATATGTCGGTTTGCCTCCCCACATCAAAATGTGCTTGAATGGGCCGGAGTTTAACCACCAGTGATTGTGTCTTGGAGAAAGAGACTGGAACAGAAACATGTGCAATCCACAGAACATATGTGTCGGAGTCCACCTCTGCATTCCTCTGGGATAATCTTATCTCCCTGCTGATGAGCTTAAAGACCTCTGAACTGTAGGGCAACACTCTCACATGCACAAGCACAAACAAAGCAAACTTGTGGTGGTGAAAGGATGGAGCATTTTGTTCAAGGAACAAATATTTTCCATCCTGTGAATTGAAGATATAACTGCTCAGTTTAATATGTGAAAATGCATCACTTAGTAGATGAAACCCTTAAAAAAACTCAACAGAGCCAAAAATTAAAGACTTATCACCTTTCTTCCAGATTAAATTAGAGGCACACCAGGAGGGCTACAGTATTCCTGCCTATCATCAATTGTTGTTCAAAGAAGACTTGACCTGTTTTCAGCCTGGAAGTCAATATGCATAAACAAATGCTAATGTGCTTGAGTGGCTGTTACCTGCTGCTTGAATAGACTGAATGGTAACAATGCACCTGGCTGACCAAAGGTGATCAAGGTGGTTTTAAAATGCAAAAAAAGGGTTTTAAGCTGCACTTGAGCAAAAGAAACACATGTCCAAGCAAGTGTTTGGATGTTGATCTGATGTGTGATGTCAAGATAATGAAATGGTGACTTGCTCAGAAAACAAAAAAAAAAAAAACATATCAAAACATTCTAAATAAATATGCTCAGCTCCAGTAAAAGTTGGCTAAATAAAAGATTTAGGAGCTTATAATGTTTATCCTTATTGTATTATGAGATGGGATGTGTGCCTTTATTTTGAACATGTTGAAAATAATAAAACAACAACAACACAGACCCCCCCCCCCCCCCCCCCCCCCCCCAGGGTAAAATGACAAATCTTAATAAATAACTTTACAACTGTTTAAAATGAGTACGAGGAGACAATCTTATTTATTCCCTCTACTTTGAAACTATTTAGTAACTTATAACCACAAGTTTCCCCCTGTTTTTGCCCTGTCCTATCATAAATCCTTTCTTATAATTTGTTACATGAATTAGGTTTTATAACCTCAGTAACATGAAAAGAGATTTAGATATTTACAGATGTATATATACACATAAATGTACACACACATACATGTATAAACACACATAGTGTTTAAATAGTGCACACTCTGTACCTTGCAAAAACATATTTTTGTGCTGCTTTTTAATAGAGTCATGCTGGGACGGTTCATCACTCAGTGTGTTCCACAGCTTCACTCCTTTTTTATGTCGTACGGATACATGAATGTTTTAAATTTAACTTATTCTCTAGAAAACAATTTGAGCATACTGTGAGTAAGTAGATTGTTTAAAGCTTCGTACATAATTTGTGCTCCTTTAAGATTTATATCCAGTATTAAGGAGCCCCCCCCACACACACACCCTTCTCTGCAATATGGAACATTTATAAGCACTAATGAAACCCTCTGCACAGTAATTTGAATACAGTGATATCAGTCAGCAGTAGAGAATGTGAAGTGATTTGAGATCCAGTATATGTTTTGCTTTAGTTAATACTGTATGTTTTATATGAGATTTACAGCTTATTTTATCATTTATTATCACACCAACAAACCTATTTTCATGAACTTCTTCCATGTCGAGCCCATCTATATGCACTTGTTAATTTCTTTTAAAATTCCCAAATGACCTTATTTAACTTTCTTTAGATTTAATGACAGTTTGTTCCTGTCAAGCTTCTTTTTTTTTATTTTGCACATTTATGAAGTGATCACAGTGGCTCCTTTAGATTAGCCCCAGAGAAAAAAAAAATATTTGTGTGATTTGCAATAAATACTGATTTAAAAATATCACATACCTGACATATATCACTTATATAAATAATGAATAATTTTTGACCCTGTACAAAACTCTGGATCTTCAATTTCAGGATTAAGTGCTCAAAAAATGAATCCTGAAGTAAAGGTTTGTGTATGACATTAGAACAGACTGCTAATAATTTCTTGAGAAGAACAGGGGATAAAGGTGCAGAAAAGCCACAATGTGATGTCCCCACACAAGGACACAGAATCTAATGAGAATGAAATGGGGGCGGTCAGCAGTGGTCAGCAGCTACAGAGGTTTAAAATGTCAGTTTGACTCCCACTGATTTTATATTGTATCACTTTCACAACTCACGTTTATAATACTTGATATATGCTTTGTTTACATGCAGCTGCATAGGTAAGGCTTGCTTTGAAATGTTCCATTCAATGCCAGAAAAAAGTTATAATTTATAAATGAATGAATGCATTCATTTATGTGTGCATACAAGAAACACATTTTATCTACAGTACACTGGTGATGAAATATTTATTAGTTTAGCAATGTACAATTCAATGAAATGACCTATTCCTGTCATTATAAAACGGTCTATCCTCATACAGAAGACAATTTATGATGCTTTATAATGTCATAGAAAAACAGTAAGTTGTTCTTTGTACTCTGAGTTTATTGATAAACGCCCAGAGTTTAGTTTTTGTAACCTGCTCTGTACTACAGTTTATCCTGGACTGTGTGACACCTTTTCTTTTACCCTTTGGTTTCATCCATATCTTTATTCAGTTTTCTAAAGAACCCAGTTAACGTTAGACAGACAGCGTCTCGTTTTAGTTTTGTGGTTCTCCACCAGTAAAGCCCTTCTAAGATGATTCTGAATTAAGACTCGTCCTCCACAACAGTTTCCTTTTGAGGAGGCTTTGAGAACACTGGCTGCTTTATTCTGGAGGCCAGAAAAAAGAATAACATCTGTTCCAAGCAGAAAACTTTTCATGTCTTCGTGTCCCCACTGTGTCATGAGGTCACTCCAACCCTGTTGTGTCACAAATTGTCCGCAGACACACTGCTCTGCACGGAGGGGCAGATTCAGCAGTGTATAATCAGCTGTTTTCACTCTTACTTCTTCAAAAGAGAAAATCTTATGAAAGTGTGTCAGGGTTAGACACACGTAATCATATCACTGCGCATACCTTTAATGTCAATTATTTCAACTGACTTTTAAGAGTCAGGTTAAACATGCACAGAAGCACCGCTCAGATCACTTTCACGTGTGTCTTTGCTATTTGCTTTTGTTTTTACTGCCGACCTGCCCTCATGACCCTCCAGCCTACGTGGCGTCGGAGTCAAGGAGCGCTCTAACGATGTGTGAACTATCGGGCCTGCCATGACAATGGCGCCTTTAGACAGGTGTATATACACCCTTCACACACTCTCTTTTGCAGTGCTAAATAGGACCAGTGAAGACTGTGATGGTCTTGTTTAGTGAATGGCATTCACGTGATATTCACACTTAGAGGGTGCACAGTGACTGCTGGCATTTGCAAAAGAAAAAAAAAAAGATTGTGGGTTTTTAACATTTTGTAGATAACCCGTCAACATAGAGTCTTTTAAATATACATCTGTCATTTCAGGAGGATGCTTCAAAACAGTTTTTGGCAAGGTGACTTTTATCCTTTATTTATCAAGGTAAAAAGTGTCACTGCGATATCTGGTCAAGAGAGCAGCAGAAACAGCAACAAATAGAACACAACAGTACCATAAAGGTATTTTATCTGTCCATAAATTACACTTCTTTTGGGATTGATTATTACGTAAAACACAGAATGGGTACAAGTAATAAGGATATTTACAAAAAGAGGTAATTTCTTTTTTATATATATACATAAATCTTTAAGACTAGACAATATTTACCACTATAACCAATCTAAGCAAGGATATTAGAGAAAAATACAGCTTTCTAAAGTGATCAAGGTAAAATAACTTTCTGGTATGTAATAAAAAAAATATAATAATAATAATAACAACAATAAACCTTTGCCTGCTGATCTTTCCAACGGTCCCTGTAACCCATGCTCACTTTAGTCACAAACACAACGGAGACAAAGACATGACTTTTGATTGGAAAACCTTGGGGTGAAGTCTAAAACATCATGTGATGCTCATTCGAGAGAAGCGCCTAATGTGGATTTAATAGGTCTCAGTTTACATCATCATGTGCTCCTGTCGGCTCTGTTAATTTTTTACCTTATATCACGCTGTGAGCAATCTGGAGAACAGCGGCGCCTTTATTCAAACGGACGTGTCCCCCGCAGAGAGAGAATGAGAGGGGTAGTCAGTGAGGACAAAACCTCAGCTTATTCTCATTTGCTTGTAAAAGTCATGTAGTGTCACTTGTTTTGCAATGCAATGATAATGGTGAAATTCTCAAACTGCTTATGCGATTACTTCTGACATTTTTGCACATTATTGTGCGGGTTGTACGTAGAAATAACAATATTTTGTGCAAATCAGTGCCACAAATCTTATTTTTTAACACTGCTTTTCGGGTATTTGTGAATATATATATTGTGCAAAACATATTCTTCCACCACAAACCACTGACTGCATTGCAGTATGGACCAACAGAGGACGCTCAAGTTTTTGGTAAGGTGTATGATTTATTTCTTTGCAAAATTATTGCAAAAATGGGAAATGCTTTGGTTTTGGTGCTTTTCCTGCAGGACGCCCCGTTAGGATTACCGTGGACATATTTGAACTCATATCAGGATCTTCGACTGAACACAATATAAAAGTAATTTTTTGGCCCTGAAGGCAAACTTCTCCCCCTCCGTCTGTTTTACATATTCACTTCTCCCTCCGGGTCTTCCTCACAATGAAAAGCATTGATATGCACATTTCAGTTCAGGTAGGCTATGAAAACAGTTCGGCACATTGAATTGAACACTCGGCCGTTCACATGACAATACGCGTATGCCCGATGTTTGAAAGTCAGCCATTAGAGGCGTGAAATGCATAATTAGATCAGGGCGCTGCAACAGCTTTTGGCACATTGGTCACCTGTGATGAATGGAGCCGGTGGCGCCCAGCCCGGACACACGGGGGTGTGTATGTGGGCGGAGACGTGCCCACCCACTCCGCTGCTTCTCTCCTCTGCTTACTATATGAGGAGGCAAGTTTGGGATCCCCCAGACAGATTCAACTTTGGTAGTCGTCTTGTCAATCTTCCAAGAGTTTTCTCTCCACCCCGACAGGAATCTGCTGTTTGCTCAAGCTGTGATTAGAGCGCACAACGCCTTGGACTGTATTTTTCCCCCCGTTTTTTATTTTGTATTGTTATTCCATCGGTGAAGCTAGAGCTCAAGATGCCTCGGTCGTTCCTTGTCAAGAAGTATTTTCCCTACAAGAAGCAGCATAATAGGGAAAGCTACCCGGAGAGCCACACAGGTAAGTTTGCTATTGTCCGTGATTGTATGCAAG
The DNA here is from genome assembly GCF_041146795.1 of Maylandia zebra. Taxonomy (NCBI): domain Eukaryota; kingdom Metazoa; phylum Chordata; class Actinopteri; order Cichliformes; family Cichlidae; genus Maylandia; species Maylandia zebra. The sequence goes on along the minus strand of NC_135186.1, from coordinate 22,014,176 downwards.
ATATTTGCGAGTGCATTAGACACATAGGGAATCACAGTCATGAGCTCCCCATCAAGTTACCTGCAGACACATAACAGTCATGTGGCAGACGTGATAAGGTGTATACCTGTCATGTAGCAGCTTGGGCATTCCTAATTCTTGTCCCTGTCACCTGGAAAAACTCATGATAAGAAAGCTTGTGATTAAAATAGGCTGTAACGTGAACCCGAAGAATGAAAACAGGTTTAGTGGTTTATTAGATCGTCTGTCCCATTTAACTAACCTGACTTCATTTCCTTTGCATCTCCAGCTTTTGTGCCAGAAAATTTTCCACTGGCTGAGCTTCCATCAGAGAACAGCTCTGCACTGACCTGCCAACCCGCCACGCTAATATTCAGCGTGGACATCCTGCCTCGACCTCACCCCCTGATTTCCCCAGAATCTCTCCCCCCTTCACCCATGGGCCCTTTGGACCTCAGCAGCTCTCCCTCCTGCAGCAGCGGTGAGGAAGAGGAGGACGGCGGACGTACTTCAGACCCACCAAGCCCAGATACAATTCAGCCAATCTATCACTGTTTGCACTGCACCAAGAGCTACACCAGCCTCTCTGCATTTTCCCAGCATCAGATGTCCCACCAGCTCCCCCCCTGTGCTCCCGAGACTCCTATGACCACAGAGGCTTCAGCACGCCCGGTCTTCCACTGCAAACACTGCCCCAAGGAGTACAACAGCCTGGGTGCCCTGAAAATGCACATTCGATCACACACGTTGCCCTGCGTGTGCACCACGTGTGGCAAGGCTTTCTCCAGACCGTGGCTCCTCAGAGGACACATTCGCACACACACAGGTATGTCAGACAATTGATTTTTCCAAGATCTGTAGGCTTGTTAACTTAACAGCTGGTTGCACCTTGTTCTCATTGATATTCATTGATGTTTCCTGATGTGTGAGCAAATGCTGGGGGGGGGGACATAATCTAATCTTCCTCACAGGTGCTTTGCATGTTAAAAGGCACTCTGCATTAATGAAGTTAGTGTGTCCTACCACTGTTTTCTGTTATCTCTAGAGTATCTGAAAAAACAATGACTCGGGGGTAAACTTTTGTTAATGTGTTGGGAATGTTGGGCTGGCACTGATTGTCTCTCTCTTTCTTTCTTTTCTTTTTAACCAGGTGAGCGCCCCTTTGCTTGTCAGCACTGTAGCCGGGCCTTTGCCGATCGCTCCAATCTGCGCGCCCACATGCAGACCCACTCTGAGGTGAAGAAGTACCAGTGTGGCTCCTGCTCCAGGACCTTCAGTCGCATGTCTCTTCTGAACAAACACAGCGCCTCCGGATGCTGTCCTTCCTCGTAAAAGTCACATTCCTCCTGTTGTCCTTTCAGTTGAAGCTACCTGTTGTGATGGGAGCCAATGCTATTAGCTGCGCACACACACACACACACACATGAAAAAAAAAATGCAGTTATACTTTTATGAAATGTGCCTTAATCAATTAGAGGATCAGATTGAGGTCCTATCTGTGGCACAATTTTGTCTCATCCATTGTGATTTGAGAGCAGGTGGACATTCAATTAATTCCCAGGGGAGCCCATTGGTGCCCGCCAGTCCGGGACTTTGGCAATGTTGCAGCTGCTTGTGTTTGTTTGTGTGTGTGTGTGTGTGTGTGTGTGGGGATGTCCTTCCTCACTATACTATGCATACATGACATGTGTGTATCTGAGCAAATGTGAGTGTTGAGACAGCTGTCTGCATGGTGCACTGTGGAGGCAGGGCGCCGAGGGATGTGTTAGCTGTGACCTCGACAACAGGTGACACCCCCCGCCTGGTGTGCCTCTCTGCAAGCCAGAAACACTTTCAATAGGCACTCCAATATATGTGTGTTATAGGACCAAAAATACACCTTGCCTTTTTACAAATGTCTCATTTGAAAAGAAAAAAGTTGTCATTTTTAAGTGGAGAGTCACAGGAAATAGTGGAAATATACAACAGACACTCATGACGTGCAACAAATGGTTCAGTCAGCCAGGAATTGAACCAGGGACTAACTGCTCAGGGCTATTTTACAATCTAAATGACATTTGTATTTAGGATAAGTGTTGACATACAGTTTTTATGAAACATTGAACTGAATGTGCCTTTTTTAAAGGTTGTGAATTTTTCTGTCATTTGTAAATAAAAGCATTGTTTTAAAATAACAGCTCGTTCTCGTCTGCTTCTTGTTCTTTAAAGAAGTGTGTCAGCAGGCTTCTTATTTAAATACAAATGAGTTCATCAGGACAGACATGACAGTTTCTGAATGGGAAGATAGAGCTGTGCGTTGTTGTATATGGGTTCATGTGTGTTAAGGGGGAGCGGTGATGGGTTTGTGTGATGCTGAGTGATGAGGGGAACACCTGCGCACACCTGCCAGGCTGTCAGCATGCACAGATGGAGGACACATGCCCAAGAGGCGGGGAACACTGCGGTTGCAGGTGCGGGGGAAAAAGGCAGGCAAGTAAACTGGCGTCAAAGAAGATGGTAAGGATGTGATTTTATTTTTCAGAAGAAAATTTGTGTGAAATCAGCTGAGAAGAGTCCCACTGACCCACGTCCAGCTTTGGGAGAGGAAGGAGCGCTCTGGGGTCAAGATGAGCAAATGCAGAAATAATTTGCAGCTTGTGCAGGAATGGTTAATCTCTGGGTTACCTGGTAGGAAGTTCTGGTGAAAGTGCAGTCTTCCACAACCTGAATGTGAACATTCAGGGTGAACACATGGCAGCAATGTGTCTCCAATCCCTACTGCCCTCCTGACCCACACACACTGACGCCAGCATGTCTTAGTGAGGTAACAAAGTGTTTCCTCCAATAGCTCACGGTGTTGAGAGGTGGATGCATGTGTGTGTGTGTGTGACAGGGGTTTGCGGGGGCACTCAAAAAGCTTGAGATCAGATTGCATGACTTAGCTTGTCCAATGTAAACAGCACCCGAAAGACTACACACGTGTGTGCACACATTCAAACACACACCGGCTGAATAAAGAGGTGATCAAGGGGGATTTTTTTTTAAACATTTGTCTGTCCTGGGCTCCTGTTAATTGTGAGGTGAGAGTCATTTAGTCATTGCACACCTACGCAGGCAGTGAGTCAGAAAAGCAGAGAAGCACGCCACAAGGGACTGAACTGAGCTTGAACTTGTCACTTTTATGTGTTAGATAGATGCAAAACATGTCAAATAATGCAAAAAAGAAAGATAGAAAAGAAAGATATTGCATTTTCTCCTTGGGACATTGAAGCTCGGCCAAACCAAATTTATCCAAAACAATGCCACCAAACAGACTGTCATTTCTTATGTGTTTCGGCCGTTTTGAAATTTAACTCTGACATCTTGCTCAGGGGGCATTTTTCCTGGTTTGCAGTGTGTGGGAGGCAGTCTATCACTCTGTAGCTTTGAGGCAATGAGATCACTGGACCTGTCACCTTTCTTTTTCGGTGTGTGTGTAATATCATATTGGTCTCCTCAAAGTGCTTTAATGTTCACATCGTCACGCATGTAGCCCCTGACTAATTTAACATTCCTGAGCCATTAGTGACAGACATACAATACCACAGCCTAACACAGAGAGGGCTGCTCTGTCTACTGTCATTGCAGTTTGCTCCTGAATTAAAGTAATAATTAGATTTTCCAGTAACAGGAAATAATGTAATGCTGAGATGATTACGAAGAAAAGGGGATTGCCGATCATTTAAATATACCACATGTGTTACTGTCATGGAAAGAATGTCTGAAGTGTTATTAGTTTGCTCCAACAAATGAAACAGTGAAAATGTATTCACTGATAACTCTGTGATTTTAAAAGCTGGACGGTGTCCAGTGAAGAGCAAACCCTGCTTTTGGTTTTGTGTATGCAAAAGCTGATGTTTGACAATACGCAGCGGGATGAGTTTTATTTTGTTAGGATGGCGTCATCCTGGAAACACAAAATATATGGCTTTCTCTAAACAATCACCCTGACTCATAAGTGGGGCTTTGCATGAGTGTAAAAGAACAGATCACAAGGCTGGATTAAGCCGGGTCTCTGGATTTGAGAAATGGTAAGCAGCAGAGGATATCAACAATGAAATAAACTTTTTTCAAATGTGTAGCATGAACATTTTTGGGACCCGATATGTTGAAAGGTTTCGGGTAATGTTTAGGACACGGGAAGTGGCCTGTCGGTCTTGTACAAACACAGCCTGCCCCAAAAAGTGCTGATATAAAGCATCTGGGTGCGGCTACGGCTGTTTCTGTGCACATACTGCATGAGAGCATTTGTGAGTCTCTGTGAGGGGCTGATGTGTCTCTGCTGGGATTTTACAGTGGTCCATATTGAAGAAGGTATGTTGCTGAAATCAGAATTGGCAGGGGTTGCAAAACCAATTCACTAGAGGATCAGATTCAAGCCAGGAGGGTTAAGTCACTGGGTTAAAGTTTCAAACTTTTTTTTTTGCAAGTGGCTCTTACACAATGCCACCGCTCTTCTCCTGGAGCTGTCCCAATGGACTCTTGTCTACCTTTGTCCTTAAAAAGCCATTAAAAAAGCTCAATTTTTTCAGAGGGCTGACAAATCTCCACCTCTCTACTCCAGAAAATAATGCAGGATGGGGAAAGTAATGGCTTGAGGTTTGCATGGGAGGGTGAAGTAAGGATAAGAAGATAATAACGGGAGGAGGAACAGAACGAGGGAGAGGAGACTGGACACTGGAGGAGCGTGGGGGTGGGGTGGCTTGGTGGGTGTCTGGAGAAGAATGACTGTTTCTGTTTGTGGGCCATTAATCAAATCACTAGGGAGTAGAATTTACAGAGGAATGCTACATGTTGCAATGCAGACTTGATCAATGACATGCTGTGTGAGATATGCTGACTATGGAAGGTTTTCAAGTGAGAGTTTCCCACAAACACACAATCAATGTGCAAATCACGTGCAGATCTTTTTTTTAAATTTATTTTTTATTCCTGTGTCGAGTCCAAAGAAATTATTTCTTGTTCCAACTCTGTTTGTTTTAAATTCTTGTTTTTCATTACCTCTCCGAAGACATCCACATTCAACTATGTGAGACACGCGCACGCAGAGCTCAGATCTCTGCACAAATAAACCAGTTTTACCCAAGGACAGGATATGGCCTGCAGGAGGGGGTACACGCCATTTCCTGCCCACCTCCGCACTCCTGCTGTCCCCTTTCAGTGGTGTGTGTGTGTGTGTGTGTGTGTGTGTGTGTGAGTGTGTGAGTGTATCAGTGTTATGTGGCCAGTGCTTTCCTCCTAAACACAGACACTCTGTCCCACAGGGTCAGAGGGTAGAGGATGAGCCATAAAGAAACAGGAGCGTAAACAAATGAGATACCGGTACTTTGTGCTTAACAGAAGTTTCCAACTTTGTGTCCTGCAGAGCTCTCTACATGAATGTTTCTACTGCTCATAAACAGCTAAAGAACTACTAATCTTTAGTTACATGGGAATATGGGGCAAGAGAATACAGGGGTAGTATGGATGCAAATATCTCTCGTCAGAATAAACAAAAATAAATAGATGATTATGTAATTGTTAAAACATACCAATATGTTAGGACAAAATTCCTTTAGATTCAACTTAGATTCAAGTTAGATTTAGATTCAAACAGGTCTGTTAATGAGCCACAACATGGCTGGTGAAATGAGAGACATTCTTCATCTCATCACAGTGCAATGATCTGCAGTGATCTTCAGAATTCACGTGTACGTGACATGTACCACCCACGTTAACACTGTTAAAGACCGCCATGCAAAACCCTGTAGTCAACAGCAGGACAAGACTCCCTGCCACACATAAAGAGTGCTCAAGAACAGCTGGAGGGGGGAAAAAAAGAGCCCAGACTCCCCACATCAAAATCTGATCAACAATCCCTCAAGATGGTGGAATATTCCCGATTCACGGAGGCTCTATCCCAAAGAGCTTGCTGCCAACATCCCAGTGCAACCACAGGAAACCCCCTGAGATCCTGTGTCTTTGCCCCAGTGGATCAGAGTAGTTTTGGCTGCAGATGCTCAGTGTCTACCAACAGATATTCATGTTGAAGTTGTCTTATGTGCACCTTTATTTGACGTTATTTTATCTGTTAACCTTTTGCAACTGCACACTACCTGTAGGTATTGTAATGCATGTGCAAAGGGAGCAGCATGGTTTAGGAAATGGTGGAGGAGAGGTTTTGCATACAGTATGCTTCATGAAGTTCTTACTTGGGCAAAGAGCAGAAGCACTGATGAAGTATTGCCAGAGGTGAAGCGACTGCGTATTCTATTAAAAGTTGCTTTACTTTTTCAGTATCATGACCTCACATACATTTGCCGTGCGGTGGAAAAGTGATTACGGTTTCATCAGCGGTAATGTGACTGAGGCTTAGCACACTTCACTTCACTGATTAGCACGCCTTCGCCCAGAGACAGGAGGAGGGAATGAAAGGAGAGGCTGTGAAGCTTCAATTTGGTGAGAAAAGTTGTTCGAAGCTCAACAGTTAAATCACCAATCTGCTGCTCTGCCAGTGGCATTGGTGTGTATTTCAGCTGTGAGCCAGTTAGGACTAACTGTGATGCAAGAAAAGGAGTGTAAGGGTTGATTGTGAGCAAACCACACGCAGGACAAGCTAGGCAGGGGCCAGCAAGTCGTGACATGAGGGAATAAAGGAGTACTGGAGGAAGAGCAGGATCAAACACTTTCTGGGTGAGATATTGCCAAGAAAGCAGGTATCAAAATGGATATAATATATAAGCATGAGCAACATAATGACTAATGAGGGGGAGGATATTAAAACTGCAATACCTCTCTTGTGTTTTGCTTGGATCTCTCCAGGAGTCTGTGTTTCATTTGGCAGCTGAGAGTGAAAATTATCTTGCGCTGAGTATTATTTTGTTTTTGTTTTTTAAAAATTCATCCTTCTCCCCTCTCTCTCCTCATGTTGTTTCATTCTTTCTTGCCCGCCTGTCTCCTTTTCTTTACCAAAGGTATTCAGGTATTCGCCCCCAGGGTGCTGCTGGTAGTGCTGAGAAGTGCAAGGTGCACTTTTGTCCTCTTGTCAGGGCCTGTGTGGGCCCGGCGTGGAGTGGGTGGGCACCAGCCGAAGGACCAGGACAGTTCTATTGTCCAAGCACATTCCAGTCAATGAAGGATATGGTGGGGAGCGAAGGAAGGAGGGGCTCTGGGCAGGGAGGACAAGATGGGTGGGGGACAGCCTTTGAGTGAGGATCTGGGGTTTGTGTGTGTTACTGCAGATTGCCTCCCCTCTTCTCCTCCTCCTCCTCTTCGTTTTGTCCCGTCCTGTCCTGTCCCTTGAGGAGCCGCAGGGCAGGCACATGCACCTGCCTGAAATCCACACCCCAGGGCCAGACGCCTATCTCCCCATCTCCAAGGTTTTACAGAAATGCCGCATGTGCCACACACACTGGTGTCCACTTACACTCTTTTAAATGGAAAGCACAGAGGGACATGTAGCAACGGTGCACCTTAAGGGTCCAAAATCTGGAATTGAAGTCTGTTTACAGCTTTTAAGGATGACAATAGTGTATGTAAAAAGAAGCTGTATAACACATTTAATGGCTCCAGGGGAAGCTGAGTGAAATCCAATAAATTGCTTCAACTTTGTAACTTGAGTCAGCGTACATTTCAGCTTAAGATGACAAGTCTGCAAAAGCAAAAAAAAAAAATCACAAGGGCTTGAGGCTACATTAGCTCTCAGACGAACTCAGAGGAGAATAAATCAGCCTCTGCTGTGATGATATTCTTAGTTAGTCAAGTACTAGCCGTTAAACATTTTGGATGTAGGGAGTTAACCTCCTCATTTCACTGGTTTGCCATCTTCCTAAGTTCATCAACAGAGTCAACACTGATTTTCTGAGCCACATTACACAGGGGAACTTAAGCCACAGTATATTTGGAAAAATTATCTATCACATCCAGACAAACTTTCTATAAGCTGTCTCTCTCTCTTTGTCATGCACATTTTTCATGGTAACCAAATATCCACGCAAAGCTTTGTGTAACATATCTACTGCTTTCTATGGCGCACCAGGTTTGTCATCAATCCCAGATGGCATCAGCGGGTAGATGGTCTAATGGTGCATGTCAGAACACATGGTCTGGCTGATGTGAGTCGTCTGCATGCGAGTCAGCGTGTATTTGTGTGTAACTAGACCCGCCTGTGCAAGGGGGGACAGGTGTGTCACCACCTGACCACACCCCCGGGCCACACGGCACCTCCTGTCCCTAACACCTGTCCCCTTCGTCGGGGCAAAGACCTCCTTTTTGCCTGTGTTACACACGCACACACACACACACACACACACACACACACACACACACACACACACACACACACACACACACACACACACACACCGGCTGTGGCTTGTCTATGAGGAAGGCAGGTTGCTGGGCTGTGACGGAGTGAGAGGAATCAGGTCAGACGGTCTGGTGTCCAGTTTGACCTGGGCACTGAAGCAGCTGTCCCACTGAAACTAGAACTCCACCGACGCATCGACCTCAAGCTCCCTTTCTGCCCTACAACATGTTACATGTTGTCATGTCTACCCACATGGCGACATTACTGCAACCTATTCCTTAAGATGCTTCAGCCCCTGTGAACAATAGAGAAGGGAAAAGGAATGATAGCACTGTTAAGTTCATATAAACTGTAAATAATCGTCAGCATCAAAAGAGAAAAGACAGGCAATTTAATGAAATGATTACCCAGATTGTTAATTGATATTACAGCTTCAATACAAGTGCATATTATTATATTTTTAAAGGATAATTAGAGTTTACCCTGAGAGCTAACATTTGGTTTGCTGCCAGATAAATGAGATAATGTTTCTAATATTTTTTTATTTTTCAAATGAATGTGTTGTTTGGCCTAATTTGAAGTTGGTGAAATAAATGTTTTAATAATTGATAAACTGAAAAAGGGTGCAGGTTGATATTTTCTTCTGTTATTTTTATGTGTGTTTGTGTGTGTGAGAGAAAGAGTCAGCAAGAGAAAGGCAGGGACAGGTCAAAGCAGCCTGAAGGCCATTGTAAATTCCTCGTTGGCTCAACCAAAGACATTCTTCTGTGGTGTTTTTCTTTCTAATCTCTATGCTCAGATTACCAGCTAGAGGGGCCAAACAGATGACAGGAGCACAGGGTGGCATGCATGCACGCACATGTGCCCGAACACACACATACAGCACATCATCTGACACGCACCGTCGGTTTATCGATTGAACACGCCACATTGCCGGATGCCGCAGCACTTTAATGGAAGATTTGCACCTGATACGTTGCACTGAATGAGGCAGAACTTTTGGTAGCACAAAGAAAAAAAAAAACCCACGCTGAAATCATTACCCGAGAGCTTGTTTTTTTGAAACCCAAAGAAAACAACACCCCTGTGGAGAATGCTGAAAGGATTCACACATGACAGCCTCCCAGTGCCACCCAAACACACACAAAATGCAGCATTTGAAACTAGAGGCTCCACACAAAGCCTTTCCAGATGTGACCAAGTCAGTTTTCACTGCAATGACGCCACTTTAACATCCACCGTTAGATTTAACACAGTTATTTAATCAGTGAAACAAATACTAGGTGCAGTTATTTTTCTCACCTGTAGAAGAAAATCAGCGCAGAAAGCATAAATGTCAATTTGGTTGTAGAGTTACAGTAAACATATTTATTTCAAACGGTTTCTACAAACTTAAATTACACATTGTCTCATCTGAATCGCCATATTGTAAAAATTAACTTATAACTTATAGTTGAATGTGCAGTTACATTCAGGTATTATTATAGAAACTGAAACTTTTCATTATATGCAAAAAGTTGTTGTATTTAGCCCTCAGTAGTGTGAGTTCGTGTTTCATTTAATGATTGACTTTGGGTGACTTGTGGTTGGACAATTTGATTTTATTTGTAAAGCTTTATTTCAGTGTACAATATGTAATTTGCTCCGCTGTGAGTCCATGCAGCACAATAAACACGTCCTGGTACCACATTATTTAGCTCCCACATACTGGTTAGCTGCAGTCTTCAGGCTGCATGAACTCATTGGTTTTAAACATTAGTACTGCCGAAGCATCCTTAAGGAAATCATTCCTAAAATAAAAGTATAAAACTGATAGCACTGTCAATATTTTATTTCATGTATTCACGATTAGTCATCAAGTATAACTACATACCTTCTTTTTCCATCACAATCATTTCCTGAAGAGTGGCCATATTAATACAGAGACATTAAAAGTGAGTGATATTGTCACACTAATTCTTCTAACTTCTAATTTAACTGTGCTATTTACTTACAGCAACAATGTCAGCTTCCACCTGATTTCACTGGTCTGTTCAAGCCAGCGTGAAGGAAAACAATGAGAACATTTGCAAGGAAACTGCAAGGGAAAAAACAAAACAATGCAAAATGGTTGTGTCTGCAGGAAATGTCTAATTTATAATCAAATAAGAGGTCGCTGAAATAAATGTCCATGGTCATCCAATAAACAATGTGCGTAGCACAGTCAACGAGAGTCAACGGGGTAGATAATGTGCTCACCTTGGTCTTTATTGTCATCTTGTGTGACAATAAAGATGTTCTCGTTTTCTAAGCTGAGAACCAGAGGTGTGCAATTTAATTAAAATGTGTGTCACACGTCACTTGATGATTATAGAAAATGAAAACAAAAACAACCTTAATAATTTTTCTTCCCATTTAATTTTTCTTTATTCTTTTGTTGTTCATTTGGTTCAGGGCAAAGCTTTGATATCAGGTTCAGACTGCAGAAAACTCTGCAGACAGATGTATTGTCAGTGAAAATTAGACACATTTAGACTAAACCTTCTGTCAAAGTTCACTTGTATTTTTCTGTCTGAGCTGAATCTTTTGTCTTGTCAAAGTCTTTACCTTTCCTGACCTCTTTCTCTAACACATCCACGGGTTACACTTGCAGGTACGAAAACCAGCTGCTGATCTCCAGACACTCTAATGAACAGGTGTGTACATCATACACATATGTTACACAAAAAAAGTTATCGTGCATCTCTTGTACTCTTCTTGGACCTTCTTTGTTTGGTGAGGGCTGCTGATCATTTATTTATGTGGTGTTATCTTATTCTTCTTTAACAGATCTCCTCACACACGCTCCTGATAAAAACCCCAATAATCTCAAGACATTTATATAGTTTTCAGCAGACAGTAGTGTTCATCAGTTGGGCTTTGCACCTAGAGTCAACTTTCATTCGTCAAGCATAACCACAGATCCCAAACAGCTGGGTAAATCTTGATCCCCTGTTGTGGGACAACAGACAGAAGCCAGAGGGCTTTCTGTGGGCCCCATAAGGTGCTCCACCTGAGAGACCCCCCCCCCCCCCGCCACTGCCTCTGGAGACATCAGTCACATTACAATCAAATCACTGAAGGTCTCTGCTGCCACTTTGGTTTCTACTGCAGTAAGAGTGCACAGTGCTGAGCTCTGAGCAGATGGCACAGGTGTAACGTAACAGGTTGCGTTCTGTTTCGTTCTTATCCATGTAACCTTTCTTACTTATTGGGGGTTTCCCATTTGCACTCTCACAAACATGTTGCCCCATCCCTCCCCCTTTTTGGCATGACCTGCTAAAAGACACACAACTCATCAGCCCAGAAGTAACACCTGATATAAAATGTGGGAATTAGGTAGGAGGACAGGGGGGGAGGAGGCAGAGGAGATAAAACATACTAGTTAAGTAATTACCCACAGACTCCCACTGTTTTTGGCATAGCTTTGCTTGGCTGAAGCTGCTTGGATAAAACAGCATGATTCTTCACACTTCAACAGGTGTGGAGAGAAGAAAGAAGGAAAGAGAACGAACGATGAAAAGAAAGGAGAGAAAAAAAAGAAAAAGGGAACATGAGCACCTGTTTTGGACTCCCGTGCCTTCCCTCTGCAGGCTGGGGCTCGCTCTGCCCCGCCCTTAACAACACATTTACGTCTCAGTGCCTGCTCAGCAATGTGAAGTAATGCCGGGGTCAATTTTCAAGGGGTTAGAGGAAAACACAAATGGGAAAATAGTCAAGTAAGACCGGCAATTATGGTCAGTAATCACCAATGTTGAGGCAGTACACAAAACAGCAGACTTCATTCTGTTGAGCAGCCTAATGGTGAGGCAACGTGAACAGGGGAGAAGACAAACGGCAAACTGCAGGTTTGTTTTATTTTAGCTTGAAAACCAAACAGGTGCATTTTGTGGCTCTGAAAAAGGTTCAACCATCTGCAGGTGAAAAAAGAGTGATCTGTGCACACACTGCAGGTGTGATAACACTGCCATACTTACCATTGTGCTCTCATCAGGAAATGATTTCACTTTCTATATGACTGGTCTGGAACATGTTTGTGTCAAAAGATATGAGAAAAAGCCTTTTACTTTAAACTGGCAGCACAAAAGAGAAAAAAATGATTTGAGTTTTTCATACTTTTTATTTCTAATGCTTGTTAACCATGCATACTCCATGTGTTCAAGTCCAATGATGGCCAAAATGCTGATGAAAAACAAATTAGAAGATGGTGATTATTGATTGCAGTGATACATACAGCAGCTTACAGACAACAAATACAACTAAATGGGCGATACGAGAATGCGATACGAGAATGCGATACGAGAATGCGATACTTCGGATGGCGCCGCCACGGGGAGCAGGTGCTACTTTAGCTGTTTGGAAATGATTCTAACATCCTGCTTCACACCCAAACATATGCAACCCGGTCATGTGATCTAACCACTGCAAACTATGGAGGGTCTTTGCAGCTCAAATCTAACAACACAGACACCCACAGCTACACACAATAACAGCATAGTTTAGGAGCTCACTGAGGCTCATTAACCTCCTGGCGGGGGGTGTGGGGGTCAGGGGCATCAAAGTGGCAGGATCACCGCAGACTCACCCAGCAATCCTACCATGGGGGTCTGGAGCCGCAGCGTCTCACCCCCTAATGAGAGGCCATGACATGCACACATCCTCGCACAGTTTGACCCCTCACGACCAGCTGGAAAAGAGAGTCTGACATGCCTGTTCCTACTGCCCTCTCCTCACCCTCCTTCCTCCACTTGCCTCTTCCATTCCTCTGCCAAAAATCCACACATTCCAGACCCAGTGCAGCAGTTCGCCGTCACCAGTGGGCCAGTTACATCTCACCTCCCTAACATACCTCAATCCAATGGATATCTATCAAACAGGAAGGATTACTTTAACTGGAGTTTTGTTTGCCAAAACTTTGTAAATAAAGTGACTGTTTCATGTGAAGTTGTCAAAAAGTAAAGAAAAATCTTTACATCTTCATAAGAAAAAGTTACTTCTGATTATGTTTTGCATAGTCCTCAGAAATGTCCAGAAATTAAAAGTAATTATTTAGTTATCATTTAATCAAAGAATTGCCAAAACCTTAAAAAATAATCTAAATCTGCCACGAGATGAATTAAAAAAAAATAAATATGTGCTTAAAAAGTAACTTAAATTACTTGTTATTAAAAAAAGCTACAGATTATATTTAATGTCTGTACAGTGTTGCTGTTTGTGCGCTAGCCTTTTCACCAATTTAAACTTAAACTGGGCTGAAATTAGTCAAAATCAAAGAGAAGCTGAGGGTTATAGATCCACCTTGCAGATGAGCCTCAGAAAAGTTTGCTTTGAGAGATCAGTAAAGTCTGCCGTGACTCTAAACGGCTATTACAATGTGTGGATTGAATGTCTTCTCTTAAATTTTTAAAAAATCTGTTTCGGGATTCAACTTCAGCTAAAAAAAACAACAACATTTTTTTCCTTGAGAGGCATCATCAATGAGAGAAGACAAAAACAAAAGAGCAGAACAAAAACAAAATCACACCAATTTATCAATCAGCACAACAACTGATAGTAAACACACTCGGAGGCATGTGGGGGGGGGGGGGGGATAGGAGGAGGGTGAGTAAGGCAAGAGAAAGGAAAGGGAGGGGAGGAGGGCTTTGGAATAGCTTTAAGTCAGAAAGGCAAGTGCAGCAGCAGCAGCAGGGTGAGGGAAGGGTATAGGGTCTAGGGAAGAGGCACCTTGCAACAGCTGGTCTCAATTATACATGGAGTGACTGCTGAGTGTACAGGAGCATGTGTGTGTATGTGTGTGCATGTGTGTAAAGCTGAGGCATCACAGGGGGAGGGCTGAGACCAGTGGCGCCAGGAGGGGTGCAACAGGTCAGAGAGGATGAAGATTATAAAAATACTAGCAGGCAGTTGGCCTTGGTCCTGCCGGTGCACAGTGTGAGTGTGTGTGGCAGATACTCTTTGCCTGCCGCAGTGCCACAGGATGTGGAAGAGTGCCCATGGTGCATCAGGGCGGGTGTTTCTGCATACATCCTGTGAGATAACCTTCCTGGTTGAGTAACAGGGGCTCATCCCTTGTTGTTGTTTTTTAATCAATTACTGTTGCACCAGTTGTTCAGGTAGTTAAAAAAAGAAAAAGATTACAAAAATGATGTTTTAGTCAATCACAGTCAGACCCCAGACTGACTATGACTGAAATGATATTTAGTGAATCAGTAAAGTTTTGAATTCAAATCAATCGTTTACTTTTTTCTGGCACAAAGAACAAAAGTGCTTCTTTCCTACATGAAATACAAATATTTAGAGACATTTAGTCCCCATATTTCTAAAATGTGAAAAACAAACAAACACAGAGTTTTGGTAAGTGTTGTGTATTTTGTATCAAATGATTATTGTTTATATTGAAAGAAGTTCAGCAGCATTTCCTGATCAGCAGCCAAAGATGAGTGTATGATTCCCTCTTGTGTTCAACACAGTTTAATACAAGTGGATGCAGTGAGCATTGAACCGAAAGGTTGTGCAAAGACAAATGGGAGAAACTGTCTGAAATTAGGTTTGCTAAGCTTATAAATATGTTATATTTTTGCTTTTTACTTTTAATAAATTTGCAAGAATTTTTTTTCCTCAGTTATTGTCAGACAACTTATTTCATAAACCCTTTTCAGAACTCTTTAATAAACCCAAGTCTTTCTCCATGCTTAACATCTTATTTAGCAGCTGATATTAGTAGCTGTTATTTCATGAGGAGGACTGGGCTTCCTGGTTAAAATCTTACAAAATATTTATTTACCTAAACCAGTTTAATTCTAATAAATATCCACTACAAAGTCATTTACCAAACCCCAGTGACAATAGATTAAACAATAGACTCCACAGTGTATTATTAATAGTTTCCTTCCTGCTATAACTTAAGGCAAAGAGGTATATCTGTACAGATCGATCAGAAGATTACACTGACTGAAACCTAAACTAATCCTGACTCATAAGGTAGATTTATCAGTTTAAATACATCCATTATTGCAGCGGTCCCCAACCCCCGGGCCTCGGACCGGTACCTGTCCGTGAGTCGTTTGGTACCGGGTCGCGAGAGTTGAGGCTCAGGTGTGAAATGTATGATTTTCAGGGTTTTTATCGGTTTTCAGCACCATTTTGTTATCGTTTTTATCGTTAACTCGGTTTTCCTGGGTCTTTTCACGTGTGTTATGAATAAATCTTCTTTTTTTCGGTACCGGTACTAGTTTTATTTTGTTGTATTTATCCGCAACACCTTAAAGGCCGGTCCATGAAAATATTGTCGGGCATAAACTGGTCCGTGGTGCAAAAAAGGTTGGGGACCGCTGCATTATTGGCACTAACTGTACCATAGCAAACAAAAATTATTTAAGAAACAAAACAACTGATCAAATTCCAAAATTATCATATGAAGAACAAAATGTCAATCTAAAGAGATAAAAAAGAAAGACAGAAGATTTTGAACTTCATATTTGACAGCACACAAAGAAAGACTTTTCATGATTGATTCATTCTTTTGCAGATATTTTTCCTCAATAATAAATCAGTCACTTTGTTTTAGAATATAATGAATACCTCAATTCATTCACTTCTCTATTTCGATTACTCTCAACAGCAGATGGGTCCATAAACAACCCACCAGATGGCGCTATAATACTTCTCTTCTTTTTAAAGAGAATCTTTCACAGAAACTAATGACACGTCAAAACAACTACTTTAATTTAATTTTAAATAATTTTCAGATTCATTATTTTAAAAAGAATTCTTATGAAAACAACTGAAACATGACTATTATAAATACAACAATAAACCTGGAACATTCTTTGTTACATCAGTGAAAAACTTTTGTTACATCAAAAAACGTTTGGATAACTCAGACGATGAACCATTCTTAAATTTGGGTCAAAACAGTCACCTGCTTAAAGGCGGATAATCTTAGATTATCTCGTGATTTATAGAAGACGGCGATAAAATGGGTTCATCTTGAAGCCGCAAATATCACAACCCATGATGTGCTGCCGACCCTGAGGCCACCACAAAGATCATATGACTGCAATATTATTGGCTGTGTAATCAAAACAGTCAGTGACCCGTTACTGAATGCACGAGTCAAGCACTTTTCTTCTTCTATTTTTACTATTATTCTTCGGAGGACCATGGACGGGATATGATCCGCTATCAGAAAGAAATAAAACGACTCAGTGGATTAAAAAAACCCTAAAACAACCCACACTATAACATTAAATGTACATTTTTGACAAGACTCAGATAAACTTTGCAAAAAATCCATTTAAAACGTTTGTAAATACATTTTAGAACTATGTGCCAATAATTTTCAAGAATCATGTTTAAACTTGTTGGATGTATACAACATTTATTTTGAGAAAGTCCACTTTTTCACTATTCAGCAAAGTATTAAGTTGGTCTATCTAGCTATCTATTGATACAGCTGTCTTACCATGTTTGTTTTATTCAGAACAAAATCTGTTTAGCGACACTGAAAAACTGCAGACCTTGCTGTGCTTGCAATGAAATATCTGAAAAACTATAATTCTGTAAATGAATGAAAAATTCTGTCATATTTGGTCTACTGTATAATTTAAAATACAAAAACAAAAACACAGGTGTGTACTGATCTTGGGAGTACTGATGATGTCTAAAGTGTTTGTAGCGTGCTCCTCACAAAGGTGTTCTACATGTATAAAGTTCCTCCTTAAGTTACCATGCTTACACTGCTTTAGACTACTAAATTTATGTATAAAAGACATTTTTTTAAATTATTGTGAGATAGGAAGATATGACAGCAAACAAAACCTAGTTTAGTTATGGGAACATTAGACTTCCTTAAACATTTATTCTGCTTTTATTGGTAAATATTAACTTGTTACTCTTGGCTTAAAATGTTTTGCAGTTTGGGCTAAGTTTTTTTTTTTTTTTTTTAAAAAACAACACACCTGACATTTACATATGTATTGCAAAACAATTTTTGCCACATCCACAAGTCAGCACTCAATTCAATACAATATAAAGCTTATGTGTATGGAAATATAATTATTATTTCTTTAATTTTAGTCAATAAACTACGGAAGAGGATTAGGGCCACAGGAAAAAAAAAAAAAAGAATTCTGACTTTAATCTCAGAATTCTGACTTTATTCTCAGAATTCTGACTTTTTTCTCAGAATTCTGACTTTAATCTCAGAATTCTGAGAATAAAGTCAGAATTCTGACTTTTTTCTCAGAATTCTGACTTTATTCTCAGAATTCTGACTTTTTTCTCAGAATTCTGACTTTAATCTCAGAATTCTGACTTTTTTCTCAGAATTCTGACTTTATTCTCAGAATTCTGAGATTAAAGTCAGAATTCTGACTTTATTCTCAGAATTCTGACTTTTTTCTCAGAATTCTGACTTTAATCTCAGAATTCTGACTTTTTTCTCAGAATTCTGACTTTATTCTCAGAATTCTGAGATTAAAGTCAGAATTCTGACTTTAATCTCAGAATTCTGACTTTTTTCTCAGAATTCTGAGATTAAAGTCAGAATTCTGACTTTATTCTCAGAATTCTGACTTTTTTCTCAGAATTCTGACTTTAATCTCAGAATTCTGACTTTTTTCTCAGAATTCTGACTTTATTCTCAGAATTCTGAGATTAAAGTCAGAATTCTGACTTTAATCTCAGAATTTTGAGGTGGGCACCTGCAGGCTTCCAGCTTCGGTGACAGCGATGTGTCCAGTTTGGCAGGTGGAGAACTAATTCACTAAATATGGTGGATATAAGTGACTTTTTGCGTGGCCGAGGGGTCCCCGAAGATGCTATTTTATTAATGGAAGAGCAGAAGGTGAGTAACAAAAAAGAGAAATAGTTTGGTGTCTCCTATTTTTACAGGAAAACAGTTACGGTACAGTTACGGTTAGCTGTTAGCATGCTTGTTAGCTTATAATGTTATATAGGAATGAACGTGTTTCACGATGTTACAGTATACTAGGTGAATTGACGTTTTAACTGTTGTTGATCGCAGGATCATCCCAGATGGGTTCGTTGCATTTTATTTTATTGTTCTACTATTTCAGAGTTTTTCAAGGCAGTTAAGCGGAGCTGTGTTACAGATGCTAGCCGCCTGCCAATATCACTGATATATTTGATGTGTACAAGTAAGTTACACTTAGTACAGCGGAGGAGAGAAGCTGTAATGAATGTTTATGCGGATATTTCACTCAGAAAAATGGGTGGCGTTCATACACAGCCACCGACACAGCCCCGGTTGTTGTTCTGACGGTGGCCGACTGACGATCCCCTCACAACATGTTAGCTAACACAAACTAATGTAGTGCATGTAACTGTGTATACGTTAGTGGTACAGTGTCGGAAGAAATGAGCAAACTGTTTATAATGTCAGAATGACATCATCTTTCTCCTATATATAAAAGTGCTGGCTGAGGAGCGCTGCCGGGTTGAACTTTGACCTCGGAGTGACGTGACGTTTGTTCGCACAACCAATAGAAGTGCAGAAAGTCGCAAATCAGGCATATTGTTCGCATAAACACAAAAATAAATAACGAAATAATCCCGATATTGTGCCAAAGACTGATTTACAATGTTACTTTGTGTTCTATGTGTAATACCTTTGCTTAAATGACTAAATGGACTGTGTATTTATGACTCTGCGTTATAGTCTTACATACATAAGTAACATTCATATGTACAGATAAAAATGTACAGAGCTATGTACACAAGCGTGTACACAAAAGTCTACTGCTGATCGAGCTGCTCAGTGGTCGTACAGTCTCATGCAGAGAGCGTGGAGGTGTTGTCCATGGTGGATGTTAGCTTAGACAACATCCTCTCCTCCCCAGTCTGCTCAGTGGACTTTAGCAGACCGCTAAAGCTGGCCCTCCCGACCAGTTTGTTAAGTTTCCCCCTGTCCCTCTCTGCCATTCCACCACTCCAGCAGACCACAACATAAAAGACAGCAGTGTCGTAGAACATCCTTAGAAGACGTACTACCTACATCATAACCAATCAAGTCCCGCTTTTTTTTAAATACAGAAGAGGATTTATTATTTACTGAAAGGCTATGCCTTAGTTTGCTTCTTTCATTATTGTGTTTCGCCCTGCATAAAATAGATAGCTTTTCTGATAACTACAGTCAATACTCTCCTACTGGCATTAACGAGGCCAAGAGGCTTAACTGTAATATTGCTTTGCAGCGTAAATGTTGCAGAAAATGACTGTCTTTTCTTTCTTCCTGTGTGCAGATTGACTGTGACGTCATAGCGCTGATGGATGACGCAACTTTGGCAAACTACATTCCCTCGTACGGAGACCGAATTGCCGTCTTCAATTTCTGCAAAAGCAAGCAACCACTGTCAAAAAGAAAACTAGGACTTCTGCAAAAACTTCGTGAGAAAATGAAAACCAGAAAAGAAAGTCCAAAGGAGAACACTTCACATACAGATGCAGGAATAAGACAGACAAAGAAGCAAAAAGCAACACGCAATGTTGAGATAGGATGGATACATTGTGATGGAAAAATAGCCAAACAGGTGAGAGCGAAGCAGGGAGGTGGCACTAGAAAAATTCAAATGGCCACTGATGCTGGATTAAAAGATATTCTTCAGGAAGGAAAGAAACTTTTTTTTCCTAATGGCATATCTCCTAAGGGATGTGAAACAGATTTTGAGTTTGAGGTTTGGGACTTTAAACAGAACCACCTTACTGATGATACCTGCCAGTCTATTGGCAATATGTATGAGGCAGCGAGACTGACAATGTTACGCTTCTACATTGCAACAAAACCAAAAGATCCTGAAGAAGATGCCAGCGAGACATCTGAAGTGGTGTTTGTCTCAGAAAGCAGTGGCAGTGATATTAATCCATTGCAAGTGGGGGAAGTCAGGGGTAATTTTGATGAAGTCATCGCTGGTTCAGAAATTTTAGATGATCCAGAAATTACTTTTGGTCCAATTTTTGATGCTGAAGAAGATACAGAAGACACATTAGTCTATGAGGGTTTTCTCGTACCCCTCAGTCCACCTAATTCAGAGAACATAATAACAATCACCATACGTCATACTGACACTTTACATGACATGATTACTGCTTTCTCTGATGAGGAGATTTTGACCAAAACACTGAATGTGAAGCGCATACTTCCAGACAACACAGAAGAACCAGGCACTGGATCAGGAATACTAAGAGATGTACTCACATGCTTCTGGCATGAATTTTATGAGCGATGCACCCTAGGTGCAACCATTAAAGTGCCATTCATTCGCCATGATTTTCCTGCTGAAAAATGGAAGGCAGTTGGGCGAATACTCCTGAAAGGTTACCAAGAATGTCAGTATTTTCCAAATAAACTTGCAATCCCTTTTATGGAACAAGTGCTTTTCAGTGGTGTTTACAGTGATCTTAAAGCACACTTTCTACAGTTTGTCAGCAGCCAAGAATGTGATGTTTTGATGGAAGCAGTAAAAGATTTCTCTGCAGTTGACTTGGATGATCTTGTGGAAATTCTTGACAGTTATGGCTGTAGAAAAAGAATCACTGCTGAGACTCTTCCTACAATCCTTGATGAAATAGCACACAAAGAGCTTGTCCAAAAACCAATGTTTGTTATTGACTGCTGGCGGGAGATCATCGACCCCCATATCTCCCTCAGTCCAGAGGGACTGACCAAGTTATTCTCTGAACTGCAACCAACTTCAAAAAAAGTGTGCCAGCTGCTGAAATTTGCTGTGGATTTGACTCCACAACAAAAAGAAGTGAAAAATCATCTCAAAAGATTCATCAGAGAGCTGGATAACATTAAACTTCAGAAATTTATGCGTTTCTGCACCGGATCTGACCTTATAGTAACAAACAGTATTTATGTGGAATTTCAAGATATGACAGAGTTTACAAGAAGACCAGTCGGACGCACGTGTGGGAATGTTCTGCAGCTAGCTAACAGCTATGAAAACTTCCCAGATTTTCGTTCTGAATTTAATGCAGTTCTTGAAAGTAATGTCTGGGTGATGGATTTTGTTTAGACTCTGACAGCAATGCGCTACATTTGAACTGCTCATGCACACTAGAGCATAACTGTAAAGAGATGTTAGGAATATGTATTTTTATGTATTTTGAACTTATACAGTATACTTTTTTTAATTAGAGAGAAGTTTCTCATCTCTGTTAGAAGTCTAGTTTTGGCTAATATTTCATTTTCTTTTATCATTTTGAGTTTTACATGATACAGTCACAAAACAAAACGAACAGGTACACTGTTTACTACCATATCCAGAGCTGTCTTCACCAAATCCAAGCTTTCCAGCTGTAAGACAGAAACCTTCAGCAAAAGCATGAAGAAAGATTACTTAAGATCTATAAACTATAATTAAACTGCTCTTAAACGTTCTTTAATGCACCATGTGTGGTGTGAGAGCTCAGCACAGTCAAATACTTTTGTAAGTAATTAGTAGTAAGACTAATTCATTCAGATGGTATTTTCTTATTAGGTCAGGGCTAAAACTGAACATAGTTATAACGTAAAAGTAATGCTGTTATGCAACACTGTATTGTAAAAGGAATAAGTACAATTTTATACTTTAGCATTTGTCATGTCTGAAAACATTTTGCTTTACAGTATATGCAATTTTTAGTTAAGGTAGGTTAAGGTATCAAAGTTTGGCATTTGTTGTTGATTACAAAGGTTCCATATAAAGTTGGTGAAAATATTTTTTTAAATTCCAGTATTTTCTTAATGTCATATTGTTTCTAAGCATACCTGTTATTCATCCATCAAATTGATTCAAGCTGCTTAAAGGATTCAGTCTGTTTTGAAGATGGTTATTGATTACTGAGATCATAAATAAACACTGTACACTTCAGTGCAGTGGTCAAGTACTGTGATTATTCAGGCATCCTTTTGTAATGCCAAATTGTCATGTTCTCAGATATAGTATTAATCTTAACACCTGAAAAAATGTCTTGTTACTGCCAGAAATTATGCATTTTTATTTGTATGCATGTATGTTCTCAGTCATTCACACTTGTTTTTATTTCTATACCATAGATGACACTGAAGGAATATGTGATACCACAATAGCCAGTGTTCATGGTCTTTACAGTAAGTCACTGATGTATACTGATGCATAACAAGACTATATGAGATCTATAAGTTTGTTTTAAAAGTTGAGTCATTCTTGTTACAGGGCAGCTTATACGGTTATGAGTTTTAGCCATGTTATTGGCATTGGAAAGAACAGGTTTCTTGTAAACTTTTTCCAATAAAATGTTACTGTACACAGTACATTTGTATTGTTGTTTTGAATATGTTCATCAAACTCCATATCTATTTGAACATGCCAGAAGTCAAGAGACTGCCACACATGAGCTCAGTAACATGGAAGAATACCATTTATTTTTAATTTCAAATATTTCATAAAGATACACAAATATAAATGTAAAACATGTTGCACTTAATGGGACAATAACTTGGTTCCACTTGCAGGAACTGTTTTGTTGCATTGTTGCTGGAATACTACAAATAAAAGTCAAAATATTTTTGGTATGTTTCTTATAATTTTAGGATTCATATCATGAAGGAGCCTTGTATACAACAGCTAACACTGAATCAGTATAGCAATGATTCGTGGTCATTTTACATGAAAAACCAGCTAAAATATCTTACAACTAACAGAAGTGAAATACATTAATAATTAAGTGATGGATCTTCATATGGGTAAATGATTATAATAGCTTTGCTTTAATATAATTGCACTAAAAGCTCCCCAAAAGGCATAACGACTTTAAATATTAACAATGATACGTTTATAGAAACATGCTGTTGTCAAGACCTAGAATTGTTAATGCTACTATGGTTTGCTGAAACATACCACAGATAACCCGGGCACTTAGCATATCATATGCTGGTGCCTGGGTTTCCAGCCATGAATATTAAGAGTAAAGGTTGATACAGAAAACAATGAGCAGGGAGCTGGTCAGTTTATATTTTATATACTATGCACATGTCTGGCAACAAAACACAGAAATGTATATTGCAATTTACTGGTAGGCAGGTTTACACCACTTATGATTCAATCAAAAATATAACATTTGTAAATGCAGTTTAATGTATGGCCTTTTAAAAGGATTGACATGTGTTTCATAACTGATTGATAATATCACAATATTCAGCTTTTTCAAGTAATATATAAACATTTCTGTTTAATGGTAGTGTGAATGTAGAAAAACATTTTTCATTTAATGCAGTGCAGAAATACCTGCATAAAAGGTACCTGTAAGACATGGCACCTACTATCAAATCACGTTATCAAGATAAAGAGAAATATTTTGTATTTATTTGTACATTTACACACTGAAGTTCCTTAAATACTTTGCAGTATTTCTTCTCTTAACCTAATGTACAGATCCGCAGCACCAAGTGGATCTCCTGGGGCATCCCATTCATTTTCTACCATAAGCAGACAACACAGTTCAAAGACTGTTTCATCACAGGGGTGTTGACCTTTTGGGCTACACTCTTCCATACACAAAGTGATATCCTCCATAGAAATAGGCTTCAGTCTATCCTCAGCACTGTGCAGCTCTGGAAATGAGTACATTACTACTGGTCGACCCGATGCTGCACTACCACTTGGCCGGATTTTGTGCGAGTTCCATGTGTTCACAACTTCATCAAGTTCATCCTACATGAAAAACAACACAATATAAGTACCGGTATATGAAACAGACCATGTACCAGTAGATTTAGCCAAAGTTGAGGCTTATTAACTCATTAATCAACAGACATAGAAACTGACCTCTAATTAATGTAAAACCAAGCAGCAACAACAAAAGAGCACTTTCACTAAACAGCACATGGACACAGAATGGTGCTGCATGATTCTGCTGTTGAATAGATAGCCCAACACTTTATACTCAGTGTGCAATGATTCTACAATAAATTTTCAATAGAGAATTAACCAAATGATAGGATTGCTTTCTGAAACCGTGCCCAAAGGACCACTAGGTAACAGACTCCATAGTAATTTAAACCATGTGGCAATAAATAAAAAAAAATGCTCCATGCACCTGTGCTGAGAAAGGTGCAGTTACTTCCACTGATAACATGAATACAATTCCATCAAAGTATTAAAATGGAATCCCAAAAAGTTGATTCTGTTCATCTGGATGTAGCGTTTTCAGTGTGAGAAATGTTCTGTCAAAAAACATTCCTTACCTGGCTGATTGAGCATGCATCAAGACATATTAAAATGGAAATAAAATTCATATTTAATTTAAAGAAAAAAAATGTTCTAACCATATTTATATTTTCTATTTATGCAGCTAAGACATTACATAGCATGAGCACATGCTTTTACCTGAATAAGATTGAGAAAGCAGAATTGGATAAGACTTTTGTCCAAAAAATCCCCTGTGAAGTGGCCATCATCCTGAAAAGTTTGAAATAAGTTCATCCAAAATTGTGCACTCTGTTTGCGTAGGGTAGCCCACCATCCTTCTATACGTTGGTTGGCCGTACTTCTTCCGTAAAGGAAACTTTTCTCACCTGCAAAACTGTCTGTGTGGTTTCTCCGTAAAAACATCTGCATTTGTTCGACACAACCATTTTCGGTACCTCGGTCAGCACGTAACCTTTCTGGACATCCGCTGATGCATGAAACTGTTTTCAGAAAATAACTTGCAATCAATTTAGGGTCACTGTTTGTAGTATAAGCCTCCATCCATAAAACATAGCGGCTAAAACCATCTATGCAGCCACTGATAGCAATACCATATGGTTTCAACTTGTCATAGCCATCCATGTGCCAGAGAGCATTTGGCCCTCTGCAGCTGTACTGTCGTCTTCTCAACCGTCGAGCTCGTCTCAGTTCCACACCTTGAGGGTCAAGCAATTTGATTATGCATCTTACAGTATCTTGTGACACCACAAATCCATGTTGAATTGCACGTAGATGTAGCCAACGATAACCTTGCATCTGTCCATTTGTCATGATCTCTTGTTGGACAAAGGCTAGCACTTCCTCCAAGTTTGATTGATTCTTCCTTCTAAAAAGCCCAAGTCTTTTACAAATTCTCTTTAGAGTTCGAACACTTATAATTGTCTGATGACTATGTGCTAAAATTGAAAGTATTTCTTTGTTACTGAAAGAAAGTCTGAAATACAGTCTTATTAAGTCATCCAAATCTGACATGTCAGCCACTGTTTCTCTCACTTTGAGAGGTGAACTTTTTGCAGAAGTCCTAGTTTTCTTTTTGACAGTGGTTGCTTGCTTTTGCAGAAATTGAAGACGGCAATTCGGTCTCCGTACGAGGGAATGTAGTTTGCCAAAGTTGCGTCATCCATCAGCGCTATGACGTCACAGTCAATCTGCACACAGGAAGAAAGAAAAGACAGTCATTTTCTGCAACATTTACGCTGCAAAGCAATATTACAGTTAAGCCTCTTGGCCTCGTTAATGCCAGTAGGAGAGTATTGACTGTAGTTATCAGAAAAGCTATCTATTTTATGCAGGGCGAAACACAATAATGAAAGAAGCAAACTAAGGCATAGCCTTTCAGTAAATAATAAATCCTCTTCTGTATTTAAAAAAAAGCGGGACTTGATTGGTTATGATGTAGGTAGTACGTCTTCTAAGGATGTTCTACGACACTGCTGTCTTTTATGTTGTGGTCTGCTGGAGTGGTGGAATGGCAGAGAGGGACAGGGGGAAACTTAACAAACTGGTCGGGAGGGCCAGCTTTAGCGGTCTGCTAAAGTCCACTGAGCAGACTGGGGAGGAGAGGATGTTGTCTAAGCTAACATCCACCATGGACAACACCTCCACGCTCTCTGCATGAGACTGTACGACCACTGAGCAGCTCGATCAGCAGTAGACTTTTGTGTACACGCTTGTGTACATAGCTCTGTACATTTTTATCTGTACATATGAATGTTACTTATGTATGTAAGACTATAACGCAGAGTCATAAATACACAGTCCATTTAGTCATTTAAGCAAAGGTATTACACATAGAACACAAAGTAACATTGTAAATCAGTCTTTGGCACAATATCGGGATTATTTCGTTATTTATTTTTGTGTTTATGCGAACAATATGCCTGATTTGCGACTTTCTGCACTTCTATTGGTTGTGCGAACAAACGTCACGTCACTCCGAGGTCAAAGTTCAACCCGGCAGCGCTCCTCAGCCAGCACTTTTATATATAGGAGAAAGATGATGTCATTCTGACATTATAAACAGTTTGCTCATTTCTTCCGACACTGTACCACTAACGTATACACAGTTACATGCACTACATTAGTTTGTGTTAGCTAACATGTTGTGAGGGGATCGTCAGTCGGCCACCGTCAGAACAACAACCGGGGCTGTGTCGGTGGCTGTGTATGAACGCCACCCATTTTTCTGAGTGAAATATCCGCATAAACATTCATTACAGCTTCTCTCCTCCGCTGTACTAAGTGTAACTTACTTGTACACATCAAATATATCAGTGATATTGGCAGGCGGCTAGCATCTGTAACACAGCTCCGCTTAACTGCCTTGAAAAACTCTGAAATAGTAGAACAATAAAATAAAATGCAACGAACCCATCTGGGATGATCCTGCGATCAACAACAGTTAAAACGTCAATTCACCTAGTATACTGTAACATCGTGAAACACGTTCATTCCTATATAACATTATAAGCTAACAAGCATGCTAACAGCTAACCGTAACTGTACCGTAACTGTTTTCCTGTAAAAATAGGAGACACCAAACTATTTCTCTTTTTTGTTACTCACCTTCTGCTCTTCCATTAATAAAATAGCATCTTCGGGGACCCCTCGGCCACGCAAAAAGTCACTTATATCCACCATATTTAGTGAATTAGTTCTCCACCTGCCAAACTGGACACATCGCTGTCACCGAAGCTGGAAGCCTGCAGGTGCCCACCTCAAAATTCTGAGATTAAAGTCAGAATTCTGACTTTAATCTCAGAATTCTGAGAAAAAAGTCAGAATTCTGAGATTAAAGTCAGAATTCTGAGATTAAAGTCAGAATTCTGAGAAAAAAGTCAGAATTCTGAGAATAAAGTCAGAATTCTGAGATTAAAGTCAGAATTCTGACTTTAATCTCACAATTCTGAGAATAAAGTCAGAATTCTGAGAAAAAAGTCAGAATTCTGAGATTAAAGTCAGAATTCTGAGAATAAAGTCAGAATTCTGAGAAAAAAGTCAGAATTCTGAGATTAAAGTCAGAATTCTGAGATTAAAGTCAGAATTCTGAGAAAAAAGTCAGAATTCTGAGAATAAAGTCAGAATTCTGAGATTAAAGTCAGAATTCTGAGATTAAAGTCAGAATTCTTTTTTTTTTTTTTCCAGTGGCCCTAATCCTCTTCCGTAATAAACAGACGGGTGTGGATAGAGAGAGAAGTTGAACCCAGGTGCTGCACTCCAGCCATCTGACATGTGATTTGCATGCTCATACACTGAGCTGGATCCATCACACCACAAAATTGCCATTTACTTATTAAACTCCTTGCCTTGCCATGACTGGGAGCATGCTGCCCTCTACTGTTCAATAAAAATTTCATACAGAAGGACATGGTTGAATGAAAGTATTTATTCTGACAGGATTATCTCCATCATTTTGATTGTTTTAAAAATACATGTATTTTTAAACACAGCAAAAATCTGATGATGATGCCCCATATCGTGGCAAGAGAAGAATCATTTTAAAAGGCGTCCCAAACACATTACCAATAAAATGTCGCACTGAACTTTGAGGTGAAGATGACAGTGAGCAATCTGAGATACAATAAGGAGAATAAATAAAACACCACAAAACAAAAGTCAAACCAACTCTCCAAACCACCCCAAGAGTAAAAGCAAATGCTCACTTTAAATATCATCACAGATTCATATGTAACATTTTGTGCGTGAAAGCCTGAGTTCTGAAAACAGCCTCAAACTTTAGCTGAAGCTGAATAAAATACCTAAATCCCAGCTATAAGATATACTGCCCTGAAATGTAGTCTGTGTAACATTTGAACTGACCTGATTCATCATTTGGTATCTAATGACATGATAAGACATTTCCCCCCCAGAGAAGTCTAAATTAAAACCATATTCACAAACAAAACCGAACCAAAAAACAAACAAACAAAAAACCCTGAGAAGTTCTGAAAGACATCTATGCTTCTTCTCTTTTTGAATATTTGAAACCTTTTTGATATAAAACAACTTGCTGTGTTCATCAGCACACTCCTCACAGAAACATATAGCACACTGTTTCATCTGATCTTTCTCCATATGTAAAATCTCCCTCTCTCACTAGAAAAGCTTCGCTTTGGCCGTCTTTTTTCCATTTAAATTGACACCGTTTGCTTCTGTGGATGTGCCCTCTTCACTATCCTCGTTGATGTTCGACCAGCTGGGTTTCAGAGGAGTCAGCTCTGGGGCTATTATGTCTCCATCCTGCGTGAGAACAGAAACAAAAGATACTGATGTTGAGACAAGTGGTGGAAATAAACAAGTGATTGCAGGAATTGAAGGATCTGGAAGACAATTCTTCCTTTCTAGGACATTGACTTACAGTCTTTAAGCAAAAGACAGGAGCAGCAAGCAACTTATGCCTTTTTAAATTATGCAAAAATGCTAAAGTAACAAGGCCTCAGAGCATGTTCTATATGATTAGTACTGATACTAGATGTAAAGTAAAACTAAAATATCTCGATCTGTCACTTCCTTTAATGCACAGAGAAAATGTCTCTCTGCTGTTAGTCAGTGGAAGTGCTGTCAAACAGTTGCTTTCTCTTCAGCAACAAAAGATTAGTGTTTACCCTCTATGTCCTTTCTAATATGGGGAGATGTTTGCCTGGTTGTTCAGGGTCTGAGCCAGCTGTGAGCACCTTTTATTTACTTCAGCCTGCTGCTTAGAAAACAGCTGATTACTAAATCATCTAGCAGTCACAGAGCAGTTTTATAGATCCTCTATAGTGCAGTTTCTGGCCACGTGGCAAGTGTAAACTCAGTATTTACATTTCTACTCGATTTTTTTTGTCTGTATATTTGGCTTTTTAGCTGCTAAATCCAAGCTCTTCATCATTTCGTCACCAGGTTTAGCCTTATTTACATGTTTGTTACTTCTTCTGTACAAACTGCACCACAAATTCCCAACCATATAACTCTCAGATGGCATCTCAGCTATTTGTGCTCTTTGTTTTCCCTCCACAAGGTTTCAGATTGTCTTTATCACCATTTTGAGTATATTGAATAACAAAATTAGGGAGTTTGTTTTAGAATATATTGGTTTTTGGAAAATATTCAGGATGCAAATTGAGGTTTTGGTCCTTTCAAAGCATGGAGACTTTTTTGTTTTTGTTTTTTACAGGAATCACAAGCTCAAATATGTGACAAAACATTTCTAAGTCACATGACCAACCCTGGAAATAATAATTCTTTGTGAAAAGGCTTTTGTTTGCTATTGGTACAGTGTATGAGGAGCTGCCAGCTGCAGTGGAAAGAACGATATGCAAGTCACGAGAGGGAATTCGACTGTTAAGTGATGCTACTTATTCCGGATTTAACAGCATATCGGTTTCAAATTCATACACAATACTTCGTAAACACGAATGCTAAT
Source organism: Maylandia zebra (assembly GCF_041146795.1). Classification (NCBI taxonomy): domain Eukaryota; kingdom Metazoa; phylum Chordata; class Actinopteri; order Cichliformes; family Cichlidae; genus Maylandia; species Maylandia zebra. The sequence continues at coordinate 21,984,214 of NC_135186.1, read as the reverse complement.
GAGCTGTATGTTCATTATGTTAAAAAACAGAAGTGGCATTATATCTAACCTACAAGCAAACCACACAGTCTTTTAAAAGTTCTGTGTACAATTTTATTTTTTTTAATTGGCTCCTTTTGTCATGGAGGAGTAGAGAAGCAGCTCTCTGACTTCCATCCTGAGGCCACCACACTGGAAAGCTTTCCAGTGTTTTATGGACACACTTTCTAGGCACAGCCAAGAAATTCTGTCCATAAGAGCGATGAACAGAATATGTGACAAAAAGAAGGTCTGACAGAGTTCTACGCCCTCAGTGAACAAGTCTTGTGCCCTTATGGGCCCGATATACACTCCCACAGGGCACACTGTGGGAGGATACACCAAGCCTTTTCCAAGTCCACAAAGAACATGCCTCTCCAAGTTTCCTGGAGAGGGTGCAGAGCTGGATCAGTGTCCCAAAGCCAGAAAACAAAAAGCACACTGTTGCAGCTAAACAGTTATGTGGGACGTATAAAGCTCTGTGAATGTAAACACTTGATACAAATGTTAAAAACATCTATTATAGCTTGACTGAATCAGCTAATAATCTAACATAACTTACCTGCACACTCTGCAGATATAACATGCTACTAATGGCCTCTTTTTAGAATTTAAAGCACCAGATAATTGCAGCTGAAACTTGGAGATAAACTGTATGACTGCAGCAAGGAGAGGACAACTGTTACACATGCCTTTATCCACACATAATAACATATGGATAAAAGCAATTAGCACTTAAGCCCATGCAATCCACATAGACTCTTGCATTACCACTGCAAGGCTGCAAGGCGTGGCAGAGAGGTAACAACACAGACCTATTCATTATGTGACTCCATTCAATATTTTAACCACTGCCGCTGCATTCAACTGCAATTCTTTACAGTGCAGCAGATAAACAGTACCTGAGGCTTTGAGAAGTTCCTGTCCATGCACCACTGAACAAAGTGCTTCTTGGCAGCCTCCAAAGTCTTATCATCTGTCTTCTTACAGTAGACCCTGATCAGCTGCTCAACAAACTGCTCTGGAAGAAGTTTAGACACCTGACAAGAACAACAGCAGCCACAAATTACAGAGGCAGAGGGAAAGAGACACTGTTTTTTTAAAAGAAGAATAAATGAAAAACCAAAGGAAACGTGCTCATAGATTCAAAAATTGAATTTTTCGCATCTCGCTTTACTTCTGACCTGATTCTTGCGTATCTGGATGGCTTTAGTCACATCGTTCTTGCAATAGAAACGCACATTGTTGATGGGGTTCTTCTCCTTCATCCCATAATCCATGACAATAACCTAAAACAGACAAAGTATTACATCGTGAAGAGCCTAAAGCCCCAAAAGTACAGGCAACACCCTGACTCCAAATATAACTAAATCCAATGACAAGCAACAAAAGCACATCCATATTAAAAAGAATCTCCCAGTTTTAAGGCCATGAGCAAATTATATGATAAATATTAACATTAATTAAAAACTCACACTAACTACGAAGTCCTCTGGCTGTAGATTGACGTCCTGGGTGCCGCTCTGAGGGATGGATCGGGCCAGGTCAGCTTCCAAGCTCTTGATCGTCTCCTTGTAAACAGCAAGAAATTGCAGAGTTAACAGATATATCATTGTATCATATTTTTTTTTGTTACATATTATAAATAACTGAAATTCTATATATAGCATGTAAATAAAATAAAAAAACACTAACAAACACAGAACCACAGATTGAGCAATTTCTCATATCAAATCCATTTGGCAAAACAGCAGAAACATAACAGGCAGATTTTTCCATTTCTTTTTTTAATTAGCGAACTGCAAAATGTCAACATTTGGCTGAAACTTCAGTACTGATCATTTTCTTTTCTGTATGCGTCGGTGAACAGAGAATCTCTCTGTGTTTTGTTGTTTTGTTTTGTTTCTTGATTGCACAAAACAAGCAACCGGGAAAGCTCGGACTGCAACTCACGTTATCAGCTGTCAGATTACGTTCATTTCAGTATTAACTGAAACATTATGTCTTTACTTTCAGGACACATAATGTCCCCTCATCACCACCATCATCATCATCTCAAAGTGCAAAGATAATTAGGAAGTTAAATTAGGAGGAGTTCATGCTTTCTCCCTGCATGCTGCAGTGATGAGACAGAAAGACGGCTGCTGTTAGTCTGCAAAGTATGAAGATTGTTACAAACTGCATACACGGTTGTTGTTTTAGTGTCTTCTTACATCATTTGTGCTGTTGCTTTGCAGAACATGCTCATTATCAATGGAAACAAGTGAAAAGATCACCTTCCTCCACATTTAAGCTCAGTCTGAACTTAAAATTAAGTCTTTTGGCTTTTTTAACCACAAGGAGTTTAATTAATTACTAACTTCAGCTCATCTTTTACTTCACTTGGATGCAGCCTCTTTTCATCCCTCTGCGTGTGTGTAGAGTAGAGGCTGGAGCTCAATCACAAATAACACTGAAAGCAAGTGCGTCATTTTCAATATTTTTTTCTATTATAAAATTTGTTTGTTGAGAGAAAACAAAGGTGGGAGAACCTCGTCGGGCCAATAAACGTGCTAAACCTGCTCCTTTTTACTGGGATTCTGATTTACTCAAACACCCCTGCCATCTTTTGCATTTTACTTTCAATTTTGAAGGCAATTTTTTAACCTTTCTGAGCTATTTTGTTATGTATTATTTTATTGAGCAAAGTTGTTTTAATTTTTTGCATGCTTTGTTGCTAATTCTTTTGCTTTTATAAGAAATCCTCTAAGAAAAAAAAATACCTGGGTGACAAGTATGGAAGTTTCTGAGGTAGTTTGGCCCAGACACTTGTAGAGGCGCCGGCAGACGATGTTGTGCAGGATCTGTTTCGCCTCTGCAAGCTCGGGGGAGGAGGAGTTGAGTATTTGTTCAAACACATTATCTACCAGGCAAACAAACAGGGTACAGGTAAATAAAGAACCAAAAATGTCAGTAAATCATTTCAATATTTAAAAAGATCCTTCAATAAAAATGTGGCTTTACGGTTCAATCTCTCATGTACACGATTATCGCAGAAACACAAATTAGTCTTTTTCTACTCATCTGAGTTACTTGACAAGCACAACACAAACTGTATTTTAGTGCATAAGTGGTTGGAGTTTATTAGTTAGTTAATTAGTTGATTAGAAATTGTACCTTAACACCAATCATAATGTTTCTTTTTTTTCTCTATATATTATGTCGTGGCTCAGGGGGTTGGGAAGCGTATCTGTAACCGGAAAGTTGCCGGTTCGATCCCCGGGCTCTCTGTCCTGGTCGTTGTGTCCTTGGACAAGACACTTTACCCTACCGCCTACTGGTGTTGGCCAGAGGGGCCGATGGCGCAATATGGCAGCTTGCCTCCAACAGTGTGTGAATGCGAGAGTGAATGAATAGTGGCATTGTAAAGCGCTTTGGGTGCCTTGAAAAGCGCTATATAAATCCAATCCATTATTATTATTAAAAGTGAGGTTGTTCTTTAATCCAAACTGGTATTTCAACAAGTTCACCATTAATCACAGAGGCAGTTAACACAGTGCACAAACAGATCAAGGTTGTCTGAGAGAATAAAAATATTTACTGAGGGTTTGCCAAAACTCGGTAGTCACTAAACCTGCAGGTGCACACTTAAAAGAAGACAGCTAGTTCTGCAGATTATTAACAAGTAACGACAAGCACTAGTAATAAAAACTGATCATGTTTAATTTAGCAGAATTTTCTTGGGTTATCAATATCGATAAAGATCTTTACTATACTGTCTCTTGAAAGACAAGCTTGAAAATTACAGGTTTTGACTGAAAAAGAAATTAAATTTTCTTTTATACAGATAGTTTTTGATGGGATGAAGTCTTGACCTCGCCTCGTTTTTTGTCCTGATGCACTACAAATATAAGCTAACAACACCCCTTCATACACACCTGTCAGCTTGGTGTAGGCCACCATGTCATCAATGGCTGTGGAGAGCGTGAACATCTTCCCTTCTTTACCTTCAAACTGAAGGTGTGGGTCTGCTTTTAAAAAAGCCTCTGTGATCCTGGAGAAACATGTCCAACAGATTTTTACATGTGAGGACATTTTGCTGTGTACAGTTAGAGAATATAAAGCATGAAGCAAAGCAAAACTATTAGAGGGATCAGCTACTCACATAGTCTCTATGATGTTGCACACTTTGTGCTGGTAGGCTCTTCTGTGAAGACAGTTCCTGGTGTGGAACATGTCATATAGATTTCCCACTTCCTGTTGAAGGGAGCGGATGTATTTTAGTGACCAAATATCTTTTAAAACTCAAACTGCTGCTTAAAGTAAGCAAACAGATGCAACAAAATCTAGCACCTTGTCTCGAGTGCAGATGTGCTTCTGCCCGTCCACCTCACACACCCTGGCAAAGTTTAGGAAGCGGCTATAATCAAAGTTGTTATTGATGCCCAGGTGGTAACAGTCCCTGAGTTAAGATGGAGAAAGAGAAACATAAGGGAGATAGGTAATTAAATCTAATAGAAAATATACAAACTGGGAAATCATTTTAAAACAAAACACTAACTCAATAAGCCCCACCTTGCAAAATAGTCCCACTTATCTACGTCAATGCCATTCCTTTTGTTGGCCACGATTTCGTAGAGGAAGGACTTGTCTTTTTGACGGCCTTTATACGGCCACTGTGGAGATGATTGATAATATCAGAAGTGTGATTAAACAGGGCAGTTATCTGCCTCAATTTCCAGCTGCTGGGTTTTTATAGTGTCAAAAATAAATGCAAAAAAATATACAAGCAGACAAAAAAAACAACAAACAACCAGAGGAAAACATTAGGGGAAAAAAAACAAAACCCCCCCAAACACACACACACACACACACACACACACACACACACACACACACACACACACACACACACAAACAACTTTTATACAGGTCGTGTAAGTTCACAATTAATGTGATGGCACCAAATCAGGTTAATGGTTAACCTAATAAACTTGCACTTTATGCTAAAGGAGACTTTCCAATTGTCTTTCAATAATTACATTTTCAAAGTAAATTCATCTAAAGAATCTAAGAAAAAAAAGTTAAGGTTAAATATAAAAAACTAAACTTCAACAAGGTTTTTTTGAACCTGAAGATTTTGGATTAGTCTAAACCTTCAGCCTACACTGTAGTCTGATGTGCCCAATATAGAGAAACTCTAACAGAAGTCTCAACATAAAGACACAGTTTCACCTGTGATGGTATAACAATGCATTGCAGACACACACACCAGCGTGTAAATATACATACAGACTAAAGTGTAGATTTAAAGCAGGGCTCTAAATCCTGGTTTACTTCATACAGAAATCACATATCCGACAGTGGAGCGTTGAAGTTACTGACATGTTCCATTCAGGAATAACTGATAGGTACCTTTTTGCCCTTAGCTGCTGTTTTGTCTAATGGTCCAGCAATCTGCTCCTTAATGAAGTCCAGGTCCTCAGGCAGCACCAGCCCGTGCTCCTCCATCACAGGCCTCAGCCCGTTGGCCTCCACCAGGTAGTCAAACATGGAGAGAGAGGCAGTCTCATGCTGGGAGATACACAGTAGATTGAACTATCAGTGACTTGAAAGTGCTGACTTCAGAATAAACATGACAGGAAACAACCGTGAAAGCTCGTCTTATCTCTCACGTTTGCCAGACAGCATGCCTGTGGTCATAACGTACACAATGACCGTGTGCTTAGTGTTCTTATCAGCTCTCCTTATCAGTCTGAACACTACAATCGCTATCTTTGCCATTAACTGAGAAAGTTTCAAATCAAATAATGCTTTGTGCTTAGGTCTTGACCCGCAGTTGTTATAATTGCCAATAAAGAGCTTCTGTAAACAAAAATCGCCAGCAACTGCTGCAAATTGATCTTCACTGTAAGGTCGAGTGGAAATAATTTCAGAATTATGATTTGATTTTAAAAAACTGTTTCAACTATCGATAGAATAAAGGGAGTTGAGCCGGTAGGCATTTTAAAAGCCTACATCACCAATTAAATGTTAACATTAGCTGGATGTCTTTAGGTAGCAGTGAAATTATTTACACAATAGCACTCAAGCTTCATTATCCTCCAAAGTGAGATGACTTAGACAACTCGAGGCTTTTCCTGTAACTTCCCAAAAGAGCCACAACAAAGATAGCCTGTTTTCCAGACAGTAGTCATCATCTGTCTGGAAAAAGTCAGATCCAGTGTGGTTTTATTTTTAAAAACATCTTGTTAAAGCAGTAACTTCCTAATTTTAAACAACTCAGAAACAGAAACATTATTTCCTTTAGAAATTATAACTAGCTTCAGGACTTCAGGTCAAGTATGATGGCTTTTGAAAAAAAAAAAGTATTTTTTCTTGCATGCTTAAATGCAAGTTCTGGCAAGTAGGTTGTAGATGTGACTCACTGGTGCTGATTCTCATTTCTTTGTTTGCCAAATAGCTTTATTAAGACTCACTGCAGCAGCTAAAACCTCAAGAAAACAACATGTCAACAATGCAAGAGTAGTTTCAGGGAAAATGAAACTGAGGACATTGAGAGGCTCCACGCTGCTACTGAGAAAAAGTGGAGCTACAAAAATATGTAATTATATATTTTTATTTTGGGTTACTCAGAATAAAGTGGTGCTGAACTACTGCGACTCCCTGTGTGGCTGATACTGCCCTGTATGCGACCTTGTGTGTTCTCCTTAACTGCTGTTTTCATTTAACATTTGTGCCACAGAGTTCAGTACCTTCCAGGTTATACCAGGACGTGCTTTGGGGATGAACACACCATCGAACATGTGGGAAAATGGTCCATGTCCTAGGAAGGGAAAAGTACATAATGTGTTTGTGTTAACTTTGCTCCACTGCGGTCTGGTAAACAGATGATAAGAATAAAATAACACAGCTTCACTTTTATTTTAACTTGTGCTCAGACCCAGTAAGTAATCACGGTAAACGCAGCATTGGTTGAGCAAATTGCCTTTAGTCCATTTTAATTTACATCAGTATCATGTGACACGTTTTAATAAGTTTCTTTTATAACACCACTTACCCAGGTCGTGGCACAGCCCAGCGATCTGCACGCACAAGATGTCTCTGCGAGAGATAAGGAGCTCCGGCTGCCTCTCGTTTAGAGCTTTTACAAGCCGTCCAGCCAAGTAACCCACACTGTGCCAGGACAAAACAAAATCGCTAATTTCAAACAAGATACACAGTGAAACTTGATTATGTGATAAATTTCACTTTTAGTTTAGCAATTTCAGGTGTTTCAAGCAATGAGTTTATCTGAAAAAAAAAAAAAGGTTGGCAAGGTTTAAAAATGTGCAACACATCTATGTTTAACAGTCATTGAAATGTTGACTTTGTGTGTTGTTATTCCACTTATTTTCTGCCATACCCATATTTGCCAGTATAACAGAAAGCTGTTATTAGCCATGAGGCAGGCAGGGATGAATAGGTTGTTTGTCACTGTAAAATAAACTTGGAGCTAATTTTTCTGTGTGACCTGTGATAAAACTCTAATACTATTATATTAGAGAGAAGGATATGCTCTTCGGTATGATTTTACAGCTTTATGTGTAGTTAACAGCAAAACAAGATCAGTTTAACACTTCTCAATAAACAGTCTGTTGAACTAAAAACATACCCAAGCGAATGTTCGAATCGGTTGTGGGACGCTCCGGGAAAGACAAAGTAGGTCCCTCCTAGCTGCTTGATGTTTCGCAATCTTTGGAACTGAGGTGTGTCGATGATTTTGATGAGAAGCGGGTGTAACGCCACATGCCCGTGGATAGGATCGTTAAACACCTGGAAGCACAAACAATAACAGACAGTATGAGTATACCACCACAAAATACATTTATGTGGCCGTACATACAGTATATTCAACACAGTGTGCAAATATGCTCAGTTTACACTTCAGTGGAAATGTTGGCAAACATTTCTATGGCTACGTTCACACTGCAGGCGAAAGCGCATCAAATCTGACTTTTTTGACCCTATGCGACCCATATCTGATCATGGTATGACAGTGTGAACAGCACACATCCGATATTTTCAAATCTGATCTGGGTCACTTTTGTATGTGGTGCTGAATCTGATACATATCTGATGTTTTAGAAAGCGACTGCTGTTTGAACGGTCATGTCCCATTAAATCCGTCTTTTACGTCACTGACACAAGACAGACGCCAATTATCAGCGCTGGAGAAGACATCGTGAACGCTTCCTGGCCATCCAGTGTAGATGTTAGTGAAACTGTTGGGAAGACAACGTTGGAGAAACGTGAACATTTTATTTGTACTGTATAATCTGCAGATTCTGACAGAAATCCCCAACTGTCCTTTGAAGCACCGCTCCTCTAAAACAGCAATAAGGATGATTATTAGGCCATATGTAAATAACAAAATAACTTTATAACTTAAAGCAAAATTGGGAAACGTAAAGTCTGAAACAAGTCTTTATATTAAGGGCCATCAGTCAAACAATACTGTTGGTCTGGGTGTAAACAGAACACGTTGTGTGTGACGTCTTCTTTTGTGCATGCGGGCCGCTTTGAGGGTCGTGAACGGTTCACACTAGAGCGCGTTTGCTGTCACATTTTATTTGTAGCGTGAACAATCAGACAAAAAACCTTATGATTACCAATGGATATATTTATATAGTCCAAATGTAGATGACTTCCAGAACCAAAAAGACTTTCTGAAACCCTGTTTTCAGCACACATCTTCAATTTTAATCTTTTATGGTTTGACTGAAATACAGCAATTAATTCTTAACATTTCCTGCCTGAAAAAATGGCAAAAGAGGTGTTATCAATATGGCTGCAGAGTGACAGGAATTTGGTTAATTTAAAAAGTTCTAAATTTTTCTTAGTAGAACTATCAGGTAGGTCCTTCTGCCAGTGAGGACAGAGAATGTCTTTCATTCAGAGACTGTGGTGTTATGCCACATTTCCTAACAGCTTATCCAAATCAGGGTTGCAGTGCTCCACGTTTCCGTTTCCCAAATTGTGCGTTACTTATCTCCACAGCGATGAAAGCGCACAAAACAGTGAAACAACTGTTACCTTGCTTGGCTCAGTTTCAATCTGCCACAGCTTCCTGAGGCTGTTTAGGATCTGCAGACGGTCACCCAGACACCTTGGAAGAATAAAATAGAAAAAGAAGAGGTAGAAATAAAAGTGAAAAAGTTGCAGGAATATCTGGTGAGATGCATAAAATGTCTTGCGTAATATTGATAAAATTAGAAACGTCCTGTGTCAGAGTGATGCTGAAAAACTAGTCCACCAGGTTGCTGTGAAAACAGAAGCAGAACGGGAGGCTAGGAATTCAGTTTTTGAGTTCTCACCTGTGGAACCAGTTCCACTTTGGGTTCAGGAAACAGACACTCTTCTCAGTCTCTTCTTTTAAGATGAGACTTGATAAAGCTCATAGTTCTGCCTGGATCAGGTGATCCTGAATCATACCTTAGTTATACCGCAGCAAATGGCTGCTCCTCCCTGAGCCTGGCTCTGGTGTTTTTTTTTATGGGTGCTGTACATACACACCAAATTGCCCTTCTTTGACACTACAGGTGTGCACTGCTCTCTTTAATGGATTAACCAGCTGTGACACAAACTGATTGCTGATGTTTCTATGCATTTGTTTTAGGTCCAATAACTTTGACTATATTGATAAATAGCCTGTAGTAAGAAGATTTACGAAGGGTTATATGAAAATGTTGAAATTACCATTTTTGCAAGTTTTGTTATGACTGCATTATTGTACCTACTTTAAGTTCCACACGGTAATCCAACCCAGTACTTTTAAATATATTAATATACGTGCTTTGTTTTATTTCTTGCAATTTATACAGCCCTGTCAGCCAGATCGCTTTTGAAAGAGACATTTTAAATCTCAATGACATGAAAGATATGTAAAAGTCAGCTTGTACCCTGTGACAGGGATGCTCTCTCTGAGTCAAAATGTATGCATGTACGTATGTATGTGACAGCTTACAGTTCAGCGTGTCGTTTACAGTGGTTTAAATATTGGTAATCGTTTTCTGGCAAAGAAACCGGAAATTGCTTTTTGGCAGGACACCAGACTTCCCCCAGTCCACACGCCCAACCCAAGTTTTACAGAGGACGCACTTACTTTACGCCAATCTTCTCCAGGTCAGCATCCCTGAGATCCCGAAGCCCGACACCTGTGATTTTTTGTGCTGTATAACACAACAGTTTCAATGTTAGCTTAGATGTTACAATAAAAACAGAAGTCCGCAGATTAGCGCTAATAACATTTAGCTTCGAGCGCCTAATTTAAGATAGCAAAAGCAGAAAACCAACCCTTGAATGTATCCACCCATTCTCCAAGACCTTCTCTTTGCAGGTACCGGCACATTTCCTCCACTCCCCACTGCATGTAGTCCGAATCCGACACCCGGACCACTGACACTTTCTTTTCCGGCGTTTTGAAGCTATCGTCTGGGCTTGAAACCGCTGCTAATGGTCGCTTTCGGTTCTCCATGGTGAGCTAACAAACTGGCACCTTTTCGCTTTAGATGCGCAAGTTAAAGCACGACAAATTGTAGCCGATAGCCGTTCTCCCGTCGACTACTGCAGCTGATCTGACAACTGTGCAGAGAAGACACGAGAGAAGTGAAAAATGCCGGGGTTTTGACTTTCCCCAGGGAGCCACAAAACATAGCGAAACACTAACAGCGCTTCCGGGGATTCCTTTCAAAATAAGACTGTTTTGTTCACATGGCTGACCGACCAAGACGTTATGACTCATTGTTTTCTTTTAAAGATAAATTATATTATGCTCAGCTATAGTGATTTTTTTTAAATTGCTCTTCATGTGAAAACAAAATTTGTGTGTCCAAATAATGTTTTCAGTATGCCATTTTAATGGGATATTGCAGCATAAAACCCATCTTAACGCCCTGCTTTTTGGGTGGCATAACCAAAAAGCAAAAGCAAAGATCCCCCCAAAACTATTATCGTTCCACATTTCCATTCCCCATCTAATCTGGGCTATTTTTTATTACTGACTGATCAGTATTGGCACTGCTAAATTATTATTTGGGCTAAAAGTCTATGGTGTTCTCCACATGAGGCCCAGAAGTTATGAACTGGGTTTGGTATATGTGATGGCAAGTGCCATCTGGGTCTGCTATAACCAAATGTTAGAAGGTCTTGATGTATGCTCAATCATCCACGTAAGTAAATCTCCAAAAGTTGATTCTGTTCATCTGGACGTAGCGTTTCGTCACTCATCCAAGTGACTTCTTCAGTCTCAACTGACTGTAGGTTTCCCCAATCTTATAAACAGTACATTTGCATAATGACTGAAACCAGCACACTGAAGGAACAATGGGCTGGGAGGTCAGTTCCTTAATCTTAATTATGCAAATTCTCATGACCATTGATCAACAACCACTGAGATTGGGGAAACCTGCAGTCAGCTGAGACTGAAGAAGTCACTTGGATGAGTGACGAAACGTTTCTCCCACAAAACGCTACGTCCAGATGAACAGAATCAACTTTTGGAGATAAATGTTATAAAACACCTGATATCGCTGACATCTGGCTTGTACTGTATGGCAGACTTGTAGCTGACCTAATATTGACCCGAATCGAGAATATCACTCAGGGTCAAGTTTGACTTATAGGAATGGCACATTTGGGCCACTTTTGAGCCTGACATATCTGTGTTTACCTCAAAAAGTATTTCCATAAAGTTCTGGGTCTTTATGACAGCAGACTCTGAATACAAAACAAAACCAGAAGCCCGTAACTCAGACACTTATACACCAAAAGATTATGATGTTGAATTATAAAAGTATCCAATGACTAAAGATGACTGAAAAAACAACAACAATTTTATTCCTGTTTTTCTGATACGCTCACTAATTCCCTGTTAAATTTTATAGATCAATAATCCCTTATAAAGAGTACTGCTAAAGTATTGGTTAATAATTAAATAAATGAAGAAGATCTTCTTGATACGTATTTAAAAAATATGCAACACATTCTGCTTCCGGTCTATAACTCGCTACTTGCAGACAGCTTGATGCACGTGCCAAGTACTTGGATGACAAGTAGGGGGCGGAGCAAATTGCGATGAAGCGAATGAAGCCTCGAATTACATAAAGCATGGCTATTCAACTACGAAGTTATTTGGGGCAGATTTTCAAACCGAGGAATTTATCTGGGCCAGATATTTTTTTTTTGAAGCCAGTAAGCAGCAGATCATGATCAATTTCAAACCCACACAACTGTATTGAAAACCAAGTAATTTTTTTATTCCTTTTCCCCTGTAAATCTGGTGACCTCTCACAAATGCACACCAAAAGGTCCATTTAAAAAAAGGGGGCCATAACTAAACTATTTTTTGCACATTTGAAATAATAATAATAACAACAAAAAAACATTTTGATAATTCCCTTTCAAATTAAAATAAATATTTCGCTGACCACTCACTTTTCCTGCCATGGATGGAGCCCCATCCGTCACAAGTATACAGACACGCTTCATATCCAAACCATTTTCCTCAAAAAAAGCGCAAAATCTTCTCAAACATTATTTCGCCAGCTGTGTGTCCCTCTAACGGTAGTAAGCCGAGCAATTTCCCATCCAAAAAACGGACATATACGCACAACTGTGCACTATCAGTTCTGTCTGTGATCTCCTGCTATAGACATCAGTTTTCTTCAGGTCATCTAACAGCATTTCAAACTCGTCTGACGCCAGAACTTCAACTCTACGAATATTTGAACTGTCCTACAGGGGTACGTTTTTAATAGCAGATGTCACACTTACTTTAATTTATTCATCACTTTTCACCGCATCCACCACGGCCAGCATGCAGTATTTCACCGTTTCAGAATCTGTGAAAGGTCTTTTTTTCTTCGCCAAGAAGCAGGAAGGGAAGATGCTGCAGCTCTCTCTTGGGCTGTACAGGACCCTCACCATGGTAGTACAACTCCGGTTGTAAGATTATTAAACTCGGTAAAATGAATAAGCATTTGTCAGTCCAGGCAGGGTTAAACCGACAGTTTTCATTGTCAGTTTCATTTTGCGCTTTAGGAGTGAGAAAGACATGCTGTTGTCGCATCATATATTACAATGATTGTTTAATATGTTTACATCACGGTGCATTGTGGGTTAAATATTGCTAGGCTGCTAGGAGTGTTGCATTCACAGTCTACACTACGCTGTAGGAATTTTTAAAAATTTTTAAATTAATTAATGAATAAATTTTTTGCGTTTTCTCTGTGTTTCTGCCAGGACAACAGGCAGGGCCACTCGCAGGTTGCTTCTGGGCCGCATTTGGCCCGCGGGCCGCCATTTGAATAGGCTTGACATAAAGTGACTCGGTGACGTAAACGCGTAAAAAAGGCGGTGTTATGTACAGTAACTTCATATCGATTAAAAACGTCGGAGCTGTCAAGGAGAGACGGTCATTATCATGGACGCTATGCGGTAAAGCACACGGATCAAACAACACTGTATAGTAGTCTGCTCTGTTCTTTAAATATTTAAAATACAAGTGTAGCAATTTTATTCTATTTACTTTGATTAATTAATTGAATGGTTTATAAAACAAGTAAAATAAATATTTGCATAGTTATAATTTTTTTCTCTAATTTCTTATAACTATATCTAATGATACTAATGTACTAATGATAACCCCATTTGAATCAATTCTACCATCAGTTTTGGTGCTTACAATTCACTCTCATAAATGTAAACTGTAAACCTGCTGCTGGATTTTTAGTCATCCATTATACCTTGAACTTGTTCCTATTCACCATCAGTAATTTGATTTAGTGTTATTTTCTCAAAAATCATAAATATAAACCACATGCTTGGACATGTCTTAAAGCTCTACCTCAGTTTTCTAGTATCTGGCTGTGCACTCTGTCCCTCACCCTTTACTTCCTGTATGTTCTGCCTGTAGATGCTTGTTTGCAGTAGTAAGGTGTGGACCTTCAAGTCACCAGCTGTTGTTAATCAGCTGTTGTCATAAATACCTGGTGCCCACTCCAACACCCTGCCACATTGTAGACTGATGTTAAAACACTTAGCTGAATATGTAGCTGTTAAGAATAGGTGCATTTCTAGCCTGATAGCATCAGTGCTTCTTCCCCAGCCTAATTCCTGCAACCTCCCTCCTTTGGCTCAGCCTTGGATGATCTTTTTAATACCAGTTTATCATCTGTTATTGATAGGAGAAAATGCCCCATAAAATGGGAAATAAATGGCCTTTAAATTAGGAAAGTAAGGTAAACTAAAATGTTTACCTTTTTTCCATCGTTGTATGTATGGGAAGTCAATATACACTTTTATAAATATAGCATTATATCAAAATTTCTTCTTTTGGTGTAACTTCAAAATGATACAACAGAAAGAGAAAAGGAGCTTTTATTTTGAATAGACCAGAAATCAACAAACACATCTAAACAGTAAAACAGCTAAAAGTTTCAATTAACCTTTGGTAGGTTTTCATTTAGAGACCCATTACATAATAAAGAATAAATTTTCACACAGTCAAAACTCACAAGAATACCCAATGCTTGTCTTAACCATATATTGATCAGAGCTGAGCTATATGATATAATATAATAGTGAAAATTGCGTGATATATAGTTTATTCAATACATGACTTGTTTTAGATTTTAGGTTCTTACTTCACATTGATACATATTGAAGAAAGTAAAAAAGCCTTGCTAACCACAAAACCATATCAACTGGAGATGTGGAAGATTTACAAATCATTCACTATGTAAATATATTGGTTATATTTAATTTCCAAACTAAACCACTTAGTTAAAATAAAAGACAAAAAACAAAAAGAAGATATTGTAAAATAGACAAAGTACTTAACTTTTATGATTTAAATTCCTGTTTCAGAATCTCTGCAGTATCATTAAAACTTAGTGTCTGAATGTTTAACATCTTCAGATTCACTGGGCGTCTCCTGGTGTTGCTTTTTTGACGTCACTCTAATTCTCCTCCACCTCCTGTATTTATATAAAGTTCATTAATACAACCAAAAAGGCAAAGTTATAAATCTGTAATTTGTAATTAGGACTCTAATATTAATACCTTTTTCACAGCCTCGAAGCACTTCTTTGCATCTTCCAGACGCTTATCATTACGTCTCTTCCAGTAAACCCTAATATGCTTCTCAGAAAAGCATTCTGGGAGAAGATTGGATACCTGACAACAAGGACAGTGACATAAAAATGACAAAATGTGCAGCAGAAAGTTGCCCTATATATGCACTGTGATTCTGACCTCTTCTGGCTTGATCTTGAATCCAATGGTAGGGTTAAACTTGCTGTAGAAATATGTATAGTTACGGATCGGGTCTTCGTTGTTCTTTCCATAGTCAAATTTGGCAACCTAAATGAGAAGTGTGACAGAGAAGCTGGTGTTTATATTCACATGTAAATAATGGCTCATTGGAGGTTCGCAACATCTTTTGAAACAAATGATTATTAACAAAATCCAAGATATTAAGAAAAGACTTATTGAAGGCAATTAAATTAAAAACTCACTTTAACTTCAAAGTTGTCGTTTTCAACCTGTTTTCCATCCTGTTTTCCATCCTTAGGAATGACTTTAGCCAGTTCTGTTTTTAAACGTTTAGTCACGTCCTGAAGTAAGGAAGAGAGAACATGAGCCTTTATCTTATTATTGATTTGTTAATCTTGTTTTATAATGAATCCTCATTCTTACCTCTGCTTTCTCTTGGTCTTTTGTCTTGAGCTGAGAAAGTCAGAAAAAATGGAGTGAGAAGACAGAGATTTGTTCATTATTGGTAACAGTAAGAGAACCTTTACATTACACTCCTTCCATGTGTTTCTCAATTTTCAATTTTTTTTCTGTTTGAAACTGGACTTTTCTTAGATTCCTAAATTCAAGACTTTCTTAGGTCTTCCAAGACTTTAAAATATTTAAATCTACAGCTTGGTGTTTTAGTTCACACATAGAAAAAATACTCAGAAAGTAGTAGTAGTGTATACCTGTCTAGCTCCTGTTAGGGCATGTGTGTAAAGGCAATGTCAGAAAAGCCAGTCACATATCACGTGCTGACACCAGGCTTTATATTAGGTTGATTTTATTAACAACAACAGGGAATAAACATGGAGATTAAACTGGGCTAATAAGAGAGGTTTACGGAATAACTATTAAAGACTATGTATTGAAATCCCTTTCATCAAGCAACATTAGCAACAAAAATTTATTGTTGCTAAACGTTTTTTGCAGCCATGCACATGAAAAACTTGTTCCATTGTCAAAACTTTTTGGCCATGACTGCATATTCATAATGTCAGGTTTAGAAATTGTAGATAAGAAAACATCTTCAGCTGTCAATAGTGAACTTGTAATACAAACACATGAAAATCTAACTGCAGACCTTTATTTCACCCACAAGCTGGTACAAATCTCGACACATTATCCTCTGTATAATCTGTGCTGCCTCTTCCAGAGAGGAAGGGGTGGAAGAACAAGCACCATAGTGGAGTATTTGTTCAATCACTTCATCTACAGAGCAAACAGAACAAATAAAGTGCATGTATAGACAACTTCAGATGTTTTAAAAGTTAAATGAGTAGTTAATTTTAAACACCACACTTCAAATCCTCTACCTGTCAGGTTGGTGTATGCCTCCATGTGCTTTTTAGCTTTGGAGAGACGGCACGCCTTCCCTTTTGCCCATTTAATTTGGAAGTGTTGATCCTGATCTGCTTTTAAGAGAGCGTCTTTAATCCTGAATAAAAATGGCCAACATGTCAGTTTTAGGTGAGACAGTAGACAAATTAAATGTTGTGTAGTACTGACACCTAAACTACAGGTACTCACATAATCTCTACTGCCATTTTTACTCTGTGCTGGTAGGCTCTTCTGTGGAGAGAGTTTCTTGTGTGGAACATGTCATACAGATTTGCCATTTCCTGTTGAAAGCATGGCCATAGTTTAGTCACAGATAATGAGATAAATAGCTCGCTCTTTTCAAAATTAATTAAAAAAAAAAAAACAGGTCAGCACCTTGTCTCTAGAACAAATGTGCAACTGCCCGTCCACATTACACACTCTGGCAAATACGATAAAGCGTCGATGGTCAAAGTTGTTCTGGATGCCCAGGTGGTGGCAATCCCTGAAATAGGAGTGAGAAGATGTGGATTTCAAAAAACAACCATTCCCCCCACAAAGAGGTTCAAAGTATTCCTGAGATTCTTCATATCGTGTAGTAAAACAAACATTATTGAATATTGTTGATGTTCAACAGGAACTGATACAGAGAAATTTAGCAATACAAGTTAAAAGAGGACAGTTTTACTGGATAGCAAGCTTCACCTTGCGAAGTAGTCAAACTTGTCCACATCTATTCCATTTTGTTTGTTTGCCACAATTTCATAGAGAAAGGATTTTTCATTGTTTCGACCTTTATACAACTGCTGTGGAGACGAAGCCAGAATAATAACATTAGGCACAGTTTTTTCCAGGAATAATCCTGACTGATTTCAAAACATTCACACAAAAAAACGATGAATACCTCATTCAGAGGTGAATTGTTCTTCACAGATCCTTTAATCATCTCCTTGATAAACACCAGGTCATTCTCATTGTCACCTTCTGTTATCAATCCGTACTCATTCATCACTGGCGTCAGTTTATTGTCATCCACTAGGTGATCAAACATTAATATAGAGGCATCCTCATGCTGCAAGAACACAAAGGCAAGCATTTTAATGATCACAGATTCAAAGTGGACCCCCCCCCCCCAAACAAACAAACAAAAACACAGGTTAACTTCTCAGGTAATAAGTAATCAAACAACATTTATATGCATTTCAAATTTCAAATGTAACAGTCACAATTCCTTTTACAAAGCCAACAGGTCTGACCTAACCTGTGAAATGCATGTTCATTGTTAATTTACCATTTAGTGGAACTGCTGTAGCTAATGTTACTTGGCAAATTTATTAATTAAATTTTATTTAAACAAATAAAAGCCCCATCATAATAGATGTAAAATATTGACAGCAGTAACAAAAGGAGAGATTTACTGTTCTTCTTTTCACCACCTGCCTGCACCAATATGATTTTGTTTTTTGTTTTTTGCTTTTACATCCATCTAAATTAGTATTCTTCAGTTTCTTTTACAGAGGCTCAAATTTTCCTAACTTTGGACAGAGACAGTTTGTTTTAAGTTTTCAGTCTTCAGTCACAGTGGAGCTAACTCAGTGAACCTGTATTTATTCTGTATGGACTTTGGATTTCCTCCAGGTACTTCTCAAAGTAGAGAAAGTGCTCAAAGTGTGTGGAAATAAAGTTTTGTAGTGCTTCAAGTGGTCAGTGAGACCAGAAAAACAGCAAAAATAATTGCTGGTCCATTTCTATTTTTTTCCTGTATTTTTATATATGTTTCAGTTTTTGGAATGACTGCTACGACCCATTTCACACAAACTGAAACTAATATTTTTCTTTCTTACCTCCCATTTTTCACCATTTGGGTCTGCTTGAGGGTTGAACATTCCATCAAAGACATGAGAAAAGGGCCCGTGACCTTGAATTGAAGGGGGAAAAAAAGGTGAATGTGTGAACTTCAGATTGGGTGACTTGTGATAAATTCCTGTCAGGCACTGACAAAAATCAAATAAAAACCTATTTGATTATATTTGGTTATTAATACTTTTGTAAATTTCCAGGAAAAAACAGTCTCCTCCAACTTTCAAACAGAACAACTTGTTTGAAGGAGGGGTGCATGGACTACATGATGGAGCCACCTCACATCTTCAATATAATGCATGTAATACTGAAAAACTGTGTATGATTTACCCAGGTCATGGCAAAGGCCTGCAATCTGCACACAAAGGACATCTCGGTCATTGATGAGGGATTCTGAGTTCAGTGACGGCTCCTCTAACTGTTTTGCCCTCAAAGCTTTTACAAGCTCTCCTGCCAAATGCCCCACTCTGTATCACAAAACACACAGTTCACCATGAAGCAAACTGAAAAAACAAACAATTTATCAAAAAATGTGTAACTCCAAACATGTTGACATACCCAACTGAGTGCTCAAAGCGGTTGTGTGACGCTCCTGGAAAAACATAATAACCGCCCCCAAGTTGCTTGATTTTTCGTAGTCTCTGAAACTGGGGTGTGTCTATGATCTTGACAAGAAGTGGAGGTAACTCGATGTGGCCATGGATGGGATCATTAAACACCTGAGTGAAAAAAAGAAAGGAATTTTTTTGATAAACTGTCTATCTAAAGATGAGTAGTAGTGCTGAGTCTTTTTTTTTTATTTTAAATTTATTCTCCCTTAATTTGATTTGTTACTATATTTCACTTCTTATTTGTCATAGACTGCCAACAGGCTCAATATACCATAACCATTAAAAAGGTACATGTGGATGGATTAATAACAGCTGTTGAAAAACCAAAAGGTAACAGTAAAGCATGTAATGCTGTGTGCTGCTCAGGACTGCACCCACACACCCATTTATTTTCCAAAGCAAGAGGGAAAAGAGTCATAGAATTAAACAAATAATGTTAAGGAATTAAACATGAACAACATAAAGTATTTCCTAAAAACCATAATCTACAACTTACCTTTTTTCTGTTTAATATTTTACTGCAAAATGCTACCAAACAAACACTTTAAGCATATGTGATGCAAGAAAGCCCATAGAGACAAAAAAAAAAATTGGTCAAAGCTGTGATGTGATGTTTAGGTGTACATTTACTAGTGCTTTGCACAAGGGGCAGTCACTTCTGTTGGATTTTACTAAAGAGGCACAGTGCCAGTATTTTGGGGGGCATTTAGCCTGATGACACATTTGCAAATATGTAAACATGGGAGTGGAAAGTTTTTTACTGTTCTACTAACAGTGCACTGATTTCTATACCAAGATGTAGCTACTCAGTTTATCTCAATAATTATTACTATCAAGTAGCACAAATTAGTGCCTTAAAAACAAGCACACCCTCCCAGTGAGGCAACAATGTCTTAAATAATAATAATACTGTGGGTAATGTGAAAGTGCAGGTTTAATGCATGTTTTTTTTCCTAAAAGCATCATGAGCAGATAAATTAGGGGATGCTGAAGAAGAATAAATGTGGTTTTGATATAAAAGTAAAATATTAAAAATTTCTGTGACTGTGTGAGCTCTTTAGGACTTAGACTCAAGTGGAGCACAAATCCAGAGGGCGCATTAAGGGGGTCACAGATGCAGTGGAACCAGGGATTCTCTTCACCCGAGGTGCAATTTGTTTACAAAAAAAAGAAGAAATACTGATAGTCAGGCGGCACAGGTTGGTGGTATGAACAACCAAAAAGAAATTTGTACAAACAAACTGTTAAAAAAAAATGAAGGAGACTTATAAATCAACTACAGATAATTTCAAAGGCCGACCAGCCTTTATTCTTACAGAGCCACCGTGAACTCCACCCTCAGGAACTCAGCCTCATAAAGCTTAAGCCCCTCCCCTAAGAACAAACCATACAAGTAATTAATTAGTTTATACTCGATACTCATAACCAAAATATGACGATATTCTGTTTATCACTTCTGAGGCTTCGACACAAAAATCACAAATACAGAAGTTTATTCACAATGACTAAAAGGCTATTTAAACAAAAGACTGACAAACTGCCCTCTGTTTCTTACTGCTTAGTAAGAGCCCAATTCCTCCCTACTATAAAGAGGTTTGGAAGTTACTATTTCCTGTTCGCAGTCCTCGTACCTCCAAATGGTGGCAACATGTAATAAAGGAACCTTGAACATTCTGGCAATACTGTTAAATCAACTTTGCAATAAATGGCTCTGAATAGATGGGCCCACTGTGTGACTATTTTATGGTATGAAATGGTATTAGTACAATGCTTAGGAGAATTAGGGGAAGTACGTATTTTATTTCACCTACTTAGGACTTCAAACAAACTATTGAAGGAATAGCATCACACTCACAACTAAAACAAAAACTGTATTTTGTGGGCTAGATGTTATAAATTGCCATTCTAGCATGTTGTGGGATATATGTAGTCCTCTAGAGGGCATCGGTTATCCTGTGAAAATCACGATCCTGGGCCAATGTTATTATTATGATGATATAGGAAGAAAACTAACATGGGGGTATCAGGTAGACCTATCCAGAGGCAAGAGCTGCAGTATTCCAAACTATTCTACCATGTAATCCTGAAATTGTTTTGTGTTCTTTAATGGAAGCTCCTACAAATACATCTCTGATAAAGTCAACCACTAAAATACCTTCACTGTCAATGCCTTTCAGTTCCAAACCGATACTGTGCCTCTTGATCAGTAGCTAGTTTACACTAATGTCTGGTGAAGATAGTTGGTAGATATGACCCCACCTGCTCTGTCATTTTTGCTGTGACATCATTACACATATATTTCTAGGAATTTCACTTTCAGAACTCCACAGGCAGCCACAACACAAGACTGATGGAGCCAATCAAGAAATAAAAAAACAAAAAATCTCACTCACTTTTACAATATCACTAATAGTATGTATTACCTTTATTGAAATAAAAAAAAAAAAAAAAAACAGTAGCACTGAGGTGATGGCATCATGACATGATGCTCCTCTGTTTCTTGAGACTGGGGTATTTGTCTCCTCTTATGCAGTTATTGTGAGCAAAACTGGTCACTGCACATGCTTCATGAATCCAGTGATAAGTTTGAGTGTGCACTTCTTTTGTAGGTGAGGTAAGGACATTTTAACTGATTTATTAATTATGAGCTCACTTCTGCTTTGAAGCAGAAACAATGAGCTTTGAAAATGAGATCTCATTGCAAGGACAGAATAGTAATCACTAGATTAGTTTGCCCTAACCAAATATAGCTCAATATAAAAAAAGGATATTCAGTGAAAAAAAGAAGACTTTTTATACCCCTCACTTTTTGCAAGCATGTAGACAAACATCTTGATGATGTTTGTTCAGGTACAGTTCAGGTACAAAGTAGTTAAAATTTTAGGATGAAGTTACGAATATTTCAAAAAACATTTTGGTTCGAAAATGGAGCAAGTGCAGTGCAGGCTCATTTTTACTGGAAGGTATTTAAACATGTGCTTGGAAAGCAAATTCAACTCCAGGGATACATTTGAGTATATAAACCTCAGTGTTATTGGCCTTCCTCTAAACACAAAAAGAAACTGACACTAATCTGATGGAAGCTACGAGACCTTTGGACTGTTGTGCATTAAAAATCAATAAAAATTCAAATCTTTCTTCAACACAGAACAAAATTCAGTGTATGCATAGATGTGCTGACATAGGACCTGTTTTTAGTAATGACTAGTAATAACTTTTTAGGGATCTTATTTAAGATTGACTATGGATTTAAAAAAATAAAATAAAATAAAAACATCATCACTGTTTATTGAAGGACACAGATAATAATGATGCTTACACTGAGCACTTCTAATCAGGTATAAGGTATAAGACCAACAATTTTCAGACATTAAAACTGCCATTTAAAACTCTAAAATGTAATATTTTAAAGTCTGTTTTAATTACCTTGGCCATGGCGATTGAACTTCAGTCTGCACAAGAAGGATGTCTCTGTCAGCAACATGAAGTTCTGATTGCTATGTACTGCAAGTTCCTCTCTCTATATACAGATATATTTGTTTAGTGTTTTATGATTCTTCTCCACCCTTTGCTCCCATCCTGTTTTTCTGTCTCTCTGTTTATGGATGTGGCACTTTCTCTCCTCCCGATTACACACCTTCACATTTTCACATCACTGCTGTGAAACCTGTGCGTAGGAACATTATTTATTTTCAATAAAGTATTCCTAATTATGTTACTAGAAATAACTGATTATTAGAAAGGAAAGTGGAAAGCTTATGACCAAAAAATACCCATCAAACACCCAAGTCTCAGGACTCAAAGTAGGTTTGGAAAAGTAGTAAAAGGTCTTCATTTTTCTGGGATAAATATATCAAGAATGCATCAGTGCCCATTGGCTGGGTTACAAATCCAGTTGCCTTTATCATATCTCAACAGACCTAATAGGTACATATAAAACAATATTTTGTTGAACAAAAGGTTCAGCAAAAAATGACTTGAAAACCATTATTTAGTACCAAAAATGTTGCACTGCGAACACTGTTGGCAATTTTAGCTTGGTGAGGACAGCCTATACAACAATGGTGGTGTATCTAAAATGTCAGGCTGGCTCTTAGCCTCTTTATGTGGAGCAGCTTGCACCTCCTGTCATTACGTATGACATACACTCCTGGTGCAAAGTCCAACAGATTATTCTCTCCGGAGAATAATGTTCCACTCTACAGGTAGTGGAAAACCAATCCCAAAATAATCCTCAGCTGTGGGATCACTCTCAGGGCTGCCTTGTTGATTCAGACTCTGTTGACTTAAAGGCACTTTTCATCAAAAATTTCCTATTGTTTGCTTTAGCATAAGCAAGAATTTTAAGTCAGGAAAAATGAAGTCAGCTTTCCTGATTTAAAGCACAATGATTAAAAAACGTTAAGGCAGAAAATGTAAATAACTCAACTTTAAGAACTCTATACTTTCCTCTTGTGATACAACATACATCTTCTTTTTTGGAAAAGGGTTTAAGCATCAATGGCCTTGCATCTGTTCGTTACCAGCCATTTGATTTTGTACAAAAGCTCCAATCCAGTTTAAGATTATTTTTAATTGAGGTAAATAGTCAAGGTTTTCCTTTGCCAGTCACTCTGGTCATATTCTGGCATTAATAGGGAGGGTTTGTTCACATGTATAGTTTAAATTATTTTACAGTTTGTTTGCCATTTTTTTCTGTGCATGATTTTGATGAGCAGTGGCAAAGCAGCAGGTTTTAGTGTACAGCATCACAATCAGTGTCAAGAAAAAGCCTTGAAACCTGTCTCCTTAGTTTCCAAAGCTTAAAGGAAAATGGGTCTGCTGTTAGACAAGAGACTACACAGTAGTAAACAT
The DNA here is from genome assembly GCF_041146795.1 of Maylandia zebra. Classification (NCBI taxonomy): domain Eukaryota; kingdom Metazoa; phylum Chordata; class Actinopteri; order Cichliformes; family Cichlidae; genus Maylandia; species Maylandia zebra. The sequence goes on along the minus strand of NC_135186.1, from coordinate 21,960,236 downwards.
GGCCCATATAGTACACACACATATACACACACAGTTTTTTGAGACATGATACTACAATCAAATTAAAAGCTACCTATTTGACAAATTTTCCATTGTGAATAAAATATGGGTTTGCAAATTATTCCACATTTTATTTACATTTTATAGTGTCCATTGTCTTTGTAGTTTTCATCAAATCAATAAATGCAGCTGTCAGTTTTTAATAAAAATTGGAGCCAGTGTTCAATTACAGTTAAATTATTAGTAGAATTTTAGTTTAAAAATTTCTTCAAATTGTCACTATCAATTAATGATTCTACATTCAGAAACAGGAGCAGGCCAGAGAAGTAAAGATGATCAGAAAATGTGCATCTTCAATGTCGAGTCAGCTACATAACATTTCCTTTTACATACTCAGTATTTAAGTATGTCTCAGAAATTAAAACAATACTTAAAAAATAGAATGTTAGCATGTTATGCATGCCGATTGTTTAAAGTTGATTTTGTTTCATAATAAAGTTGAAAAAAAAAAACAAAAACAAAAAAAAACGAAGATGATTTGTTCATGACAAGAAAATTCATCTTTTTGGTACTCTGCTTTTTAAAAATATGAACAATTTTTTTTAATTTTTTTAAAACAATGGTTGACAATGTATCAAATCTAAAATTTAACAAAAGACAAAATAAGAAAAATTAAGAAAGTAACAAAATCAAATGCAGAAATTCTAACACTAACTCACTCACAAGTGAGTACACAGTAACTCCATCAGTCACATTGAACCTTCTACAATGAACCATATTTGTACTGTAGCCCAGTGAGACAAACCACTCTTCCTCTCTAGCCTTCTAAATCTGATCAGACATACGTGTCTCTTACCGTTTACTACCAACAGCAGATCACCCACAGAAATTCTGTGATTGTGACATCATGCTAATTTGCCTGCTTTGTAATTCTGTACCTTAAACAAAGAATGCTTTAATAAAAGTGTAATTTTCTAATTTAGCAAGTAATTTGATACAATGTGAAGCAAAAAGGGTAAAAACACCAACAGTATGCTAGTGTTCTTCAGGATGAGAAAGATCTTTGCTGAAGCTTTTACTAAAGCTCTTATTTCTCACTAACTTGTCACTGGCCTGAAATTTGGACAAATCTGCTTTGGAAACCAGCTTTTAAATTTTTTGTTAGGTAAATTGTGGCAGGGCATTCCTCCCAGCTATGCGTTAAATTCTCCTATTAGAAAACCAACACCAAGCTATAGGGTAGTTAACCTCTCATTCACCGAGGAAAAGGCCAATATGCAGTCAGTGAACTGGAGGCTGTCAAATATTAGATGTATTAATTTTGCGAAATTTCAAGTAAAAAATGGAGCTGTTAATCAATATTTTTGTATGCAAGACACAAAGACTAGAGGAGTAAAGAAGCTGAGGAGATGATGAGATTGATGAGGAAATGTGCATCTTCAGGGCTAGGTTAACAGGATAACCTTTCCGGTGATGAGACACACCAAATCGAATTTTAAAAGCAGCTGAGATAAAACTTAGAAAAACTGGATCCCTGTGACAACACTTTAAACAGTACTTTGATACAACTCACGGCTGAAAGCAAAGGGTCACTTGAAGGCTCACATCACAGACAAATACTGTATTTACTTCTACGGAGGAAGCCCATTTCCGCCACTAAAAAAAAAGGTATCCTATCTTTCTTGAAATTTCAACTTATTAACTCGAAATTTTGATTTATTAACTCAAAATTTTAAGAAAAGTAACACGAAATTAAGAGTTACTGCCGATCAGTAATCTACGTGACTGACGCCATTTCCTTGTTACCTGGAAGCTGAAGCCCTCAGCTACAAATGCTACAGCTAAGCTACCAGTATTACAGCCAGTCATGAATGCACAACTTGCTGAGTATTTTCAGCGTGGCTTCACAAATGATGAAATCCTTGTGTTATTAGCTGAATCACATGGCGTTAAGATTAGCAAACGTACTCTTGAAAGCGCCAATTTTTTGTGATACGGTTTTCAAAATCAGACTGTTCAGCAACTCAATTTGGCCCTGTTAGTGCATATAATTCAAGTATGTATGAAAACTATATTCTGATTTTGTTTATTCCAACAGATTCAGGAGATTTTTCATCACCCATAGTATGAAAAAAAAACAATAGGTAGTAGAGTAACTATACAATTGTTGTCTGATTTAAGGTGACAATCTTCTGCAGCCTTTCTACTGTGGAAAATAGTGACAACTAATGTTAATAAAACATGTTAACTAGTATTACCTACACCTGGTTTCTGTCATCTAGCTAGGCTAGCAATCAGGTTTCTAGAAGGAATAACCATAAAATACACCATCAGGAGAATAAACCAGACGTTTTCCACTGAATGATCCAAGGTGTACGCTCGGAGGTAGGCAAACAATATGAGAACGACCCCACCAAGGCTTGTAATTCTGGAAATGTTGGAGGGCCAAGAGTAATGCTAGAGTCTCCTTCTCAATTGTGCTATAATTTATCTGATGCTTATTGAACTTTTTTGAGAAGTAGCACACTGGGTAATCAATTCCCCGATGATACTCCTGCAAAAGTACAGCATCTGCACCATAAGCACTGGCATCCACTGCTAATTTGAAAGTGCGAGTAAAATCAGGGGCACTGCACAACAGGGCTTTGGCTGAGTCAAACGCTTTCTGACAGTCTGAGTTCCACAAAAAGAGGCATGGCGGACTTGACAAGGCAGTTAAAGGAATAACCATTATGGCAAAATTTTTGCAGAACCCACGGTAGTATCCACACATACCCAGAAACCAGCGAAGCTGACGCTGTGTTGTTGGTACTGGGAAATCCAAAATGGCCTGGACCTTGTCCGTTAGAGGGAGTACCTGCCCCTGTCCCACCTGTTCCCCCAGATAGGTAACCACAGCATTGCCGGACTCGCACTTGGCAAGGTTCACTGTCAGGCAGGCATCCTTAAACCGGGCAAAAACTTCCCGCAGCGTGTCCATGTGCTCTGGCCATGTTGGTGAATAAACTACAATATCGTCTAAGTAAACTTCACAGCCATGGACACCCAATAGCACCGTATTCATCAGCTTGAGGAGGAAGATAAAACAAGTAAAACAAATGAGCCTCAAGATCCTCCAGGATTTTAGAATTTTCCAAGCGTGCCCCAGAGCTTGGTCCCTGGTGCTCATGCAACCCATCCACCTCAGGTTGGTAAGTGGGTGATCCCACCGTCACAACAGGGGAGCCCATGTTGCTATGACTCCTTTCATGGACCACATATTTCTTCAACATGTTGATGTGACAGACCCGGGACTTTTCCCTCCCACCTGGGGTTTTAATCAGATAATCTATGTCACTGATTTGGCGCTCAACCTCATAAGGACCACTGAAGCAAGCCTGAAGACAAGAATCCATGATGGGTAGGAAAACCAAAACATGCTCACCAGGCAGAAAGGTACGCTTGAGGGTTTTCCTATCATACCTCACCTTCATTTTACTCTGGGCATTAGAAAGCGAGCTACGTGCCAGCTCACACGCAGCGTGCAACCTCTCCCTAAACGAACTCACATAATCAAGTACATTGTGCGCGGGTCTGGGCTGGTCTGCAAGCCACCTCTCCTGGAGCAGACGCAGGGGTCCACGCACAGTGTGTCCAAAAACCAACTCCGCCGGGCTAAAACCCAGGGACTCTTGTGTGGCTTCTCGAATTGCAAACAGCAACAACGGCAGGCCCACATCCCATTCTGAATCAGTCTCAACACAGTACATCCGCAACATGGCCTTTAGAGTCTGGTGGAATCGCTCCAATGCCCCCTGAGTTTCTGGGTGATAAGCACTAGACACCCGGTACTTAACAGACAGTTCCGACATAACTTGAGCAAAAACCCTAGACAGGAAATTGAACCCCTGGTCGGTTTGAATGTGTTTTGGTAACCCAAATATAGAAAAAAACTAATGCTTTCACAATGGCCTTCGCCCTGAGTGATCGCAGGGGAATGGCCTCTGGAAATCATGTGGCCGCACACATTATGGTAAGTACATACTGGAAACCTGCCCTGGTCTTCGGCAAGGGCCCTACACAGTCTACTATGACATGTTCGAAGGGTTCACCTATTACAGGGGTGGGATGTAATGGTGCAGGAGGGATGACCTGGTAGGGCTTGCCAGTCACCTGACAGACATGACAGGACCGACAATAATGAGCCACATCAGATTTAAGCCCTGGCCAAAAAAAAAAAAAAAAAAAAATAGCAGAGCACTCTGTCATGTTTTTTCTAATCACTAAGTGGCCCAACAGATGATGCTCATGGGCAAGACTCAAAATCTGGGGTCGGTACTCCATCGGCACAACAACCTGACTGACCACATCACCCTCTAACCCAGACACCGGAGTCCACTTGCGCAACAGAACCCCGTGGTCAAATTGGTAGGACACAGAACTGGTTACAGCCACCTGCTGCAGGGCAGCAGATCAGCAGACAGACAAAGTATCATCAGACTGTTGAGCCTCAATGAGCTGCTCCCTCTTCACCGCCAAACACAAGTCATCTGATGCCACACTAAAAACCCTAGATTTTTCACCGTTTACCTCCAGGGAAGGACTAGTATGTGATTCAGAGCCATCCAAGAACGTCTCAGATATGTCCACCACGTCACCAAGGAGACGAGCTTGAGCACATGTAACCACACATGCCATGGGCAAGACTCAAAATCTGGGGTTGGTACTCCATCGGCACAACAACCTGACTGACCACATCACCCTCTAACCCAGACACCGGAGTCCACTTGCGCAACAGAACCCCGTGGTCAAATTGGTAGGACACAGAACTGGTTACAGCCACCTGCTGCAGGGCAGCAGATCAGCAGACAGACAAAGTATCATCAGACTGTTGAGTCTCAATGAGCTGCTCCCTCTTCACCGCCAAACACAAGTCATCTGATGCCACACTAAAAACCCTAGATTTTTCACCGTTTACCTCCAGGGAAGGACTAGTATGTGATTCAGAGCCATCCAAGAACGTCTCAGATATGTCCACCACGTCACCAAGGAGACGAGCTTGAGCACATGTAACCACACATGCCAGGAAAACTGTGGAGTCGCAGGCTCCAGAAGAGGTATGACACAAAACATCCAGAGTAGGGCATTCAGTGACTTCAGGAGTGGCGGGAAACACCTTTCCCCCAGCCAATGCCTTCAATTGGCAGCTGATCTTGCACCCCCACCCGCACCGTGCCAGATACAAAGGGGGAGGTCAAGGTAACACTATGAAGGGGCATGTGCAAAATACTCATCTTAATTCCCCACACCAACAAATCGGAGCCACAATACGACTGCTTAGAGTAAGGCACAATTCCACGCTGTGCTACAGAATGCTTTGCGCTCGGATCCCTTATTATGCGGTTTGGAACCCGTTCCGCTGCATCACCAGACAGTGAAAAAGAACCTACAGAGACAAAAGGTTTGAACATTTCATCTATCTCCACTGGTAACACCCCATCTGGCACTGGCCCAGGGTGGTCCACAGTAGAACAACACTGCAATGGCCCCACTCCAGATGTGTTTTTACTCTACAATACCTCCTTGTTCCTTAGCTCTGGACAAAAACCAATGAGGTGACCAAGTTAATGACAGTACAAACATCTGTAGTCCCCTTCCTGCAGGGCTGCGCCGTGAAACCGGAGGTGATCGTGGCCCCCCCCCCAGGCGAAACTCTAGGGCTCCGACACGTCGGAGATGAAAAACCACTTTTGTGAGTCAAGGCAAACTCATCCACCAAGACTGCTGCATTTGCAAGGGACTCAACTTTCTGTTCGTTTAAATAGACAACAACCCACTCTGGCAGGCACCCCTTAAAATCCTCCAAAAGCAACAATTCCCAACTGTGCAAACTCCTTGACTTTGTGCTAGTCTGACACCACTTATCAAAAAGCAGACCTTTCTCACGCGTGAACTCCACATAAGTCTGGTTTTCCCCTCTCTCACACTGCCAAAATTTCTGACGGTACGCTTCAGGCACCAACTCAAAAGCACGCAACACAGTAGCTTTAACAACATCATAATCCAAGCTTTCAGTCGCTGAGAGGCTAGCACACACCTTCTGAGCCCTACCTACAAGCCTACATTGCAGCAGCAAGGCCCAAACTTCCTCTGGCCATTTCAAAGCATTAGCAACACGCTCAAAAGCAGCAAAAAACGAATTCACCTCAGTCTCACTAAAGGGTGGCACCAATTTAATGTGCTTACCCACATCAAAATCTTGATGGGGAGCCTGGGGGAGACCAGGTGTGAGTGGTGAAGGGGTGGGACTACAAGGCTGGCATTCTAGCTCTAGCGCTCTCACCCTAAGGTGCATCGTTTCCACCTCCAACTTGCAATTACTCAGCTCCACTTCCTTAATGCGGAGCATCAGCTGGAGTTCCTCAGCTGACGTCCCCACCGCAGGAATAGGAGGAGCTACAGAAGAAGTGGTTACAGGAGGAGCAGTGGAAAGAGCAGGTAAAGGAGCTAGTGGCTCCACAACAGCTTTGCCTGCACCTATTGCAACCGCCACATCTGCCAATAGGCTCCTCTCACCCAAGGCCTCGGCGACAAGCTGCCGGAATTCGTCCTTCTTCACCACCAACGGTGTTTGCACATCAAAAAGGCTGTCAATAAGCAGGAAATCACCTTCCTACACTTATTCAACTGCTGCAAGATAGGCTTCTCAGCAAACTTATCCAAATCAAACTCCATTGTGGCCAACAACACAAACTAGCCACCAAGAAATAGGCACACAAAGCAACAAACACTTATGCACTTACACGAACACCACAAAACACAAATGGGCAAGGACGAGCCCCCAATTATGTCAGACACCGGCCTAGGGGGCTGGAGTGCAAGACAAGGAAAACAAGAAAAAGACCGCAAAGAAGTAAATCACACAGCTACAGCTTTACAATGACTAGTCGTTTTATTAACTCGACAGGTAGAGAACGTCGGGGTTGGCATGGCCAAAACAACAAACAAACACACTAGAAATGAATCCGAACTGACTTACCTGTAGTGAGACAACCCCAAAAGAAAATACAAGTCTCTTACCTGTCTCCCTACCCAAAACACGAGAAAAAGGTTCTAAAAGAAACGTCTTCCCACCCCTACAGCTACCATGTCCAGATAGAAGTCTCTCTACCCTATTTTCACTGCAGCCTAGCTCTTCTCATTTCAGAAAACTCAGTCACACGGCACGAAGGAAGTAGGAGGGGGCTGCCGGCCCAGTCAGGTCCCAATTTGTAGCCGGCCTTATTCCATCTTCCACCAATGGTCAGCCTCCACCTGGAAACTTACATAACACAAACATTGCCTGGTGTGGCTAGTAACAGCACCACACGGCAACAATGACCTAGGTCATAACAGTGTACATGCGTGTGTATGTGTGTCCTGTGATCAGCTTAAGAGAGTGTCCTTCCACCCAGTTAGGCGAAAGCTGACACAGGTGGCCTTGGAAAGATATGGGCAAAGAGAGCCATAACAGTCTCATTATCAAGGAGAAGATTTAGTTGTTGCTCTCAGTCAGCCAGCCTTGATGGTGGGTATCCACATAAGAGAAATTATGTTTTTGTTTATACAGGAGGAACAATGCGGTTTTCGTCCTGGTCGCGGAACACTGGACCAGCTCTTTATCCTCTCCAGGATACTTGAGGGTGCATGGGAGTTTGCCCAACCAGTCTACATGTGTTTTGTGGACTTGGAGAAGGCATTCGACCGTGTCCCTCGGGGTGTCCTGTGGGAGGTGTTGCGGGAGTATGGGGTGTCTGGCCCATTGCTACGGGCCATTCGATCCCTATACAACCGTTGCAAGAGCTTGGTTCGCATTGCCGACAATAAGTCGGACTCGTTCCCGGTGGGTGATGGGCTCCGCCAGGGCTGCCCTTTGTCTCCGGTTCTGTTCATAATTTTTATGGACAGGATTTCTAGGCGCAGCCAAGTGGCGGAGGGCTTTCGCTTTGGTGGCCTCAGAATCTCATCTCTGATTTTTGCAGATGATGTGGTTCTGTTGGCTCCATCGGGTGAGGGCCTCCAGCTCGCACTGGAACGGTTCGCAGCCGAGTGTGAAGCAGCGGGAATGAGGATCAGCACCTCCAAATCTGAGGCCATGGTTCTCAGCCGGAAAAGGGTGGAGTGCCCACTCCGGGTCGGGGATGAGTTCCTGCCCCAAGTGGAGGAGTTTAAGTATCTCGGGGTCTTGTTCGCGAGTGATGGGAGAAGGGAGCCGGAGATCGACAGACGGATTGGGGCTGCGGCTGCAGTAATGCGGACGCTGCACCGGTCCGTCGTGGTGAAGAGGGAGCTGAGTGTAAAAGCGAAGCTCTCAATTTACCGGTCGATCTACGTCCCTACCCTCACCTATGGCCACGAGCTGTGGGTAGTGACCGAAAGAACGAGATCGCGGATACAAGCGGCAGAAATGAGCTTCCTCCGAAGGGTGGCTGGCCTCTCCCTTAGAGATAGGGTGAGAAGTTCGGCCATCCGGGAGGGGCTCAGAGTAGAGCAGCTGCTGCTCCACATCGAAAGGAGCCAGCTGAGGTGGTTCGGGCATCTGACAAGGATGCCCCCTGGGCGCCTCCTGGGTGAGGTGTTCCAGGCATGTCCCACCGGGAGGAGGCCCCGGGGCAGACCCAGGACACGCTGGAGAGATTATATCTCTCGGCTGGCCTGGGAACGCCTTGGTGTTCCCCCGGATAAGCTGGAGGAGGTGGCTGGGGAGAGGGAGGTCTGGGCCTCTTTGCTTAGGCTGCTGCCCCGGCTCCGGATAAAGCGGATGAAGATGGATGGATGGATGTTTTTGTTTAGTGCAAACGGGCTGTTTCTAATTTTACAGCCGGTCTAAATGTCTTCCACTAGTCATCGGGTCTGTCAATTTCCCGTTGAAGAGCCGTGAGCTTCTCCAAGATCTTTTCCATGTTGCGTTCAATAAGAACAGTCTGAGAACTCACAGCTCTTCCCATTGCCTGATCATAGCGGCTAGCCTTGTGGGGTTTTGAACAGCTGTAACCACTTTCTTCAATCTTCAACAACCCAGAGCTGAGCCAGCTCCGATCAGCAAGAACCCTGTTATCATGGTCCGAATAGGTATAAATCTTCTATGTCCTCAATCGACAGCCCCACCAGGCAAACGACGCGCCACTTCTGCCACCCATCCATCTTGTGTCCGGCAGGAAATGTCCCTCCGGGACAATCGGGCTCTTCTGAACCCAGGCTTGTTGAGAAAGCCTAGTTGAGAAAAGGGTGTCAATTACGTTGAGGAACCAGTTGATCGAATCCATATTGTTTAGGTTTTAGAGAACAAGACTGAGAGACTCTCTGAAGGTTAAAGTTACACGAGACTAGACAAGGATATGAGAAGCCAAGCAGGAAAGATACGTTGAGGGAGAGGGAGAGAGATATGTCCGCTTCCATTAGAGCCAAAGCAAGTTGGGGATATTTTGACATGACCACGTGTTAACTAGCAAGCTAAAATGGCTTCTGTCATCTGTATCCCAGGTGTCAGTCAGAAGCAGTAAACAGAACAGGGCAGCTACATCATGTAAGAACTTGAGAACTGAAACTGAAAATTTTATTGTGCTGAATTACAGAGAGACAGAGACAGGTGAGGTTTTGCATTTAGTCTTATCAGGCAACAGCTGGTCAAACAAAAGTATTGTAAATCTTTTATGGGGTTGCAAGGAAGAGGACTTCTTTATTATGATCATGTACATTATAACTTTTATAGCATGCTAAGAGCACCATTTGCACCTTATTAAAAGCACATTATCCAGCACTTTAGTTAGCATTGCACCTTGAGCATAGATTTACACACGAAGAACATTTGCACAGACAAGTTTAATTATTTAATGAATATTTATTGCATATTTTAAAATCAGTAGGTAGCCTTTTGGTCCCAGGTCCTGCACAGCTGCTCCTCAGGAACCAAGTCTGCCAGAGCTTATCATTATATTTTTACATGCTGTGGTGCCATTTCTGGGAGCATTTCAAGTTGCTATACATCAATACAACCATTATAGCCCAGCCTTTAATAATATGTATGCATTAAGTGCATAGTAACTACATAAATTGCAAAAAAGTGCAATAAACTACAAAGAAATTGAAAATCGGTTTTGTTTTTTTACATATATTTCTAGTTAGAGAAATTTAAGCAGTTTATTCCTCAAAATTATAAATACAAAAAAGTTGCACAAAATAGTTTCCAACCACAGGAAATTTATTTTCAGTGTCTTCGTAGTTTTATTTTTGAGATACACCAATTTTTATATACTGCAGGAAAAACGAAAACAAATATTATAATGCAAATTTGCATAAATAACAGCATGTGCATCAAAATAAACTATTTCCAGCAGTGCAATTTGAGTCCTAAGCATCCCAGAAATGATACAGAAAAACATAAAGTCAAACATGACTTTTAAAAACACCAGTATAGGCTTATAAAGCTCTGAAGGTAAAAAAAAACCCCAAAAAAACCCCCCTACATTTTCTGCGAAAATGACGTCACTTCTGGTTTCGGGCAGGTAATGGCGATAGTTTGCGCTGGCATCTATTCCAACGTAGGAAGTGTTATGAACAGTTGATCAGATCAGCAAAGCGTGTTTCTGCTGCTGCAAGTGCTTTTTATGCAATTTTTATCAATTTTTGCAAAGCTATATGTGGAAGGAAACCGTGACCCTAGGACAAGCTGAATTAGTATTGGCCAATTGAAGCTTTCTGAAGCATAAATTGAAAAAGGATTCATTACTCAAAGCTTTTCAACACAGTCCTCTCTGGTGACAACTGGTGGCCAAAAATATGAAGAGCATCTTGAATCTACAAAATAAAACTAACTGCTTCATTATGATTGCCCACTCTACAGAGTGGAGTTCTGTTTGATAGTGGGCCACCGCTGTGTTAGAGTTGGATGTCTCGAGACCGGTCTTGGTCTCGAGACCGGTCTCGAGACCACTTTTACGTGGTCTTGGTCTTGTCTTGGTCTCGACGGACTTTTGTCTTGGTCTCGCTGTTTCGGTCTTGCGTTCTCAAATCGACATAGTGTTCGGGAGATTTGGAGTCAACCATCAGCGGAGCGGGGGGGTGGGGGGTGGGTGGCTTACTGGGCTTAAGCCCGGGTCATTTTTTCAGAAGCATGGGGTCTTTTGGAGTGTAATTTTTTAGTTAGATGCCTGACTGACAACTGTATAAAACAAAAACAACACACGAAGCACAGAGCGCACCGTCGTAAATTCCCCCTAATTTTGGTATGATCCGAGCTCAGGCACTAGGCGACTGAGCACAGCACCCATGTGAGCGAGGGGGGAGAAGCTGCTGCCTGCGAGTTTGCTGCAGACAGAGGAGAGCTTAAGTTTGACCAGGTACCAAAGCAAATCATTCGTACTGAACTAATAATGTAAATATGACGGTGTATCACAAAAGATTGATATCAAACTGATCACTTGGTTGTGTTACTTGCTCTTCGAGTGAATCAACAAATGGATAAATAAAAAGCCGAACAGCAATGCTGATTTTTTAGAGAGTCTTAGCTTACATTTCATATTTTCAGTTTTTACCCTCCACGGCTAAACAAACTCTCTAAATCGGTTTCAATTGTGTACTGATGAACACAACAATGGACATAAGGAGCTTCTTTCAAAGAAAAAACTCAGGTAGATGTTATTTTATATATTATGCTTTGGATGTTGTTTAGTATATCTATGCAAAACAAGAGGAATTTCAATACACAGCAGTATATTCACAGTTGAAACCAGATATTTACATACACTTTATGGAGAAAACATAAAAACTTTTTTTTACTGTTAAACATCAATTTAGAGTAAACTTTTGTTTTAGATAAATAAATGTTGAAATATCTTTTGAATTAGTTAAATGTCAGAATAAAAAGAGGGAGCTGTCTATTTTAATCACTTTCATCAAATTTAGGAGTACATATACACTAAGTTTATTGTTAATTAATAAGAAAACTCCAGACGATTCCATTCTGAGCCTAAGAAGCTTCTGATAGGTTAGTAGAGTCCATGTGAGTAAATTGGTGGCACACCTGCGGATGCATATAAGGCAAAACACAGAGCCTGTTTCTGTGACATGGGAAAATCAAGAGATGTCAACCAAAACACCAGGAAAAGAATTGTGGAGCTCCATAAGTGTGGCTCAATTTGAATACAATTTGGTGCCATTTGCTATTAAGAAATACAGATAGTTTCTCTCTTTACTCTCAAAGTTAACAAATATGTTTTTTATATTTATCAATCTAAAAAAATAAACATTTAGTCTGATTTGATGTTACAATTAAAAAGTGTTTGTGTTTTTATCTGAAGAGTACATAAATATCTGGTTTCAACTGTATATTTGATGATGTTGGTGTTTGGCTTGATTGTCAGCACAAAGAGGGAGAGAGAGGAACAGAGAGGGAGAGAGAGAATGACGACAGAACAGAGATGAACAAGAGCAGGTGAGTAGTGATGTGCGATACCACTGATTTTCTTTCCGATCCGATACCAAGTAATATTCAGGGTGGTATCGGCGATACTGATCCGATACCGATACTTTGTACAAAAACTTATTTTATTTATTGTATCTCAAATTATAGCATCATAATGATTCCAGGACAACAGATTATTTGTTCTTATCACTTAATAATGCAGGGTTCATCATATAGAAATAAAAAAAATGAAGTTGTGCTATTTGAACAGCTTGCCTGCCTGCAGCACTAAAGGACTCCGTGAGAGACGTCTGTCTCGCCCTAGCAGCACCTGTCTCTCTCCTCCTCTTCAGTTCACCTCAACATACGCTCGTCATATTCTGTGATATGATTTACTCTGAGGTGTTTGACAAGGTTAGTGATGTTGCCACAACCATACATGCCAACCCTCCCGATTTTTCCGAGAGAATACCGAATTTCAGTGCCCTCCCGAAAATCTCCCGGAGCCACCATTCTCCCGAATTTCGCCCGATTTTCTAGGACAACAAAATTGAAAAATCATATTGCAGAATTCATAGCGTGGCCCAGCCAATTCCAGTTTCCAACAATGGCAGCAGCAACTTAGTTTTAATATTGCTCTTATTTCTCTTTTTGGGTCGCAAAAAAACTTTTAACATATTTTCAGGTGAGAATGTAGCTGTGTAAACTTCAAATATCTGAGCCGACCGACACATCGTCTTCAAACCCCCCCGGTCTTTCGCTACTCGGGTTAAACATGATATATAAGTCACTTTGATAACTTAAAAATGTTATTGTTTGGCTTTTTCAGTGTTTTATTTGTTCGTGAGTAAATCGGTTTGGCTGAGATTAAAGTTATTAGATTTGATTAAATTAAATTTGACTTTATTAATCCTTCGGAAGGGTTCCTCCGGGGTTTTCACACAGCTGAATAAACGTCAAACAGAAAATGGTTAAACAGAAGTATGAGACGGTCGAGAGTTTACGTCAGTGCCCGGTTATATTTTAGAGAGCAAGGAGCAGACAGCAGTTTCACTCCACCGAGGGAGCTCGTGACGTACTACCCGGCTTTCTTTAGACCGCGAAGGCCGGGTCCTCAGGTGGAAGCAGCCTCTGAATTTGGACACCCCTGCTGTTTCCGGGCCGGCCAATAATAACGGTGACATTTAACGTATTTTATCCAATAAATAAACCCTGTAAAATGTATTTTCCCCCCCCAAACGCCCTTTTGAATGTCTCCCTAGTATGGCCACAACACCTCACTCTAGGAGCACTTTTTTTGCCACATGTATTGCAAACCACGTCTCAGCTGTGTGTGGAGGTAAAATACGTCCGCACATGACTTCAATTACGCTCAGCCATTGTTGTGAGTGCGCACGCCAAGGGGCTGCGAGACATTTATACAGCCGTATTTCGCACATGACTATGAAAGGCGGAAGAGGAAGTAGTTCCTTTGAATGTAGACAATCCGAATGTTATAGTTTCTTTCCACTGTGTTCCTGTTAATGATAAACTACAAATTTACTCTAAATTACTAAAATATCGATATTTTAATGTGAGAATCGATTCTAGAACATAAATGATTGGTATCGGAGGAATCGATATTTCAGGATCGATCCGCACATCACTACAGGTGAGACACACATGTTAGTCAAATGGTTGTTTGCCAAAACTCATCAGAACATGTATCTCGCACCTAGTGTTTCTTTTTAGATACCATTTGTTACTTTTCAAATTCTATATTTATTAAGTTATGCAGGCTTGTTTGCACAACAAGGCTAAATAATTATATAAACTTTTCTCAATCTAAATATTGTACTTTGGTAGAATTAAAAAATAAGTGTAGTGCAGGTCTATGATGATTTTTTAGTGCTACTATCATCTAGTTCTGATTCTGGTTCTGTCTTGGTTACTGTTGTAGTCCTGTTTTAATTCCGGATCAGTTCTGGGTCTGGTTGAATTGGGGTTTAGTCCCTGTGTCTTGATACAGGCCCGACTTTGTTCTGCCTTGCTGCTTAATTAAAAAACTAGTTTAAGGTGTCCTGCATATGTATATAGAATAGCATCTGGCTGCAGTTTAAAGACTTTTTTTTGTCTCGGTCTCGGTCTTGGTCTCGTCTCGACTCGGTCTCATCTCAACTTGGTCTTGGTCTTGTCTTGGTCTCGATACCCTCTGGTCTTGGTCTTGTCTTGGTCTCGGATTAGGCGGTCTTGACTACAAGTCTACGTTGTGTTGCTTTGAACATGTATTTTTTGGGGGGTGAAAAAAAAGGTTGTATATTTGTTTAATAAATAATTTTGATCAATAAACTTTCCTTGTTTAAACATGCACCATGGTGTAGTATTTCTTTACTTCAAGGTTCAAGGTTCTTTATTTGTCACATGCATAGTTATACAAGTATAACGTACAGTGAAATGTAACCTGACACGCTCCTCGACTTGTGCAAAAATGGGGGGGACCTACAGGCCTGTAGTTATTAGGGGTGCAACGATACTCGTATCGATATTGAACCGTTCGATACAGTGCTTTCGGTTCGGTATGCATATGTATCGAACAATACAACATTTTTAATTTATTTTATCAACTTTCCTTCTGACGATGCTGTCTGTGTTGAGAGCTCAGTGGATCTGTGCTCGACAGTGCAGCCTAGGCGGAGTAGTCAAACGCAGATTCACTGAGCACAGGGCAAGCTAGCGAGACAGAAGTTAAGCTCTCCTTGCAACATGGCAAATTGAACCTCCCCCACCCTCATTCAGATCTGGCGTTTGGAACTATTTTGGTTTTCATGTGACATATGACCCTGAAGGTAAGCGCGTCATGGACTAAAGTAAAACAGTATGTTGGATGTGCCACGCAATGCTCAATTACATGGGTGGGAACTAGTGTGTTAGCGCAGTTAGCTTGTTAACGTGTTGGCCGTCCAGCCCCACGCACGGGGCGATCCGCGGTAGCTCGTTAACGGAGATTTGCCGTGTTGTGGCTTTAACGTCATTTCAACGAGATTAACGCTGACAGCACTAGTGGGAACACAACGAATATGACTGCACATTTACTCCGACAGCATCCTAGTGCAAAGACAAGTGGAAGCAGACAAAAACAACAAGCACGCATGCTACAAACTTTACCTGAGTCATTTGGACAGCACATGATTCTCCTTATGGGGACCTGATATGTTTAATATGCTGCTGAGAATATAGCCCAGAAGAAGTGTATAGTATAGCTTTTATTTTTGAAAGAGCCGTTTCTCTGTAATAAACTCTCTTTTCCAAAGATGAGTGATTCCTCAATCAGATACAGGGCTCGCAAAATCGCTAGCCCGACGTCCCGGGGCTAGCGATTTTTCCAGTCGGGCTACCAAAATCTATCTCTGCCCTGCCCGTCAGGCTATCGTAGGAAGGAAAAATATATGTCAATGCTTTTGCATTCTTTCAGAAATGTAGCTGGGTAATTATGTCATTGGCATCGGTGAGCCACTGTCAATATGTGACATATTGAAATCGGTTTGAATTTGCGCTTGTTTTTTGCTTTCACTTTGCAATCGCGCCAACTGTGTATAGAGAGCGACAGTACTGATTGGTGAGTGACGATAATTTGCGCACCAATTCCTCTGACATCGTCTTATCAATCGTTAGCTTACTATGCAAACATGACAAGTGAAATCTCCCGCAGCAAGCTTAAACATGTGAGAGGTTGATCGCGCAGAGAATCGCTGAGTGTTATGTGAGTGCGTGTGTAAAAGCAGCAGGATATATATTTTAGTTCTGCTGAGCCAAATAAGACAGGTCAGGGTGAAGAAGTGACAGCCAAAGAAAAGCTTACCACAAAACGGAAAAGTTATGACAAATCAGACTATAAGGCCAAAAGAAAGTGCAGCTTTATGGTTTCATGGACAAAAAGAATTTCTGTGGCTGCAATATGACAAGTTAAATAACCAGGGGTGCACATAAGTGGTCCGCAGGTGCGCATTCGCTGTCAAAATAAAAAACGCGCACAAGATAAGAAGTTGCAACGCGTGTTTGCGTACATAAGATTTTCTGGAGGACAGACATTTGTTTAGAACTCTTAAAGATGTCGAACAAACTCCTTTAAGCAATTACTTTGGTGTTCCTCCACCTCCAAAGAAATGTCAGAAGGAGTCCGAAACACAAAAGAAGCTCGTATTCTCGGAAAAGTGGTTGCAGGAGGTGAGCTGGCTTCAAACAAATGATGAACGCACAGAGATGTGGTGCGGAATGTGCCGTGAAAATCCCACTCTAGCGGACAAAAACAGTGCCTTTTATATGGACGCAAACGCGCGTTGCAACTTCTTATCTGGTGCGCGTCTTTTATTTTGACAGCGAATGCTATTATTTTGATTAATGTTTTGTTTCCTTTACAATATTATACTTTAATGTATAATATTGTAAAGGAAACAAAACAGGAAACAAAACATCAATCAAAAAATTCCTCTCTTTTTTATTCGGGCTACTTAAATTTATTTTGGGCTACCAAAAACTGAAGAGTCCCTGCCCGAAGGGCTACCAGGGATTTTGAAATTTTGCAAGCCCTGTCAGATATATTTATTTTTTTTATTTTTTTTATTACTTTTTTGTTTCAGCAACATTAAATTTAAAAACTGTACTTTTGAGTTAAAATATATATTTATAATTTTAATAAATGACAAATTAAAAAGGCATGAACATTTTTTTTTTGTATCAAAAAAATATCGAACCGTGACACCAAAGTATCGAACCGAACAGTGAATTTTGTGTATTGTTGCAGATTTATTTAATTTTGAACACTTTGGAGTTCCATACACTGAGAGTTAAAAACGGTTTAAATCAGGGGTCGACAACCTTTCTGATGATAAGTACCATCTAAAATTTCCAGGGATGTCAATGTGACATATGATTGCATTAGCAATAAATTTAATAACGCTCTATATTAACAGTTACACACTATATAGAACAACTTTATAGAACTATAGTTGTTCGCAGATGTTGGCAGCTATAAGCGAATAGTTATCAGCTATTTTGAAACAAAAAAGACACTTTTTATCCATAACAAGAACACTATAACAGCAAATGAACTGTACAACAGAAAATGCAAATGCTGATGATTCAGGATTTCAGGATGTTAGTAGGGCACTTTGAGCTCTTGTTGCCAAAATTGGGACCACATTTAATGAGCTAAATGACCTGAAGCAGCATCTAGCTGTGTCTCCAAGGTAAAATAGTTATTTTACTATTTACATATCATTGTATATTCAGTACCACTGCATGTTTTGAGCTACGAACAAACTTGTTGCCAAATGCAGTGGTCTGATTGGTCAGATCTGAAAATAACCAAATTCATCCACCTAAGCGCATTTGGTGTCCAAAAAATATCCACTCACATAAATATTTTGGACTCCTTTTCTTGGAAAATGAAGCAAGTACAAAATGAGGTACTTGGACAGAAAACTCAAATACAAAAACATATTTCAATATATCGAGTTTTTTGGGGAAAATTAACCGTCACTAATCCGACTGAAGTGTAGTTAAAAGGCTTTAGCATACTCATCTTGAACAAAAAAACTATATACAATATAGAAATATGAAAACAAATAAAATATAAAATTTAAAAAATAATTCTTATATGAGTCCCCCCAACCCAGCACCTGCTTCATAATATCATGACTTATGTTAATGTTTAAGTGTGTGTTAATTACCTTGGCCATGGTGATGAACTTCAGTCTGCACAAAAAGGATGTCTCTGTTGCTGATGTCAAGTTCTGACTGCTATGTACATCAAGCTCTCCTCCTTATATTAACATGTATTTGGTGTTTATGCTCCTCCCCTCTGTCTTCTGTCTTTCTATTTGTGTATGTGCATCTATGGGTGTGGTGCTCACATCACTGACTACTTACCTGTGCATAGGACAGACCCAGTGTTGCCAACTTAGTGACTTTGTTGCTATATTTAGCGAGTTTTCAGACTCCCTTAGCGACTTTTTTTTTCTAAAAAGCGACTAGCAACAAATCTGGCGACTTTTTCTGGTGTTATTGGAGACTTATTTATGACGACTTTTTGATGTGAAAGCGGGTATCGCTTTTACTCTCAACAAGCAGCGGGTGCCGCCCGTTCCAAAGCGCTCACGGGCGGAGGATAGTCCTCCCCCAGCTGCTATCAGGGCAGAAGATGTTCACGCCTATGCATCCGAACTGCAAATGAATCGCGCATGAGCGAAGCCGCTGCTCCCGCACTGACTGTAACGCAGTCAGTTTACTGTTATGCTGTTTTGTGGATCACGAGGTTTAAAACTACTTATAAACACACACACACACACACACACACACACACACACACACACACACACACACACACACACACACACACACACACACACACAAAGTAACTCAATTAATCTGTAGTTCTAAATAAACTCTAAATGCATTTTTTACTCACTTTATGTCTCTTCCACAATGTTATTTCTCTCTCCAACTACATAGGTTACAATTATATCAGCGTGACCAATTATTCAAATTAGGCGATGACATCATTTAGCGACTTTTAGGACAGCCAATAGCGGTTTTCCTTACTGAGGAGTTGGCAACACTGGACAGACCTTTCCAAAGTGTGGGGCCCGCAGAGCCATTGCAGGGGGAGCGCGGTATGAAAAGGAAAAAAACCCCCCAAAAAACAATGCTTGGACACTGCTAGCACGGGGCGCCTCCACAAATGCAAATCAGAAGATGAAGCATCGCTGAATATGTTTCCAAACCAACTTCATTCTAAGCCAAACACTAGAAAATATGGTGAAGCATATCTGCCCTTTGGTTTCACCTGCACAAGTGCCAAGGTAGGTCTCCCCTGCAGAATTGGTTTTCCCTTCATCAGGAGCACGCGCTGGGCTCTTCAAATCACGGACAAGCAGTATCCCACAATCTTCAGGATAAGATCGAGATGCTTATTGAAGCTTTTGTTTAGAAAACCCGCCTCCTTTTCAAACAATAGTCTCCAGTGTAAAATCTTACAGCATTTCAACTTAATCTGTATTCAACAATACAAAATAATCACTTTAAAAATAAGAAATTATTGGTCATTGTAATCATTCTACTGCCCACCCCGGTGTTGAAAGAATGCCTCCCAAATTTTCTTTCAGTCAATTATTTACTTTAGTTTCCTGAAGTTCTTTTTATTCCTTCTTTGCTTACATGATTACATGGCTTTAAAAATATTGTACAGAGTATCCTTATGTTGTAGCTGATGGCACAACAAGAAAGGAAAGTGAAAACATGATGATGAGGAAGACTGAGTATAAAACAAGAAATACTTGTGGAACAATCACTCAAGGTTCTTGTGTTGTGTTCATCCTGTGTGTCCAGTTTTTCTGCTGCTTTGTTTTTAGTTCATGGATTAGGTATGTCCAACATTGTTCAATTATGTTTTTCCAAATGTTCGATCCCATACATGTGTTTTTAAGCAAGTCCCCTGTATCTATGCTTAGTGTGTATATACATTTTTTTAACATTAGCATTCTCAGATGAGAGTTTTACATCTCATTTGAGAAACACATTTGAGGCCAATATATGATTGTTTTTCTTTTCTTTGCCTTTTATGCAAATTAAATCTCTCTCAAGGTCTTATCAAGAGTGTTGATACTAAATTATAGATTCTTAAATCATCTGCGTCTGATAGAACAGGGGGAGGACAAACCACTGGCAGAGGCGGAGCAGGGCCAGGTGACGCGAAGACAGAGGGAGACAAAGATCAAACTAACAAAAACTAATCTGGGAACAAACTAAACACAAGGTATGTGGAGCAAGAAAAAAGCTGGATCATGGAAATCTGAGACCTAAAACCATGAGGGAAGATGAACAGACGATCTGACAACTGGCAGAGATAGACAGGGCGACTAAATACACAGTGTATAATGAGGAGATGAGAAACAGGAGCTGACAAAGTTATTAAAAAACAAGTCAGTTTCCTGTAAACTGCTAAAATCCTCTTTTAAATTGAACTTGTCCAGGGAGACACTTAAGATAAAAAACTTTAGAAACCCTTTTTGTTTTTGGTCTTTAAACAAGACCAAGCCCTGTGTCACAGGCAGTGTTGGGCAAGTTACTTTGAAAAAGTAATTAATTGTTGTTACTAGTTACTTCTTCAAAAAAGTAACTGAGTTAGTAACTGAGTTACAAGAAAAGTAATTAATTACTTGAAAAGTAACTATTGCGTTACTTAAAAAGAAGTGTTTAACCCTCTGGGGTCCAGGGTATAATTGTCCATTTTTTAACTACTTTTGATTTTACCTCTACATTTCACCTTAAAAACTATTTATTTTTTCTTGTTTGGTATCATACTTTTCAGCACAACCTCATGTGTCCGAATTTACAGTCATGTTTTCATTTTGACATACTGTATTAACACAAATCTGAGTAGAAAGTTATATTTTTTTACTGTAACAACCACAAACATGTTTACTGAATCACATTTCATAACTTTAATAATAATAATAATAATGGATTGGATTTATATAGCGCTTTTCAAGGCACCCAAAGCGCTTTACAATGCCATTATTCATTCACTCTCACATTCACACACTGGTGGAGGCAAGCTACGGTTGTAGCCACAGCTGCCCTGGAGCAGACTGACAGAAGCGAGGCTGCCATATCGCGCCATCGGCCCCCGGGCCGATTTAAATATATATTTAAATATATATTTACATTTATATTTAAATGTAAATATATATTTAAATATATATTTACATTTATATTTAAATGTAAATATATATTTAAATATATATTTACATTTATATTTAAATGTAAATATAAATTGTCAATTTTAAAATCCTATGCAAAAGTTCTGCAAACAGCAAAGTTATTTGCAGCCATTTACCTTTTACCCTTTTTTTTTATAACCATTTGAAATTATTTACAGAACAATCAGCTGTTCTGCATTCAGTAAGATGCCATGCAAACTATTTGTGCCACTCCAAAAAAATATTTTTGTCCACTATAAAGGAGAACATCACAAGCCTGATACCTGCAGACAGCAGTCACCTCATTGTTCTGACACACAACACGAAACTATCCACAACACTACACACTAACTACACAAGACAACACATTAACTACACACTCCAAACACGCTAAACGTCACAAATCTCTCATATCTCCAAACTCGCTCTCTCTCTTTTTCTGCTGTCTTTCTCTCTCTTTCTCTCTCTCTCTCGCCATCACTCCTAAAACTTCCCCCTCTTCCTAAACAACCAAATGTCATGTTGCCTTATAATTTTTTTGATTGGTCGACATAGTACATTTTTCCACCAACACGAAAGTGCTGTTTTTTGGTTTTTTGGTCATAAACAGAGAGTGCTTGCTAGCGCTCCCCTTAGACAGTAAACACGATGAAACTATTCAGGAAAAAACATGGGGTATATATTGTTTATCATGAATCTGGTTTTACATGGCCTATCAACACAATTTAAAACTGATATATATCACCTTGTTACTTTTTCATCTTGAAGTGGTCATGTGATTGGCTTACCACGACTGCTTTATTCTTCCTCAGTCAAACAGCAGCACTCGTGCGATTGTTTTCCCCCTGAGCTCCGGGTGTTGTGCCAAAAAGTGATCATCTGCCAGAAAGTGATTGCCATCTGCAGCAGCGCACGCAGCTGCTTAAAGTTGTAGTGCCCAGATTGCTTACAGCTACTTCCGTGCAACTTATATAAGGTGCGTAAAGCTGAAGACAGCTTCAACTGTCTGTTTGTTGAAAAATAGTAACACGACCGCCATGCATTTTCGTGTTAGTAACGGTAACGGCGTTATAACAATAGAAATAGTAATTAGTTAGATTACTCATTACTGAAAAAAGTAACGCCGTTACTTGTAACACCGTTATTCCCTTCACTGGTCACAGGTAGTAGTGGTAGTGGTCAGGCAACTTGATGATTTCCCTGTTGCCATTTTTTCTCCCTTACATTGTCTTAAAGCTTAAATGGGATTTTTGAGTAGTAAGGAAAACAGCTTCTTCAAAGCAGTTCCTATTAAAACGGTTAGTGTGTTTTGGAATTCCGCTTAGGACTACAATGTGTTTAATAATTTTAAAAGAATTTGCATTACATATGGTTCACTTTTAAAAGTATCCTGTTTAATTGTGAAGAGCTCATGATTGTAAGCAGAAGTGAATATAGCTGTGATTGGTAGCTACTATGAGAGAAGATATGACAAAAAGTACAAGATGTTTATTCAAGTGTGTGAACAGGACTATCTCCTTGACAGTCTGTGAGAAGTTGTGAACATCTGTGGTTGAAATTCACCATGAAGCTTCTCACTTTTTTTTTCGCTCAAAGGCCCGCACCTTCTTGAAGATGTCCGCTCATCACTCTGCTTTCCTTCACACATAACTCATGATCTAGTCCCATTTCGGAAGGTGCCATATTGTTCCAGATCGTTTTCCAATAACTTCATTTGACTCTCTCAACGGATCAAAGGATCAGGAATTTTTCATAACGAGTAACTTAAACCATGCAGCAGTGTTTCAATGACTAACCTTGTATTGTGGATAGAATATCTCCGTTGTTCTCCTGACTTTAGTAAGTTTGGTCCGTTTTCAGCATCTTTTTCTTGCCATGCAATTACATTCGTCTCTTCACATTGGGGACACTCACCTTAACTTTTGAGGGGAAAAAATGTACTCTTCATCCTCCAGTTTCACTGTGCTAATTTATTTATATTATTCTAACCATAGTTCATGTAGCATACCATTATATATGGAGAACCACAAGAGCCATGCGCATCTAAATAAAAATCCTAACCTGTGCTTAAATATGCCAGTTGGCCCAACTTCAGTAACCCTTCAGTTTTCACTGTTGTTTAGTGTTCTGTCTTCATTCATGTCCAATGTGATAGCAGAGCTGCATGTTTTAATTTTTAAGAAATGCCTCAGTCACAACATAACATAATCCCGTTTCTTATACATGCGTGGATGTTAAACTTTTTTGTTACAACTGGTAGAGCAGCCACAATGATCATCTTATTAAAAATGAAAGAATTCAGACAGTTTTTAACTCTCAGTGATGCTGCAGTGTTTGCTTGAGGTTTTTTTTAGACAGAAGACAATTATTTAAGTTAAAAAAAAAAAAAAACAGCTGGCGTGTCTCTCTGCTTGTTTAGGAGACTCAAACAAATAAAGTGTCACAAGGAACAGAGTCAGGCGTAGACCAGCTGAATTCAGAATGAAAGTCACAAGTTTATTTACAATAACACCAGGTGAAACTATAAACAGTGCGGGGATAGGGATTTTCAGGGCTCCAGGGAAGGGAAGGAAATGGGGTCCAAAACACACACTCCATGCTCTGGCTCACCACACTCCACTCAGACACTCATGCTCTGCTCCATTTCGCTACACTTCTGAGAAAAAACATCGGGAAACAGAGCCAGGTCCAGAGAATTGAGGTTACTCAACGATCCAGCGAATAAGTCCACTGAACTACGATCTTACAACCTACAATGTAATATAGTCTGTTTTAATTACCTTGGCTATGGCGATTGAACAGTCTTCATGTGTCATCAAGTTCCTCTCTCTATATACTGGTATATTTGTTTAGTGTTTTACCATTCTCCTCCACCCCTTGCTCTCATCCTGTTTTTCTGTCTCTCTGTTTTTAGATGTGGCACTTTCACTCCTCTCGATTGCCCAATTCCACATTGTTACATTACTGCTGTGACACCTGTGTGTAGGATTATTATTTATTTTCAATCAAATATTTATAATCCTGTTATTAGAAATAATTGTGAATGTATTAGAAAGGAAAACCTATGACCAAAAAAATGACATCAAACACCCGAGTCTCGGGACTCAAAATAGGTTTGGAAAAATAATAAAAGGCCTTAATTTTTCTGGCTTAAATATATCAAAAATGCATCAGTGCACATTGGCTGGCTTACAAATCCAGTTGCCTTTATCATATTTCTACAGGCCTAGTACGAACATAATAAACAATCTTAAGAAAAGGCTTTTTGTACTTTTAAGTTTATTTTCCTCTAGTCTCAGCTTGCTCAGCTACTAGCCTCCCTCTTTCAGTATTCTGTAACCTTTTCTTAGCCTTTGAAAAAAACAAAAAACAATAGACAGTAGGCAATATGGCAAAAGTATCCAGTGATCTGTCCAGCTTTGAAAAGCCTAGGTCAGAATAGTAAACATGGTTATTTGAATTGCAATAGTTAGCTCAAATATAAAAAGCAAAAAATGACTTGAATATTATTTAATACCAATAATGTTGCACTGCAAACACTGTTGGCAATTTTAGCTTGGTGAGGACAGCCTATATAACAATGGAGGTGTATATAAAATGTTAGGCTGGCTTTTAGCATCATTACATGGACCAACTAGCACCTCCTGTCAAGACATACTCTCCTGGTCCAACAGGGTAGACTTACTCTCGGAATGGTTTCACTCTACAGGTAAAACCAATCCCAAAAGAATCCTCAGCTGTGGGATCACTCTCAGGGCTTTTTGTCGATTCAGGGTCTGTTGACTTAAAGGCATTTTTTTTTTACAAAAACTGTCCTATTGCTGTAGCATCAGCAAGAATTTTAAGTCAGGAATTTTAAGTCAGGCTCCTCACTTTCGCTGATCAGCTTTCACACAGTGGCACACAGTGCCTCAGCTATGCTCAAATCCCTCCATATTGTGGCATATTATTATTTCGCCTTTTGTGCCCTTCGAACACAACTAAATGCAACCCGTTAGATTGAGCAGTAAACCAAGTCAGTAAGTTCCAGAAATGTCAGCAACTTTTTCATAAAGTTTGCGTTCATAGAACACAGTTTTCGGTAAGTGCAAAAAAGAAGCATTCGGCAAAATGCAGATTTTGCAAAGTCTCCTTGACCGAGACAGCCGGGACTACCTCAACCTTCACCAGGCACCTGGAGTGCAAACACCCTCAAAGGTAAGCTAGCCAGTAGCCATCTTTCCATCTTCAAACTCTTTCCAACCTCAGATGACCAGGTCATGTTTATGTAATATTGTTATTTATAATGTGTTCTTCGCGCGGTATAAATTATTTAGGGACAGATTGTTTGCAACTGTCTCTGCAGACTTAACTTTTCTTGTGAAGATTGTAACTAACGTTCCATGCTAAGTACAGGTAGCTACCGCTAGCAGTGGCTATCAGCTACTTAAACAGTTTTCACTAACTTTAGGTATTTTGGCGTATTCATTGAGCAGAAATATATCGAAACCATTTCAGTGAGCAATTTAAGGGCTGGTATGGTGTGATTTGTTATCGACTTTAATGGGCATATTTATGTGGTTGCTGACTCGTAAGGAAGGACAGGTGTTTCAAGAGTGTCCCTATAACATTGCTAGGCTAACTGTGGCATTCTTGACAGTGAAGCCCAGATCAGAGCGGTCTATGGCTCTGGTCCATATAGCACGGATGGCAAAACTGAGTCCTAAAGTGTCACGGCTGAGGAGGCGAGCCGTGTGGTGTGGAGGAAGGAGGACCCAAGATGCAAGCAGTGGATGAAAATGCTAGTGAAGTTTATTTACAAGTTGGTGTAGTGGCAAACGAGCAGTGGGGCATGACAAAATAACTGAAGACACCTAAACTGGGAGAACTAAAATAACAGACCTAGGAGCATACGACAAAGGGATGCGAGATAGAAAAAGAGCAGGACACCGAGGACCACAGAGTAATGCAGACTGACGCAGACAAACCGGCAACAGGCAGGAGAACACACAGGGCTTAAATACACACACCAGTAATCAGCGGATGAGTGACACGAGGGCAACACAGCTGGGAGGAATCAGAGCTGACGGGACAGGGGAAACGTAAACTGAACACACTCACATCAGACAGAGACCTTCACAATAAAACAGGAAACTCAGACACGTGGAACCAAACAAGACACAGAACTAAACAGACAGATTCACAAACAGACGGGTGACACCATAGACAGACGCAGACTCAGAGGCAGACTGAATATAACACATAGAACTCAAACAATAATAATCATCATCATAATAAACTAGAAAATGATAATAAACTAAAAGCGCTGGGTCACCGACCCAGGACCATGACATAAAGTTCTAAAATCGAACTTAAAGATCTTTGACTATGACTATCTTTGACTGATTCAACAAAATTATCATGTTTGATGTGGTTATCACTAGGGGTGCAACGATATTCGTATCGATATTGAACCGTTCGATACAGTGCTTTCGGTTCGGTACGCATATGTATCGAACAATACAACATTTGTAATTTATTTTATCAACTTTCCTTCTGACGATGCTGTCTGTGTGCTCAGTGAATCTGCGTTCGACTACTCCGCCTAGGCTGCACTGTCGAGCGCAGATCCACTGAGCGCTCCACACAGACAGCATAGTCAGAAGGAAGAGCGCAGGGCAAGCTAGCGAGACAGAAGTTAAGCTCTCCTTGCAACATGGCAAATTGAACCTCCCCCACCCTCATTCAGATCTGGCGTTTGGAATTATATTGGTTTTCATGTGACGTATGACCCTGAAGGTAAGCGCGTCATGGACTAAAGTAAAACAGTATGTTGGATGTGCCACGCAATGCTCAATTACATGGGTGGGAGCTAGTGTGTTAGCGCAGTTAGCTCGTTAACGTGTTGGCCGTCTAGCCCCATGCACGGGGCTATCAGGGGTAGCTCGTTAACGGAGATTTGCCGTGTTGTGGCGTTAAGGTCATTTTAACGAGGTTAACCTGAAAGCACTAGTGGGAACACAACGAATATGACTGCACATTTACGCCGACAGCATCCTAGTGCAAAGACAAAAACAACAAGCATGCATGCTACAAACTTTACCCGAGTCATTTAGCCAGCCGTTAGCACATGATTCTCCTTCTTATGGGGTATGTTTAATATGCTGCTGAGAATATAGCCCAGAAGAAGCGGATAGTATAGCTTTTATTTTGGAAAGAACCATTTCTCTGTAATAAACTCTCTTTTCCAAAGATGAGTGATTCCTCAATCAGATACAGGGCTCGCAAAATCGCTAACCCGACGTCCTGGGGCTAGCGATTTTTCCAGTCGGGCTACCAAAATCTATCTCTGCCCTGCCCGTCGGGCTATCGTAGGAAGGAAAAATATATGTCAATGCTTTTGCATTCTTTCGGAAATGTAGCTGGGTAATTATGTCATTGGCATTGGTGAGCCACTGTCAATATGTGACATATTGAAATCGCGTTTGAATTTGCGCTTGTTTTTTTGCTTTCACTTTGCAATCGCGTGAACTGTGTATAGAGAGCGACAGTACTGATTGGTGAGTGATGATAATTTGTGCACCAATTCCTCTGACATTGTCTTATTAATCGTTAGCTTACTACGCAAACATGACAAGTGAAATCTCCCGCAGCAAGCTTAAACATGTGAGAGGTTGATCGCGCAGAGAATCGCTGACCGTTATGTGCGTGTGTAAAAGCAGCAGGATATATATTTTAGTTCTGCTGAGCCAAATAAGACAGGTCAGGGTGAAGAAGTGACAGCCAAAGAAAAGCTTACCGCAAAATGGAAAAGTTATGACAAATCAGACTATAAGGCCAAAAGAAAGTGCAGCTTTATGGTTTCATGGACAAAATAATTTCTGTGGCTGCGATATGATGAGCTAAATAACCAGGGGTGCACATAAGTGGTCCGCAGGTGCGCATTCGCTGTCAAAATAAAAAACACGCACAAGGGTTAGGGTTAAATTTAAAAACTGTACTTTTGAGTTAAAATATATATTTATAATTTTAATAAATGACAAATTAAAAAGGCATGAACATTTTATTTTGTATCGAAAAAATATCGAACCGTGACACCAAAGTATCGAACCGAACCGAACCGTGAATTTTGTGTATCGTTGCACCTCTAGTTATCACGGTTTAGGTGTTTTCTACTATGTTGCCCTACTGAACCAGTCTAGTGTGTAGGGGCTACTATAGCATGTCATTATTAGACACAGTTATTTTGTATTGGTGTAACTTCAGACTTTATTGAGTAGTTCGTTTCTTGTCAATACAACTGTGTCTGATAGCTGACTGACATGAGGAGGCTTAATGCAATATGCAAAGTTAATGCACAGACATTTAGTCTTTTGTAGATTTCATTCAACTGTTTTTCTGTTCTTGTTATTTAAGGTCTTGCAACCCTGAACACTCCAGTATTCTCATTATTACTAGTTGTGCCTAATGATCTATAAATGTGTCACACTGGATTGGATTAGGTTATTTTGTATGCAAAGACTTGCCCTCATTGATAGGTTTAAAATTACTGTGCTTTGATCACAGAGGTAGACAGAGATGCACTGGCAGCACCAACAGAAGAAGACACAGAATTATCAGATAGTGACTCAGCGCCACCCCCAAAACAACATCTTCTTTCACGCTACAAAGCATTTAGGTTGCAACGCAGCACAAGCCAGGACTCAAGCACTGATGCACAAATAAGCAAGTACCTAGACAGCATAAATGACCGTGACTGTGATGAACTCACCTTTTGGTCAAAAAACAAAGAGCGTTTCACCAGTCTACACAGTGTTGCCTTGAAGGTCCTCTCTGTCCCTGCCTCTTTGCCCCAGTCGACAACGAATATGACTGCACATTTACGCCGACATCATCCTAGTGCAAAGACAAGTGGAAGCAGAAAAAAAAACAAGCAAGCATGCTACTAACTTTAGCCGAGTCATTTAGACAGCTGTTTAATATGCTGCTGAGAATATAGCCCAGAAGAAGCGGATAGTATAGCTTTTATTTTGGAAAGAGACATTTCTCTGTAATAAACTCTCTTTTCCAAAGATGAGTGATTCCTCAATCAGATACAGGGCTTGCAATATCGCTAGCCCAACGTCCCGGGGCTAGCGATTTTTCCAGTCGGGCTACCAAAATCTATCTCTGCCCTGCCCGTCGGCCTGTCGTAGGAAGGAAAAATATACGTCAATGCTTTTGCATTCTTTCGGAAATGTAGCTGGGTAATTATGTCATTGGCATCGGTGAGCCACTGTCAATATGTGACATATTGAAATCGCGTTTGAATTTGCGCTTGTTTTTTGCTTTCACTTTGCAATCGCGCACTGTGTATAGAGAGCGACAGCACTGATTGGTGAGTGGTGATAATTTGTGCACCAATTCCTCTGACATCGTCTTATCAATCTTTAGCTTACTATGCAAACATGACAAGTGAAATCTCCCGCAGCTTAAACATGTGAGAGGTTGATCGCGCAGAGAATCGCTGAGCGTTATGTGAGTGCGTGTGTAAAAGCAGCAGGATATATATTGTAGCGGGTCAGGGCTGTTCGGGGTTCTGTTTGTACAGTTATGTTTTGTTTATGTTGCCATAGTGACGGGTGACGCCCTCTCGCTGCGACGGTGTGTCCTTCCGGGGTCAGAGGGCGCCCTGTGTGTTGTTGTTGTTGCTGTGCTGTTGCCGCGCTGAGCAGTTAGCTAGCGGCAGTGTTCTTCTGCAGATGTCAATAAATGGCTGTGCTCCCTGGCTAGCTCACGGGAAGCAAGACCAAACGATACCTCCGTCTCCTCCTTGTCTGAGCTCGCCACATTGGTGTCAGAAGTGGGATGATGGTGGCACCCCATGTTCTGACCCGAGTGACCTTTCCCCCGCCGGTCGTGAGCGGCCAGTGCGCCAAAAGAAGGCACCTGGACATTTGCAGGACTTTGTGTGGCGTAATGGGGTCGTCGGGGACGACTGACCCCTTAGGTGGGGGCTATGTAGCGGGTCAGGGCTGTTCGGGGTTCTGTTTGTACAGTTATGTTTTGTCTATGTTGCCATAGTGACGGGTGACGCCCTCTCACTGCGACGGTGTGTCCTTCCGGGGTCAGAGGGCGCCCTGTGTGGTGTTGTTGTTGTTGCTGTGCTGTTGCTGCGCTGAGCAGTTAGCTAGCGGCAGTGTTCTTCTGCAGATGTCAATAAACGGCTGTGCTCCCTGGCTAGCTCACGGGAAGCAAGACCAAACGATACCTCCGTCTCCTCCTTGTCTGAGCTCGCCACAATATTTTAGTTCTGCTGAGCCAAATAAGACAGGTCAGGGTGAAGAAGTGACAGCCAAAGAAAAGCTTACCACAAAACGGAAAAGTTATGACAAATCAGACTATAAGGCAAAAAGAAAGTGCAGCTTTATGGTTTCATGGACAAAAGAATTTCTGTGGCTGCAATATCACAAGCGAAATAACCAGGGCTGCACATAAGTGGTCCGCAGGTGCGCATTCGCTGTCAAAATAAAAAACGGGCACAAGATAAGAAGTTGCAACGCGTGTTTACATACATAAGATTTTCAGGAGGAGGACAGACATTTGTTTAGAACTCTTAAAGATGTCGAAGAAGCAAGCTCCTTTAAGCAATTACTGTGATGTTCCTCCACCTCCAAAGAAATGTCAGAAGGAGTCCGAACCACAAAAGAAGCATGTATTCTCGGAAAAGTAGTTGCAGGAGGTGAGCTGGCTTCAAACAAATGGTGAACGCACAGAGATGTGGTGCGGAATGTGCCGTGAAAATTTAATAAATGACAAATTAAAAAGGCATGAACATTTTTTTTGTATCGAAAAAATATCGAACCGTGACACCAAAGTATCGAACCGAACCGTGAATTTTGTGTATTGTTGCACCCCTAATATATATATATATACACACACACACATACATACATACATACATACACACACACACACACACACACACACACACACACACACACACACACACACACACACACACACTAGTGATTAAATAAAGAAAATCTTAAATAGGAATGTGAGGGGGGGAGGGGGGGCAGATGGGATATTGCGCAGGAATGAGCAGCAGTACAAACTAAACAGTACAAAAGTTTTTGTTTTTTGTGGCAGTTGTTACAGTAGTGCACTTTTTTTTAAATATAAATATCAATAAAGTGGAGTGACTAGTGCAAATTATACAGAGTACTTGTGAAGCTGCAGGGTAGCTTCTGAGTGCGTCCTGTGGAGTGTGTGTGTGTGTGTGTGTTTAAGTGTTGCGATTGAGGTGTCGTATGGCTTGATGGTAGAAACTGTTTTTTTAAGTCTTGTAGTCCGAGCAGACAGACTCCTGTAACGTCTGCCAGATGGTAACAAGGAGAACAGCTGATGATGCTGTGTGCTTTACGGAGGCATCGCTGAAGATAAAGATAAAGCTGCTGACCCTTTCGACCTTGACACCGTTGTTGTGGATGGGCTGGTGTTCCCTGACTGGTCGTTTCCGGTAGTCCACTATCATTTCTCTAGTTTTGCTGATGTTGAGAGTCAGGTTATTTTCCAGACACCACTCGTACAGTGCCATCACCTCCTCTCTATAGGCCGTCTCATCATTGCCTGTGATGAGGCCTATGATTGTGTCATCCGCAAACTTGATGATGATGTTGGACACGTGTTTAGCAACACAGTCGTGTGTGAACAGGGAATATAGGAGGGGGCTAAGCACACAAGCCTGTGGCGTACCTGTGTATAGGATGAGTGATGAGGAGGTGTGCTTACCAACTCTCACCACCTGGGGCCTGTTTGTGAGGAAGTTTAGAATCCATCTGCAGATCGGTGTTCCCAGCCCAAAGTCGACGAGCTTCGTGGCAAGTTTTGAGGGGATGATGGTGTGAAATGCCGAGCTGTAGTCGATGAAGAGCATCCTTGCATATGTATTCCCTTTCTCCAGGTGAGTGAGGGTGGTGTGCGTTGCCAGGGCGATGGCATCCTCTGTGGCTCTGTTTGTTCGATAGGCAAACTGAAGAGGGTCCAGTGTGTCAGGGAGGGAGGAGCAGATGTGACCTTTGACCAGCCGCTCCAGGCACTTCATGATGACGGATGTCAGTGCAACAGGACGGTAGTCATTCAGACAGGAGACCACTGATTTTTTGGGAATGGGAATGATGGTGGATGCTTTGAGGGACGTGGGGACAACTGACTTCCTCAGGGAGATGTTGAAGATGTTGGTGAACACCTCTGCCAGCTGGTCGGCACACACTCTGAGAAGCCGGCCTGGGATGCCGTCTGGTCCTGGAGCTTTGTGAGGATTGACCTTTTTAAAATTCCATCTCACAGCTTCTGTTTTCAGAGTTAAAGTTACAGCTTCCCTGTCCTCCTGAGGGTAGAGGATGTTGTCTCTGTTGTCTGCGTCAAAACGAGCATAGAAGTTGTTGAGCTCATCTGCGAGAGATGCAGTGGGCTGAACACTGCCTGTGTTGTCCTTCTTGTAGTCAGTGATGCAGCGCAGTCCATTCCACAGTCGCTTGGTGTCAAAGCTGTGGTAGCTGGACTCCATTTTGTCCCTGTAGTCCTTTCTGGCCTTTTTTATGGACTTTCAGAGGTCATACCTGGCTGCTTTACATGCATCAGCATCCCCGGAGTTAAAGGCAGAGGTCCGCACTTTTAGCTTGGCGTGAACGTCTTTATTTACCCAGGGTTTCTGATTTGGATATATGCGGACAGTGGTTTTTGTGATGGTATCATCCATGCACTTTCCAATATATCCAATGACAGAGTCTGTGAGTTCATTGATGTTGCCATCAGCTGCATCCACAAATATCTGCCAGTCAGTTGTGTCAAAGCAGTCCTGCAGGACCTCCTCAGCCTCACTGTCCCATTTGTAAATAACCCTGGAAGCTGGGTTTTTCCTGTTTTAGTCTTTGAATGGAGTGTAACAGTGGTCCAGTGTTTGATTACCTCTTGTGGGGAAGGAGATGTGCTGATAGTATTTGGGGAGAACCTTCTTCATGTTCTTCAAGTGTCATGTTATCTCATCAACTGCCAGAGAGAGTACACACACACACACACACACACACACACACACACACACACACACACACACACACACACACACCCTACAAACTCTGTGTGTGTGTAGGTTATCTTGCGTGTTGAAAGGGAGCAAATAGGGAAAATGGATTTGAATGTGGAAACATTTACATGTGTACTTTGAAACCCAAATATATAGTCAATACCCAGCATTTTGCATTTAACCAAATAAATGAAAGCGTAAGACACTGAGTTTGTGGAACAACTTTGGATCACAGCCCTACATGATTCTCTGAAATTATTTCCAATGCAAACAAAACTTATTTAGAAATGAATGTGTGTTTCAACATACCTTTTTGGCCCAACACGAAACAAACCAGAAAGCAATTAAAGAAATCAACAAAACAAAATCTAATCAACAAAAAAAGACAAAAGGTGTGTTCAAATAGTTCATTTTTTTCATTACTAAATAAGACAGGTAACCTGTGTGGTAGCCATTGTAAGAGCTGTTCCAATTCTCCAAATAATAAAGAAAGGACCTTTGGTGCTTCCTTTGTTGTATTTTTACAGTGATATCATTATATAGGTATTTGTAGTACTTTCTACAGTGGGCCTGTGAGGTCAAATGCACTGCAACTTAAGGAAGAACCAACAAATAGAAAAATGCTGCTTGTTTCGTCCCCTGGCTAGTCTAGGGGGTTGAAGGGACGAACATAAAGGTGGATAGAGAAGGAGGAGCCAAGATGGTAAGTGTAGAAGGTTTATTTAGTGCTGGTGATGAGATTTGGAGTTCAGACTGAGGTATAACGTCAGGGAGAGCCAAGGCCAACATAACAAACAAAACATCCCTGATGTAGAAATAAAAGAAACTTACTTAACTCAGAAACCAGTCTTACTTGTTATCATCTATCGTCCACCTCGGCCTTATACAGAGTTTCTGTCTGATTTCTCAGACTTTATATCTAATTTAGTTCTGAGCTCAGATAAAATAATTATTGTGGGTGATTTTAACATCCATGTAGATGCTAAAAATGACATCCTCAACATGGCATTTAATCTGTTATTAGACTCAATTGGTTTCTCTCAAAATGTAAAAGAACCCACCCACCACTTAAATCACACTCTAGATCTTGTTTTAACATATGGCATAGAAACTGAACATTTAACAGTGTTTCCTGAAAACCCTCTCCTGTCTGATCATTTCCTGATAACATTTACAATAATTGATTACACAGCGGTGGAGAGTAGACTTTATCAAAGTAGATGTCTTTCTGAAAGCGCTGTAACTAAGTTTAAGAATATAATCCACCCACTGTTATCATCTTCAATGCCCTGTACCAACACAGAGCAGAGCAGCTATCTGAACGCTACCCCAACAGAGGTCGATTATCTTGTTAATAATTTCACCTCCTCACTACGTACGACTCTGGATACTGTAGCTCCTGTGAAAACCAAGGTCTCTAATCAGAAGTACCTGACTCCGTGGTATAATTCTCAAACACGTACCCTAAAGCAGATGACTCGTAATCTGGAGAGGAAATGGCGTGTCACAAATTTAGAGGATCATCATTTAGCCTGGATAAATAGTTTGCTGCTTTATAAGAAAGCCCTCCGGAAAGCCAGAACATCTTACTATTCGTCACTGATTGAAGAAAATAAGAACAACCCCAGGTTTCTCTTCAGCACTGTAGCCAGGCTGACAAAAAGTCAGAGCTCTATTGAGCCAACCATCCCTTTAACGTTAACTAGTAATGACTTCATGAACTTCTTCACAAATAAAATTTTTATCATTAGAGAAAAAATTACCAATAATCATCCCACAGATGTAATATTATCTACAGCTACTCTTAGTACCATTGATGTTAAGTTAGACTCTTTTTCTCCAATTGGTCTTTCTGAGTTAACTTCAATAATTACTTCCTCCAAACCATCAACGTGTCTTTTAGACCCCATTCCTACAAAACTGCTCAAAGAAGTCCTGCCATTAATTAATGCTTCAATCTTAAATATGATCAACCTATCTCTAATAATCGGCTATGTACCACAGGCCTTCAAGCTGGCTGTAGTTAAACCTTTACTCAAAAAGCCATCTCTAGACCCAGCAGTCTTAGCTAATTATAGGCCAATCTCCAACCTTCCTTTCATATCAAAAATCCTTGAAAGAGTAGTTGTCAAACAGCTAACAGATCATCTGCAGAGGAATGGTTTATTTGAAGAGTTTCAGTCAGGTTTCAGAGCTCATCACAGCACAAAAACAGCTTTAGTGAAGGTTACAAATGATCTTCTTATGGCCTCTGACAGTGGACTCATCTCTGTGCTTGTCCTGCTAGACCTCAGTGCAGCATTCGATACCGTCGACCATAATATCCTATTAGAGCGATTAGAACATGCTGTAGGTATTACAGGTACTGCACTGCAGTGGTTTGTATCATATCTATCTAATAGACTCCAATTTGTACATGTAAATGGAGAGTCCTCTTCACACACTGAGGTTAATTATGGAGTTCCACAGGGTTCAGTGCTAGGACCAATTCTGTTTACATTATACATGCTTCCCTTAGGCAGCATCATTAGAAGACATAGCATACATTTTCACTGCTATGCAGATGACACCCAGCTCTATCTGTCCATGAAGCCAGATAACACACACACCAATTAGTTAAACTGCAGGAATGTCTTAAAGACATAAAGACCTGGATGGCCGCTAACTTTCTGCTTCTTCATTCAGATAAAACTGAGGTTATTGTACTTGGCCCTGAAAAGCTTAGAAATATGGTATCTAACCAGATTCTTACCCTGGACTGCATTACCTTGGCCTCCAGTAACGCTGTGAGGAACCTTGGAGTCATTTTTGACCAGGATGTCCTTCAACGCACATATTAAACAAATATGTAAGAGTGCATTCTTCCATTTGCGCAACATCTCTAAAAGTAGAAATATCCTGTCTCAGAGTGACGCTGAAAAACTAGTTCATGCTTTTATTACTTCCAGGCTGGACTACTGTAATTCATTATTATCAGGATGTCCAAAAAACTCACTGAAAAGCCTTCAGCTAATCCAAAATGCTGCAGCAAGAGTACTGACAGGGACTAGAAAGAGAGAGCATATTTCTCCTGTTTTGGCTTCCCTTCATTGGCTCCCTGTTAAATCCAGAATTGAATTCAAAATCCTGCTCCTCACATACAAGGTCTTAAATAATCAGGCCCCATCTTATCTTAATGACCTTGTAGTACCACATCACCCTATTAGAGCACTTCGCTCTCGCTCTGCAGGCCTACTTATTGTTCCTAGAGCATTTAAAAGTAGAATGGGAGGGAGAGCCTTCAGTTTTCAGGCCCCTCTTCTGTGGAACCAGCTTCCAGTTTGGATTCAGGAGACAGACACTGTCTCTACTTTTAAGATTAGGCTTAAAACTTTCCTTTTTGCTAAAGCATATAGTTAGGGCTGGACCAGGTGACCCTGAATCCTCCCTTAGTTATGCTGCAATAGACGTAGGCTGCCGGGGGATTCCCATGATGCATTGAGTTTTTCCTTTCCAGTTACCTTTCTCACTCACTATGTGTTAATAGACCTCTCTGCATTGAATCATATCTGTTATTAACCTCTGTCTCTTTTCCACAGCATGTCTTTTATCCTGTCTTCCTTCTCTCACCCCAACCGGTCGCAGCAGATGGCCCCGCCCCTCCCTGAGCCTGGTTCTGCCGGAGGTTTCTTCCTGTTAAAAGGGAGTTTTTCCTTCCCACTGTCGCCAAAGTGCTTGCTCATAGGGGGTCATATGATTGTTGGGTTTTTCTCTGTATCTATGAAGCGCCTTGAGGCGACTTTTGTTGTGATTTGGCGCTATATAAATAAAATTGAATTGAATTCAAAGAAACAAAATATACAACCTATAACCATAACCTACCTAACAACACATGAACAGGAGAAAACAGGGTGTTAAAGCAAAAGGCAGCTCTCCCCTACAAGCAGTCTGAACATGCTCATACAAGTTACAAAGGCATGCAAGCCTGCACAGGTATGGCAACCAAAATGGCCAGAGGGCACAGAAGCACAGCTCCACAGGCCTTAAGTAGTGCTCTGCTGATTACCAATTAGCCAGACTCTGCGCAGCATCCAATCAGGACAGAGGAGGTGGAGCCTAGACAAAACAAAGGGTTAGAAGGGAGAAGAGACATCCTCCTGGGGGATGTAACACTGCTTAAGCATATGCATTGTTTGTCCTTTATTTTGACCTGTGTTAAACAACAGGTAAAAATACCTTGTGTCTAAGAAGCATGTTTTGTAGTACACTGTAAAAAAAAAAATATTGTAGAATTTACGGTGAATTACTGGCAGCTGTGGTTGCCAGAATTTCACCGTGAAAAATAAATTGTAAATGTAGAACACAAAACGGTATCCTATTTTGGTAACCTCAAATTTCACATTAAATAATAATTATTTTTTTTACATTAAATGACTGAATTTAAACATAAATTGATGTGAAAACAACAGACATTCCGTTAACCTGATTACAGTTTTTGTTAAATATAGTGAAACTGTATAAAATAATACGGTAGCATACCTAAAAAGTTGAATATTACGGTAAATTACTGGCAACTGTGGTTGCCAGAATTTCACTGTGGAAAATATAGTGATAAAGTAGAATATATAACGGTAAAATTCACAATGAAGAATGATAAACTTGTTCATGGTAACTCATGTAAAAGCAACAAACACTCCATTAACCTGATTACAGTTTTGCATTGTAAAATACAGTGAAACTGTATAAAATAAATATTAAAAAGTTTAATTTTACAGTAAAATACTGGCAGCTGTGGTTGCCAGAATTTCACCGTGGGAAATATAGTGATAATGCAGAATACATAACGGTATACTTGTTGATAAATGTAAAATTCACAGTGAACTTTGGTTTTTGTACAATTATTACATTGAAATAAAAAACTAATATAAAGTAAACCAGTTAAAATACATTTTAATAAGCTTGTTTAACATCTCCTATTGACAAAGCACAGAAGAGCTGTATAATACAAAACATGCCTTATTTTTCAAAAGTTCATATTTACACAAAATTATTATATTATCTTAACAAGGTTCCAACAACATGCAACAAGCAGAAATGGGAGTGAGACAAAACATTTAACTTACATTTCACAAACTTAAACTGGGACAGGCTGTTTTACAGCTGATCAAATATTTAGGACCACATGCCTTTAAAAGGCCAAATCTGTGCAAAACTGTGGATTCATTGTCATTTTCTGTCAGGTAGTCAGACTGTCAGGATGTTCTGATGGCAAAAGCAAAAAAACGTTTCTTTTTGAACATGGTCGGCTCGTTGAACTGCATAAGCAGGGTCGCTCACAGCGCGCCTGAGGTGGGATAAGTTAAGACGGCCATTTCTTAAATAATCCTGGGGGTTATGGAACAAAAATGTGAAGTGGAAGACCTAAAAAATCTTCAACCTGAATTAAGGCCATTAGTGGTGCCAACTGCACCCCCATAACCATCAAACGGCATCTGAGACTGAAGGGCTTCAAAAACCAATTCTCTGATGAGAAAAAAAGATAACCTTTTTTTTTTTCTCCTGTAAAAAAATGCAACCTTGATGGTCCTGATGGTTTCCAACCTTACTGGCATGACAAGCAGGTCCCACCTGAGATGTTTACTTCACCCTACAGACGAGGGGGCGCCACAATGATTGGGGAGATGCTTTTTCCTTCAGTGGAACAATGAAGCTTCAGGAGGTGCAGGGGTGTCAAACGGCTGCTGGCTATGTCCAGATGTTGCAGAGAGCATCCCTCATGACTGAAGGCCCTCATCTGTGTGGTAACGACTGGGTTTTTCAGAATAGAATAGAATAATCCTTTAATTGTCCCACAAGGGGAAATTTGGTTGTAACAGCAGCCAGAAAGACACATATACAACAAACAGTACACAGGACACAGAACAGAAACATACACAATTTTTCTTACATATTTACATTAAGGACAATGGTTACTATAAACAGAGTACTGTACAGTTATTAAATTAAATAAAAATAACTACAGATAAGAGGCAAACCAGGTTGTAGTGTGAATCGGTTGATTAAATTATTGCAGTTACAGCGCAGATGTAAACATCTATGTTTGTTAGGAGCAGTTCTGATTGTACAGTCTGACAGCTGCAGGGAGGAAGGACCTGCGGAAACGCTCCTTCATGCATCTAGGATGCAGCAGTCTCTCACAGAAGGAGCTCTGACAGGGGATTTCTAAAAATCACCCCGCAGTTCTTCAGCTGAGACACCTGAGTTAGAAAACACAAATACTGCAGTTGTCTTTTACTCGCGAGGACGGTCACAGAGCGCTCATACGCAGGAGACACTCACGGACTCGCGCTCTGTCACTGTCTGCATTCTTTATTTATACAAGCTTGTTACATGTGTGTACAAAGACAACAAAGTTATTCTAAGAACTCAGAGCTGAGGTTCCCCTTTTCTAAGTCTGTATGTTCTTAGAAAAGAGGAAGCTGTTAATTGCCAAATAAGTTTATCACACAAAAGTTATTAGGTGAAAAGTCACGTAGACATATGAATTGTTTAGTGATCAATAAAAGGAGCACATTTCATGTAGCTGATCACATTATGTTCAATTTTCTTTTAACAAGCTCTTTCAACAGGACAACGCTACAGTACACAATGCCCGTAGGACAAGGGACTTCTTCCAGGAGAATAACATCACTCTTTTGGACCATCCTGTGTTTTTCCCTGATCTAAATCCAACTGAGAATGGACAACAGTTCCAGACAGTAGACGCCCTTCATGTGGCCGTCTTCACCACTTGGAGAAATGTTCCCACTCGCCTCATGGAAACGCTTGCATGAAGTGATCAACAAGAACAGCGGACCAATTAATTACTCAGTTTGGAACTTTCTGTTTTGGGGGTATACCCATGTTTTTTGGATGTGTGGTCCTAAACTTTTGATCAGCTGTAAAACAGCCTGTTTCAGTTTAAGCGTTGTTTTTAATAAATTGCATGTGTAAGGGCACATGCATCAGATCAGAATCAGAAACTTTATTGTCATTGTCATGAGAACAACGAAATTAAGAATGGTCCCCGATCATTGCATCATCCCTAGCAATATCAAAATATAAATAAAACAATAAAATTCAATAAATAAAATAGATAGAATACTTAAAATACTAATAAGATATAACAGTAAAACATTCACATACATTCCCACACACATGCTTCAGACCGTGCATAGATTAACACAAGAGTGGCGTGATGGACATTTTTTTGTAGTATTCAGATGTGTTATTGCAGTTGGATAACAGCTGTGTTTGAGTCTATTAGTCCTTGCTCTGATTGCCCTGTACCGTCTGCCTGAGGGCAACAGTTCGAACAGGGAGTGGCCAGGATGTGAGGTGTCTTTTATGATGTTTTGGGCCTTTTTAAAACAGTGGGCGTTGTGTAGAACTTCCAGTGTGGGGAGAGGGCAGCCAGTGATCTTTTGGGCGGTGTTAATGATCCCTTGGAGTGCTTTCCTCTGAGCCCCTGTGCAGCTAGTGTACCAGATGCATATGCAGTAAGTTAGAACACTCTCAATGGTGGCTCTGTAGAAGGACACCAGCAGTCTCTGTGTGATGTTATTCCTCCTGAAAATTCTCAGGAAGTACAGTCTCTGTTGGGCCTTTTTCAGCAGCTCGGAGGTGTTCACACTCCAGGAAAGGTTCTCCTCTATATTGACTCCCAGGAAGCGGAAGCTTGCCACCCTTTCTACACAGTCCCCATTTATGAATAGTGGTTGGATCTCTGCCTTTTTCCTTCTGAAGTCTATTATGAGTTCTTTGGTTTTTGAAGTGTTGAGGAGGAGGTTATTGGCCTTACACCATGACGTCAGCTGCTCCACCTCGTCTCTGTACGTAGACTCGTCTCCCTTGGAAATGAGCCCCACCACTGTGGTGTCATCTGCAAATTTCACAAAGATGTTGCTGTGGTGGTGAGGAGTGCAGTCGTGTGTGTAGAGAGAGTAGAGCAGTGGACTGAGCACACAGCCCTGGGGTGAGCCAGTGCTGAGACTCAGGGCTGAGGATGTGTGATGGCCAACTCTGACTCTCTGTCTACGGCCCGAGAGGAAGCTATTGATCCACATGCAGGTGCTGTATGGAAGCCCCAGGTCTTGTAGCTTGGCCACCAGTTTGTGTGGAAGGATGGTGTTAAAAGCTGAGCAGTAATCCACGAAGAGCATCCGCACATAGCTACCATGCTCTTCCAGGTGAGTTAATGCAGCATGGAGTGCTGTGGCTACAGCGTCTTCCGTGGATCGGTTTGCTCTGTAGGCAAACTGGTGTGGATCCAGGCTGCGGGGCAGGGCTGCTGTGATGTGTCTGCGGACCAGCTTCTCAAAGCATTTCATTACCACTGGGGTGAGTGCCACCGGTCTGTAGTCATTCAGGCCGGTGATGTGGGGCTTCTTAGGCAAGGGGACTATGGTGGAGGACTTCAGGCAGAGTGGGACAGTCGCCTGTGCGAGGGATTTGTTTAAAATCCTGGTGAAGATCCCAGCCAGCTGTCCTGCACAATCCCTCAATATTCGACCTGGCACACCATCAGGACCCGCCGCCTTCCTCGGGTTAACAGCCTGCAGCATGCGCCTCACCTCGTGCTCTTCCAGGGTGAGGGTGGTGCTGCTATGGGTGGCGTGTTGCTGCTGTGGCTCCAATACCTCCGGTACCCTGGTCTCAAAGCGGGCAAAGAAGATATTCAGCTCCTCTGCCAGCTCCAGGTCACCGTCCGCAGCTCCGAGATTGATCTTATAGTTGGTTAGGTGCTGGATGCCTTGCCACACCTGCCGGCTGGTATTACTCTTCAAATGGTCCTCGATCCTCCTCCTATAGTCCCCCTTTGCCTCTCTGATGCCTCTCTTCAGGTTGGATCGGGCTGTGGTGTAGTAATCCCTGTTGCCAGACCTGAACGCAATGTTCCTCTCCTTCAGCAGCTGCCTGACCTCCCGGGTCATCCAGGGCTTTTGGTTGGGATAAGCCCGGATCCGTTTGACTGCTGTAACAGTGTCTATGCAGTGTTTTATATAGCAGAGGACACCGTCTGTGAACATTTCCAAGTCCTGATGTTCAAAGATATCCCAGTTAGTCCTGTCAAAACAGTCCTGCAGCTGCTGAGAGGCACCCTCTGGCCATATGGTAATATTCTTTGTGATGGTAAGAGCAGTTTTCTTGAGGGGGGCATATGCAGGGATTAGAAACAGTGACAAGTGGTCAGACTGACCCAGATGTGGCAAAGGTCTGGCCCTGTAGCCCATTTTGATGTTGGAATAAACTTTGTCCAGAATCTTGTCACCCCTAGTGGCACACTTGACGTGCTGGTGGAATTTGGGGATTGCTCTTTTTAAGTCTGCGTGATTGAAGTCCCCTGCTACGATATGTACAGCGTCAGGGTAAGTGCTCTGTTTATTATTGATGTTTGTATGCAGGAGTGCGATCGCAGAGTTAGCATTAGCATCTGGTGGTATGTAAACAGCTGTTATTATGACAACGGTGAACTCCCTAGGTAGGTAGATGGGCCTGCATTTAACAGTCAGATATTCAATGTCCGGTGAACTATTATCACTGTGTTGGTACACCAGCTGTTGTTCACATACATACAGAGCCCCCCTCCTTTGCGCTTACCGGAGTCCACTGTTCGGTCATGTCGCTGTGTGGTATAGCCTGCTAGCTCAATAGCAGAGTCTGGAATGGATTGATGTAGCCAGGATTCAGTGATAAGAAGGATGCATGAGTCTTTGATGAAGTTATTCGCTGCTATTTGCAATCTCAATTCGTCCAACTTGTTCGCGAGGGATCTGGCATTTGTGATGAATAGGCTGGGGAGCGGTGGTTTGAGTGGCTGCCTCCGTAGCCTGGCTAGCGCGCCGGCCCTGCAGCCTCGCCGTCTCCTTCTCTCTCGACGCCGCCTGCGCCTCCACCCCGAAGGGATAACAATCCATGGGGAGCCCGGACTCCTCGCTATTTCCACCGGTATCTTGTGTAAGCGGACAAATTTGCTAGTCACG
Source organism: Maylandia zebra (assembly GCF_041146795.1). Classification (NCBI taxonomy): domain Eukaryota; kingdom Metazoa; phylum Chordata; class Actinopteri; order Cichliformes; family Cichlidae; genus Maylandia; species Maylandia zebra. The sequence continues at coordinate 21,917,030 of NC_135186.1, read as the reverse complement.
CTCTCGCGGTAGCTTACTCCAATCTTGAGGAGATCATGTCGGCTATAGATGTTATTCGCTTGGCTGGTAGAACACAAAAACAAACATAAGGCGTACAAAATTATCCAAACATAGCATCGATCGGTAGAACACTGAGCTGCTGCAACTACGTGCGCCGCCATCTTGAAATCTTATAGCTTAATTTGCTATAAGCGTGTAAGTTCTCAGTCATCAGGGTCATGGTATTCTAAGGAGCAGATGGTCGTGGCTCCCATATAGTGCCTCCAGTGGCCTGTCTGGGTAAGGTGAGGAAAAAAATAAATAGAAGTCAGAGAGAACCCGTGCGCGCGCTCTGGTGTGGATGTGTGGAGCCGATGAGAGGAGAAGTTGCCGTCTCCCGCGTGTTGCCACGGCTAGCCACATTAAGAAAGCCTCACGGTTTGACTGAAGCCAAAAGAGGTATCCGTGAGGTCAGTGAAGCAGAAGTCGCAACTGCAGCAAGCTTAGACAGAGTTTCGCTCTGTGTGTGAAGCTTGGCTTGTGTAGCCGCGAGCCGCAACTAGTGTTGCTGCAGGCCACCGTCGAGGTAGATAGCGTTGGGACTGGGGAGTTGGAGCGAGAGCTAACTCCAGCTGCGCTTTTCTTTAAGACCCTCCACCATTTCCTGCTAGATTAGGCTGGGTTTGGCCGTTAAGTGAACATGCGAGGACTTTAGCCACGACACTTAATGTTGTCCGTTGGTAGCCTGAGGTTGGATGTATTCTACGGACCCGACATCGAGGACAAAGTGGGTCACCGAGGAATAGGTTACCCTGCCATCCAGACGACGTCCTGGTTTTTCATCCTCCTGGTTACGCTGTATGTGAAAGTGTCGCCTTTCGTAGCCCTGTGCTTTTCCCACGCACTGTCGCCGAGAAACAAAGGTATGGTTTCTATTTTCCTTGCTTTCGTGAACCTGAGACTGGACTGCTCACTCCGGCTGCTGTAGCTTTGGTCAGTTTAACGGACTGGGACCCTGCAGTCAGCTCCTGTTCACTACAGTTACACCTCAAAAAAAGACTGTATATGGTTGCATGTTCAAAGGACATTTTGTTGGGACTGACTCGTAGGAACTGGGACTATTACCCTGCGAACATTGTGAATTGATTTATGTTTGTGATACAGTGTTAATCATTCTGGAGAAGAGAATTTCTTTGTGTCATTATTTTATTTGTTTCGTGATATCTTTTTTTGGATCCCTGTCTGTGGCTAGTGTAAACCCAGGGTTTTACAACAGTGGGGTCACAATTGCCTGTGACATTCGTTGAACCTGATTTCTTTTTATTTCTTTTGCATTTTTGTTTCTTGCCATCCATGATTTCAGGGCCCATCATAACTGATGGATGGTAAAGTTCAAAGGGCCATCTGAGCAAATTAAAGTTTAACATTGCTTAGAAGAGACCGTTTCATGTTTTTGTCTAACCCAAGTTGCCTTGGAGTAGGGGCACCCTAGCTATCTGGTTGGGGTACAGAAAATCGGAGGGAAGGTAGACTAGGCTGTGTTCATGTCTGATAGTATAGTATACTGCAGACAGGCATCGTTTCTCAAGATTGAATCCTGGAGCCCCTCTTCTGTGCCTGTAGCAGCCAGACAGCTAAAACCATTCTTACAGAAGTAAGTATCAGAGTCAACTGTACGGGGGGGGGGGGTCACGGACTCAGATCCCACCACCCTTTAGTCGTTCAGGGCAACCTGTGCGCCTCTTCACCCCTACATAGCGGGGCTAGTAGCCCTTTACACATGCTCAAAAAATGTTTTGCCTCACTCCTATTTCTTCTTGTTGCATGTTGAAGCTCTACTTGGAACCTTGTTAAGATCCAGCCATGCAAAATATGATTTTTTTTTGCCATTTTTCAAATGGTCTAAAACTTTTGATTAGGACTGTACAACCTAAAAATAACAGCAATTTGTTTTCTTCAGCCACATACATCACAGTAGACCAACAAGTGCAGTTTGTGTTCAGACAAGTTTTGAGCAATAGAAAAGTAGCTTATATGTAACCTCCTTTATTTGTTGATGAAATGAAACAAACTGAAATGATGTTATCATGATGCATTTGGAAATAAATTATATTTTTCGGCGCAAAATGTCTGTAGTTTTCTAATAAAATCTCAGTTACTGAGCCTCACAGGTCCTTTTCTGCTGCTGCTGCACATCACATGCCAGCAGTGGCTCTGCACATGCGCAATTCATTTGCAGTCTGAATGCAGTGGGGTAAAAATCATCTGTTCCATCTTCCATTCCGCCACGTCATAAATTATGAGAGGCAACAGCCTCAAAAAGTTCCAATTTTGTATTAACTGTGCTGAGAGTTTGTTTGAGGACTGTCCTCACATGGCTTTGAAGAGGTATCAGAGTCAGAGTATTTAAACTTTTTAATGCTCCAATTCAGAATGGAGTAGGTGAACCTGTGGCGGACCACCAGGTGGCTCCACTCACACCCAAGTTTAAGGGAAGTGCTGGGGTGGAGGTTTTGGCACTTACTGTATGTGAAGTTCTACTGAGTCAGTTAACAAAGTTACAAAGTTAAGTCCACTACCGCAGCAGTGGTGGCCAAGGCGTTTTTATCAACCTGGGTCTCGCGTCCCCCCCCCTCCCCTGCGGACATTACCTCAGACAGAGGCCCCCAGTTCATTTCCAAGCTTTGGTCGGCCATGGCTGATGGGCTGGGGGCCAAGGTCCACCGCACAACCGCATACAACCCGCAAGCTAATGGGATGTGTGAACGGTTCCACCGGTGGCTTAAGGGAGCTTTTCGCGCAGTTGTTTGGCAATTGGGTTGACCGCCTCCCGTGGGTTTTGCTTGGGCTGCGCTCTGCGGTTAAGGAGAATCTCAGCGCTTCCCCAGCTGAACTAGTGTTTGGTCAGCCCCTCCGCGTGCCTGGAGAATTCTCGCCCAAGAACCCTCCCCCATGCTTCGATCCATCGGTGCTATCTCTCAACCCGCTTTTGCACTCGCTTCGGGTTCCGAGTCCGGTGCACCATTGCCTGCCTGACACTTTTGTTCCAAAGACTTTAGAGACTGCTAAGTTTGTTTTTGTCAGGCACGATGCCCACAGGACACCGCTGCGGCCGCTGTATGACGGCCCATTTAGGGTTATCAAACCAGGCGCCTTCACCAGCCTCGTTCACAGGATGGACCTTCCTCTGCCTGTTCTCTCCCTCCCAGGTTCAGTTGTTCGGGCCGTTTGCTTAGGCCCACGGTCCTGGACTGAATGGGGGGGGGGGGGGGGGGGGGGGGAGGTGTATGTGTGGCAGACCACCAGGTGGCTCCACTCACACCCAAGTTGAAGGGAAGTGCTGGGGTGGAGATTTTGGCGCTTACTGTATGTGAAGTTCTACTGAGTCAGTTAATAAAGTTGGAGTGAGACACTGAGACCTCTCCTGTCGGGAGAGGTGATCTACAGTGTTTATCATGACACTGTAGATCACAGTATCATGATAAACAGACTCAAGAACTTGTTTGGGATTACTGGTGTTGTTTTAAAATGGTTTATATCATATCTGTCTGAGAGATCTTTTACTGTTTGCATGAATCATGTCACATCAGAATCAACAGTGGGGTACCTCAGGGATCTGTCCTGGGTCCAATTCTCTTTTTACTTTATGTATTTACCCTAGGCCAAATTATTAAGCGCTATAAATATATCTCCTATCATCTCTATGCTGACGACATCCAACTATACAGTTCCTTCAAAATGTCTGAGTTTTATAAATTGTCTAATTTAAGTAACTGCCTGACAGAAATCAACAAATGGTTAAATGACAATTTTCTCCAACTAAACTCTGATAAAACAGAAACTCTAATTATTGCTCCAGACCACATGGTCCCAGAAATTAGACAGCATATCAGCTTCTTAGACCCTTATGTAAAATCAAGCCTTAGAAATCTCGGTGTCATATTTGACAGCTTGATGTCGCTCGAGCAGCATTCTAAGCAGCTGGTCCGAAACTGTTTTTATCATTTACGGAATATTTCTAAACTCAGACTAATGGTATCAAAGCTTGAACTTGAGATGATTATTCATGCTTTTATTTCTTCTCGTTTAGACTATTGTAATGGCCTTTTTACTTGTTTTAACAAATCAGCCTTAAATCATCTTCAGACTGTGCAGAATGCTGCAACACGTCTCTTAACAGGCACCAAGAGAAGATCGCATATCACTCCAGTCTTGGCCTCCCTTCACTGGTTGCCTGTAAATTTTAGGTTTCATTTTAAAATTTTAGCTCTAACCTTTAGGGCCCTGCATGGTCAGGCTCCTCAATATTTATCTGACCTGCTGAAACCACATTCATCTTCTCGGGCTTTAAGGTCATTAGATCAGAGAGTGCTGGTGGTACCGCGCACTCGTTTTAAAACTCGTGGTGATCGGGCCTTTCAGACTGTGGCACCACGGTTGTGGAATTCTCTCCCACTGTCTCTTTGCTGCACAGACTCCATTGATTCTTTTAAGAAACAGCTGAAGACATTTTTATTTAGAAAAGAATTTGATTAATTTCTTCTTAGGCTGTTTTTATAGTTTTATTGTTTTACATTGTTTTATTTACTGTTATATTGTTTTTATATTTCCATTTCCTGTGTTGTAAAGCACTTTGTGATTTTTATCTGTGAAAAGCGCTATATAAATAAATTTTACTTACTTACTTACTATTACATAACACCACAAACCATTCTTTTTTTCCACAAAAAATTTTTAAGAAACAGCACAACATCATATGACAAAATGCCATAAAAATCTTGTGTCCTAATCAAAATGGCAAAACTGGCTGACAAATGTGAAAATAGTCTTGAGGTGTTCAACCGGAGAGTTGTACATCTCTGATCTACCTGTGTCTGGAGAAGAATGACACAGGTAGATCAGATACTACAGAAAATGGTCTTTAGTCAGATGTCTAAGGAACTTGGAAAAAAAAGCATCTGGACTTCTTTAAGTTCCTTGAAGACGTTTCACCTCTCATCCGAGACAAGAAACACAAGGAATGGACATCAGACCAGTTAAAATCTTTGCTTTGGTCTGATGAGTCCAAATTTGAGACCTGTGGTTGCACCCACCGTGTCTTAGTGCGATGCAGAAAAGGTGAATGGATGGTCTCTGTATGTATGGTTCCCAGGCTAGGCAAGGCAATTTTATTTGTATAGCACACTTTCAGCACAAGGCAATTCAAGGTGCTTCACATGATTAAAATTAAAACACATAAAATAGAACATAAATCACTTTAAAAGTTAAAATACAAGAAAACATTTACAATAAAACAATAATCAAGACAATAATTTGTATGAAAATTAAAACGAGCAAGTAGAAAGCCATAATAGGATCAGTTACTCATAAGCTAGTTTAAATAAGTAAGTTTTAATTTTAGACTTAAAAGAGTTCAGTGTCTCTGCAGCTTTGCTTTCTCCCGATAGTGTGTTCCAGATGTGAGGAGCATAGAAACTAAAAACTGCTTCTCCATGTTTAGTTCTGGTTCTAGAGACAGTCAGTAAACTAGAGCTGGAGGACCAAACTGATCTAGATGGTTTGTACCATGATAGCAGATCTCTAATGTACTCTGGTGCTAACCCATTCAAGGATTTATAAATTAATAAAAGCACTTTAAAGTCTGTTCTCTGAGCTACAGGGAGCCAGTGTAATGACTTTAAAACTGGGGTAATGTGCTCTATTTTCTTGGTTCTAGTGAGAACACAAGCAGCAGCGTTCTGGATCAGCTGCAGTTGTCTGATTGATTTTTTAGGTAAACTTGTGAAGATACTGTTACAGTAATCAAGGCAACTAGAGATAAATGCATGGATGAGTCCTAATGTGAAGCACTAACACATGACCCTACGCTGTGTTCACTGCATCATTCCATGTTTGGCACTGATCACCACCTGCACTCATGTATATATCATGTATATATCTATCTATCTATCTATCTATCTATCTATCTATCTATCTATCTATCTATCTATCTATCTATCTATCTATCTACTAGCACTTTTAATTCTTATTAGCACTTTTAATTCTTATTCTTATTTTTATTTTCTTGTCTATTTAAGTGTAATTTATAACAGTATGTTTGCACTGAAGCACCGCAGCAATTTCCTAATGTTGTAAACTCAACATTTGGCAATAAAACCCTTTCTGATTCTGATTCTGATTCTGATGAAGGAGGAGGTGTGATGGTGCTTTGCTGGTGACACTGTTGGGGGTTTATTCAAAATTGAAGGCACACTGAAACTTATGATATTAAAGAATTATTATGAATACTCTGTTTATGAAAATGCAAATACATTGTATGGACAGCAGTATAACAGCATTGATGTCATGATCGATGACAGGTGTGCAAACAGGTAGCTGTGAGGGAGGAGCACCACACCCTTGGATACAAAAACAGAGAGACAAAAAAACACAGAACTGTGCAATCATAAGGTACACTGTGCAAACACTGATAGAAGGTGAGTGTCTTCCAGTTCAAATAGGTCTGTACATTTGTTCCATTTTCCAAGCAAAAGGGTTATTTCCTCCAAACAATTAGCTTAAATAGAGAATTTATAAAACAAAACTAAATATGACTTTAATCAATGTAATTTTAAAATTGCAGGAAGTCGCAAAATGGCACACTGAAGCAGCACCAACAGCGACATGCCATCCTTTCCAGTTTGCGTTTAGTTGGTTTAGTTTGGTTTCCTGGCCTCCACAGTCACCTGATCTAAACACAATAGAGATGGTTTGGGATGAGATCGACCGAGTAAGGGCCAAAGGTCAAACAAGTGCTCGGCATCTCTGGGAACTCTTTCAAGGTTGCTGGAAAACCTTTTCATCTGACTACCTCATGAAGCTCATCGAGAGAATGCCAAGAGTGTGCAAAGCTGTATTCAAAGCAAAGCCTGGTTATTTGAAAAATCTAAAATATGTTTTGAGTTGTTTCACACTTTTTTGTTTACCACATAAACAAACACATTTTCCATGTGTTTCAGAGTTTCTAAATTCATGCAGTGTTGGTGAGGGCTGTGGCTCAGGTAGTAGCGCCTACAAATTGAAAAGTCAGTGGATCAATCCCAGATTTTCCAGTCTGTATGCTGAATAAACTTTGGATTAGATATTGAACAGGACATTAAATATGGTTTGTGAAGGCAAGAAAGAAAGAGAAGTCTGGGAGAAAGTTTAGATGCAGCAGTCGACCAAGATAGTGTGCATTTCTGAGTCCCTGTTTGGACATCCATCCATCCATTTTCTTCTGCTTGTCCTGGGCCAGGTCGCAGGGGCAGCAGCCTAACCAGAGAAAACCCAGACCTCCCGCTCCTGGGCCACCTCCTCCAGCCTTTCCAGGGGAACACCAAGGCGTTCCCAGGCCAGCCAAAAGATAGATTCTCTTGAGTTTGTCCTGGGTCTTCCCTGGGGCCTCTTCTCGCTGGGACATGCCCAGAACACCACACCCAGGAGGTATCATAGTGAGATGCCGAACCACCTCAATTGGCTCCTTTTGATGTGGAGGAGCAGCGGTTCTACTCTGAGGCCCTCCCAGATGGCCAAACACCTGACCCTATTTCTAAAGGAGACAGGCCAGGTGTTTGCCAGCCACCCTTCGGACAAAGCCACTTATATCTGCGATCTTGTTCTTTCGGTCACTACCCAGTGCTCATAACCATAGGTAATGGTAAATTCAGAGCTTCAGTTTTACACTCAGCTCTCCTTTTACCACAACAGACTGGAACAGCTTCAATATCACTGCAGCAAATGTATGAACAAACAAAATGTACTAGAAATACTGGAGACAGCACATTAACCCAATACTATGAAAAAATGGAAAACAACATGGAGTGGGTAATAGATAGTGATTTGTAAATAACTGGACAGGAATAACTTGAGCGTATTATATTATACTACAGTCCTAACTAACTCGGCAGCTCATTGTCTTTCTCTTGTCAACACTTTTAAAAATAGAACTCATTTTAGGGTCGTGCCTGCCAGCAGGATCTGATATCCTCGTGTTGGTCTTGTTCCCACATCATCATAATTAATATTGTTCAAGGTTCAACATTGCAAGTGACCACTTCCCTAGATCCGTGATCATTTTACTAACATAAGTAAAGAGAAAAGCATCTAAATAGCCCAGCCTAATGGTTGTGTGCTAAATCAATGAATAAAAATGTCAACTGTAAACATAACTGGCCCATAGCTGTGGAAATTGACTCGAATTCTTTAGTTTGTGGAGATCAACAGTAATTTAAAAAGAGCTAAATTTGTCCTGAGCCATCATGTAAAAGTTTATCCCGACCTGTCTCGAATAGAGAATGTGTGGCGTATTTTGAAGTACAAAATGCCACAACGAAGACCCCGTACTGTTGCCCACCTTAAGACTTGTTTGCAGGAAGAATGGCACAAAATTACACCTGAAACACTTCACTTGGTGTCTTCATTGCCTAAATATTTAAGTGTTGTATTAATACTGTGTCCAGTTTTTCTACATCATTTTTTTTGGTTCATGCATTAGGTGTCCAACTTTGTTCAATTCTGTTTATTCAACAGTACAAAATAATCACTGAAAAATTATTTGTTGCTAGCTGTAATCAGTCTGCCTCTCCGTTTACTCTTTCAAACCAATTTTTTCTTCAGCTTTCTGCAGTTTCTTCACCTGATTAAATGGCTATGAAAATATTCTCCTGAGCATCTTTAAGTTGTGTCTGATTTCACAACAAAAAAGGAAACAGAAAACATGATGATCAGGAAGACTTGAGTATAAAACAAGAAATACTTGTGGAACAGTCACTCAAGGTCCGTTTTGTTGTGTTCGTCCTGTGTTTCCAGTTTTTAACTGCTATTTATGTTCATGCATTGGGCGTGTCCAACATTGTTCAGACTTGTTTTACCAATTGTTTAAGCTCATACACGTGTTTTAAACAAGTTGTGTACACTTAACTTGATGCTTGGACTTACTGGGTATTTATGTATCAAAATTTGTATATTTACGTCATACTTCTCATATCAGAGTTTCATATTTTATTTGAACAAAATCAGTGGTTAATCAGTGGCTGTTGATCAATAGTCATGACAATTTGCATATTATTGATCAAGAAACTGACCTCACAGCCCATTGTTTAATCAGTAGGTTTGTTTCAGTCACTGTGCAAAGAAATCACTTGCAATACAGGGAGTGCAGAATTATTAGGCAAGTTTTATTTTTGAGGAATAATTTTATTATTGAACAACAACCATGTTCTCAATGAACCCAAAAAACTCATTAATATCAAAGCTGAATGTTTTTGGAAGTAGTTTTTAGTTTTAGCTATTTTAGGGGGATATCTGTGTGTGCAGGTGACTATTACTGTGCATAATTATTAGGCAACTCAACAAAAAACAAATATATACCCATTTCAATTATTTATTTTTACCAGTGAAACCAATATAACATCTCCACATTCACAAATATACATTTCTGACATTCAAAAACAAAAGAAAAACAAATCAGCGACCAATATAGCCACCTTTCTTTGCAAGGACACTCAAAAGCCTGCCATCCATGGATTCTGTCAGTGTTTTGATCTGTTCACCATCAACATTGCGTGCAGCAGCAACCACAGCCTCCCAGACACTGTTCAGAGAGGTGTACTGTTTTCCCTCCTTGTAAATCTCACATTTGATGATGGACCACAGGTTCTCAATGGGGTTCAGATCAGGTGAACAAGGAGGCCATGTCATTAGTTTTTCTTCTTTTATGTGATGACAGAATTATTTTCTGTGGAGTACTTGGACGCGTGTGATGGAGCATTGTCCTGCATGAAAATCATGTTTTTCTTGAAGGATGCAGACTTCTTCCTGTACCACTGCTTGAAGAAGGTGTCTTCCAGAAACTGGCAGTAGGACTGGGAGTTGAGCTTGACTCCATCCTCAACCCGAAAAGGCCCCACAAACTCATCTTTGATGGTACCAGCCCAAACCAGTACTCCACCTCCACCTTGCTGGCGTCTGAGTCGGACTGGAGCTCTCTGCTCTTTACCAATCCAGCCACGGGCCCATCCATCTGGCCCATCAAGACTCACTCTCATTTCATCAGTCCATAAAACCTTAGAAAAATCAGTCTTGAGATATTTCTTGGCCCAGTCTTGATGTTTCAGCTTGTGTGTCTTGTTCAGTGGTGGTCGTCTTTCAGCCTTTCTTACCTTGGCCATGTCTCTGAGTATTGCACACCTTGTGCTTTTGGGCACTCCAGTGATGTTGCAGCTCTGAAATATGGCCAAACTGGTGGCAAGTGGCATCTTGGCAGCTGCACGCTTGACTTTTCTCAGTTCATGGGCAGTTATTTTGTGCCTTGGTTTTTCCACACGCTTCTTGCGACCCTGTTGACTATTTTGAATGAAACGCTTGATTGTTCGATGATCACGCTTCAGAAGCTTTGCAATTTTGAGACTGCTGCATCCCTCTGCAAGATATCTCACTATTTTTGACTTTTCTGAGCCTGTCAAGTCCTTCTTTTGACCCATTTTGCCAAAGGAAAGGAAGTTGCCTAATAATTATGCACACCTGATATAGGGTGTTGATGTCATTAGACCACACCCCTTCTCATTACAGAGATGCACATCACCTAATATGCTTAATTGGTAGTAGGCTTTCGAGCCTATACAGCTTGGAGTAAGACAACATGCATGAAGAGGATGATGTGGACAAAATACTCATTTGCCTAATAATTCTGCACTCCCTGTACAAGTCTAGTGTCAGTGACGCGCCGTCCCTCACGGCTGTGTTTCTTTGTGTGTTTCCCTGTGAGTTTAGTTTATTCTTTTCCACATTAGTTTAGTTTTGTGTTGTATGCCTTTTCCTTTGCCTTCAATAAAGCTGTGGTTTTTCAGTTCATCCCTCGTGTCCGAGAGTCTGCATTTTGGGTCAAACTCCTGCCTGCACACAGCCGAATCTTGACACTCTCTCTGTCTCTTGCTAGCAAAGTTGCAAACCTGTTTCATATACGCGCGCAATAGTTTTCTATACGAGATCACCGCAAAAAGTGCAGCCACTGTTGCTCATTTTATATTAAGATTTAAAAATCTAGTTGGCATTGGTATGGCGAGTAGCCTTCAGTAATAGTAATAAATCACACTGCAATAGTACATACATGTAGTTGTAAAAAGCATAATAATATATTAAGTAATCCAAAGTATTCAAAATACGTTACTCTCATCGAGTAACATAACGGAATACGTTACATACTACATTTTGGGCATGTAATCTGTAGTGGAATACATTTTAAAAGTAACCTTCCCAACACTGGTGGTGCACATACAATAATGTTCCTTGTTCTTTGAAACAACGTCCTGATATTTTGCTTCCTATTTTCAGTTTTTAAAATTAACTACAGCACATTTTGGTTGAGTATTTTAAAATTAAGGTCTAAGACGATTCTTAATCAAGGTAAACAGCGAAAGTTTGCCTTTATCAGACACTCTGATCATATTTTGACAAACCCAATGTATAGTTTAAATTATTTTACAGTTTGTTTGCCATTTTTGTGCCTGATTTTGATGAGCACAGGCAAGGAAAATGTGTATCTTCAGGGTCGAGTCACCTACATAACATTTCCTTTTACATTCTCAGTATTTAGGTGTTTCAGAGAAAATGAAACAATACTTAAAAATTAGAATGTGGTGAGTCTGTGTCTCTTCAGCACCAGATTATGTTAGCATGTTATGTGAAGATGTCACATATCAGATTTTATGTAAGAAAAAGAAAAAAAAGAATTCCCTTTCAGATATCATTTCATGTCTGGAGACTAGAAGATCTGAAGCAACCAGTGCCATCAAACAGCTGTGTTTTTATCTGTTTTTAGCCAGTGAACTAAATTCAAGAATTGTTAAGGAAGGTGGTGAGAAAGTCTGGATGCACAACTCTGTGTATCCAGAAGCTGTACCAATTTTGTATGATGTGTGAAATTAACATAGTCAATATTTTAAAACAGTGTTTTGTAAAAATTCATATTCTTGCTAAATGTGGAGACTTTGTGCATTGTTGCAATACTGAGCTGAAATAGCATTTTTACGATTCTGCTGACTTTGACTTATTTCTGTTTATAGGGACTGATTGTTTGTTGACCGTTGATTTTTTTTCACAATAAAGTTGAAAAAAATGTTTTGTTCAATAAATTCTTTTAGTAACTCAGATTTTTTTATTCTGAACAAAATTTTTTTAGGAATGGTTGACATATTAAATCAAAACCTTAACAAAAGACAAAATGGAACTATGCAGAAATTCCAACACTAACTCACTCACAAAGTAAAGATGCAGTGAGCAAAAAATCAAATAAGAACATTAAGATGGAAACATTTAATGTACTTTACATTATACTTGCATGTTTTTCCTTTGTTTTTTTTTAAAAAAACTTCATGCTTTCTGAATAAAATTGTATCGATAACATGTTATACTCATAAGACCAACCATTTTAATACATACGGACCTGTGATAACTGCCATATAAAACCTTAAACTGAAGGATCTCACATGTAATAATGTGACGTGTGTGTTAACTGATGAACTGATGTTAAGTTCTGACTGCTATGCACTTCAAGATCTACAATAAGATGTATTTGGTGTTTAATTCCCCCCCCCCCCCCCTGTGTTTTCTAGCACTGCTGCAATACCTGTGCATGGGATTTAGTGTGCTGTGAGAAAAAGCTGTTTTACTTTTAAGTTGCAGCCAGTGTAGGATTTGTGCAGCAGGCAGGAAAAGGACCCAAACTCGTTTTGGCTTTATTTGCTGAAACGGAAAAAATACAAAACTATACTGGGACATGTGTAAAACAAAACACATGAGGAGGTACAGAGGGAGACACACAGCCATGACGGTGCAAGTTAGGTTAGGTTAACGATGCAACAAAGAGTAAAGGAAAATACAGGGCTAATTAAACATGACAAGACAGCGAGGAAGCAAAACAGAATACACTGACATCATCATCATTATCGTTTATTTGTATAGCACTTTATGAACACACCAGGCAGACCAAAGTGCTGAACAACACAGATCAAAACAACAACCAAATTAAAAATACCATAAAATCATTACATACAATAAAATAAATAAGAAGGTGTCAGTTTCCTACAGAGTTAAAAGCCAGGGAATAAAAATAGGTTTTCAATCTGGACTTAAAGACCTGCACTGATGACGCTTGTCTAATTTGGAGGGGAAGGTTATTCCAGAGCATCGGAACCGCAATATTACAATATTACATTTGTTTCAATGGAGGAAGCAACAGTTGATCATTGAGGTGATAACTTTGATACCCATTTGTATAGCAAATTCAATATTTGATCATCTACCTCTGTGTCACTGACCTTCCCTCTTGACACAGAAAGAAACTGATCCCACTTTGAATTACTGTGTATTAAAACATGAAAATCACATTTATGATCAAACATCTCCACTTCATTTGGCTTAGCCATACAGGAAACTATACAACCCCTGGCAGAAATTATAGTTCCTCTTTTCTTTCTTTGAACTTTTTTGCTTTTCATCACATTTTTCATCATGCAAAATACACATGGAAAATGTGTATTTTGTTAAGGAAGTCATCTTTATGTTTTAATGGAGCAGCAGCCTAAAGTTCCTCAATCATCATCCTTGGCTAGTTCTTATTTGTTTTGATTGATTCATGATCACCTGATTGTAAATATTACTGTAATCCACAGTGCATGATTGCTTCTCTTTAGCTCACTGTAACATTCTTTTCTTCTGATTAGGTGTTAGTGCTGTACGTAGATTTTTATTTGTGTGTGGGCTTTTGTGTACTTCGGTGGTAATATCACCTTCTGCTTTTGCTGTGACATCCTCCAAGGTGACCTTTGTTTTGCTGTCTGTTGTTGGATGTCTTCAGTGGAGGTCAATTTCCTATGTGTTGATTTTGATCCAGTTATGATTGACACATTTGGCAACAAATCCTGCAAAGGAGATCTTTGTTTTCGATTTAGATTTTTCTGCCCAGAAAATTGCCACTGTTGGAGAAAAAACTGTGTATATGCACATCTGGCACATACATTGTTTTTCCCCATTGATATCTGATGTGTTTTCAAAGTGTCCCTTTATATTTCTTTGTTTACTTTATATTAATGGCTTATGCAGAAACCCACATTATTTAATGGAAACCAGTAGAAATCAGCAGAGGTTAAAAAGGGCAAATAGCCTATCTCCCCCCACCGCTCCCCCTGCCAGTGGCAGACGCCCTCAGACATCGGTGCATTGGTGGTTCTTTGTGTCCAGGGATGGGCGTCCAGGTACCCACCGGCTCACTCCTGGTGGCTGCTTGTCCGGGCCTGGAGCCTGGGGCTCGCTCGGGCCCTCGGCCTCTGGGCCTGGAGCTCAGCCACTCTGGCACAGCTGGCTGGTTGAAGCTCACGGGCACGTCACTGCAATTGAAAAGGCACAGTCTCCTCTGCATTTCAGCCGCGACTTAGGGACCGACAGCAGCAGCTGCTCAGCTGAACGGAGCGAGCGAGGAGGAACATGTGGCTTCAGCAAATCAGATAAATAGACAGGAGCCAGACCATTTAAATATTTAAAAACCAATAAAAGGACTTTAAAACGAATCCTCAATTCAATGGGAAGCCAATGCAAGGAAGCCAGAACCGGAGTGATGTGATCGAATTTCCTACTACCGGTTAAAAATCGCGCCGCTGCATTTTGCACTAACTGCAGGTGTGACAAGGTGCCCGACCCGACCCCTATTAAAAGGGAATTACAATAGTCCAGACGTGAGGTGATAAAAGCATGAAACATGAGACAAGGAAGTGCCCAAGTAAAACAGGAAGTATAACACAGAACAGAGGGAACATGAAGACAAGCGTGACAACACGAGGAATACGAGAAAGGCAAAATAACAGAAAGCAAAATCCCAGGACTAAAAATATAACACAAGCCGTCCAAAACCCATGAAATACAATAATCAACTAATATAAAGGCGACGGGTTTACAAGCCTCAGGCCTGCCAATCTCTCACTTCTCACCCAAGCTCTCTTTTCAGTCATTAACTTTTACCATTTACTACCAACAGCAGATAGTCCACAGAGGTTTTGCCTCATATTGCTGTATTTTTGTGATTGTGACATGGTGCTAATTTACCTGCTTAGTAAATCTTAGAAAGAATTAGCAAGTTACGTGATACAATGAGAAGTAAAGAGAAACACACACACAAAAAATTCAAGTCCTTATGTGAATGGGTGAATGAGGCATTTTCTTTAAAGCTTCTTGAGTTCTCAGATTGAGTAAAACAGCACTATTTAAGAACCAGTTCAGTCCATCAGTTTTAATGATCACTAGCTAATTGCAAAGGGGTGTCTCTTTTTGATAAAAAATATAGCTAACAAACTGGGCCAGTTAGTAATAGAGCTATCTGATGGATCACAGCGGAAAACAATATTACATTTGTTTCAATGGAGGAAGCAACAGTTGATCATTGAGGTGATAACTTCGATACCCATTTGTATAGCAAATTCAATATTTGATCATCTACCTCTGTGTCACTGACCTTCCCTCTTGACACAGAAAGAAACTGATCCCACTTTGAATTACTGTGTATTAAAACATGAAAATCACATTTATGATCAAACATCTCCACTTCATTTGGCTTAGCCATACAGGAAACTATACAACCCCTGGCAGAAATTATAGTTCCTCTTTTCTTTCTTTGAACTTTTTTGCTTTTCATCACATTTTTCATCATGCAAAATACACATGGAAAATGTGTATTTTGTTAAGGAAGTCATCTTTATGTTTTAATGGAGCAGCAGCCTAAAGTTCCTCAATCATCATCCTTGGCTAGTTCTTATTTGTTTTGATTGATTCATGATCACCTGATTGTAAATATTACTGTAATCCACAGTGCATGATTGCTTCTCTTTAGCTCACTGTAACATTCTTTTCTTCTGATTAGGTGTTAGTGCTGTACGTAGATTTTTATTTGTGTGTGGGCTTTTGTGTACTTCGGTGGTAATATCACCTTCTGCTTTTACTGTGACATCCTCCAAGGTGACCTTTGTTTTGCTGTCTGTTGTTGGATGTCTTCAGTGGAGGTCAATTTCCTATGTGTTGATTTTGATCCAGTTATGATTGACACATTTGGCAACAAATCCTGCAAAGGAGATCTTTGTTTTCGATTTAGATTTTTCTGCCCAGAAAATTGCCACTGTTGGAGAAAAAACTGTGTATATGCACATCTGGCACATACATTGTTTTTCCCCATTGATATCTGATGTGTTTTCAAAGTGTCCCTTTATATTTCTTTGTTTACTTTATATTAATGGCTTATGCAGAAACCCACATTATTTAATGGAAACCAGTAGAAATCAGCAGAGGTTAAAAAGGGCAAATAGCCTATCTCCCCCCACCACTCCCCCTGCCAGTGGCAGACGCCCTCAGACATCGGTGCATTGGTGGTTCTTTGTGTCCAGGGATGGGCGTCCAGGTACCCACCGGCTCACTCCTGGTGGCTGCTTGTCCGGGCCTGGAGCCTGGGGCTCGCTCGGGCCCTCGGCCTCTGGGCCTGGAGCTCGGTCACTCTGGCACAGCTGGCTGGTTGAAGCTCACGGGCACGTCACTGCAACCCCCCCGGCTTCTGCTCCGTGGCTGCTGAGCGACCCCTCCTCTGGGGCTCTCCTCAGCTCTTTCAGGGATAGTGGAACGGTTGCCCCTTCGTTGGTCTTCCTTGGTCTCTTGTGTTCTGCGGGTCTCTGGATGTCTGGAGCCTGGATCTCCTCCATAGGGGCGATCGTGGCTCAAGAGTTGGGTGTTTGTCTTGTAATCGGAAGGCTGCTGGTTCGAGCCCCGGCTCGGACAGTCTTGGTTGTTGTGTCCTTGGACAAGACACTTCACCTACCGCCTACTGGTGATGGCCAGAGGGGCCGATGGCGCAATATGGCGGCCTCGCTTCAGTCAGTCTGCCCCTGGGCAGCTGTGGCTACAACTGTAGCTTGCCTTCACCAGTGTATGAATGTGAGAGTGACTGAATAGTGGTATTGTAAAGCGCTTTGAGGGGTCCCGAAAAGCGCTATATAAAATGTAATCCATTATTATTATTATTATTATAGCTGCTTCATGCCCAGGAGGACGGGGCTATGGCTCCCCACAACCTCTAGCAGATCATTACATGAAGGAACCTTTTAAATACAAGTGCGCTAATGTTCACAGGTGTACACACGGGTGCTCACACACACAAACTACACCCTTTTTGGCTGCTACCTCAAAGCACACTGTGCGCTGTCGATTTTACGTGCTGCACAATAATATTTAATATTTACTGTTATATTCACATAGATCATCGCGATGATGTTGTTTATTATATTGCTCTGTTTTTCTTTGCTTGTTTTTTCTTTTTTCTTTCTCAACAGGGTGAACCAGGTGATTGATATATGTATTTTTTGTCAGTTTGTTTTGTTGGTTTTTGCCCTTTATCACCATCCCTCTTCCCCGTTCTTTTTCTTTCCCTCTTTCTTTCTCCTGTTTCTTTTCCCCAGTTAAGTCTGTCCCGTGTTCAGCAAATGAAAATAAAATAAACAATAAAAGCAAAGGTGAATCAAATAGACCAATATGGCAAGGCTGGGATGGTCCATTTGATAAAGTAAATCCGTTGGGTATCTTTCTTTGCCTATAGACAACAATTCTGATGGCAAAAGAACCAAACGGGACAGAACCAAATATATATATATATATATATATATATATATATGTGTATATATATATATATTTTTTTTTTTTTTTTTTTTTTTAGGGGTGCAACGATACACAAAATTCACGGTTCGGTTCGGTTCGATACTTTGGTGTCACGGTTCGATATTTTTTCGATACAAAAAAAAATGTTCATGCCTTTTTAATTTGTCATTTTTTAAAATTATACATATATATTTTAACTCAAAAGTACAGTTTTTAAATTTAATGTTGCTGAAACAAAGTAATAAAAAAAATATATATATCTGATTGAGGAATCACTCATCTTTGGAAAAAAGAGTTTATTACAGAGAAATGTCTCTTTCCAAAATAAAAGCTATACTATACGCTTCTTCTGGGCTATATTCTCAGCAGCATATTAAACATATCAGTTCCCCATGAAGGGAATCATGTGCTAACGGCTGTCTAATGACTCGGGTAAAGTTTGTAGCATTCGTGCTTGTTGTTTTTGTCTGCTTCAACTTGTCTTTGCACTAGGATGATGTCGGAGTAAATTCAATTCAATTCAATTCAATTTTATTTATATAGCGCCAAATCACAACAAAAGTCGCCTCAAGGCTAAATGTGCAGTCATATTCGTTGTGTTCCCACTAGTGCTGTCAGCGTTAATCTCGTTGAAATGACGTTAGCCTCCCTCTTTCAGTAATCTGTAAAGCTTACAGCTTTCCTGATTTAAAGCATAATCATTTTTGATAGAATTTTTAATTGCTCAGAGTTTTGGCTCTTTTTTGGGTGGAGTTGGAGTGGGTGGGTCACGCCCAGGTTACCCCTAGGCCAAGGACGTAACATCAGGAAACTTATATTAACTCATATATTAACTTATATTAAGTATTAACTTGCACAGCACTCTATCTAGATTTCAATCTGAAAGGAATGTCATGGTACAAATGGTCCATGTTAACTATTGTTTGTGAGAATGGTTACAGAAACTTGGGTCCATGCATCAAACAATTTAGCCTATCATAAAACCCCAAGGAGGTGAAAAGCCAGAATGTTTAGGTATTAAACAAAAATAGTTTTGATCATATCTGTGATCTGCTTATTTGATGAAAAAAGTTTTTGTTTTGTTTTCAATAGAAAGCTTTTAGCCAGGGCTAGTCCTTTCCTGTATGTATAAAGTAGAGGTGGCCCTTACCAGAAAGCTGTAGGAGTGACAGAGACCAAAACATGCAAATGATTGCACTGAAATGCACTTAAAAAAAGTGGAGGATTCATCTGTGTTTTGATGGAGAAAGAAATATGTAATTTAATGTGTGTTTTAATTTTAGTGATGGGCAATGCAAGGCTCTGGAAAACTGTAGGAGGTATTTAGGTTTTGAAACAATCTAACATTTGTTGTCCACTTTTTGCTATCGTCAGGTCTTGATAATCCTATTTTGTGAAACAATGATGCAGACAGGCCATGAACAATTCTTATAATATAAGAAATATATATAAGAATTACATATAGAATTCCTATATATAATTCTTATTATTATACCAGACTATTGAAAATTCAACAAACATGTTTTGAAGAAATCCCTGTAGGAAAGGAACAAAAAACATTGAGATTGTAAAAGACAACAAGCTGTGACTAAAATGAACATTGTGCTTCTGTTATGAGGATGTTTTACTTAATAATTCAGTGCAATGCGTAACAAACCAGTTGCTGATATATCTAAAGTTAATAAAATTCACTGACCTGATTCATTTTCAGTGATTTAGTTTAATTTTATTTTGCTGCTGTGTGAGTGTAGTGTAGTAACAGTATGTGTGTGGTGCACATACAATAATGTTCCTTGTTCTTTCAAACAATATCAAGATATTTTTCTTCCTATTTACTGTTTTTAAATTAACTACAGCACATTTTTTGCTGACTATTTTAAAATTATTAGGGTCTAAGATTATTTTTAATCGAGGTAAACAGCAAATGTTTTCCTTTACCAGTCACTCTGATCATATTTTGACAAACCCAATGCATACTTTAAATAATTATGCAGTTTGTTTGCCATTTTTGTGCCTGATTTTGATGGAAAGGAAAATGTGTATCTTCAGGGTCACGTCACCTACATATCATTTCCTTTTACATACTCAGTATTTAGGTGTTTCAGAGAAAATGAAACATTATTTAAATATTAGAATGTGGTGAGTCCGTGTCTCTTCAGCACCAGATTATGTTAGCATGTTATTTGAAGATGTGACATATCCGATTTTATGTAAAAACTAATTCACTTTCAGGTATCATTTCATGTCTGGAGCCTTCACTAAATGTGAAGACTTTGTGCATTGTTGCAATACTGAGCTGTAAGTCCTTTTTTTTAGGTTTCTGTTGACTTTGACTGATCTGACTTTATAGTTACTGATTGTTTTGACTGTCAATTGTTTTTCATAATAAAGTTGAAAAAATGTTTTGTTCACTGCAGGAACCATAAATTCTTCTTTTTGTAACTCTGATTTTTTTTTTCTTCTGAACAAAATAGAGAAAAAAAATTGCCAAATATTTTTCCTTTTTTTAAAAAAACCCCAAAACGTTCTGCTTTCTTTATAAAATTCAAGGTTCAAGGTTCAAGGGTCAAGGCTCTTTATTTGTCACATGCATAGTTATACAAGTATAACACACAGTGAAATGTAGCCTGACACGCTCCTTGACATGTGCAAAAATTGGGGGGGGGGGGCTGTAGAGGAAGAACATTATTTATATTATATATATAAAAAAAAAACACCCAGCACGCCCCTGCGGGCGGTTTATCCTTCAAGCTCGGGTCCTCTACCACAGGCCTGGGAGCTTGAGTGTCCTGCGCAGTATCTTAGCTGTTCCCAGGACTGCGCTCTTCTGGACAGAGATCTCCAATGTTGTTCCCGGGATGTGCTGGAGCCACTCGCCTAGCTTGGGAGTCACCGCACCTAGTGCTCCGATTACCACGGGGACCACCGTTACCTTCACCCTCCACATCCTCTCGAGCTCTTCTCTGAGCCCTTGGTATTTCTCCAGCTTCTCGTGTTCCTTCTTCCTGATATTGCTGTCATTGGGAACCGCTACATCGATCACTACGGCCGTCTTCTTCTGTTTGTCTACCACCACTATGTCCGGTTGGTTAGCCACCACCATTTTGTCCGTCTGTATCTGGAAGTCCCACAGGATCTTAGCTCGGTCATTCTCCACCACCCTTGGGGGCATCTCCCATTTTGACCTCGGGACTTCTAGGTTATACTCGGCACAGATGTTCCTGTACACTATGCCGGCCACTTGGTTATGGCGTTCCATGTATGCCTTGCCTGCTAGCATCTTGCACCCTGCTGTTATGTGCTGGATAGTCTCTGGGGCATCTTTACACAGCCTGCACCTGGGGTCTTGCCTGGTGTGATAGACCCCAGCCTCTATGGATCTTGTACTCAGAGCTTGTTCTTGTGCTGCCATGATTAGTGCCTCTGTGCTGTCTTTCAGTCCAGCTTTGTCCAGCCACTGGTAGGATTTCTGGATATCAGCCACCTCCTCTATCTGCCGGTGGTACATACCGTGCAGGGGCCTGTCCTTCCATGATGGTTCCTCGTCTCCCTCCTCTTTCTTGGGTTTCTGCTGCCTGAGGTATTCACTGAGCACTCGGTCAGTTGGGGCCATCTTCCCAATGTATTCTTGGATGTTCCTTGTCTCATCCTGGACTGTGGTGCTGACACTCACCAGTCCCCGACCCCCTTCCTTCCGCTTAGCGTACAGCCTCAGGGTGCTGGACTTGGGGTGAAACCCTCCATGCATGGTAAGGAGCTTTCTTGTCTTTATGTCAGTGGCTTCTATCTCCTCCTTTGGCCAGCCTATTACCCCAGCAGGGTACCTGATCACGGGCAGGGCGTACGTGTTGATGGCCCGGATCTTGTTCTTACCATTCAGCTGACTCCTCAGGACTTGCCTGACCCTCTGCAGGTACTTGGTGGTTGCAGCCTTTCTAGCGGCCTCTTCATGGTTCCCATTTGCCTGCGGGATCCCCAGGTACTTGTAACTGTCCTCTATGTCTGCAATGTTGCCTTCTGGTAGTTCAATCCCCTCAGTTCTGACTACCTTCCCTCTCTTTGTTACCATCCGACTACACTTCTCCAGTCCGAACGACATTCCAATGTCATTGCTGTATAGCCTGGTAGTGTGGATCAGTGAATCGATGTCTCGTTCACTCTTGGCATACAGCTTGATGTCATCCATGTACAGGAGGTGGCTGACAACTGCTCCGTTCCGTAGTCGGTATCCGTAGCCAGTCTTGTTAATGATCTCACTGAGGGGGTTCAGGCCTATGCAGAACAGCAGTGGGGACAGAGCATCTCCTTGGTAGATCCCGCACTTGATGGTGACTTGTGCTATGGGCTTGGAGTTGGCCTCTAGTGTTGTGCGCCACATCCCCATTGAGTTCCTGATGAAGGCTCTTAGGGTCCCATTGATCTTGTACAATTCTAGGCATTCCAGTATCCAGCTGTGGGGCATTGAGTCATAGGCCTTCTTGTAATCAATCCAGGCAGTGCACAGGTTGGTCAGTCTGGTCTTGCAGTCTCGGCTGACTGTTCTGTCTACCAGTAGCTGGTGTTTTGCGCCTCTGGTATTCTTGCCAATTCCTTTTTGTGTCCCGCTCATGTATTGACCCATGTGCCTGTTCATCTTAGCCGATATGATGCCTGACAGGAGCTTCCATGTAGTACTGAGGCAGGTTATTGGTCGGTAGTTGGAGGGGACCGGTCCCTTCTTGGGGTCCTTGGGGATCAGG
Source organism: Maylandia zebra (assembly GCF_041146795.1). NCBI lineage: Eukaryota > Metazoa > Chordata > Actinopteri > Cichliformes > Cichlidae > Maylandia > Maylandia zebra. Next base: position 21,894,609 of record NC_135186.1, on the reverse strand, counting down.
ACCGTCCGGCCTTCAGTTAGCCATTCCGGGTGTCTTTCGTTAACTAGCAGCTGGTTCATTTGTGCTGCCAGACGCTCGTGGAGTGCAGTCAGCTTCTTCAGCCAGTAGGCGTGAACCATGTCGGGCCCTGGTGCTGTCCAACTCTTCATACTGGAGACCCTTTCTTGGATATCTGCCACTGTGATGGTTACTGGACCCTGTTCAGGGAGGTCGCTGTGGTCTGCCCTCAGATCCTCTAGCCACTGAGCATTGCCGTTATGGGTTGCATCCTTCTCCCATATGCTCTTCCAGTATTGCTCCGTCTCCTCCGTCTCCAGCCTTGGTGGTGCTGTTCTCTTATTGTTCCCTTGCCACTGAGAGTACACCTTTGCTGGTTCTGTGGAGAACAGCTGGTTTATTCTCCTGCCTTCTATCTCTCTGGTGTACCTCCTCAAGCGGCTGGCCAAGGCTGTGAGTCTTTGCTTGGCAGTTTCCAAGGCCTCAGGTATGGACAACTTGCTGTATTTCTTAGGCACCTTATTTGTCGCACCTTTCTGCAACTCCGTTAGTTGGCTAACCTCCCTCCGTGCTACTTTGATCTTGCCCTCTAGCCTCCTTCTCCATGGAGGGTACTGCCCCTTGTGGCTGTTCAACTTGTAGCCAAGCATCTCACTGATCACTGCTGCCGTATTGTAGATCAGCTTGTTAGTGTCGGTAATCGTGGTTGTAGGTATTGCCCGTAGTGCTGCATTAACATCATCTAGCAGACCTTCTGAGGGTACTTCACGTAATCTTGGTAACCGGCTACGGGGGATCCAGGTTTCAAGCTTGGCCATGATCCTATTTTTCAGGTCAGTTCCTCTCGCACTCAACGATCCTTCTCCTATCGCACTTGGGGCTATGTACCCAATCTCGGGTGGGGGTGATGATATCTCCCCCCTGACCTGGCGTCCTGACTCCTCCTTGCCGTAGCATTTGTGTTGTACCTCGTCAATCTCTAGCTGTGAGAGCAGTCCCTTCTTTCGAATGTTGGAACACTGAGCTACTAGTTGTTTCGCCGTCATTGTGGATGTTGGGTATCGAAGAATCCATAGGTCCCTCATCCTATTCATGTAGCCCCTTCCGCCGGGGTTACTTGCGTAGTAGCATTCCAACAACGCCCTGTTTTCGTCCCTTGCCCACCGATGCCTTCTTGTTCCAGTAGCCCACTTCTCGTCAGGGTGCCCTGGTTCCTCAACACCTGACGCGGACCTTGTTGATCCGGGCGACGTCCGAGCCGGCATGCCTTCATATTTATCTGTCTCGCTCATGTCTGCGGTAGGCTTGCTTAGCATAGGGGGTCTAGCCTTAGGACCCTTACTGGATACAGACGCCCCAGGCAGGAATCGAACTTGCGATCCTCTGTTCCAAAGGCGTGTAGTTTAACCACTACGCTATCCAGCTGCTGATAGCGTAGTGATATATAGCAGCTGCTATATATATATATATATATATATATATATATATATATATATATATATATATATATATATATATATATATATATATATATATATATATATATATATATATATATATATATAGTATATACATTGGGTGAATGTGCAGTAGTAGCCGCAAGCAGGTGAATTCTGTACATTAATATGAATAGACATCTGACTATTTTACAGGATAGACAATATAAACATATTTAAAATTAAAGGAATTTGAAATGTACATTGTTCCTTGGTTTAGTGTCTGGAAGAGTCCTGTCTCAGTCAATTATAGATGATGTGAGAGGGCGGGTGTGTGTGTTTAGGGCACGGATGGCTTGGGGATAGAAGCTCCTCTTGAGTCTCTCTGTCCTTGCCCGGAAGATGCGGAACCTTCTACCAGAATGCAGAAGTTGGAACAGTTTGTTGCCAGGATGGGACGGGTCCTTCAGTATCTGTGCTGCTCTAGTCCGGCATCTCCTGGTGTAGGTGTCCTGAGGCGGGGGGAGAGCAATCCTGCAGCAGCGTTCTGCTGTACGGATCACTCTCTGGAGAGCTTGTTGGTCCTTCACACAGCTGTTCCCAAACCACGATGTCATGTTCTGTGTGAGGATGCTCTCCACAGCGCCTGTATAGAAAATCCTGAGGATCTTTGGAGAAACCCTGAACTTCCTCAGTTGTCGTAGGTGATACAGGCGCTGCCTAGCCTTTTTGGTCTGGACCTGAATGTGGGCAGCCCATGTCAGGTCTGAGGAGATGTGAACACCAAGATACTTGAAGGACTGCACCCTCTCCACTGGAGCTCCATTGATGATAATGGGCTTGTAGTCTCTGTGCTGACCCCTTCTGAAGTCCACCACCAGCTCCTTCGTCTTGCCGACGTTCAGCTGGAGGTGGTTGTCCTGGCACCATGATGCCAGATTCTTCACTTCATCCATGTAGGCCGCCTCATCGTTGTTGGAGATGGCACCCAACACCACTGTGTCGTCAGCAAACTTCACAATGGTGTTGGAGCCATGGGTGGCCACACAGTCTGAAGTGTAGAGGGAGTAGAGCAGTGGCGAGAGGACACATCCCTGAGGTGCTCCTGTGTTGATGGTGATGCTGTTGGAGAAGCACCTGCCCACCCTCACCACCTGAGTTCTGCCAGTGAGGAAGTCCAACACCCATGCACACAGATGGCTGTTAAGTCCCAGATCCCTGAGCTTTGTGAACAGTCTGCAGGGCACTATTGTGTTAAACGCTGAACTGTAATCAACAAACAGCATTCGCACATAGTTACCCTGTTTCTTGTCCACGTGGCTGAGAGTGGTGTGTAGGACGTGGGCGATGGCATCCTCTGTGGATCTGTTGGATCTGTAGGCGAACTGCAGCGGATCTGTGGTGTCTGGGATGGAGGAGGAGAGGTCAGTGCAACTGGCCGGTAATCGTTCAGGGATGAGGGTTTGCTGTTCTTGGGCACAGGGATGATGGTGGATCTTTTGAAGCATGTGGGGACCACAGACTTCGCCAGGGACTCGTTGAAGATGTAAGTGAACACACCTGCTAGCTGGTCAGCACAGCAGCGCAGCAGACGGCCGGTGATGCCGTCTGGCCCCGCCGCTTTCCTTGTGTTGATAACATGTTATACTCAGCGGATCAATCATTTTAATACATACAGACCTGTGATAACTGCCATTTAAAGCCTTAAACTGAAGGATCTTACATATAATAGTCTGTGTGTGTTAATTACCTTGGCAATGGTGATGAACGTCAGTCTGCACAAAAACAATGTTTCTGTTACTGATGTCAAGTTCTGACTCCTATGCACTTCAAGCTCTCCTCCTTATAAGATGTATTTGGTGTTTAATCTCTGCCCCTGTGCTGTCTTTTTTATTTGTGTATGTGTATCTATGGCTGTGGTGTTTACATCACTGCTGCAATAGCTGTGTATATCTACACAGTGTATCCCAAAACCCATGAAATACAATAATCAACGAATATAACTAAAACAAATGAAAACACTGGGTTGTAGACCCAGTGCCGTGGCAGAATTTGCCAGATAGGTGACAGGTATTTAGTTTTAGCTGCAGCCACCAGTTCCTACTTGCAGGCCTGAGGTCCTTTAAGCCTGCCAATCTCTCACTTTTCACCCAAGCCCTCTCTCCAGCCTTCTCAGTCATTCGCTTTTACTGTTTGCTACCAACAGCAGATCATCCACAGAAATTTGCCTCATATTGGTGTATTTTTGTGATTGTGACATCGTGCTAATTTACCTGCTTAGTAAATCTTAGAAAGATTGCCTTAATAAAATTGTAGTTTTCTAATTTAGCAAGGTACGTGATACAATGTGAAGTAAAGGGAAAAACACAAAAAAAAAACAAAACAAAATAATTAGCAACAACATGCTCGTGTGCTTCAGGGTGGGATAAACATGTTTAATTCAATTCAGTTCAATTCAATTCAATTCAGTTTTATTTATGTAGCGCCAAATCACAACAACAATCGCCTCAAGGCACTTTATATTGTAAGGTAGACCCTACAATAATACATAAAGAGAAAAAAAACCAACAATCATATGACCCCCTATGAGCAAGCACTTTGGCAACACTGGGAAGGAAAAACTCCCTTTTAAGAGGAAGAAACCTTCGGCAGAACCGGGCTTAGGGAGGGGCCATCTGGTGCAAACGGTTGGGGTGAGAGAAGGGAGACAGGATTAAAGATGTTCTGTGGAAAAGAGCCAGACAAGTGTGATTCAGTAGTGTTTACTGAAGTGTATACTAAAGCTTTTATTTCTCACTAACTTATCACTGGCTGGAAATTTGGACAAATCTGCTTTGAAAACCTGCCTTTAATTTTTTGTTAGGTAAATTGCAGCAGGGAATTCCTCCCAGTTAGGACCCTCTGGGTCTCACTGTTGTTGCCCATGAGTGTGTTAAATTCTCTCTTTAGAAAACCAATCCAACCTAAGCCATGGGAACTAAGCTGGGCCTGTTAGTAATAGAGCTATCTGATGGATCACAGCAGAAAACAATATTACATTTGTTTCAATGGAGGAAGTGTTACGGATTCAAATATTGGGGATGGATACAAGAGGAAAAACCAAAATAACAACACTGGTCCGGCCGGGTTGAGTCAAACGATGATTTTAATGATCACACGCGTGGGAGATGGACACCGTACGCGGACAGCATCAGATCTCAAAATGGTGGAGCATTGAGGTAATAACTTTGATACCCATTTGTATAGCAAATTCAATATTTGATTATCTACCTCTGTGTCACTGACCTTCCCTCTTGACACAGAAAGAAACTGATCCCACTTTGAATTACTGTGTATTAAAACATGCAAATCACATTTATGATCAAACATCTCCACTTCATTTGGCTTAGACATACAGGAAACTATACAACCCCTGGCAGAAATTATAGTTCCTCTTTTCTTTCTTTGAACTTTTTTGCTTTTCATCACATTTTTCATCAAACAAAATACACATGGAAAATGTGTATTTTGTTAAGGAAGTCATCTTTATGTTTTAATGGAGAAGCAGCCTAAAGTTCCTCAATCATCATCCTTGGCTAGTTCTTATTTGTTTTGATTGATTCATGATCACCTGATTGTAAATATTACTGTAATCCACGGTCCATGATTGCTTCTCTTTAGCTCACTGTAACATTCTTTTCTTCTGATTAGGTGTTAGTGCTGTACGTAGATTTTTTATTTGTGTGTGGGCTTTTGTGTACTTTGGTGGTAATATCACCTTCTGCTTTTGCTGTGACATCCTCCAAGGTGACCTTTGTTTTGCTGTCTGTTGTTCGATGTCTTCAGTGGAGGTCAATTTCCTATGTGTTGATTTTGATCCAGTTATGATTGACACATTTGGCAACAAATCCTGCAAAGGAGATCTTTGTTTTCGATTTAGATTTTTCTGCCCAGAAAATTGCCACTGTTGGAGAAAAAACTGTGTATATGCACATCTGGCACATACATTGTTTTTCCCCATTGATATCCGATGTGTTTTCAACGTGTCCCTTTATATTTCTTTGTTTACTTTATATTAATGGCTTATGCAGAAACCCACATTATTTAATGGAAACCAGTAGAAATCAGCAGAGGTTAAAAAAAGGCAAATAGCCTATCTCCCCCCACCGGTCCCCCTGCCAGTGGCAGACGCCCTCAGACATCGGTGCATTGGTGGTTCTTTGTGTCCGGGGATGGGCGTCCAGGTACCCACCGGCTCACTCCTGGTGGCTGCTTGTCGGGGCCTGGAGCCTGGGGCTCGCTCGGGCCCTCGGCCTCTGGGCCTGGAGCTCGGTCACTCTGGCACAGCTGGCTGCCGGTAGAGCCACTGCAATTCCCCCTGGCTTCTGCTCCGTGGCTGCTGAGCGACCCCTCATCTGGGGCTCTCCTCAGCTCTTTCAGGGATAGTGGCACGGTTGCCCCTTCGTTGGTCTTCCTTGGTCTCTTGTGTTCTGGGGGTCTCTGGATGTCTTTAGCCTGGATCTCCTCCATAGCTGTTTCATACCCAGGAGGACGGGGCTATGGCTCCCCACAACCTCTAGCAGATCATTACATGAAGGAACCGTTTAAATACAAGCGCACTCATGCTCACAGGTGTACACACGGGTGCTCACACACACAAACTACACCCTTTTTGGCTGCTACCTCAAAACACACTGTGCGCTGTCGATTTTACGTGCTGCACAATAATATTTAATATTTACTGTTATATTCACATAGATCATCGCGATGATGTTGTTTATTATATTGCTCTGTTTTTCTTTGCTTGTTTTCTCTTTTTTCTTTCTCAGCAGGGTGAACAAGGTGAATGATATATGTATTTTTTGTCAGTTTGTCTTGTTGGTTTTTGGTTTTTGCCCTTTATCACCATCCCTCTTCCCCGTTCTTTTTCTTTCCCTCTTTCTTTCTCCATTTAGTCCATTTGATAAAGTAAATCCGTTGGGCATCTTTCTTTGCCTATAGACAACAATTCTGATGGCAGAAGAACCAAACAGAACCAAATATATATATATATATATATATATAAATAAAAAGGGCAAATATTCTTTGGCCTGGGGTGATTTTGGGTTCTGTTGGAAAAAGTGTCATGTTATCTCATCAATTGCCAGGGAGAGTACACACACACACACACACACACACACACACACACACACACACACACACACACACACACAGTTTGTAGGTTATTTTGCACACGAAACAAACCAGAAAGCAGTTAAAGAAATCGACAAAACAAAATCTAATCAACAAAAAAAGACAAAAGGTGTGTTCAAATAGTTCATTTTTTGTCATTACTAAATGAGACGGGTAACCTGTGTGGTAGCCATTGTAAGAGCTGTCCCAATTCTCCAAATAATAAAGACAGGAGTTTTGGTGCTTCCAGTGGGCCTGTGAGGTCAAATGCAATGCAACTTAAGGAAGAACCCACAAATAGAAAAATGCTGCTTAAGCATATGCATTGTTTGTCCTTTATTTTGACCTGTGTTAAACAACAGGGTAAAAATACCTTGTGTCTAAGGAGCACGTTTTGTAAGGCAAGGCAAGGCAAGGCAAGTTTATTTGTATAGCACAATTCAACGACAAGGTGATTCAAAGTGCTTTACAGAGACATTAGAAACAAAAACAAATAAAAAGCATGATTTAAAATTGGAGGGGCAGCACGGTGGCATGGTGGTTAGCACTGTTGCCGCACAGCAAGAAGGTCCTGAGTTCAATTCCACCATCAGGCCGGGGTCTTTCTGTGTGGAGTTTGCATGTTCTCCCCGTGTCTGCGTGGGTTCCGTCCGGGTACTCCGGCTTCCTCCCACCGTCCAAAGACATGCAGTTTGTGGGGATAGGTTAATTGGATAATCCAAATTGCCACTAGGTGTGAATGTGCGAGTGAATGTGAGTATGAATGGTTGTCTGTCCTTGTGTGTTAGCCCTGCGACAGACTGGCGACCTGTCCAGGGTGTACCCCGCCTCTCGCCCTATGACAGCTGGGATAGGCTCCAGCACCCCCCGTGACCCTGAAAAGGATAAGCGGTAGCGAATGGATGGAAAAATGGATGGATTTAAAATTGATTAAAACAAGCAAACAAACAAACTAATTAACAAAAAAAAACAAACAAAACAGTATATAAAATCAAAACAGATAAAATCAGAACAGTAGATAAAAATGTAAGTTTTAAAATTTAAGCTTAAAAGTGTGGATTTGGTGCTTTATTCAAATGCAGCTGAGAACAGGTGAGTCTTCAACCTGGATTTAAATAAACTGAGTGTTTCAGCTGATCTGAGGCTTTCTGGGAGTTTGTTCCAGATATAAGGAGCATAAAAGCTGAATGCAACTTCTCCGTTTCTGGTTCTGACTCTGGGAACTGATAAAAGACCGGATCCAGATGACCTGAGGGATCTGGAAGGTTCATACTGGGTCAGGAGGTCATTGATGTATTTTGGTCCTAAACCATTCAGAGCTTTATAGACCAGCATCAGAACTTTAAAGTCTATCCTCTGACGGACAGGCAGCCAGTGTAAAGACCTCAGAGCTGGACTGATGTGGTCCACTTTTTTGATCTTAGTGAGGACTCGAGCAGCAGAGTTCTGAATGAGCTGTAGTTATCTGACTGATTTTTTAGGTAGACCTGTAAAGATGTTGTTACAGTAATCAAGCCTACTAAAGATGTGTCCATGGACTAGTTTTTCCAGGTCCTGTTGAGACATCAGATCTTTTATCCTTGAAATATTCTTGAGGTGATAGTAAGCTGACTTTGTTATTGTCTTAATGTGTTTTTCTAAGTTTAGGTCTGCATCCATCACTACACCCAAATTTCTCGCCTGGTTTGTGGTTTTTAGGTGTATAGATTGAAGTTCTCTGGTGACCTGTAATCGTTTTTCTTTGGCGCCAAAGACTATTACCTCAGTTTTGTTTTTGTTTAGCTGGAGAAAATTGTGGCACAACCAGTCATTGATTTCCTCAATGCATTTACCAAGAGCCTGTACAGGGCCTCGGTCTCCTGGTGACATTGTGATATATATTTGTGTGTCATCTGCATAGCTATGATAGTTTATTTTGTTGTTCTTTATAATCTGTGCCAGTGGGAGCATGTAAATGTTAAACAGAAGGGGTCCCAAGATGGAACCTTGGGGAACTCCACATGTGATACTTGTCTGCTCAGATGTGAAGTTACCTATTGATACAAAATATTTCCTGTTTTCTAAGTATGTTTTGAACCAGTTTAGTACAGTTCCTGAAAGACCTGTCCAGTTCTCCAGTCGTTTGAGTAATATGTTGTGGTCAACTGTATCAAATGCTGCACTGAGATCCAGTAAAACTAAGACTGACATTTTTCCACTGTCTGTATTCAGACATATGTCATTAAACACTTTGGTCAGAGCGGTTTCAGTGCTGTGGTTCTGTCTAAAACCTGACTGGAAGGCATCGTAGCAATTATTCTGTTTTAAGAAGTAACTGAGCTGTTGAGAAACTGCTTTTTCAATGATCTTACTTAAAAATGGGAGATTTGAGATCGGCCTGTAGTTGTTCATCTGTGTCTTGTCAAGATTGTCCTTTTTCAGTATAGGTTTTATTACAGCAGTTTTTAGTGATTCTGGAAACACACCTGACATTAAAGAAAAGTTGATGATCTGTAACAGGTCTGACTCTAAAGTCTTTGAGACCTTTTTGAAAAAACTTGTTGGCAGGACATCTAAACAGCAGGAGGAGGAGTTCAGTTGACCTAAGATGTCCTCCAGGTATTTGCTGTTAATAGGGTGAAACTGTTTCATGGTGTTTAAACGGTTTTTTGGTGGACACAGTACATATCCTGGATCTGCTGTTGATGTACCAATTGCTTGTCTAATTTTTTGGATTTTTTCTGTGAAGAATTTGGCAAAGTCATTGCAGGCCATGGTCGAATGAAGTTCAGCTGCCACTGACACAGGGGGGTTTGTTAGCCTGTCAACTGTAGAAAATAAGACCCGAGCATTATGGCTGTTTTTAGTGATGATGTCAGAGAAGTAGGACCTCCTTGCACTCCTCAGTTGTAAATTATAATTGTGAAGTTTCTCTTTATAGTACACTGTAAGAAAATATTGTAGAATTTACAGTGAATTACTGGCTGCTGTGGTTGCCAGAATTTCACCGTGGAAAATAAATTGTAAATGTAGAACACAAAACGGTATCCTATTTTGGTAACCTCAAATTTCACATTAAATAATAATTATTTTTTTTTACATTAAATGACTGAATTTAAACATAAATTCATGTGAAAACAACAGACATTCCGTTAACCTGATTACAGTCTTACTTTGTTAAATATAGTGAAACTGTATAAAATAATACAGTATCATACCTAAAAAGTTGAATATTACTGTAAATTACTGGCAACTGTGGTTGCCAGAATTTCACCGTAGAAAATATTGTGATAATGCAGAATACATAACGGTATACTTGTTGATAAATGTAAAATTCACAGTGAACTTTGGTTTTTGTACAATTATTACACAGAAATAAAAAACTAATATAAAGTAAACCAGTTAAAATACATTTTAATAAGCTTGTTTACCGTCTCCTATTGACAAAGCACAGAAGGGCTGTATAATACAAAACGTACCTTTTTATTCAAAAGTTCATATTTACACAAAATTATTGGCAGCTGTTGCAGCCAGAATGTCGTCTAAAAAAATTAAGGTCCAACAAATGAGGTAATAAACAGAATAGGGATCCATCCATCCATCCATCCATCCATTTGCTACCGCTTATCCTTTTCAGGGTTGCGGCACTGGGGTCTATCCCAGCTTTCATAAGGTGAGAGGCGGGGTGCACCCTGGACAAGTCGCCAGTCTGTCACAGGGCTAACACACAACCATTCGCACTCACATTTACACCTATGGGCAATTTGGATTATCCAATTAACCTATCCCCACAAACTGCATGTCTTTGGACGGTGGGAGGAAGCCGGAGTACCCGGAGGGAACCCATGCAAACACGAGGAGAACATGCAAACTCCACACAGAAAGACCCCGGCCTGATGGTGGAATTGAACTCAGGACCTTCTTGCTGTGCTGCAACAGTGCTAACCACCATGCCACCGTGCTGCACTAAACAGTTAATATTTAATTATAAAATTACTGACTAAAAAGGCACTGATCTAATTAATATCAAACTTAATACAACCAAAAATAAATGAGTACATAATAAACAGTCAAACAAAATTTAAAACACTTAATACTTGCAGTGGTTGACAAAGTTTCTTTTTAGAGGGCTTTCAAAACAGTCTCTGATGGTGTCTGAGGAACTGGAACTGGTTTTGGATTCAATGTGCTGGAGGACTTGCATGTTGTTCTTCAGATGCTTGGTGTAGATTAGCGTTCTTTCCTTGCAGTCTGAAAGCAAATACAAAGCACAAAGCAAACTGCCCATTTCAAAAGCAAATATACAATCTTACATGTAATAGAGCTGACACAATTAGTCGTATAATGATTTACAATTGTGATGCATTGCAATGCGGGAAAAAAAAGCATTCTTAATCCATTCAGAAGAAACTAATCGATTATTAAATACAGTCCTAATCAAAAGTTTAAGACCACTTGAAAAATGGCAAAAAATCATCTTTTGCATGGTTGGATCTTAACAAGGTTCCAACAACATGCAACAAGCAGAAATGGGAATGAGACAAAACATTTAACTTACATTTCACAAACTTAAACTGGGACAGGCTGTTTTACAGCTGATCAAATATTTAGGACCACATGCCTTTAAAAGGCCAAATCTGTGCAAAACTGTGGATTCATTGTCATTTTCTGTCAGGTAGTCAGACTGTCAGGATGTTCTGATGGCAAAAGCAAAAAAACATTTCTTTTTGAACATGGTCGGCTCGTTGAACTGCATAAGCAGGGTCGCTCACAGCGCGCCATCGCTGCTGAGGTGGGATGCAGTTAAGACGGTCATTTCTTAAATAATCCTGGGGGTTATGGAACAAAAACGTGAAGTGGAAGACCTAAAAAATCTTCAACCTGAATTAAGGCCATTAGTGGTGCCAACTGCACCCCATAAGCATCACACGGCATCTGAGACTGAAGGGCTTCAAAAACCAATTCTCTGATGAGAAAAAAATATAACCTTTTTTTTTCTCCTGTAAAAAAATGCAACCTTGATGGTCCTGATGGTTTCCAACCTTACTGACATGACAAACAGGTCCCACCTGAGATGTTTTCTTCGCCCTGCAGACGAGGGGGCGCCACAATGATTGGGGAGATGCTTTTTCCTTCAGTGGAACAATGAAGCTGCTGGCTATGTCCAGATGTTGCAGAGAGCATCCCTCATGACTGAAGGCCCTCATTTGTGTGGTAACGACTGGGTTTTTCAGAATAGAATAGAATAATCCTTTAATTGTCCCACAAGGGGAAATTTGGTTGTAACAGCAGCCAGAAAGACACATATACAACAAACAGTACACAGGACACAGAACAGAAACATACACAATTTTTCTTACATATTTACATTAAGGACAATGGTTACTATAAACAGAGTACTGTACAGTTATTAAATTAAATACAAATACCTACAGATAAGAGGCAAACCAGGTTGTAGTGCGAATCGGTTGATTAAATTATTGCAGTTACAGCGCAGATGTAAACATCTATGTTTGTTGGGAGCAGTTTTGATTGTACAGTCTGACAGCTGCAGGGAGGAAGGACCTGCGGAAACGCTCCTTCATGCATCTAGGATGCAGCAGTCTGTCACTGAAGGAGCTCTTTCAACAGGACAACGCTACAATTCACAATGCCCGTAGGACAAGGGACTTCTTCCAGGAGAATAACATCACTCTTTTGGACCATCCTGTGTTTTTCCCTGATCTAAATCCAACTGAGAATGGACAACAGTTCCAGACAGTAGACGCCCTTTGTGTGGCCGTCTTCACCACTTGGAGAAATGTTCCCACTCGCCTCATGGAAACGCTTGCATGAAGTGATCAACAAGAACAGCGGACCAATTAATTACTGAGTTCAAGTTTGGAACTTTCTGTTTTGGGGGTATACCCATGTTTTTTGGATGTGTGGTCCTAAACTTTTGATCAGCTGTAAAACAGCCTTTTTCAGTTTAAGCATTGTTTTTAATAAATTGCGTGCTCAAAAAATGTTTTACCTCACTCCTATTTCTTCTTGTTGCATGTTGAAGCTCTACTTGGAACCTTGTTAAGATCCAACCATGCAAAATATGATTTTTTGCCATTTTTCAAATGGTCTAAAACTTTTGATCAGGACTGTACAACCTAAAAATAACAGCAATTTGTTTTTTTCAGCCACATACATCACAGTGGACCAACAAGTGCAGTTTGTGTTCAGACAAATTTTGAGTCAGTTAATGAAGTTGGAGTGAGACACTGAGACCTCTCCTGTCGTTATTACATAACTCCAAAAACCATTATTTTTTTTCACCAAAAAATTTAAGAAACAGCACAACATCATATGACATGCCATAAAAATCTTGTGCCCTAATCAAAATGGCAAACCAGGCTGACAAATGTGAAAATATTTTAAACAGTTGAAAACTGACTCAAACTTTACTCCTTCTGGTGTACCTTAAGTCTTGAGGTGTTCAACCGGAGAGTTGTACATCTCTATGGTGCATTCTGCTCCACACTGATTTGGATCACCACCCTGAAAAACAGATTGTGTCATTAAACAGTATCTACAGAAATGATGTGTATGACTAAAGGAGAAGCCACCAGTGCAATGTGAGCCCGAATTATCTCCAGCATGCAAAACAAGGTTCCTTTAACTATAGTTTTATCTATTTATTTCCATTACCTACAGGATTAACAACTTCAAAGGCATCTTGGTATAGCAGTAATTTGAAACATAATGGATTTTGGTAAAAAAAAAAAAAAAATTACAACTTTTGAATATCTGACCATCACTAATGTCACACTGTACATCTGATGAAGACTCAGCTGATAGCTCACCTGTTACACATCTCTGCCACAAATATTTCAGAGTCTCTCTTAGAGGTACATAGTATGCAAAATGATCTGTTCTATTCTTACTTTATCCTAAAAAAAATTTCTTGGACTCCACATACTTCAACATGTGTATGAAGGTCTGTGTTCTGGAGTATGTTGTCCTCAGTGGCCCTTTATGACATACAGAAAACAGCCTGGATCCCTTGACCGCCTCACAAAGCTTGGCAATACCCTCATCAGATAATGTTGTTTCAGTTTTAAGAAGTGTAGTGAGCTTATTCAGAGTATGACTGACCCAACTCGTGTATTTTTTTAAAATTTCCTCTACAATGGTCAGGATGGCAGAAGCAGGTCGCAGTGAAATACATAACCCCTCAGTGACTTCACTGATCTCAGTCCACGAGGGCCGGTGTCCCTGCAGGTTTTAGATCTCACCTTGTTTCAACACACCTGAATCACATGATTAGTTTGTTACCAGGCCTCTGGAGAACTTCAGGACATGTTGAGGAGCTAATTTAGCCATTTAAATCAGCTGTGTTGGTTCGAGGACACATCTAAAACCTGCAGGGACACCGGCCCTCGTGGACTGAGATTGCCCAGGAGCTTTAGCTGCTAAATCCAAATGAAACAGGCGTTTGTTTCACAGTAAGGCTAGCTAAAATCTTCAACTTGCTGCATTAGCATGAACTTTCCGGAAAACTAAACAGAACTGTTTAAATCAGGTGTTTTCCATTTAATGATCCACAGTGTACACTCATTGGCAGGGGAACAATATGAGAACAACTCCACCAAGGCTCGCAATTCTGGAAGAGCATGTGGGAAATGGAGGAAACACAACAACAATATTCAGTGGCTAGTGGATCTAAAAGCAGAGCATAGCAACCTCACTGAACAAGATCCAGTAACCATCACAGTGGGAGACATGCAAGAAAGTCTCCACTATGAAGAACTGCACAGCATCAGGCACTGACCTGATTCACATCTACAGGTTAAAGAAGCTAACTGCACTTCACAAGCGCCCGGAAACAACACAACGTTAGAGGCCTTTGTACTGCTTACTGTGAGTAACTCATCTTTGATTTGGACACATTTATTAAAAATAATAACTGAAAACACTATAAGTGCCACAGGGAGTAACAAGGGAATCTTAAATTTCATTCAATTTAATTCTAGGTAAGTTATTAAGTTTACTAAACTGTTGAATCCATCCATCCATCCATCCATCTTCATCCGCTTTATCCGAGGCCGGGTCACGGGTGCAGCAGCCTAAGCAAAGAGGCCCAGACCTCCCTCTCCCCAGTCACCTCCTCCAGCTTATCCGGGGGAACACCAAGGCGTTCCCAGGCCAGCCGAGAGATATAATCTCTCCAGCGTGTCTTGGGTCTGCCCCGGGGCCTCCTCCCAGTGGGACATGCCTGGAACACCTCATCCAGGAGGCGCCCAGGGGGCATCCTTGTCAGATGCCCGAACCACCTCAGCTGGCTCCTTTCAATGTGTAGCAGCAGCGGCTCTACTCTGAGCCCCTCCCGGATGGCCAAACTTCTCACCCTATCTCTAAGGGAGAGGCCAGCCACCCTTCGGAGGAAGCTCATTTCTGCCGCTTGTGTCCGCGATCTCGTTCTTTTGGTCACTACCCACAGCTCGTGGCCATAGGTGAGGGTAGGGACGTAGATCGACCGGTAAATTGAGAGCTTCGCTTTTACACTGAACTCCCTCTTCACCACAACGGACCAGTGCAGTGTCTGCATTACTGCAGCTGCAGCCCCAATCCGTCTGTCGATCTCCGGCTCCCTTCTCCCATCACTCACGAACAAGACCCCGAGATACTTGAACTCCTCCACTTGGGGCAGGAACTCATCCCCGACCCGGAGTGGGCACTCCACCCTTTTCCGGCTGAGAACCATGGCCTCAGATTTGGAGGTGCTGATCCTCATTCCCGCTGCTTCACACTCGGCTGCGAACCGTTCCAGTGCGAGCTGGAGGCCCTCACCCGATGAAGCCAACAGAACCACATCATCCGCAAAAATCAGAGATGAGATTCTGAGGCCACCAAAGCGAAAGCCCTCCACCACTTGGCTGCGCCTAGAAATCCTGTCCATAAAAATTATGAACAGAACCGGAGACAAAGGGCAGCCCTGGTGGAGCCCATCACCCACCGGGAACGAGTCCGACTTATTGCCGGCAATGTGAACCAAGCTCTTGCAACGGTTGTATAGGGATCGAATGGCCCGTAGCAATGGGCCAGACACCCCATACTCCCGCAACACCTCCCACAGGACACCCCGAGGGACACGGTCGAATGCCTTCTCCAAGTACACAAAACACATGTTGGGCAAACTCCCATGCACTCTCAAGTATCCTCGAGAGGATAAAGAGCTGGTCCAGTGTTCCGCGACCAGGACGAAAACCGCATTGTTCCTCCTGTATCCGAGGTTTGACTAGCGGACGAACTCTCCTTTCCAGCACCCTGGCATAGACTTTCCCAGGGAGGCTGAGGAGTGTGATCCCCCTGTAGTTGGAACACACCCTCCGGTCCCCTTTCTTAAAGATGGGGACCACCACCCTGGTCTGCGAGTCCACGGGTACTGCCCCTGATCTCCATGCAACATTGCAGAGGCGTGTCAACCAGGACAGCCCTACAACGTCCAGAGCCTTCAGGAACTCGGGGTGGACCTCATCAACACCAGGGGCTCTGCCACCAAGGAGTTGTTTAACTGCCTCAGTGACCTCGCCCCCGGAAATTGGCGGGTCATTCCTCCTCCCCAGACTCTGCTTCCTCCTCGGAAGACGTGTCAGTGGGATTAAGGAGGTCCTCAAAGTATTCCTTCCACCGCCTGACAATTTTCTCAGTCGACGTCAGCAGCGCTCCGCCAGCACTATACACAGTGCAGGTAGAGCACCGCTTTCCCCTCCTGAGACGCCTGACGGTTTGCCAGAATCTCTTCGAGGCAGTCCAAAAGTCTTTTTCCATGGCCTCTCCGAACTCCTCCCACACCCGAGTTTTTGCTTCAGCCACTGACCGAGCCGCATTCCGCTTGGCCTGTCAATACCTGTCGGCTGCCTCCGGAGTCCCACAGGCTAACCAAGCCCGATAGGACTCCTTCTTCAGCCTGGTGGCTCCCTTCACCTCTGGTGTCCACCATTTGGTTCGGGGATTACCACCACGGCAGGCACCAACCACCTTGCGGCCGCATCTCAATGCAGCAGCTTCGGCAATGGAGACGCTGAACATGGTCCATTCGGACTCAATGTCCCCAGTCTCCCTCGGAATGCTGTTGAAGCTCTGCCGGAGGTGTGCATTGAAGATCTCGCGGACTGGGGCCTCTGCTAGACGTTCCCAGCACACCCTCACTACACGTTTAGGTGCACCAGGTCTGTCCAGCGTCCTGGTGCCACGTGCACTTATGGACACTCTTATGTTCGAACAGGGTGTTCGTTATGGCCAAACTGTGATTAGCACAGAAGTCCAATAACAAAGCACCGCTCTAAGAAGGCTGGGTACTCCAAACTGCCACTCGGCGCATAAGCGCAGATGACAGTCAGGACCCGTTCCCCGACCCTAAGGCGCAGGGAACAAACCCTCTCATCCACCAGGAGAAACCCCAACGTACCGGCAGCAAGCCGAGGGGATGTTAGAATACCCACCCCAGCCTGCCGCCTCTCACCAGGGGCAACTCCAGACTGAGACAGAGTCCAGCCCCTCTCCAGGAGACTGGCTCCAGAGCCCAAGCCATGCGTAGAGGTGAGCCTGACTATATCTAGCCGGTACCTCTCAACGTCACACACTAAGTCAGGCTCCTTCCCTACCAGAGAGGTGACATTCCATGTCCCTATTGCCAGTCTTGGCCCACTCACATCCTGGGCCATCTGATCTCAGGAATTCGCATGATAAGGTGGGGCCAGGTTTCACAATGAACTCACCCGAAACTCTGGCTGATTGGGACCCACACCCAGTTTCACACCTTGGCTCAGGCGATTAGAGGATCATCAGGGGGTCCTTTTGTCCCTCTGAGGGGGGTTACTCCCACTAGGTTTATATCTGGGACTCTCCACCATTTGACCTTAGAACTGAAGAAGCTTCTCGGATGAGAGGTGAAACGTCTTCAAGTAACTTAAAGAAGTCCAGACGCTTTTCTTTGCAAGCTCCTTTGACTACGATGACCTGGATGACTGAGAACCTTCACAGACAAGTGTACACATTGTTTGAGCTCATACACGTGTTTTAAACAAGTCAGTTTAAAACACGTGTATGAGCTCAAACAATTGGTAAAACAAGAGGGACAATGGACCTCCTAATGATCCTCTACCCAATCACATGAGCCAAGGTGTGAAAATAGGTGTAGGTCACAATCAGCCAAGGTTTCAGTTGAGCTCATTGTGAAACCCAGCCCAACCCTATCATGTGATTTCCTGAGGTCAGATGGCCCACGATGTGAGTGAGCGTTAAGGCGCCTGGAATGGGATCCCTTCCCAGACGCCCACTGAACAATGATTGTGACCTACACCAGTTTTTACCTAATGTGATTAGGTAGAGGATCATTTGACACTAGAACTGAAGAAGCTTCTCGGATAAGAGGTAAAATGTCTTCAAGAACCTTAAAGAAGTCCAGACACTTTTCTTTTCGAGCTCGTTAGACTATTTGTGTCATTGTTCCATCTTATCTTTTAAGAGCTGTTACTTAAAAATAACACACAAAGAGAAAATAAACTTTATTTTGAATTGATCAGAAACCAGCAGTAAACACATAAAGATGAAACAGCAGAAAGATTCTGTTATCCTTTGGTAAAATTTTCATCTGGAACTGTTATATAATAAATAATGATTTTTCACACAATGAGCAAATCACAACAGTAGCCTTTATCTAAATGTTTGAGCCAAGTTGAGCTATATAGTTTGATTATAGTGACAATGTGTGATAAATAGTATAAATAACTAATAATAAATATAAACAATATAATCACCAACCTCTTTAGTTCATCGATTTACCTGTTTTTAAATCTCTGCAGTAACACAAAAAAACAAATTTCTCAGTGTTTCCCATCTTCATTTCATGGAGTTGCTCTGTCTCGATCCTGTAGATATATAAGGACACAGACAAGTTCATTAGTACAACCAAAAGGTCAAAAGTGTAATGCTAACTCGAGGCTCTGACAGGATATGCAGGTTTAACTGCAGCTTTCTTCTTTATTTTCTCATTACATTGCTTGTAACATGGTAATGCCTCCCACTGCCATCAAACAGAACAAAGTGTTACCTCAGTTAGAAAGTCATTTTCGTGACACCAGCTTTGAAAGCAGAACTTAGCATCTCTCAGACTCGCTGAGTTCTTACAGTAAACTCTGAGGATCTTCTCAGCAAAGCACACTGGGAGAAGCTTGGACACCTGACAACACGGACAGTAACATAAAAGCTGTTTTACAGAGACATCTACAGAAAGAACACATGGCTCCCCGGCCTGAAGCGGGCGATGAGGGTATGTGGCAGGGCGTGTTCTGCGATGCCGCTGCAGGTTTGGTGGTGGTGATGTGTATGGCTGGCAGCAGGAAAGCTGCAGCCGTTGAATGTACTATTACAGCAACCGTGCGATTATTGTAAGAATAAATGATGCTGCGAAGCATGAAAATGCCATTGGGTCTGCTGTGATGGTGATCTTTTTTCTTTTTTTTTAAATCTTAAGTGCACGCAAACCAGTAAATTAATTAAAACAAATACTGTTGATAAACTTTAATACAAAAATTACAATTAAAATTCTCAACAACAAAAACAACTGGTAAAAATATAATTAATATGTAAACAACTTAACAACCCCCAAAGTGTCAAAGTCACGTCACGTGACAGAGCAACACCAAAACATAAGAGGGGGGGAGAGGGAGCAAAGTGTGCCTGCTCGTCACTGAAACAGGAGCGGAGAGTCCAGCGACCTGGCTGTTTCGTCTTTGCCGAAAGCACAGCATTGCAAACGAGCAGAACTCAAAGTAAAGAATCGATCACACCAGGCTAGTATCGATCTGATACCGATGCCGACTTGTTATCGATACTATCGATATTTGGATCGATCCGCCCACCACTGCTGTCAGTCAAACTCGTGCCGTGTCTCCTGTACTGTACAGAATGCATCCAGCTTGTCAAATTTACATAAATCTTCGCTAGCAGAAGACAACAAACACAACGGTGTTGACATCAAAGCCACCTGCCGGTACTCCCTCTGTGACCAGGTTAGCAACGTGAGCTCATCCATCTTATTGGCCAAAGATTTCACGTTTCCAATGATTACAGAAGGGAGAGATGGTCTATAACGTCTCCTTCTCGGGCGATGGCACTCCCTCCTAACATGAAAAAAGTGGAAAAAAACAGACAAAAACGACCAAGACTAGCACAAGACGGTAGAACATGATTGCAGAGTCTAATTGCTAATACTTTAATTATAAAAAATTGCGAGAAAATAAAGATGAGAAAGAAAGAAACTCAGAATGAGCGGAGCTGCTGTAACAGGCTGCCACACACGGGGGTCCTGGAAGTATAATTAAGTATAACTGAGTACAAAACAAAGAAATACTTACAGAACAATCACTCAAGGATCTTCGTGTTGTGTTAACCAGTGGGTCCAATTCATCTACTGCATTTCTGTTTGGGTTCATGGATTATTTATGTCCAACTTCGTTCCGTTTTGTTTTACCAAATGTTTGAGTTCATACACGTGTTTTTAACAAGTCATATGTACTGCATTTTTCGCACTTTAAGGCGCACTTATAATCCGTTAATTTTCTCAAAAATCAACAGTTTCCCTTATAATCCGGTGCTCCTTATGTATGAATTCTGGTTATCCTTACTGATCTCGAACCGATTTTATGTGGTACACAATGCTCAAATATCTGTCAAAAAATGTTTTAGTACGACTTTGGTAAGCTACGAAGCCGTACCTCTTGATGGATTGTCGGAGCATTACGGCTGCCGTAGTCACGAGCCTTGCGGAGTAATCTGGGTCCAAAAATCCATCCCTTCAGGTCCCAAAGTCAAACGGACACTGCGGCATCACTGAGAGTTAAAAACTGTCTAAATTCTTTCATTTTTAATAAAATGATCGGCACTGCTCCTTTACCAGGTGTAACAATTAAGTTTAACTTAGGCATCCATGAAAACAGAATTTATTAAATTTAACGGAGTTAGAAGTTAGCAGGAAGTTCGTTCGCTAGTTTCCACCTAAACATGATATACCGTTGATGGGTCTGTCTGGCACAGACCCACTACTGGAACGAGACAATTCTACTACAACAGCAAAAGCAAGATGCAAGTCACCAAAGTTCTTTGTGTTACTCGTGCACGAGGTAGAGGACTGTGACGAGAGCCGTTCCTTCGCTTGACCCCAGTTGCTCTCGTCTGCTCCCTCGTAGCACTGCTCTTTATTGTGGTTACTGTTAAGGAATAAACATATATTGTTAGCGCTTATTTTCTGATTATATTGTTTTATGTATTTTAGTAATAAAGGCTTGTAAAGCAAGGCCACTTTTGACTCATAAACTAAGTGTTCAGCCAGACTGAAAAACAGGAAGTCCGTGTGCAGCTGTACCAGTATATTAATAAATAAAGGTACTGACATATAAGAAGTTGTTTGTATCGAAACTTAAAGTGTGTGACGTCTAGAGGAAGTATATAAATAATCAGGTTTCCTGCTTTTGCTTGAGACTTGGGCTGGCGTGTTTGTGTGTCTGCTCAGTCTCCATATTCCGGAATATGTCAAATTAAAGATCATTTTTTGACTTAGACCACTTTGAGCCGTGTCTTTCTTTGCTGTTGAAGAATACAAAGAACTGGATTTAATATTACATGAATATGCATAAGTTCATTAACATATGACGTCTACATGGTATACATGTGAGAAAAAAGTACCTTGTCTGTGTGTCGTGTAGGGATGTGTGTGTGTCAAGATGTGACCCTGTGAATGACTCCCTGGTGCCAGGAGTCCAGCGGTTCAGTGGGAGAAATGTTTAGTCACTCATCCAAATGACTTCTTCAGTCTGATAGTAATAATGTCTTTCTAGATTATTATCTGATATCATCTTCTAATGTTATATTTGCCAACTTGTCTACTGCAGACAGGATAGAATGAAACTTTCTGGTGTTCTCTATAGCTTAATGTTACAGTGTGCTCACACAGGTGTTGCTGCTTCAACAGCGAAGCTTGTCAATGATCACCTAAATAACACTGTCATAAATAAGAGGCTGTTACTTGGTGTTCGCTCTCTCTGCAGTATAGTATCACTTCCTGTTACAACACACTTGAGTATTTTTGTGTAACTCGTACCCAATTAAAATGTATAGAAAATGTCTTATTTACTTTCGTTTTCTACAGTTTCTCTTCCCATTTTGTTTACATGATTAAATGGCTACAAAAATATTCATCAAAAGTATCATTAAGTTGTGTCCGATTGCACAACCAGAAATGAAACCAAAAAAGTGATTATGAGGAGTAAAACTTGAGTACAAAAAAAGAAATACTTGCAGAACAATCACTCAAGGATCTTCGTGTTGTGTTCATCCAGTGTGTCCAGTTCATCTACTGCATTTTTGTTTGGGTTCATGGATTATGTATGTCCAACTTTGTTACATTTTGTTTTCCCAAATGTTTGAGCTTATACACGTGTTTTAAACAAGTCATTTGTACATTTAATGCTTGGACTCACAGCATATTCATGTATTATCATTTCTCTTTTTACATTATCCAACTCGTACTAGAGTTTGACATCAAAAAATGCACTTAAATGCACAAGCTATGGTAAATTGTTCTTTTTAATAAAGAAAATTACAATATGCATCAATTCATCAAGAGTGGTGTTAAATGAAACCTCTCCGAAGGCCTTGTCCAATGTGTAGCTGCTGAATTCTGGATTTCTAAATCTTGCGTGTCTGAGTCTGAAACCATAGGCGAGTTTAGACTCTCTTGGGGGATATTTAAGCACCACTCAGTCTCCTTACAGCACCTCTAAAAATAATTATACTAATAATAATGTGCTGATGTAGGCTCAACAATCCAGGTAAGGAAATCCCAACAAGATCATTCAGTTCGTTCTGATGTAGCCTTTTCAGTGGGAGAAATGTTTAGTCACTCATCCAAATAACTTCTTCAGTCTGATAGTAATAATGTCTTTCTAGATTATTATCTGATATCATCTTCTAATGTTATATTTGCCAACTTGTCTACTGCAGACAGGATAGAACGAAAACTTTCTGGTGTTCTCTATAGCTTAATGTTACAGTGCACTCATACAGGTGTTGCTGCTTCAACAGCAAAGCTTGTCAATGATCACCCAAATAACACTGTCATGAATAAGAGGCTGTTTGCTCTCTCTGCAGTATAATATAACTTCCTGTTACAACACACTTGAGTATTTTTGTGTAACTTATCGGCGTACCCAATTAAAACGTATAGAAAATGTCTTATTTACTTTAGTTTTCTACAGTTTCTCTTCCCATTTTGTTTACATGATTAAATGGCTACAAAAATATTCATCAAAAGTATCATTAAGTTGTGTCCGATTGCACAACCAGAAATGAAACCAAATAAGTGATTATGAGGAGTAAAACTTGAGTACAAAAAAAAGAAATACTTGCAGAACAATCACTCAAGGATCTTGTTGTGTTCATCCAGTGTGTCCAGTTCATCTACTGCATTTTTGTTTGGGTTCATGGATTATGTATGTCCAACTTTGTTACGTTTTGTTTTCCCAAATGTTTGAGCTCATACACGTGTTTTAAACAAGTCATTTGTACATTTAACCCTAACTGGTCAGAGCGGGCACGCTCCGTTTTGCATAACTATTTTTAAATCCCAGTAGCTCTGCAACCACGTAAGCTAGCGCAATAATTTTTTTTGCATATGAAACCAGAGGAGTTACATCTGATGCCATCAGCTTGTCCTAGGTCACGGTTTCCTTCCACATACAGCTTTGTAAAAACTGCATAAAAAGTGCTTGCAGCAACAAAAACATAATATTCCAGAAACACACTTTGCCGATCCGATCAGCTGTTCATAACACTTCCTTTGTTGGAATAGACGTCAGCGCTATCTCGTGTCCGCCATTACCTGCCCAAAACAAGAAGTGATGTGAAAAATGTAGGGTTTTTTGTTTTTTGTTTTTGTTTTTTAACCTTCAGGGCCTTATAAGCCTATGCTGGTGTTTTTAAAAGTTATATTTGACATTGTGCTTTTCTGTATCGTTTCTGGGATGCTTAGAACTCAAATTGCTCTGCTGGAAATAGTTTATTTTGATGCACATGCTGTTTTTTTGTAAACTTAGATTATAAGATTTATTTTTCGTTTTTCCTGCAATATATAAAAATGAGTGTATTTCAAAAATAAAACTATGAAGACACTCAAAATAAATTTCCTGTTGTTGGAAACTATTTTGTGCAACTTTTTTGTATTTACAGTTTTGAGGGATAAACCTCTTAAATTTCTCCAACTAGAAATATATATATGTAAAATAAAAGGGGGGGGGGGGGGTAATTTTTTTGTAGTTTTTTTGCACTTTTTTGCAATTTATGTAGTTACTATGGACTTAATGCATACATATTATTAAAATTTGGGCTATAACAGTTGCATCGATGTATAGCAACTTGCTCTCATACACAATATCAGCCTTAGTTTTTCTGTTTTTAACTAACTTAATTTTAACTTTGATTAGTATTTTTTTTTAATCACTGGTTTGTGTGTATGTATCTAGTATAAGGCCCTTAACAAGCACCTGTGCCACTTTAATTTTTTAAGATTTATCATGTTGCTGTAACACAAGAATTTCCCTTGCAGGAAATTCTATCGACTCCAGATAGAAATGAGCTTTAAGCTAACTCTGGTAGAATGCATCAATTGGGAACATTATGTTAATATTGTATATTTTATTTTCAAATAAAATCAATTAAATAAGTATTTAAACAGGGAAGTAGAGTGCTGGCAAAGCAGTTAAAAATATTATATTCAGAGATTCTAACAGAAGCTAATCTGAATGTTTCATTCAATAGCATGTCATGTCAGCACCACACGCTTTACTGATCCAGCACCTGGCATTCACTAGCTTTGGCCAGTAGCTCATAAGTGAACTCCAGCCACAAAACATTGGAACTTGTGAATTTTACAACAAAAAAAGGTTACACAAACACAGGGGGTCTGATACATGTGTTTTAAAGATTCTTCTGAACTTTGTGACTGCAGTGTACCTGGTTTACTAGTAAGTTGGAGCATAACCATCTAAATTGTGCCAACAGCTTCTGTGGCCGACCTGTGACACTGTGCAGCCTTCGACACAGTTATTGTAATCTTTCCATTCTTACAAAGTTTACAAAGGTTTCAATCTTCTCTGAACCTCAGCTGTGGCAATGGAGATAACAGCACATGGGCTTTATCTCTTTGAACAATAAGACTTATTACCCAAACTACTTACCCCAGTAGGGAACGCTGAAAAATCACACACAATGTGAATTGCTATAAGTGTCTATTATGTCTGATTGGTGACTGGGGTTTCATAATGAGAGCTTTTGCCACCCGGCTACATTAGGTTTTGCATTCTGCATGCTTTTTCCAATAGTAACCAGCAAGGATAAGTAGCAAAGTGAAATCTATGCAATTTTTTAAAAATATAGTATTTGTATCATATGTTATGTTCTAGGAGCTGTTACTTAAAAATAACACACAAAGAGAAAAGAAACTTTATTTTTGAATTGATCAGAAACCAGCAGTAAACAAATCTAAAGAGGAAACAGCAGAAAGATTCTGTTATCCTTTGGCAAAATTTTCATCTAGAGGCCTGTTACATAATAAATAATGATTTTTCACACAATGAGCAAATCACAACAGCAGTAGCCTTTATCTAAACCTTTGAGCCAAGTTGAGCTATATAGTTTGATTATAGTGAAGATGTGTCATAAATAGTTTATTCATCAAACCTCTTTAGTTTGCTGATTTACCCGTTTTTAAATCTCTGCAGTAACACAAAAATAACTCATTGTTTCACATCTTCATTTCATGGAGTTGCTCTGTCTCGATCCTGCAGATACAGACAAGTTCGGACAGTGTTCGGACAGTGTGCGCACCGCGGATGACGTCAGTGCGCACACTGTGTCTGAGGAGGATGTGCGGAGGTGCTTCAGGAAGGTGAACGCACGCAAAGCTACTGGTCCGGACGGGATTCCCGGCCGCGTCCTCAAGTCATGCGCGGCTCAGCTGGCTGGAGTGTTCACGCACATCTTCAACCTTTCCCTCTCTCTGTCTGTAGTCCCAGCCTGCTTCAAAATGGCCACCGTCGTGCCTGTACCCAAATCCTCCACCATCTCCTCATTGAACGACTGGCGACCTGTAGCCCTGACCCCCATTGTAAGCAAATGCTTCGAGAAGCTGGTCAGGGACTTCATCTGCTCTGCACTACCCGACTCACTGGACCCTCTACAGTTCGCATACCGCCAAAACAGGTCCACTGATGATGCCATAGCCCTGACACTACATACTGCCCTGTCACACCTGGAGAAGAGAGACACGTATGTGAGAATGCTGTTTGTAGATTACAGCTC
This sequence comes from Maylandia zebra, assembly GCF_041146795.1. NCBI lineage: Eukaryota > Metazoa > Chordata > Actinopteri > Cichliformes > Cichlidae > Maylandia > Maylandia zebra. The sequence goes on along the minus strand of NC_135186.1, from coordinate 21,868,657 downwards.
AGCATTCAATACCATCGTTCCCTCGAAGCTGGACAGGAAACTGCAGGATCTAGGACTGAGCAGCTCCCTCTGCAGCTGGATCCTTAGCTTCCTGTCTGACAGACGCCAAGTGGTCAGACTGGGCAGCATCACCTCATCCCCCGTCACACTGAACACTGGTGCTCCACAGGGGTGTGTACTGAGCCCTCTCCTGTACTCACTCTACACCTACGACTGCACGGCCACTAACAACTCCAACATCATTGTGAAGTTTGCGGACGACACTACAGTGGTGGGTCTTATCACCAACAGTGATGAGACGGCTTACAGGGAGGAGGTCAGCGCCCTGACCCACTGGTGTCAAGACAACCATCTCACCCTCAACGTCGCAAAGACAAAGGAGTTGATAGTGGACTTCCGGAGGTGCAGAGAAGTACACACCCCCATCACCATCAACGGCGCTGCTGTGGAGAGAGTGAGCAGCTTCCGGTAGGGCTGCTCAATTAATCGAATTTTAATCACGATTACGATCTGGGCTTTCAACGATCATTAAAAATGACTGAGCTGATTATTAGCCCCTCCCTCATTTATCCGCGACACCTTAAAGGCCGGTCCGTGAAAATATTGTCGGGCATAAACCGTCCGTGGCGCAAAAAAGGTTGGAGACCGCTGATTAAGAGGACCCGAGGGAAGCTCGGAAAGCTAAGCAGAAGTTATTTGGAGAGTGACTGCCGTTGGTTGAAAAGAGAGTTTAAAAAAAAACTTCATTGGTGTTGCACACTATTTTATATTATTTTTTTAAAGTCATTGTTAACCCTTTAAAGCCGGTCAGAGCAGCACGCTCCGTTTTGTGTAACTATTTTTAAATCCCTGTAGAACCTGAACCGTGTAAGCTAGCGCAATAATTTGTTTTGCATATGAAACCGGAGGAGTTGTACTTACATCTGATGCCATCAGCTTGTCCTCGGTCACGGTTTCGTTCCACATATAGCTTTGCAAAAATTGCATAAAAAGCGCTTGCAGGAACAAAAACATAATATTCCAGAAACACGCTTTGCCGTTCCTATCAGCTGTTCGTAACACTTCCCACAGTGAAATGATGCACATGCTGTTTTCTTTGCAAATTTGCAGCATAGGATTGTTTTTTGTTTTTCCTGCAGTATATAAAAATTGCTGTATCTCCAAAATAAAACTATGAAGACACTCAAAATAAATTTCCTGTGGTGGGAAACTATTTTTTGCAACTTTATTGTATTTAAAGTTTTGAGGGATAAACCTCTTAAACTTCTCCAAGTAGAAATATATGTAAACAAAACAAAAACGATTTTCAATTTTTTTTGTAGTTTATTGCACTTTTTTGCAATTTATGTAATTACTATGGACTTAATGCATACATATTATTAAAATATGGGCTATAACAGTTGTATTGATGTATAGCAACTTGAAATGCTCCCACAAATGGCACTACAGCATGTAAAAAAAAAAAAATATATAAGCTCTGGTGGACTTGGTTCTATAGTAGGTCTTAAAGGGTTAAATAAATATCGTCAAATAATCGTGATCTCAATTTCAGTGAAAATAATCGTGATTATCATTTTTGCCATAATCGAGCAGCCCTAGCTTCCGGTTCCTTGGTGTACATCTGGCTGAGGATCTTACATGGTCAGTACACACAAACAAAACAGTGAAGAAGGCGCAGCAGCGCCTCTTCTTTCTCAGGAGACTGAAAAGATTTGGCATGAGCCCCCGCATCCTCAGGACCTTCTATCACTGTGCCATTGAGAGCATCCTCACTGGATGCATCACCACCTGGTATGGCAACAGCACCGCCTACAACTGCAAAGCTCTCCAGCGAGTAGTGCGGTGCTCTGAACGGATAATTGGAGGTGAGCTTCCCTCCCTCCAAGACATCTACAGGAAGCGGTGCCTGAGGAAAGCGGGGAGGATCATCAAGGACTCCAGTCACCCCAGCCATAAACTGTTCAGACTACTTCCATCAGGAAGGAGGTTCTGCAGCATCCGGTCCCGTACCAGCAGACTGAGAGACAGCTTTTTCCACCAGGCCATCAGACTGCTGAACACTTCATAGACACCTCACCTTCACTACTGGAACTTTAACATTATGCACTCCATACTGTACAGTAATGCCACTGTTTTGCACATGTCTCACTCTGTATATTTTATATATTTTATTTATTGTTTACTCTATTTAATTTGTAAAATATGTGTACACACACACACGTAGAAAAATATTTAGTATACACATCCAGAAATGCATATACTATTATATATTGTACATATATTTATTAGTTTCAGATGTAGCCATTCTTGTATTTTGCTTGTTTACATTATTGTATTTTGCACAACTCTGTTGCTTGTGAAGCTCGCACACAAGAATTTCACTCACATGTGCTGTACCAATGTACCTGCACATGTGATGTGACAATAAAAGTGATTTAGAATTTAGATTTAGAAGTTCATTAGTACAAAAGTGTAATGTTAACTTGAGGCTCTGACAGGTTATGCAAGTTTAACTGCAGCTTTCTTGTTTATGTTCTCATCGGGGGACGACACGGGGACTCAGGGGTTGGTGGGTGTGTGGTGTGACGTGAATTAAAATAAAGTTGGTTCTGAACGTTGCTCCGTGGTCCCGCCGTGCCTTATTCACGCCACATTGGTGCCGAAACCCAGGAGGCGGCACGGCGGGTCCGTATCGGAGCCAGGGAATGGAGGAGCTGGCCCGGAGGGTGGCCGAAATGGCGGCCGCCCAGCGGGAGCAGGCGGCGGAGGTGCGTCGCCAGCAGGAAGAGCTGCAGGACCGGTCCGAGCGCCACCTGGAAAGGATTGGGGAGCTGGTGGGAGCTGGTGGCGCTGCTCTGGGCCTGGGCGCCACCCCCACAAGTGTGTCCCGAGGACAGTGAAGCGGTGGAGGAGCCGTGTGGGGCACCTCGGCAGCCGGAGGTGGTGGACGAGTCACGCGGGGGTCCGAGCCTGCCGGAGGAGGAGGAGCAGCCGGGTGAAGGGATGCTCCTGCCGGGAGCGGTGGAGGAGCCGCTCCAATCGGAGGCGGAGGACGAGGCGGGCGAGGGTCTACACCTGCCGGAGGAAGAGGAGTCGCTCCACCCAGAGGTGGACGAGGGGCTGTGCCTGCTGGAGGCGGAGGCGCAGTGCGGGGAGCCGCTCCAAACGGGAGTGGCGGAGGCGGTGGCGGAGCAGCCGTGCGAGGAGACGGAGGTCCCTGCTCCAGAGCAGCCTGCGCAGCCGGAGTTGGAGGCAGAGGAGCGGGACAGCCCCGCTAAGCCGGGGGTCGGCGGGCTGGCTAGTCCAGCCTCGCTGCCACCAGTCGATTCTGCGCGCCTGACGTCTGCCCAGCCGCCTGTGTACAGGAGCTCACGGCCATGCCTGTGGGGCCGTGTCCGCTTGCTACGCGGCCGACCTCCGGACCAGCTTCGCCGTTGCCGCTGGATGCGCGGACGGCCACCAGAATGGACGCTTCCCCGTCGCTTGGGCTGGGGCGCCGATGTTTTGGGCCGAGTCTCGCCCCAGTTCGCGGGGGGGGGGGGGGGAGTAGGTTCGGCCAGATTGCTCACCGGCCTCAATCGGGCGATAGGGGTATGTGGTGGGGCGTGGTTTGCGGTGCCGTGCGGACGCACCTGCACGGCATCCGCAATCACGCCCGCCGTGTTAAAACACGGGGATTCAGGGGTTGGTGGGTGTGTGGTGTGACGTGAATTAAAATAAAGTTGGTTCTGAACGTTGCTCCGTGGTCCCGCCGTGCCTTATTCACGCCACATTAGTATTTTATTCTATTCTGTACAGTTGTGTACTGTATTTATTCTTATTGTATTCTTATTGTATTCTAATTTTTGCCTCATAACTTTTGCACTGTCCACTTCCTGCTGTGACAAAACAAATTTCCCACGTGTGGGACTAATAAAGGTTATCTTATCTTATCTTATTAACAACTTCAAAGCAGGGGCGATTCTAGGATCAGAGCTTTGGGGGTGCTGAGCACCCAAAGAGCTGCCCAGCCAGGCAAGATAAACTTTACTCGTCACGATCAGACTTCTTCCCCGTCTCTGTCAGTCCCTGCATCCTTAAACGTCTCCAGTTGTCCCAAGTTCCCTCTGACTGTCTCCTTGGTGCATTTAAACCCCTGTTCCTCCCTGTCCTGTCGTCTGTTGTCTTTGTCAGTCATCAAAATTTTACCATCTCTGTGCAAGTCTGCAAATTTCTTTATTAAATCATAAGATTCTTAAATTCATCAAGTCTCTCTGTGCCTGGGTCCTCGTCACAAAACATGACATCACTGTTTTGTACATTTTAACACAATTTAATCCCACATTTGTGAAAGAAAAGCAAAACACTATTTTAAAAGTCTGTAACAAAACTATCAAATCGGATAAAGGTTATTTAAATGCTGCAAACGAAGAATGGATTGGAATAAAAAAAAAAAAAACATATTCTAACCTTAATTACTGGGGGAGAATAATGAATGATGCTCATAGTGAGTAAGAAGTAAACTGAGTGCATTTTTTGTCAGAGATTCACTTTCAATGTGTATGTATAATACAATACACTCAATACACAGAAAATACACAAAATACACTCCAAAAATAGTCCTTGAAATGTACAAATGTACAAAATATTGATAAAAAAAATGATGAAAATGGAGGCAACTTTGCCTATGGTACAATGTATACGATGTATGAAAAGATCTTTACTGCAGATACTAATATGGCTCTGCAGACTTTTTTATTTTATTTTAACCTATGTCGCCTCACCTTCAGGTTGGCAAATCTGTCTATCACTTTTTGGTGGTCAACTCTCTCAAGCAGTTTAACAGTTTCTGTTGTGCCGGTCACTGTTCCCTGTTTCTTCCTGACCTTTCTCCTCACGTTCCCCTCTTTCCTCTCTCCCTCTTTGGACTGACAATCATACACAAATAGATTGTATTCAATTAGATGAAAATATTACATTAATATGAAAAAAATTATTAATAAGATCACTAATAAAAAGTCCTCTCTCGGTGTACTTTCAACCAAAAGGCAAATAACCAAACCACATGTACATCTAATAAAAGATATAAATATTGAAACACTGATCCAACATTAAATTTATTGACAGATCATTTGTTCTTTCATTTTTACCTGAATGTTGTTCCTGGGTTTAATATCGGCACATGCACATATGACAAAATAAGCAGCTTCTCTCATTCCATTTCAAACAGGACAGTGGCAACAACAGTAGGCTAAAACAATTTTAAGTTTTAGATTTTAAATAGGCTGTATAAATTTCAGTGGGAGCAACAGGACGGTCAGCTAGAAAGAAACATGGTCTGACTCCAAACTAACTATATAAAGAGTAGCTGAAGGTTAAATGCAGCTAATATGTCCTGTTTTAAGCCAGGCACTTGCACCTCTGCTACGTTTCACGTCTAATGATATACTTACATATCTTACATATATGTGTTTGGTCCAAAAAAGACTCTGACAAGTTAGGATACTTATTTTAGTAGGTAATGTTTTAATGTTGCTATATAGATTATTTTGGTAGCAATCTTGTGTTTAACAGTACTTTGATACAACTCATGGCTGAAAACGAATGGTTCACCTGAAGACTCACATCATAGACAAATATTGTATTTCCTGCTATGAAGGAAGCAGGAGCTGAGAACTGTTCAGCAACTCAAGTTGGAGCTGTTAGCTCATGTAATTCAAGCATGGATGAAAAATTTATTCTGATTTTGTTCATTCCAACAGATTCAGAAGATTTTTTTTTATCACCCAAAATATGAAAAACAATAGGTAGTGAAGTTGGGTGAGAGCCCAACAAGACTCACACACCTACACTTGTCTTGCATCTTTATTTATACACTTCAGTATATTGATGTCACATGGCAAAGGAAAGATAAAACAGGAGCTTAGCTGCACGCTCTTCACTCGTGGGGAGAGAACATGCAGTTGCTGGAACTTAATCTAACAATAACAGCTTGTTTTCACAACTCATTGTGGTGTTGTGATGTGATTGTTCAGAGAGTTCATAATAGAAAGACATTTGCATAAGCAGAAATATTAAACACAATCTAACAATAACAGCTTGTTTTCACGACTCATTGTGGTGTTGTGATGTGACTGTTCAGAGAGTTCATGATAGAAAGACGTTTGCATAAGCAGAAATATTAAACACTTATCAGTATATCACTCAGTTGCATTTCATGACAATAAAACTTAAAAATCTCCTGACAATCTGGCTTCATGGATAGATAAAGTTGGATATCACCTGCATAGCAGTGAAAATGTATGCTATGTCTTCTGACGATACTGCCTAAGGGAAGCATGTATAATGTAAACAGAATTGGTCCTAGCATTGAACCCTGTATCCAATGAATCCTGAATCCATAATTAACCTTAGTGTGTGAAGAGGACTCTCCATTTACATGAGGAAATTGGAGTCTATTAGATAGATATGATATAAACCACTGCAGCGTAGTACCTGTAATACCTACAGCGTGCTCTAATCGCTCTAATAGAATATTATGGTCGACAGTATCGAAAGCTGCACTGAGGTCTAGCAGGACAAGCACAGAGATGAGTCCACTGTCAGAGGCCATAAGAAGATCATTTGTAACCTTCACTAAAGCTGTTTCTGTGCTGTGCTGAGCTCTGAAACCTGACTGAAACTCTTCAAATAAACCATTCCTCTGTACAGTACAAAATAATTACTGAAAAAATAATTTGTTGGTAGCTGTAATCAGTCTACTGCCTTTCCATTTTCTCTTTCACAACATTTTTTACTTCAGCTTTCTGAAGTTACTGTCATGGTCCTGAGCCTGCCGACTCAGTGTTTTGTTTCCTTATGCTTTTGTTCATTCCGAGTATGTATTCTGTTGTGATTTGCCATTTGTTAGGTTTCTGTTCTTTGCCTGCCTGCTCCCACTTCTCTGTGTTCCTTGTCTGTCCATGGTGTTATTGTGTCTACTCATGAGTCTGCCTGTCAAGTTCAGTGTCCTGTCTGGTTCTTTGTGTCTGTTAGTTTCCTGTTTTATTCTGAAAGTCTCTATTCAATGTCAGTGTATTTAGTTTCACCTCTCCTGTCCTGTCGTTAGGTTCATGTGTGTCAGCTGTGCTCCCATGTGTGGCCACTTCCCCTGATCATCCCTCATGTGTATTTAGTCTCTGTGTTTCATGTAATCTGTGTCGCATCGTCTGTGGTCCCACGCTCCGTGTTTCCATGCCCAGTCTTTTGTATCGCCGGCCATAGCCTTACCATAGTTTGTTCCCAGTTTAGGTTTCTGTTTAGTTACTGCTCTTGTGCTGCCCTCATTCTTGTTTGTTTCTTTCGTGATCATCAGCCACAATAAAAGGCTCGCTTTTGTTTAAGTTCACTCCCGTATCCTCACTTGTGTTTGCACCTGGGTCCACCACACACATCTCCGCACGGTCTGTCTCCACAAACCGTGACAGTTACTTTCATCCCATTTTCTTGATATGATTAAATGGCTATGAAAATATTCTCCAGAGCATCTTTAAGTTGTGTCTGATTGCACAACAAAAAAGGAAAGAAAAAACATGATGATGAGGAAGACTTGACTATAAAACAAGAAATACTTTATTTATGTTCATGCATTGGGCGTGTCCAACATTGTTCAGACTTGTTTTACCAATTGTTTAAGCTCATACATGTGTTTTAACCCTCCTCTCGTGTTAGGGTCGGCACCGACCCATTTTAAATTTCAAATGCATAAAAAAATCACATACATTTGTTTATTGTTTCAAGGCTTTTTGACTTTGTCAGGAACCTCTATTTCTACAAAATAAAACAAAAAAAAATATTTTCACTAAATTATAAAATGCCCTAGTTGAAATTATGACCTTTGTGTTGTTAGGGTCGGCTTCGACCCAGGTATAATATTATGAGTATAAAGCAATAATTAAAGCCAAAACTGAAATCATAAGTGCACTGTCAGCTAAAACACTTACAGCAAGCGCCTCTCCTAATCATATGAGCTTTAGGGGATTCTTATTTTGCATGTTTTTTGCATTATACCTGCACAAAAACAAAACAAAATAAACACGGGCATGTGAGGTGAATTCACTATTTGAGTGGCCATTTGACTTCCAGAGTGCACATTTACAATTTGCAGCATACAAAAAATGAGAAGAAGATTCACAGTGAGCTAAGTTCAGGATCATATTTTTGGTGAAAATGAAGGAGAGGACACAGAGCAGCATAGCGATTCAGATGGGCAGGTTTCTAAGGAGGAAGACAATGTGGACTATCATCCAGAAGACACAGACACATCTGATCAGAGGTGGAGGTCACTGGTGCTGAAGCTACCCCTGCTGAAAGATTCAAGTCCAAAAATGGTAAGATCTTTTGGAGCTCAGTACCTCATGATGTACATGGCAGGGCAGCTGCTGCAAATGTCATCAAAATGACCCCTGGAATCACAAGGTTTGCTCTGACCAAAGTCAGTGACATCAAGCGATGTTTTGAGATTTTTATGCCATTGTCACTAGAAAGAATCATCATTACTATGATAAACCTTGAAGGAAAAAAAAGTCCATGGCCACATGATGAGGAATACCTGGATGCTTTCATTGTTCTTGCTGGAGTGTATAGATGCTGCAATGAGGCCACTGATCGTCTATGGGATGCATTGACAGCAGAAACATTTTCTGGGCAACGATGTCACTTCACACATTTGATATCATTTTGATTCAAGAGTCCTCAGATTTGACAACAGAGAGACCAGACCGAGGTCTGACAAGCTTGCTCCCATCAGGGATGTCTGGGAGAGATGGGTGCAGCTTCTTCCACTGATGTTCATCCCAGGGCCAGAGGTGAGAGTGGATGAACGTCTTGTCCACTTTTTGAGGAAAATGCCCCTTCCGGCAATATATACCCAGTAAGCCAGGGAAAAACGGCAGAAAAATCTGGGAAGCCTGTGATGCAAAAACCAACTATGCCTGGAATGTACAGATTTTCACAGTCAAAGCCGTGAGTGGCACCCCTGAGAAGAAACAATGAAAATGTGTGGTCCTCCATATGACCACTGGACTGCAGGATCACAATATCAGCTGTGATATTTTATTTTATTTTTTACCAGATATGACCTCGGACAAGAACTTCACAAAGGAAACTGAGGTGAAGCTGTATCATTGGGAAGTGATAAAAAGCCCACAATTACCCACGGCTATAACCAAAACAAAGGAGGAGAGGACTTTTTCTTTTTTTCAGTTTATATTAAAGGTCTACTGCTGAAAAAAACAAACTTTTTTTGTCTTTTCTTGATGTAAATGTCTATGGGTCGGAATTGACCCGTAACACCATAGATGTCATTTTAGTTATTAATCTTAAAATGAAAAAAATCAATAAAACAGATTTATTTAAGGGATGTGTCCTATACCCCTCAGTAATACTCAGGTAACACAGAAACCTTTTATTTATTAATATGATTCTCTTGAGGTTAATTTTACAATTTTTTTTAATTGAAATCGAGGGGTATAGTGACAAAAAAAAGACCCAGAGGCCCACGCCAAAAGTATTAAAACCAACATTTTCATGGATAAGGAAGCCTAACAAGGTAACCAAGAGATGAGAAACAAATTGGATGATAACTTATTGTTTTTAGTATATTTTATAGCTGATTTAATTCACGGGTCAAAACCGACCCGCTAACATAAGAGATGATAACAGAAAGCTAACACGAGAGGAAGGTTAAACAAGTCATGTGTACACTTAACTTGATGCTTGGACTTACTGGGTATTTATGTATCAACATTTGTATATTTACGTCATCCTTCTCATATGAGAGTTTCATATTTTATTTGAACAAAATCAGTGGTTAATCAGTGGCTGTTGATCAATAGTCATGACAATTTGCATATTATTGATCAAGAAACTGACCTCACAGCCCATTGTTTAATCAGTAGGTTTGTTTCAGTCACTGTGCAAAGAAATCACTTGCAATACAGGGAGTGCAGAATTATTAGGCAAGTTGTATTTTTGAGGAATAATTTTACTATTGAACAACAACCATGTTCTCAATGAACCCAAAAAACTCATTAATATCAAAGCTGAATGTTTTTGGAAGTAGTTTTTAGTTTGTTTTTAGTTTTAGCTATTTTAGGGGGATATCTGTGTGTGCAGGTGACTATTACTGTGCATAATTATTAGGCAACTTAACAAAAAACAAATATATACCCATTTCAATTATTTATTTTTACCAGTGAAACCAATATAACATCTCCACATTCACAAATATACATTTCTGACAGTCAAAAACAAAACAAAAACAAATCAGCGACCAATATAGCCACCTTTCTTTGCAAGGACACTCAAAAGCCTGCCATCCATGGACTCTGTCAGTGTTTTGTTCTGTTCACCATCAACATTGCGTGCAGCAGCAACCACAGCCTCCCAGACACTGTTCAGAGAGGTGTACTGTTTTCCCTCCTTGTAAATCTCACATTTGATGATGGACCACAGGTTCTCAATGGGGTTCAGATCAGGTGAACAAGGTGGCCATGTCATTAGTTTTTCTTCTTTTATACCCTTTCTTGCCAGCCATGCTGTGGAGTACTCGGACGGGTGTGATGGAGCATTGTCCTCCATGAAAATCATGTTTTTCTTGAAGGATGCAGACTTCTTCCTGTACCACTGCTTGAAGAAGGTGTCTTCCAGAAACTGGCAGTAGGACTGGGAGTTGAGCTTGACTCCATCCTCAACCCGAAAAGGCCCCACAAGCTCATCTTTGATGATACCAGCCCAAACCAGTACTCCACCTCCACCTTGCTGGCGTCTGACTGGAGCTCTCTGCCCTTTACCAATCCAGCCACGGGCCCATCCATCTGGCCCATCAAGACTCACTCTCATTTCATCAGTCCATAAAACCTTAGAAAAATCAGTCTTGAGATATTTCTTGGCCCAGTCTTGACGTTTCAGCTTGTGTGTCTTGTTCAGTGGTGGTCGTCTTTCAGCCTTTCTTACCTTGGCCATGTCTCTGAGTATTGCACACCTTGTGCTTTTGGGCACTCCAGTGATGTTGCAGCTCTGAAATATGGCCAAACTGGTGGCAAGTGGCATCTTGGCAGCTGCACGCTTGACTTTTCTCAGTTCATGGGCAGTTATTTTGCGCCTTGGTTTTTCCACATGTTTCTTGCGACCCTGTTGACTATTTTGAATGAAACGCTTGATTGTTCGATGATCACGCTTCAGAAGCTTTGCAGTTTTGAGACTGCTGCATCCCTCTGGAAGATATCTCACTATTTTTGACTTTTCTGAGCCTGTCAAGTCCTTCTTTTGACCCATTTTGCCAAAGGAAAGGAAGTTGCCTAATAATTATGCACACCTGATATAGGGTGTTGATGTCATTAGACCACACCCCTTCTCATTACAGAGATTCACATCACCTAATATGCTTAATTGGTAGTAGGCTTTCGAGCCTATACAGCTTGGAGTAAGACAACATGCATGAAGAGGATGATGTGGACAAAATACTCATTTGCCTAATAATTCTGCACTCCCTGTATATGCTAGATGAACAGAATGAACTTTTTGGTCACCTGGATGACACCGAGACACTGATGGTTGTAGCAGTTTTTGATTTTCCATATAATATCAGCACCACACACTTTACTGATACAGCACCTGGCATTCACTAGCTCTGGCCAAGAGCTTGTAAGTGCACACCAGCCACAAAACACAGGAATATTGAAATTTTACAACAAAAACATGTTACAAAACACATGTGGTCTGATATATGTTATAAAGATTCTTCTCAACTTTGTGACTGCAGTGCACCTGGTTTGCTCGTAAGTTGGAGCACAACATCTAAAGTGTGCCAAAAGCTTTTGTGGCTGTCCTGTGACACTGTGGAGCCTCTCTTCAACACAGTTGTAATCTTTCATTTCCTACAAAGTTTACAAAGGTTTCTGGTGTCTAAACCTCAGCTGTGGCAAAAGGGCTAACAGCAAATGGACTTGATCTCTCTGAACAATAATAATTATTACCTAAACTCCACTCCTCCAAGAGCACCACTATGGACCACTGAAAAATCACATACAATGTAAATTGCTATAAATTTCTGTTAAGTCAGTTTCATAATGAGAGCTCGTGCTACCCGGCTCCATTAGGTTTTGCATTCTAGATGCTTTTTTCCAACACTAACCAGCAGGGATGAGTAGCATAGTGAAATCTATGCGATTTTTAAGAATATAGTATCTTTATAATAGTTCCCTCTTATGTTCCAAAAGCCGTTACTTTAAAATAACACACAACAAAGAGAAAAGTAACTTTATTTTGAATGGACCAGAAACCAGCAGTAAACAAATCTAAAGAGGAAACAGCAGAAAGATTCTGTTATCCTTTGGTAAATTGTCATGTAGAGACCATGTCATGTTATATAATAAATAATGATTTTTCAAATCATAGCAGTAGCCTTTATCCAAACCATTGAGCCAAGTTGAGCTATATAGTCTGATTATTGTGAAAATGTGTGATAAATAGTTTAATCATCAAACTACTTTAGTTTGTCGATTTACCTGTTTTTAATTCTCTGCAGTAACACAAAAAACCTAATTTCTCAGTGTTTCCCATCTTCATTTCATGGAGTTGCTCTGTCTCGATCCTGTAGATATAAAAGGACACAGACAAGTTCATTAGTACAACCAAAAGGTCAAAAGTGTAATGCTAACTCGAGGCTCTGACACTATATGCAGGTTTAACTGCAGCTTTCTTCTTTATGTTCTCATCACATTGCTTGTAACATGGTAATGCCTCCCACTGCCATCAAACAGAATAAAGTGTTACCTCAGTTAGAAAGTCATTTTCGTGACACCAGCTTTGAAAGCATCTCTTGGCATCTCTCAGACTCGCTGAGTTCTTACAGTAAACTCTGAGGATCTTCTCAGCAAAGCACACTGGGAGAAGCTTGGACACCTGACAACAAGGACAGTAACATAAAAGCTGTTTTACAGAGACATCTACAGAAAGAACACACAGCTCATGCAAAGACATGCAGTAGTTCTGACCTGTTCTCTGGGAATCTTGAATGCTTCAGTAGGTTTAGCCTTAGTGTAGAAATATGTTGTATTGATGGGGTCCTTGTTTTTCATCCCATAGTCCAAAGTGACAACCTACAAGAAGAGTGTGACAGACCAGCCTGTGTTGATGTTCTCATGTACATTATGACTCAGTGGAGGTTGGCAACACAATTTAGCTAAAAAAACAAAACAAAAGCCAAGATTTTAGGAAGATTTATTACTGAGTATAATTAGAATAAAAACTCACATTAATTTCAAAGTTGTCTTTTGGAATGACTTTAACCAGTTCATTTTCCAAGCTGTCCTTCATCTTCTGACAGATGGAGGAAAGAACATGTGCTGTCATTGTGTTATCATTGTTTTGCTGATCTCTTTTTATGATCACTTTTCACTCTTACTTGTATTTCTTCTTGGTCTTCTTTCTTGAGCTGAGAAAGGGAGAGAAGAGTCACATCATCTCTCTCTTTTTTAGCGCACTCACACACCACAAATATTGTAATCAACTTTATTTTTTACAGCAATAAAATAAAATGGAGGTTAAACTGAGCTAATAAGCTATTATGTAGGTGACTATGAATGACTCATTATGGATTTAAATGGTTTCAAAATGGTATCAAGATCAGCTACGATGAATTCAGCTTAACTCTGTCTCAAATATTGAGAACATCGGGCAGTACAGTGGCGTGGTGATTAGCACTGTTCCCTCACACCAAGAAGGTCCTGAGTTCAACTTTGCATCTGGCCGGGACCTTTCTGTGTGGAGTTTAATGTTCTTTTGGAGGTTTTCTCCAGGTACTCCAGCTTCCTCCCACAGTCCAATGACATGTAAGTAGTGGGGTTAGGTTAAGTGGGGAATCTAAATTACCCGCAGGTGGGTATGGTTGTCTGTCTCCCTGCATAAGCCCTGCGTCAGGCTGGCTCACTGCTTTTGGCTAGTTTTGCTTTTGGCAAGGGTCAGTGTCACTACTGGAAGACTGATGCAATACATGTTCCCTACAGAGGCTGTCCAAATCTTCCAGAATGGCACATTAATACATGCCACTGCCAGATGTTCTTCTGTGTCTTCCAGTACAGTCTCAAGAGAATGGAGGAGAATCCAGGGCATTAACAGCAGTAACTCTAGGAGAGCAGGAAAGCACCATAGAAGGTCCCGTCCAGAGCAGTATCTGCTCTTTTGCGCCACGCATTTGCCATTAAATACCAGAAATGGCAAGTCTACCACTGGAACTCTGCACTTTTCACAGATGAGAGGTGAACGCATAAGAACGGGTCACATTGGACAGCTGTGAAAGGGTCTGGAGAAGCCATGGAAAATGTGATGCTGCCTGTAACATTGTTTAGCATGACCAGTTTGAGGGTTTATAAGTGATGGTCTAGGGAGGCATATCCATGGAGAGACACACAAACCTCTACAGGTTATGCAACAGATCTTGGGTTGAAGTCCCACGCTTACAGGCCCTATGCTGGTGCATTGGGTCCTGGATTCCTCCTGGTGCATGACAATATCAGTCCTGATGTGGCGGGAGTATGCATGCAGTTCCCGGAGGAATTTCCCAGAGGACAATTTCCATTTATTTTACGGCTAGATACTAGCCTGTACAGGCCTTTGCACATCTACAGTAATTTCCTCCCTTTTTTCTAATGTAAATCTTACAGAAGCTTTTTAGTTCAAACTCTCAATGTACACCTGGTAGTCTGTTGGGATCGAGTTTGAATTATGTTCATACTATAAACGAACCTTCTCCAAAAGCCCCTTTTTATTAGTACCTAATTGGATCTACTCGCCACAGTTTTCAGGGTTTTCTATTAGGTCATAGTACCTTGTACCAGGTACTAAAATAGCGCCTGCTCAGTCAGGGTTCAAAGCGATCTGAGCAGGTACTAAAATGTGATGTGGTCAGACCTCATGCCACCAACTGACTGGTCAGTGGTGTCACTCAATGAGTCATGAGATCATCTGATGGAGCCACAGGGTCTTGGTGCAGTTGTTTTGGTCCACACCTGAGAGAAAACAATAAAAATAAACTAGCAGATGCAGCAAAATGAGTCAAATCAACCACCATGTTAGCTGCTGCCCCAGCTGTGGAGAGGTGGGGAAGAGAAGAGCAGTGATGAGAATAACAGCATTTTTCAGTAACTAGTAATCTAACTCATTACTATTTCTACTGTTAGAATGCTGTTACCGTTACTAAAAAGAAAATGCTGCACGGACACATTACTATTTGTAAACACACAGACAGTTGAAGCTGTCTACAGCTTACCTGGAGCGATGGGGGCGAAACAATTGCACAAGTGCTGCTGATTGGCTGAGAAAGAAAACTAGTAAACCATGGTAACATGACCAATTTAAGATGACATAGCAACAAGATGTCATGTGAACCCAAGACAAGCCTCAGTGTCCATTTTTGTGTGTAAAGTGAGGTATTCAGACTATATACTAATTTTTAAATTGTGTTGACAAGAACACGTAAAACCAGAGCCATGATAAAAAAAATGTTCGCATTTTTCCTGAATGCTATTGTCAAATTTACATCTAAGGACAGCGCTAGCAAGCACTCTCTGCTTATGACCAAACAAATATAAAATAAAAAACACCCCTTTCCTATTGGTGGAAAAATGTACATCTTATTTGATGCAGAACACCAGATTGTTCTGTAAATAGTTTGAAATGGCTATAAAAGAACGCCATGGCTGCAAATAGTTGCAAATAGCTATTTGCAATAACTGTCGTTTGTTTATAAATTTACAATTTATATTTACATTTCCAGTTATGATCTGTTAAACATGTTTGTGGTTGTTAGAGTAAAAAATATAACCTTTTCTAGTCAGATTTTTTTTTTTGTCTGATTTTAGATCAATTATTAATTGAGTAATTGTGTCAAAATGAAAAACTGTAAATTCAGAAATATGAGGTTTTGCTGAAAAAAATGATACTAAACGATAACAAAGCAAGATAAATAGTTTTTAAAGGTGATATGCAGAGGTAGGTGGGCCAAAAAAGCCTGGGCCAAGTTTTTGTCCCAGTCCATCCCTGATTGCACACCTTGGTTTCACCCATAAACTGGTACAGGTCTCGAGACATGATCCTCTGCAGAATCATCCTTGCTTCCTCCAGAGGAGAGGGAGTGAATTCATTTGAACAAGAACAAGGGTGGAGTATTCTTTCAATCATTTGATCTGCAGAGTAAACAGACAAAGTTAAGATCAGGTCAATTCAAGTAAACAAAAGAAACATTCACAACTTCATCAGTAATGTCATATAAAGAAAGACACACAAAAAATTGATTAACATTAATAAACAAAGCAAAATAAGCAAGCAATAAAGCAAGCAAAGCATTAGTAATACTGCAGTATTAAATAAATAAATTTACAGTTTACTATAAACTAGTAGAGACGTATCCGTCATACTGAAGAATCAACCTGACATCATGGCAAATCCTGTAATAGTCACGCCAGTCAACAGTTTTTTTTTTCACGCTGTGCATCTCCAAAGCGTGAAAAAAACAACAACAACACAAATGCAGAAGTTGCAGTAAGTTGCAATAAACTGCAGTAACAGCAGAGTGAGATTTTTTTTTCAACTTCAAACCAACATGAAAATAATCATTGGTAAGCATTTAAACAGACGTTAATTCATTTACATACATTTTTACATACATATTATATGTTTTTGTTCACTACCGAATTCTTGAATTATATAAGATTATTGGCAATGCAACGTCTGCATGTGTGTCCATTTCATGTTTTGGACAGGCAAGTTGCTCTTTTTTTGTTTGTTTTCTCTTCTGTTTTTTTTCTCCATACAGGTGATCCAGGTGTTTTGTTTGTTTTTCTTTCTTTCTTCCCCCCTTTCTCACCGTCTCTTCTCCCCTCCGTTTTTCTTTCTCTCCCTCTTTCTTTCATTCTTTCTCCCTGTCCTATCCCCCAGTCATGTCTGTCCCGTTTGTAGCAACCGAAAATAAATTCATAATTATAATAAAGGCCAATCAAATGGACCAATATGGCAAGGCCATGATGATCCACTTGGTAAAATAAATCCGCTTGGCATCTTTCTTGGCCTTAATACAACAATTCTGATGGCTAAAGATCCAAACGGGACAACAACAAAAAAAATAATTAAATTACTTACTTGACAGAACAACATCCATCTATCTATCTATCTATCTATCTATCTATCTATCTATCTATCTATCTATCTATCTATCTATCTATCTATCTATCTATCTATCTATCTATCTATCTATCTATCTATCTATCTATCTATCTATCTATCTATCTATCTATCTATCTATCTATCTTGCACTGAAAACACTTAAAATCAATGAGATAGTAGAATTATTTCAAAGTAAGACAAATCACTTGACAGAACATGTATGTATAGACATTTTAGTATTTTTTTAAAAGGAAATATGTAGAGCATGTTTTCCACTACCTGTCAGCTTTGTGTAGGCTTCCATGTCAGTTTTAGCTTTGGAGAGACAGAACGTTGTCCCTCCTGAACCTTTAGTCAGGATGTACTGATCTGCTTTCAAGAGGGCGTCTTTGATCCTGGATAAAAAAAAAGACCCAGTATATGACTTTATGGGAACTCTGTAGATGAAATAAATGTTGTCTTACAATAGAATTACACAGTTGGTACTTACATAATTTCTACACTCTTGGTTACTCTGTGCTGGTAGGCTCTTCTGTGGAGAGAGTTCCTTGTGTGGAACATGTCATACAGGTTTGCCACTTCCTGTTGAGACCATCGCCTATAGTTTAGTCACAGCCAATCAGATAATGAATTACTCATTAAAAACTGATAAAAAGCAGGGATCCACACCTTGTCTCTAGAGCAAATGTGCTTCCTCCCATTCACATCACACACCCTGGCAAACATGATGAAGCGTTGATGGTCAAAGTTGTTCCGGATGCCCAGGCGGTGGCAGTCCCTGAGATAGGAGAGAGGACATGCATCAATTTAATTACATTTATTATGGTAAACCCTCCAAAACACCTTTAAGACTTGCTGTAGATAGAAATACTGAGTTTGTCATCAACACAAGTCCCACCTGGCAAAGTAGTCGAATTTGTCCACATCAATCCCATTTTGCTTGTTTGACACAATTTCATAGAGGAAGGATTTATTCTCATCTCGACCTTCATACGGCCACTGTGGAGACGACACCAGAATTGACGTTCGTGACAGCGATGATAACGAATGGTTTCATAATATTCAGACAGTAACTGGCCAGTACCTCAGCGTCATCAATCTTTAGAGGTTTAATCATCTCCTTGATAAATGTCAGGTCAGGTGGGAGTATCAGTCCATAACGCTCCATCTCTTGTGCCAGATCACTCGCCACCACCAGATGATCAAACATCTCTAAAGAGGCATCCTCATGCTGCAAGAGATACATTATTACTGTTTATATTAAGAACAGAATTCAAATGGTTGAAAGTTTAAAATGATCAGATACAACATACAGAATCAAATTTGAGCACATGACCATCTCTTAATAGAGGTAATTAGTGTCTGTATTCCAGTTTTAACCAGAGGTTCTCAACTTTTATGAGTTTGACATGATGAGCGTGGACATAACAGTGGTATGGCTTCTTCTAGCAGAAAATGATGTTTGTTTGTTTGTGCTGATAATTGTTAACACTGTGTTGTTTCTATCATTTAGTGCCATGTGTACTTTATTTCCTCAAGATGGCATCTGACAGTGTTTTCAAATATATTTGATTTTTGTGGGTGGCCATTATGTCGCGTCTCAAAGTAGAAAATTTTTTTTTCTTACCTTCCAGTCTTTATGTTCTGGGTCTGCTTCGGGGTTGAACATTCCATCAAAAAGATGGGAAAAAGGTCCATGTCCTTCATGGAGAAACAAATGTAAAAAATAATAATAATAATTAATGCCTCCTGTTATACTTCACACACACACTGACCATTTGCCTTTTTCATTTTAAGAGGCATGTTTTATTTTACACTGGCTAGTATTATAAACTTGATGCTTTTAGAGTGAAAGACATGCAGCATTTACCCAGGTCATGACAGAGACCTGCAATTTGCACACAAAGGACGTCTCGTTCACTGATGTCGAGTTCTGGCTGTTTCAGCTTCAGAGTTTTTGCAAGTTCTCCTGCCAAGTGCCCCACCCTGTGTCACCAAAACACACACACACACACACACACACACTTCATCATGCAGCACTGAAAGAAAAGCATTACTAGTGTATCTGACTGTAAACAAGTGGACATACCCTATTGAGTGTTCAAAGCGGTTGTGCGATGCTCCTGGAAAAACGAAATAACCGCCCCCAAGCTGCTTGATGTTTCGTAGTCTCTGAAACTGAGGTGTGTCTATGATCTTGACAAGTAGTGGATGTAACTCGATGTGGCCATGGATGGGATCATTAAACACCTGTGTGAAGAGAAATGAACAAAAAATAGACAAACTTAGAGGGTTTTGGAGGACTTGGTCTCAGATTTTCGTTCAGCACTCACCTCTTGGTGAGTAAACACTGTCTCATGCTAGGTCAAATTTTCTGTCACCTTGCCTTTGACCAAGGCACTGGCAGCTGGCCAGCCTACTGACGTTATGTCTAAGGTGAGTTAAATATAAAGATTGTATTTCCCTAAAAAGATCATCAAATGATATCTTACATAGACAAATATACACATGATACACATATATTATGAATTCACATTTTTATGAAGTGCTAATCACAACAGTAAGTTAGACCACAGACCAAAGACCAAAGACCATATTATAGAAGATACTTTCATGTTACATCACCTTGTTTAAATCTTTGATGTTCAAGTGCTTCTCCATAGTGCTGTAAATGTTTAAATGACCAAAGATTACAGTTTTGCACAACATGCATTCTGGATATGAAAGGAAACAGTCAATGAATGTAATTGTAATTTTTCAATACTGGTCAAGTATGAGAACTTACCAGTTCTTCCAGTTTTTTATTGAAACTCTGACACTTCAGTTTCTCATTGTTCTCTGAATAAAGTAAACAAATAAACAACTTTTTAAGTTAAAAAATAAATCATAGAATCTATTTATAAACAAACATTTTCTAATCTTCTGACTCATCAAAGCAGCTGCCTTTAACAGATATAACAGTTGTGTTTATGCCCTTCTTTCTACATCAGAAGCCAAATATTCTTCAGAAAGGTCTTCCTAACTGTTGCATAAATGTGTGGCTCTTCTGGGTTGCTTTGCTTCCACTCTTCCGTCCAGCTCATTCCAAACCAGCTCGATGTGGTTTAAGTCTGGAGACTGTGCTGGCCACTCCATGTTGTCAAGCTTGCCTTCTTGTTCTTTTTTCCTAAGATAGATCTGTAATAGCCTGGACTTGTGTTTTGGGTCATTATCTTGCTGTAGGATGAACCCCTGACCAACTAGGTGCATACCAGAGGCCACTGCAGAATGCTATGGTAGCCATTTTGGTTCAGGATGTCTCTAAGCACACCTCCTCATCACTCATCCTAAACACAGGGACGCCACAGGCTTGTGTGCTTAGCCCCCTCCTATATTCCCTGTTCACACACGACTGTGTTGCTAAACAAGTCCAACATCATGAATGAATATTCTTTATTGTCATTGTCACAGGTACAATGAAATTGAAATGAAATTGATCATCAAGTTTGCGGATGACACCATCATAGGCCTCATCACAGACAACGATGAGACGGCCTATAGAGAGGAGGTGATGGCACTGTACGAGTGGTGTCTGGAAAATAACCTGACTCTCAACATCAGCAAAGCTAGAGAGATGATAGTGGACTACCGGAAACGACCAGTCAGAGAACACCAGCCCATCCACATCAACGGTGTCAAGGTCGAAAGGGTCAGCAGCTTCAAGTTCCTTGGAGTCAACATCACTGAGGACTTCTCCTGGACCCTTCACACAGACACTGCTATCAGGAAAGCTCGCCAGCGGCTTTACTTCCTGAGGAGGCTGAGGAAGTTTAGCATGAATGCCAACATCACATCACCTCAAATTTTTACAGGTGTGCAATTGAGAGCTTGCTGACGAGCTGCATCACAGTTTGGTACGGAAGCTGCTCTGCCAGCAGCCGTAAATCACTACAGAGGGTGGTGAAGGCAGCAGAGCACATCACTGGCACGAGGCTTCCTGCCATTCAGGACATTTATCTCCAGCGATGCCTCCGTAAAGCACACAGCATCATCAAGGACCACAGCCACCCAGCACATCAGCTGTTCTCCTTGTTACCATCTGGCAGACGTTACAGGAGTCTGTCTGCTTGGACTACAAGACTCAAAAACAGTTTTTACCACCAAGCCATACGACACCTCAACCACAACACTTAAACACACACAACACAGCACTCAGAAGCTACCCTGCAGCTTCACAAGTACTCTGTTTAATCTGCACTGGTCACTCCACTTTATTGTCATTGATATTTATATTTAAAAGTCAATACTGTAATTTTCTGCTGCTCATTCCTGTGCAATATCCCATCTGTACATATATATTTAGTCATCTTTTCTCTTTTACCATGTCTTTCTAATATTTTGCTCTTTACTATTTTTCTATTTTCTTATCATTTTTATTTTATTATATTTTCTCCTACTGTACCATGCTGCTGAGTGACTGCTGCTCGTCAAACAGATTTCATTGCAATGTTGACCCTGTGCTAACTTGCATATAGACGAAGATAGACGAACTGGCCCTGATGAGAAGCATGAACAGAGACTTTGCCTCCTCCTGTGTCTTATGTTTTACGGAGTCGTGGCTCAGTGAGGACATCCCGGACTGCGCGCTCAAGCTGGAGGGCTTTCATCTGCTGCGCGCGGACCGGCAGGCCGCTCTCTCCGGTAAAACCAAAGGTGGAGGTGTCTGCTTCTACATCAATAGTGGCTGGTGCACAGATGTAACAGTGATTGCTCAGCACTGCTCTCCCTCTCTGGAATATCTTTTTATTCACTGCAAACCGTTTTATTCTCCGCGGGAGTTTGCTTCATTCATCCTGGCCGCTGTTTACATCCCGCCAGACGCGGATGCGCGAGCAGCTCAGTGCGCACTCGCAGAGCAGATTCTCCACACGGAGCGGACATACCCGGACTCTCTCATCATTGCTCTTGGGGACTTTAACAAAGCCAATCTGAGCCATGAGCTTCCGAAATACAAGCAGTATATTAAATGCCCGACCAGAGAGGAGAGGACATTGGACCACTGCTACAGCACGATCAGCGGGGCCTATCGCGCGGTGCCGCGCGCTTCACTCGGACTTTCTGATCACGTCATGATCCACCTAATCCCCGCGTACAGACAGAGGCTGAAGCTCTCCAAACCTGTTGTGAGGACCAAAAAACTGTGGAGCAACGAGGCTGTGGAGGAGCTTCGCACGTGTTTGGAGTCTACAGACTGGGACACAATGAAGGCTGCTTCTAACAGCTTGGACGAGTTTACGGACACTGTCACCTCCTATATCCACTTCTGTGAGGACAGCATTGTGCCATCACGCACCAGGGTGAGTTATAACAATGACAAACCCTGGTTTACCCCTAAACTCAAAAAGCTGTGGCTGGAAAAGAGTAAGGCGTTCAGAAGCGGAGACAGGGACTGCTACAGAGAGGCCAAGTACAAGTTCACTAAGGAAGTGGACATTGCCAAACATCAGCACTCTGAGAAGATGCAGCAGCAGATCTCAGAGAATGACTCGGCCTCTGTGTGGAAAGGTTTTAGGAATATCACAAACTACAAGCCTAAAACCCCCCACTCCACTGATGACTTGCTCTTGGCCAACACCCTCAACGACTTCTACTGTCGTTTTGACGAGCCATCAGGCAGCCTTCACACCTCCAACGACCCCAACAATAGAGGCACTTTGGACACTCATTCCCCCACCTCTCCCCCCTCCATAGAGCCATCACCACCTTCAAACTGTTCACCTACAACACCCCCCTCCTCACCCCACACAAAAGAGGATTTCACACCACCTCCTCCGACCACAACTCTTCATATTCATGAAGCAGATGTGAGGAAGCAGTTTAAGAATCTGAATGCTCGGAAAGCTCCCGGCCCAGACGGCGTGTCTCCTGCCACCCTCAGACACTGTGCAAACGAGCTGGCCCCAGTGTTTTCTGGCATCTTCAACTCCTCACTGCAGGCATGTCATGTGCCTGCCTGCTTCAAGTCCTCTACCATAATCCCTGTCCCCAAGAAACCTAGGATCACTGGACTAAATGACTACAGACCCGTGGCTCTGACATCTGTGGTCATGAAGTCATTTGAGCGCCTAGTTCTCTCCCATCTCAAGACCCTCACGGCCCCCCTCCTGGACCCCCTGCAGTTTGCATATAGAGCCAACAGGTCTGTAGATGACGCCATCAACATGGCCCTACACTTCATCCTGCAGCATCTGGACTCCCCAGGAACCTACGCCAGGATCCTGTTTGTGGACTTCAGCTCTGCCTTCAACACCATCCTTCCAGACCATCTCCGAGGCAAGCTTTCCCAGATGAATGTGCCTGATCCCATCTGCCGGTGGATCACTGACTTCCTGACGGACAGGAAGCAGCACGTGAGGCTGGGGAAGAATGTCTCGGACTCCCGGACCATCAGCACCGGCTCCCCTCAGGGCTGTGTTCTTTCTCCTCTGCTCTTCTCCCTGTACACCAACTGCTGCACCTCCACCCACCAGTCTGTCAAGCTAATCAAGTTCGCAGATGACACCACCGTCATTGGGCTCATCTCTGACGGGGATGAGTCTGCCTACAGGAGGGAGGTTGAACGTCTGGTGTCCTGGTGCAGCCACAACAACCTGGTGCTGAATGCCCAGAAGACAGTGGAGATTATTGTGGACTTCAGGAAGCACACAGCCCCACTCCCCCCCATCATCCTGACTGACACCCCCATCACCTCTGTGGACTCATTCCGCTTCCTGGGTACCACCATCACCCAGGACCTGAAGTGGGAGCCCACCATCACCTCCGTCATCAAGAAAGCCCAGCAGAGGATGTACTTCCTGAGGCAGCTGAAGAAATTCAACCTGCCAACACGGACGATGATGCAATTCTACACTGCAATCATCGAGTCCATCCTCACCTCCTCCATCACCGTGTGGTACGCTGGAGCCACTATCAGGGACAAACAGAGACTGCAGCGTGTTGTGCGCTCTGCTGAGAAGGTGATTGGCTGCAGACTCCCATCTCTGCAGGACCTGTACACCTCCAGGACACTGCGGCATGCAGCCCGGATCTCAGCTGACCCTTCTCACCCTGGACACAGTCTGTTTGACCTGCTCCCCTCAGGCAGGAGGCTCCGGTCCATTCGCACCAGAACCTCTCGCCACAAGAACAGTTTCTTCCCCTCTGCTGTTGGACACATGAACAATAACCACTTGACTGTCCCCGCCACTAACACATGACCCTACGCTGTGTCACTGCATCATTTCATGTCTGGCACTGATCACCACCTGCACTCATGTATATATCTTTCTACGTAGCACTCTTAATTCTTATTCTCATGTATATATCTCATGTATATCTCATGCACATATCTTTCTTTCTACATAGCACTTTAATTCTTATTGTTTGCACTGAAGCACCGCAGCAAATTCCTAATGTTGTAAACCTCAACATCTGGCAATAAACCCATTCTGATTCTGATTCTGATTCTGATATGACAAATAAAACTGAAAACTGAAAACTAAAGCTAGTTAAAAAATCTTTTATTGAAAAGTTATTTCAGGTGGCATTGTATGCGTATGAAAGCTGTACATTTTCCCTCAAATCTATGTTTTGATTCAGTGTGTTAGCCCATGAGGTACTTTAAATTACACAAATAAATGTTTACAGTACTCTGTAGTCTAGTAGTTATTCAATTCAATTTTATTTATATAGCGCCATATCACAACAAAAGTCGCCTCATAGATAGATATGATACAAACCACTGCAGTGCAGTACCTGTAATACCTACAGCATGTTCTAATCGCTCTAATAGGATATTATGGTCAACAGTATCGAATGCTGCACTAAGGTCTAGCAGGACAAGCACAGAGATGAGTCCACTGTCAGAGGCCATAAGAAGATCATTTGTAACCTTCACTAAAGCTGTTTCTGTGCTGTGCTGAGCTCTGAAACCTGACTGAAACTCTTCAAATAAACCATTCCTCTGCAGATGATCTGTTAGCTGTTTGACAACTACTCTTTCAAGGATTTTTGATATGAAAGGAAGGTTGGAGATTGGCCTATAATTAGCTAAGACTGCTGGGTCTAGAGATGCTTTTTGAGTAAAGGTTTAACTACAGCCAGCTTGAAGGCCTGTGGTACATAGCCGATTATTAGAGATAGGTTGATCATATTTAAGATCGAAGAATTAATTAATGGCAGGACTTCTTTTTGTAGGAATGGGGTCTAATAGATACGTTGAAGGTTTGGAGGAAGTAATTATTGAAGTTAACTCAGAAAGATCAATTGGAGAAAAAGAGTCTAACTTAACATCAATGGTACTAAGAGTAACTGTAGATAATATTACATCTGTGGGATGATTATTGGTAATTTTTTCTCTAATGATAAAAATGTTATTTGTGAAGAAGTTCATGAAGTCATTACTAGTTAATGTTAAAGGGATTGTTGGCTCAAAAGAGCTCTGACTTTTTGTCAGCCTGGCTACAGTGCTGAAGAGAAACCTGGGGTTGTTCTTATTTTCTTCAATCAGTGATGAATAGTAAGATGTTCTGGCTTTGCGGAGGGCTTTCTTATAAAGCAGCAAACTATTTCTCCAGGCTAAATGATGATCCTCTAAATTTGTGACATGCCATTTCCTCTCCAGATTACGAGTCATCTGCTTTAGGGTACGTGTTTGAGAATTATACCACGGAGTCAGGCACTTCTGATTAGAGACCTTGGTTTTCACAGGAGCTACAGTATCCAGAGTCGTACGTAGTGAGGAGGTGAAATTATTAACAAGATAATCGACCTCTGTTGGGGTAGCGTTCAGATAGCTGCTCTGCTCTATATTGGTACAGTGCATTGAAGATGATAACAGTGGGTGGATTATATTCTGAAACTTAGTTACAGCACTTTCAGAAAGACATCTACTTTGATAAAGTCTACTCTCCACCGCTGTGTAATCAATTATTGTAAAAGTAAATGTTATCAGGAAATGATCAGACAGGAGAGGGTTTTCAGGAAACACTGTTAAATGTTCAGTTTCTATGCCATATGTTAAAACAAGATCTAGAGTGTGATTAAAGTGGTGGGTGGGTTCTTTTATATTCTGAGAGAAACCAATTGAGTCTAATAACAGATTAAATGCCATGTTGAGGCTGTCATTTTTAGCATCTACATGGATGTTAAAATCACCCACAATAATTATTTTATCTGAGCTCAGCACTAAATCAGATATAAAGTCTGAGAAATCAGACAGAAACTCTGTGTAAGGCCCAGGTGGACGATAGATGATAACAAGTAAGACTGGTTTCTGAGTTTCACAGCTGGGGTGGACGAGGCTAAGCATCAGGCTTTCAAATGAATTAAAAGTCTGTCTTGGTCTTTCATTAATAAATAGGCTGGTGTGAAAAATTGCTGCCACACCGCCCCCTCGGCCTGTGCTTCGAGGTTTCTGGTAGTTAGAATGACTCGGGGGGTGTTGATTCATTTCAACTGACATAATCATCCTGCTGCAACCAGGTTTCTGTAAGGCAGAGTAAATCAATTTGTTGATCAATTATTAAGTCATGTACTAACAGAGACTTGGAGGAGAGAGACCTAATATTTAATAATCCACATTTCACTGTTTTACTCTTTGGTTCAGATGTGGATACTGTATTGTTCTTTCTTTGTGATTGTTTATGTTTAAGTTGTTTGTTGCTGGTTTTTAGTTTGTTTTTTGTCTTTTTGGGAGCTGACAGAGTCTCTATGGAGATGGGTTTTTTTGGGGGGGTAGCAGCAAGATAAAAAAGCATTCCGATTAGTAGGTGATCTGCTCTACCACCTCAGCTCCAGCCACCTTGGCATTCTGGTTACCTTTTTCAGGCAGCACCCAAAGGACAGACAGTGTGTTAAATGTTATGTTGTAAGAGCTGTAACTTCACAGTGACACAAAACATAAGAGAAAATTAGCTTTATTTGGAATTTACCAGAAATCAGCAGCAAACGAATCAGAACAGGAAAACAGCTGAAAGATTCTAACTTTTATAGATTTTCATTGATAGACGATATGATAAATAATGAATTTTCAGATAATGACCAAATCACAACAGTACCCAAAACTGCATGTATTGAAACGAGGTGATCTATTTAGTTTGATTCTAGTGAAAACGTGCAATATGTAGTCAAAACATTACAATAAATTTTTTATTTTAGATTATCAAGAGCTTATTTCATATTGATACATGTTAAAGGAAGTAGTATCAGTTAGTCCAAATCACAAAAAAAATCATTCAATATGTAATATTTTGATAAAATTTCACATCTAGTCTAAATCATATAGTTAACATTTAAATCAAACAATGAAAAAAAAATCAAACAACATTATTTTTCTCATTCAAAACACCTATATTAAAATCTCTACTGTTGCACAAAAAAAATTGATAACTGAATCTTTGACATATTCATTCATTCATTCATTCATTTCCTGAAGTTGCTCGACCAGCGCTGGGGACTTCCTTGTTTAGATCCTGTGTTTATAAATAAAGCTTATTAGTCACACCAAGAGTCATGAAATGCAATCTCAACTCGTGCTTACACTTGCATCAGTTTGCTTATTATGTAGTAATACCTATAGATAAAGTAATACCTTATAACCATTCTCCTTGCACCAGTCATTGAAGACTTTCTTGAATTCTTCCTCTTTTGTTTTTATTTGTTCATCTGTTAGTTCCTTAGGATTCTTCCAGTAAACCCTAAGCATCTCGTCAGAAAACCAGTCTGGGAGGACACTGAACACCTGACATCAGGGACAGCAGCATAAAAATTACATATTACACAGCCAACGTTGTTTTATTGAGGTGCATTAAAAAGAACACAGCATATGGAAATCAAGGCTGTAGTTCTCACATCTGATTTGGGGATTGGTTCTCCTTTATCAGGGTTATCCTTGCGATAGAAATATGCTTTAATGAGGGGGTCATCATTTTCCATCCCATAGTCCAAAGTGACATCCTAAAATGAAATGTTGCAGAGAAGCCTGTATTCATAATATGTAAATAATGACCCAGTGGAGGTTTAAAACATATTTTAAATAAAATGAACAAAAACAACAACAAGATTTTAAGAAAAGTTTGATGAATTAATAAAACTCACAATAACTTCAAACTTGTCATCAGGAGAGCATTCACTCAGTTTACCTTCCAAATCCTCCTTAATTTTCTGAAGGATGGAAGAGACAACAGTGTGTGTTATTATTATTGTTTTCTTAATCTTGTTTAGTCTTGAGCTGTTCTCATTCTTACCTCAAGTGCTTCCTTTTTTTCTTTTTTCTTGTCCTGAGAAAGGGGGCAAGTGGGAGGGAGAAGAAAAGATTTATTTAGCACAGAAAACACAATCACATTAAACCAAATATTTAAAGATAATGTTTTTCTTAATTTCTCTGTTTTAAAAAGGATTTTTACAATAAATATTGATTTACAGCTTGGTGTTTTAGAGGATACATAGAAAATGAGTCTTGGAAGGTAGTATTGTATGACGTTCTAGTTCCCAGAGGGCTGTGTGATAAGGTAGTGTCAGAATAACACCACATGTACTGTCATCAACCTATAAGACTGATTTTGTATTGTTTTTTTCCCCTAGCAGCAGCTTGGCTATAATTAACTTGTGAGTTTTCCTTTCAACAACACACTCGCCTAGCTTCAGAAAAGGAAAATTATATTCCAAGTTTTGTTGATGAATCATGAAAGACTACAAGACTGTGTATGAGACAAGCCTGGGCATGTATGAAAGTAAGAGTCCACAGTACACTGGTATTTTTGAAAACTGAGATTTTCCATTTACTTAAAAAAAAAAAGAAGAAAATCCTGTCCACACATGCAGTTTTGAAAAAATATCTCTGTCCACATGTAAATGCAAAAAACAAAGTCAAATGCTGTCAAGAACATGCCAAATCCTAGCTGTGTAGAAATGTTGGCCAGTCTGTGTTGAATGTAGAAGCCACGTCCGAAGTTCACTCTGACACCTCTATCTTTCTAAATGGAGGGGCAGTATATGTAAGCGTGGAAAAACTGCAGTAAGTACAATTAACAGCAACAGTATCTTGTCTTTATCCACCATTGTTGAAATTAATCTCATGTCAACAATAATGTGGCGCAAAGCGTGACGTGTGGACGAAAGGCCCAAACGCATAGAAAAGCTGCGTTTTCAAAAATACCCGTTTACACATGGACGTAGACTGATATGCTCTCAGAATCATTCTCCTTGGACACCGGACATAAGGGACAGCAGCATAAAAATGATATATGGCAAAGTCGAAGTTGTTTTATGGAGAAGCATAAAAGAAGAACACAGTGCATGTAAATGAGGGTTATAGTTCTCACCTCTGGTGTTTTAGAGTTCTCCTTGTCATAAGAATATTCTTTAGTGATGGACTTCTCATTTCCCATGTTATATGTCAAAGTGACATTCTAAAATGAAATGCAACAGAGACCCTGTGTTTATATTCATATGTAAATAATAAACCAGTGGAAGTTTGAAACATATTTTAAAGGAAATTAATTAAAAAAAAAACAAGACTTTAAAAGTTTGATGAATTAATAAAACCAACATTAACTTCATCTCTGTCTTTCCCGTCCTCCTGAATGTCGTTAACCAGGTTTTTTAACCTTTCCTTTATCTCCTGAAGGATGGAGGAGAGAACATCAGTGTTGTTACTGTTGTTTTAGCTAATCTTGTTTAAAGAGCCGTTCTCATTCTTGCTTTCTTACCTCTCCTGATTTTTTCTTGAATTGGAAAAGGAGGGCAAAGAAAAGGATTTATTCATTACTGAATACACACAGAAAGCACAATTACATGAAACCACATGTTTAAAGATAATGTTTTTCTCAATTTCTCTATTTCACACAGGAGTTTTCACACCCACCACATTTGAGCTGTTCCAAAACATTCTTCAGAAAATATATATCTATAAATGTACAGCTTGGTGTTTTAGTACTTACATGAAAACGACTCTTGGAAAGTAGTATTGTATGCTTTGTAAGTTCAGGTTCTGAGTTTCCCTCCCTCCCTTCCTCCATCCATGCATCCCATTCAGTGTGAATACTGGGCTTTTAATACAGGCACATAAAAACATAACTGCATACCTTGGCTTGACCCACACAGCGGTACAGGTCCCGTTCCATGACCCTCTTTAGAATCTCTCTTGCCTGCTCCAAATCTTGTTCTTTCTTCCTTTCTTCCTCAGAGGAAGGTTCCTTCCTTCCTTCCTGGTAATGGAGTATTCTTTCAAACACATGATCTTCAGAGTAAACACAGAAATAAATTGGAAGTTAAGTCAGTTCAAACAAGATCAATTTAGTTCAGTTTCACAAATGTATCAGTAATGCCTTATAAAGTTATTTATACGAATTTATATCACAAAAAACCCAGCTGAATTATTATAGCAAACATTACTAAATATAATGTAACAGAGTAAAGCCCATCTGCAGACAACAGTAGTTTAAATCAATATACAGTTAAATTAATTTAAAAGTGTCAGTCAAAAGAAACAGTCCTATTTGAGTGTTGTCCGTAATCTTTTACAATTTGTATTTGGAGATGGTTTATCTGAAATAAACTGAATGAGAAAAATAAATACAATTAAAATAAAATTTAAAAAAAGTGTATGGATAAACAATTTATAATTTATACACAACACAGATTGAAGCCACTACCTGTCAGCTTTGTGTATGCCTCCATGTCACCATTTGCCTGGGAGATATTTAGCATCTCCCCTTTTGAACTTTTAATTTTGAAGTCTGGATGGTCATCTACTAGTATGAGGGCATCTTTGAGCCTAGATAAAATGACGCAACATATGACTTCAGGGGCACAACTTCAGACAAGCTAAATGTTGTGTAGTATTGAAAATGGAACTCTAGGTACTCACATAATTTCTACTGCCATTTTTATCTTGTGCTGGCAGGCTCTTCTGTGGATCGAGAGCCTTTGCTGGAATATGTCATACAGGTTTGCAGATTCCTGTTGACAGCCATAGTTTAGTTATAGCTACTCAGATTAATTTTTCCTTAAAAATAAATGTTAAAAAAGCAAAAGTCAATACCTTGTCTCTAGAGCAAATGTGCTTAGTTTTTTTCCTATCCTCCTCCACATCACACACCCTGGCAAACATGACGAAGCGCTGATGGTCAAAGCTGTTCGGAATGCCCAGGTGGTGGCAATCCCTGAGATGGGAGAGAGGAAATATGCAAATAAAAAAAGAAAATAAATTTTAACAAAACCTAAAAAAAAAAACCCTCATCAACTTATGGTAAACTCTTCAAAGAACCACGAAGTGTGCTACAAATAGTAAATCATAAAACTAACGAGTTGAAAGCAGAAAACAGTATAAAGTAGTTTTGCGCATTGCATCAAAATATGAATATTTCTTTTGTAAAGCAAGATTTACCTGGCAAAGTAGTCAAACTTGTCAACATCAATCCCGGTGTTCTTGTTTGACACAATTTCATAGAGAAAGGATTTTTTCTCTTCTCGACCTTTATATGGCCACTGTGGAGACAAAGCCAAAAGACAAACATTAGACACTAAGACTGAAGAAGTCACTTGAATGAGTGATGAAACGTTCCTCCCACTGAAAACGCTATGCCCAGATGAGCAGAATCAACTTTTTGGGATTTTCTTGGCTGAATGATTGAGCATGCATCAAGACATTAGACACTGACTTCTGTAGGAAAGATAATACTTAATTCACCCAATTGACCAGTACCTTCTTGGAAGCATCATTGTTCTGATGTTCATTATCCTGAGCTGCATCATTCTGAGGTTTTTCATCCTGAGGTTTCTTAATCATTTCTTCAATAAACACCAGGTCAGTTCCATCTTCATCTACTTTCAGTCCATATTTCTTCATCACTTCTTTTAAGCCATTTTGATCCAGTAGGTGTTTAAACATTTCAATAGAGGCCTTCTCATGCTGAAAGAATACACAGGTGGATGCTTTAGTGGCGACAGGTTAAAATGGAAAAAAAAGCAAGCATGCAAACCTTATTTTTATTGCACGTTTAAAAAACAGCATCAATTTGCTTTACAAAGCCAATGTACAATATCTGAATTAAAAGCAATACAAAATGAAAAAGCCAAAAACAAGCAAACGAAAGAGCCCTTCATAAAATAAAATAACTTTACCAAGTGATCCCTTTCAGACATCATATCCCCTCATATCCCTCTATTATTGTGGACAAGACAATCATACTAAATTTTGAAGTTAGTGCATAGATTTAGTATCTAAAGTACATTTAACATATATGTTACTCTATTCCTTTGTTAAGACAAGAGTGGTTGTTGGTTGATCAGCATTAATGACAATTTGCATATTAATGGCCATTGTTCATCAGTGGGCTAGTTTCAGTCATTATGCAAGTGTACTGTTTATAAAGTTGGGGACACCCGCACTCAAACTGAAATTTTGAATTCTAGCATTAGAACACTTTTTTTTTTTTTTTTTTTGCTTTCCTCTTGCTTTTCTCATGTCTTACTGCTTAATCTTCATCATCCTTTGTCCACTATATCTACTATTCCTTCTCTCCACATTTCCAAACCATCTCAACCTTGCTTCCATTTGTCACTCGGGTTCAGTGGCCTCTGAAGCGATTACTGCCTAGAACAC
The DNA here is from genome assembly GCF_041146795.1 of Maylandia zebra. Classification (NCBI taxonomy): domain Eukaryota; kingdom Metazoa; phylum Chordata; class Actinopteri; order Cichliformes; family Cichlidae; genus Maylandia; species Maylandia zebra. Next base: position 21,835,851 of record NC_135186.1, on the reverse strand, counting down.
AGATCATCTGTTTTTATCTACCCATAAGTAGTTTGCACTCAGAACAACTACAAAAATACAGAGTTGTAACTAAAAATCAAACAAGATCTCCCAAGAACTGTTGCTGATGACCTTGTTGGTAATGTTTTAAGTGACCTATGCACTAAACCTACTACTACAATTATTACCAAGGGACTGAATGACACTGTATTAATTCAGAGTACGGTAGTCTGAATGCTGGTAAATTTTTCCCCAACTTAAGAGACTCAAGAGTCTGGGTGATTGTATCAGACCACAGTATCTTGTTTTATTTTTTGTTGTTTTGTTTAATTTTTGTTGCAATCACTGGACTACAAGAAGGACAGTGGTACATAGGGTTCAGAATTGATAAGAATTTAGCGATTCCATTTCCATTATCAATATCACTTATTGATTCGATTCCTTCTTGATTCTCAATTCTCATTTGCTCATTGTCACCAGCATCTCTAAGCAGCATACCAAAGACATTAACTTCGTGCAAATTAATTACATGGTCAAATGTTTGTGAATGTTGGAGGTATTTCCCCTCTTTGTTGGGATCAGTGTTGGGGTCATCAAATCTGCAATTGAGATTTTCAAAACTGCACATCATGTCTTTAGCATCTTATGTTCTTTTTAAAATGATTTATTTTAGTATTTTTAAAATTTTGGCATTGCAGTGTGTTATTGGTCATGGCTAAGAAAATACTGTTGAACTGAAGAAATGTACTTAAGTTTTTAAATTTAGCAGTACTACATGTGATTGAGGCAAACAGTAGCCTCAATTTTTTTACATTCTGCAAACTTCTTTGGGTTTACAGTGTAGCTATAATTTTACATTTGACATATATTTACTCTGTATGGATTTCTCGTTGGGCCTGCTAGAGTTTTTGCAGTGAATAGAATAACAGCTTATAATGTGAATTTTTTGAGTAGTCAGTTGGACCAGAAATGCCACAATATAAATTCTAGTCATTTCCATTAACTGGTAAGTGATAAGAAAAGATTTGATTTGAGTTAAACCCAACAACAACCACCCTACACCCTTAAGAGCATCCTTACACCACAGGGCCCAGACAAAGGTGGCTGAGATACCCTGAGAGTGAGAGTAGGTACTCTGATTTTATTTTTCAGTTCAGGATTTGACTCAAATACAGACTAGACACCAAATAAAACCATGTCTTCCATAAATTATGATCAATTCAGTTTTGTTTGGCATCAAATCACAAGAGTCACCTCAAAGTGCTTTATATTGTAAGGTAAAAATACTACAATAATATAGAGAAAACCCCATCAACCACATCTTTTTATGCCTAGTGTGTCATATTTGATAGAAACAGTTTTTTGAGTTTTTGAGCCTTCTACCATCGTCGGTGTGATTTTTTCTCTCTCTGAGAACACATTTTAAGTAATTAAAAAAAGACAGATGTAGGAAATACAATGGAAGTCACATCTGAAAATTGAAATGTACTTAATATCTTTTTTTAAAAATTGTCAAATGTATCAATAAACTCTCCATTTAAAAAAAATAAATTGAATTTTCTGGAAATAATATCGTATTTAAGGTTTTAAGGGGTTGACAGGAAGAAATCGCTGGCAGAACGAGGCTCAGGGAAGGGCAGCCATCTGCTGCAACCAGTTTTGGCGTGAGGGGAGGAAGACAGGGCAAAAGAGAGCAAGAACCATTAATAGTAATGATTAAATGCAGATTGGTGTATTAACACATAGTGAGTGAAAAAAGTTCAGTGAAGAAGATATTCTTCATTCATGGGAAGCCCCAGCAGCCTAGCTTTATTGCAGCAGATGCAGGGTCACCTAAACCAGCCCTAACTATAGAGCATATAGTTAGCGTTTGATCAGATGACCCTGCATCCTCTCTTAATTTATAGACAGAGGGTGATTAAGGAAGATAGACAGCTAGGAGAAACAAAATAAAGGTGCAGACAATCAAGACAATCACAGGGGAAGTAAAACTCAAAGCAAGGCAGAAGAGATACTATTACCTATCAATTTAACTATTATAATAAAACAAGAAATAACACAGAGAAAAGACACACACCAAAACAAGACACAACAAGAACACCAGAGAGGCACGAATAACAAAGTTGAGATAAAATGGACACTCGCCATAATAATGGAAAAATACCAAAAGATTATCAACATACTAGAACAATAAAGGTAACAAACACAAATCTAATTATAATGAAACAAAAAAAATCTTAGCCGTAAACACTGAAAAGCAGGAAAAAGGTAAATAGAAACTCAGACATGATTATATTAACGAAGGGATCAAAATTCCAAAATATTACAGAAACTAAGAACCATAGCACCGGGAAACATAGTTCTTCAAAGTTTAAAACCAGTTGCCTCTAAAGCTCAGATCGCTTTTTAATTTAATTATTTAAATTTGTATATATGTTCCAACTATTATTTCAAACTCTTACCCTCCATTCTTCTTTGCCTTTTTTGTCTCTTTTGATTGCATCCATAAACATCCCATCAAAAAAATGAGAAAAGGGCCCATGTCCTTTATATGACAAAATAAACATATGATATGAACAACAGGGTGATTTGTGATAACTTCTTAAATGTTGATCCTGTTAAATACATGGATTTTATTTTCTGCTTTCATTTAAGACTTTGTTAGTCCTAGCCACATCAGTGGTCAAAGTCAACATAGTACTTGACATGGGAATGGTTTCATTTGACTTTCATGTTTAATAACACCCTATGATGACTATCTGCAACATAATACTTATGCTATAAAAAGTATGTGTATTACTTACCTAGGTCATGACAAAGACCGGCAATCTGCACACAGAGAACATCTTGGTCACTGATGAGTGATTTCTTCAACTCATCTAACCTCTCCAACTTCTCAAACTTCTCCACATCCTTAGGCTTAAACCTTTGCAACATCTTCAAATCCTCAGGATTCAACTTCTCCAAACCCTCAGACTTGGAGTTCTGCAATTTCTTCAACTTCTCCAACTTCGTAAAACCAAGGTTCTCCAACTCTACCAATTTCTTTAAATCCTCCAACTCCTCAGCCTTCAACTTCTCCAAATCCTCAGGCTTCGAATTCTGCAATTTCTTCAACTTCTCCAAATCCTCAGGCATCAACTCCTGCAGCTCCTTCAAATCCTGAGGCGTCAAGTTCTGCAATTTCTTCAACTGTTCCAACTCCAAAGGCTTCAACTTCTTCAACTCCTTCAACTCCTTCAACTCCTCCAGTGGCTTGATCTGCTCCAACTGCTTCACCTTCAGAGCTTTTGCAAGCTCACCTGCTAAATGTGCCACCCTTTACAGTAAAATGTAGGACACACACTTTTTAGAACGTTGGCTTAATTGTTTTCAGTTGGTACAGTACTACACTGCTAAAAATAGTAAAAAAAATCTGATGTCAAGTATATAAAGTTGATAAAGCAGTCTGTCCCTTGAATTGGATTTTTATTATAATTAGGTGTAAATGTGTGCAAACCAGTGGACATACCCAATCGAGTGTTCAAAGCGATTGTGAGATGCTCCTGGATAAACAAAATAAATCCCCCCAAGTTGCTTGATGTTTCGTAGTCTCTGGAATTGAGGGGTGTCTATGATTTTGACAAGAAGTGGATGTAACTCGATGTGGCCATGGATGGGATCATTAAACACCTTAGTGAATAAAAAGAACAAGGCATAACATTACAACAAGACAAAAAAGAATTAGACTATTTCCAACTCTTACCCAAGAACAGGTAGCAGGTCTCAGTCTTTTTATATTTAATTCAGTGTTTTTTAAACAGTGGCAAGTAAGCATTGAGGCTGATGCTAGGCTAATGTTCTTGTAGGATCATGCCTTCTACTGTGGCAATGGCAACTTGTTTGAATAAAAATAAGGTATTTTCCCACGAGGAAATCTAACTGATATTTTGTCCTTGTCCTTTTGAATATTTTTGATACTGTAAGCATTGAGGCTGATGCTCTCATGGAGTCCTTTAGTGCTGCAGGCAGGCAAGGTGTTCAAATAGCACAACTTCAGTTTTTTTTTATTTCTATATGATGAACTCTGCCTTATTAAGTGATAAGAACAAGTAATCTGTTGTCCTGTAATCATTATGACGCTATAATTTGAGATACAATAAATAAAATACGTTTTTTTGTATAAAGTATCGGTATCGGATCAGTATCGTCGATACCACCCTGAATATTACTTGGTATCGGATCGGAAAGGAAATCAGTGGTATCGCACATCACTACAAAACACAACAGAAGTGCTCCAGGACGCTAGGCGCAATGTTGAGCTTTTGTTACCTAGTGGCTACACAAGCCAGGAAGTACCAACGACCGGATTTGGTGTGTGGTAGTAACAGGTAAATGAACATTTTTTTTTAAATTATTTGAATATATATGAGTGCTTGTGTATAAAGACACAAACAATACACATATGCTTTCAATTGTGTAATTTAAGTGATCTAGGTAGCTCTGTTTTGGAAGTTCAGTTAATGCTAGAAATGTGTTTTGGAGTTTGTACGTGCTGTGTCTCAAGGGGCCACCGTATATATTTACAAATAAACATTGTCAGAGGATTTTTATGAAATATAATATAATCAAGTATAATCAAGTGTGCTTTATTTTCTAGTGTTCATATATTTTCACATAACCGAGTCTATTTGTTAACACAAACGCAATGCATTCTTTTTTAGTGTCTGTGATGTCAGATAAGCATGATAAACTTCTGTATTCTTTACCCCAGTCTGAAAGGTCAATTAAGTTGAGATAATGTCTAACCTCTCCTCCTGTAACTGAAAAGAGGAAGCACTATGTAATCAGTTTCTTACCCTATAAATAAAGGAACAAGGCATGCATTCGGTGTGTGTTTTTGCTCAGAGGCACACACCCATGCGCATGTTTTAAAACTCTCTGAATTGGTCTGCAGTGTCTTATTTCTCTTACTTGTGAAAAATGTCAAAACCCCTGACAAACATATATAAATAAAACCATGTTTTTTTTTTTACATTAGTAATTCCTTTTGTAGATAATTTTATATTGTTGTTAATAATTAAATTAAAGCAACAAAAACCTGAAGAACCGGTTGGGAGCCGAGCTGAAAGAGCCGGTTCTCTAAAAAGAGCCAGAAATCCCATCCCTAGTAATCTGGGTCCAAAACACCGCCGGCTTCATATCCCAAAGTCAAACGAACACTGCAGCATCACTGAGAGTTAAAAACGGTTTATATCAGGGGTCGACAACCTTTCTGATGATAAGTACCATCTAAAATTTCCAGGGATGTCAATGTGACATATGATTGCATTAGCAATAAATTTAATAACGCTCTATATTAACAGTTACACACTATATAGAACAACTTTATAGAACTATAGTTGTTCGCAGATGTTGGCAGGTATAAGCGAATAGTTATCAGCTATTTTGAAACAAAAAAGACACTTTTTATCCATAACAAGAACACTATAACAGCAAATGAACTGTACAACAGAAAATGCAAATGCTGATGATTCAGGATTTCAGGATGTTAGTAGGGCACTTTGAGCTCTTGTTGCCAAAATTGGGACCACATTTAATGAGCTAAAATAGTTATTTTACTATTTACATATCATTGTATATTCAGTACCACTGCATGTTTTGAGCTACGAACAAACTTGTTGCCAAATGCAGTGGTCTGATTGGTCAGATCTGAAAATAACCAAATTCATCCACCTAAGCGCATTTGGTGTCCAAAAAATATCCATTCACAGACTCCTTTTCTTGGAAAATGAAGCAAGTACAAAATGGGGTACTTGGACAGAAAACTCAAATACAAAAACATATTTCAATATATCGAGTTTTTTGGGGAAAATTAACCGTCACTAATCCGACTGAAGTGTAGTTAAAAGGCTTTAGCATACTCATCTTGAACAAAAAACTATATACAATATAGAAATATGAAAACAAATAAAATATAAAATTTAAAAAATAATTCTTATATGAGTCCCCCCAACCCAGCACCTGCTTCATAATATCATGACTTATGTTACTGTTTAAGTGTGTGTTAATTACCTTGGCCATGGTGATGAACTTCAGTCTGCACAAAAAGGATGTCTCTGTTGCTGATGTCAAGTTCTGACTGCTATGTACATCAAGCTCTCCTCCTTATATTAACATGTATTTGGTGTTTATGCTCCTCCCCTCTGTCTTCTGTCTTTCTATTTGTGTATGTGTATCTATGGGTGTGGTGCTCACATCACTGACTACTTACCTGTGCATAGGACAGACCCAGTGTTGCCAACTTAGTGACTTTGTTGCTATATTTAGCGAGTTTTCAGACTCCCTTAGCGACTTTTTTTTTTCTAAAAAGCGACTAGCAACAAATCTGGCGACTTTTTCTGGTGTTATTGGAGACTTATTTATGACGACTTTTTGATGTGAAAGCGGGTATCGCTTTTACTCTCAACAAGCAGCGGGTGCCGCCCGTTCCAAAGCGCTCACGGGCGGAGGATAGTCCTCCCCCAGCTGCTATCAGGGCAGAAGATGTTCACGCCTATGCATCCGAACTGCAAATGAATCGCGCATGAGCGAAGCCGCTGCTCCCGCACTGACTGTAACGCAGTCAGTTTACTGTTATGCTGTTTTGTGGATCACGAGGTTTAAAACTACTTATAAACACACACACACACACACACACACACACACACACACACACACACAAAGTAACTCAATTAATCTGTAGTTCTAAATAAACTCTAAATGCATTTAGGACATTTTTTACTCACTTTATGTCTCTTCCACAATGTTATTTCTCTCTCCAACTACATAGGTTACAATTATATCAGCGTGACCAATTATTCAAATTAGGCGATGACATAATTTAGCGACTTTTAGGACAGCCAATAGCAGTTTTCCTTACTGAGGAGTTGGCAACACTGGACAGACCTTCCCAAAGTGTGGGGCCCGCAGAGCCATTGCAGGAAAAAAAAAACCCAAAAAACAATGCTTGGACACTGCTAGCACGGGGCGCCTCCACAAATGCAAATCAGAAGATGAAGCATAGCTGAATATGTTTCCAAACCAACTTCATTCTAAGCCAAACACTAGAAAATATGGTGAAGCATATCTGCCCTTTGGTTTCACCTGCACAAGTGCCAAGGTAGGTCTCCCCTGCAGAATTGGTTTTCCCTTCATCAGGAGCACGCACTGGGCTCTTCAAATCACGGACAAACAGTATCCCACAATCTTCAGGATAAGAGCGAGATGCTTATTGAAGCTTTTGTTTAGAAAACCCGCCTCCTTTTCAAACAAATGAATGGAATGATATTTTGTAACTCCTCTTCTTTTCTCTTTTTTCTAAACTGAGGACCTGCTGGCTCTGAACTTTTCTTGTCCATCTTTCATTGGTTTTAATTTTGCACTACAGTATGAACACCCATCCCTCAACCCGAGGATCACCACAACATAACCTAATAGACCTACACCTTAGCTCACAGAATTACTTTGTCTAGGGTGCATTTCTGAGATTTCACACAACCCAGGATTCAAATCATGAATACATAATGGGCTTGGATTTACAACATTATGATGAAATGTGCTCTATTTGGAAGCAGCCCCCCCCCCCCCCCTCCCCTTTCGACGGGTTGTGTGAGACTTTAAATCATCAAACTGTAAATTATAAAATTTAAATTGTTATTGATCCCTTTACCTCAGTCCTAAAGTGTATATTTATTTTCTTACTCTTCTTATATTTACTGTTTGTTTACTTGCACTGCTGTAACTGGAGCCTCGTCGTCTTGTCTCTCTATATACTGGACTGTATATGGCGGAGATGACAATAAAGATTACTTTGACTTCGGCAGCAAGCAGGCGCATCAAGGGCTCTTCCGCTCACTTTTTGCGTAAGGAATTTCGAAAAAAAACATCAGTGCAAATTATAAGTCTGTATCATAATGTCCGCTTTTTTCGTGTTTGTTGGTTTGTTTTTATTTTGCGAGTTGGTTATTAGATGCTGCTCCAGCCGGTCAGAGAATTCCCAGCCGCCCCCTCCTCCCTGCGCCGCAAGCAGCAGGCGCACCTCGCAAACAAAGGGCGCCCTTACTCCCAGCAAATGGGCGATAGAAAACCGATCGGTGCGTATGTCATTCCCAATATGCGCTGACTGACGCCGATGCCCGTGATGTCGCCCCCCACCACGATGCCGCCCCGGGCAACCGCCCGTGTCGCCCGTATCTAAAACCGCTACTGAGTAATACTGACAACAAAATATAGTCTCCAGTGTAAAATCTTACAGCATTTCAACTTAATCTGTATTCAACAATACAAAATAATCACTTTAAAAATAAGAAATTATTGGTCATTGTAATCATTCTACTGCCCACCCCGGTGTTGAAAGAATGCCTCCCAAATTTTCTTTCAGTCAATTATTTACTTTAGTTTCCTGAAGTTCTTTTTATTCCTTCTTTGCTTACATGATTACATGGCTTTAAAAATATTGTACAGAGTATCATTATGTTGTAGCTGATGGCACAACAAGAAAGGAAAGTGAAAACATGATGATGAGGAAGACTGAGTATAAAACAAGAAATACTTGTGGAACAATCACTCAAGGTTCTTGTGTTGTGTTCATCCTGTGTGTCCAGTTTTTCTGCTGCTTTGTTTTTAGTTCATGGATTAGGTATGTCCAACATTGTTCAATTATGTTTTTCCAAATGTTCGATCCCATACATGTGTTTTTAAGCAAGTCCCCTGTATCTATGCTTAGTGTGTATATACATTTTTTTAACATTAGCATTCTCAGATGAGAGTTTTACATCTCATTTGAGAAACACATTTGAGGCCAATATATGATTGTTTTTCTTTTCTTTGCCTTTTATGCAAATTAAATCTCTCTCAAGGTCTTATCAAGAGTGTTGATACTAAATTATAGATTCTTAAATCATCTGCGTCTGATAGAACAGGGGGAGGACAAACCACTGGCAGAGGCGGAGCAGGGCCAGGTGACGCGAAGACAGAGGGAGACAAAGATCAAACTAACAAAAACTAATCTGGGAACAAACTAAACACAAGGTATGTGGAGCAAGAAAAAAGCTGGATCATGAAAACCTGAGACCTAAAACCATGAGGGAAGATGAACAGACGATCTGACAACTGGCAGAGATAGACAGGGCGACTAAATACACAGTGTATAATGAGGAGATGAGAAACAGGAGCTGACAAAGTTATTAAAAAACAAGTCAGTTTCCTGTAAACTGCTAAAATCCTCTTTTAAATTGAACTTGTCCAGGGAGACACTTAAGATAAAAAACTTAAGAAACCCTTTTTGTTTTTGGCCTTTAAACAAGACCAAGCCCTGTGTCACAGGCAGTGTTGGGCAAGTTACTTTGAAAAAGTAATTAATTGTTGTTACTAGTTACTTCTTCAAAAAAGTAACTGAGTTAGTAACTGAGTTACAAGAAAAGTAATTAATTACTTGAAAAGTAACTATTGCGTTACTTAAAAAGAAGTGTTTAACCCTCTGGGGTCCAGGGTATAATTGTCCATTTTTTAACTACTTTTGATTTTACCTCTACATTTCACCTTAAAAACTATTTATTTTTTCTTGTTTGGTATCATACTTTTCAGCACAACCTCATGTGTCCGAATTTACAGTCATGTTTTCATTTTGACATACTGTATTAACACAAATTTGAGTAGAAAGTTATATTTTTTTACTGTAACAACCACAAACATGTTTACTGAATCACATTTCATAACTTTAATAATAATAATAATAATGGATTGGATTTATATAGCGCTTTTCAAGGCACCCAAAGCGCTTTACAATGCCATTATTCATTCACTCTCACATTCACACACTGGTGGAGGCAGCTACGGTTGTAGCCACAGCTGCCCTGGAGCAGACTGACAGAAGCGAGGCTGCCATATCGCGCCATCGGCCCCCGGGCCGATTTAAATATATATTTAAATATATATTTACATGTAAATATAAATTGTCAATTTTAAAATCCTATGCAAAAGTTCTGCAAACAGCAAAGTTATTTGCAGCCATTTACCTTTTACCCTTTTTTTTTTATAACCATTTGAAATTATTTACAGAACAATCAGCTGTTCTGCATTCAGTAAGATGCCACGCAAACTATTTGTGCCACTCCAAAAAAATATTTTTGTCCACTATAAAGGAGAACATCACAAGCCTGATACCTGCAGACAGCAGTCACCTCATTGTTCTGACACACAACACGAAACTATCCACAACACTACACACTAACTACACAAGACAACACATTAACTACACACTCCAAACACGCTAAACGTCACAAATCTCTCACATCTCCAAACTCGCTCTCTCTCTTTTTCTGCTGTCTTTCTCTCTCTTTCTCTCTCTCTCTCGCCATCACTCCTAAAACTTCCCCCTCTTCCTAAACAACCAAATGTCATGTTGCCTTATAATTTTTTTGATTGGTCGACATAGTACATTTTTCCATCAACACGAAAGTGCTGTTTTTTGGTTTTTTGGTCATAAACAGAGAGTGCTTGCTAGCGCTCCCCTTAGACAGTAAACACGATGAAACTATTCAGGAAAAAACATGGGGTATATATTGTTTATCATGAATCTGGTTTTACATGGCCTATCAACACAATTTAAAACTGATATATATCACCTTGTTACTTTGTCATCTTGAAGTGGTCATGTGATTGGCTTACCACGACTGCTTTATTCTTCCTCAGTCAAACAGCAGCACTCGTGCGATTGTTTTGCCCCCTGAGCTCCGGGTGTTGTGCCAAAAAGTGATCATCTGCCAGAAAGTGATTGCCATCTGCAGCAGCGCACGCAGCTGCTTAAAGTTGTAGTGCCCAGATTGCTTACAGCTACTTCTGTGCAACTTATATACGGTGCGTAAAGCTGAAGACAGCTTCAACTGTCTGTTTGTTGAAAAATAGTAACACGGCCGCCATGCATTTTCGTGTTAGTAACGGTAACGGCGTTATAACAATAGAAATAGTAATTAGTTAGTTTACTCATTACTGAAAAAAGTAACGCCGTTAGTAACGCCGTTACTTGTAACACCGTTATTCCCTTCACTGGTCACAGGTAGTAGTGGTCAGGCAACTTGATGATTTCCCTGTTGCCATTTTTTCTCCCTTACATTGTCTTAAAGCTTAAATGGGATTTTTGAGTAGTAAGGAAAACAGCTTCTTCAAAGCAGTTCCTATTAAAACGGTTAGTGTGTTTTGGAATTCCGCTTAGGACTACAATGTGTTTAATAATTTTAAAAGAATTTGCATTACATATGGTTCACTTTTAAAAGTATCCTGTTTAATTGTGAAGAGCTCATGATTGTAAGCAGAAGTGAATATAGCTGTGATTGGTAGCTACTATGAGAGAAGATATGACAAAAAGTACAAGATGTTTATTCAAGTGTGTGAACAGGACTATCTCCTTGACAGTCTGTGAGAAGTTGTGAACATCTGTGGTTGAAATTCACCATGAAGCTTCTCACTTTTTTTTTCGCTCAAAGGCCCGCACCTTCTTGAAGATGTCCGCTCATCACTCTGCTTTCCTTCACACATAACTCATGATCTAGTCCCATTTCGGAAGGTGCCATATTGTTCCAGATCGTTTTCCAATAACTTCATTTGACTCTCTCAACGGATCAAAGGATCAGGAATTTTTCATAACGAGTAACTTAAACCATGCAGCAGTGTTTCAATGACTAACCTTGTATTGTGGATAGAATATCTCCGTTGTTCTCCTGACTTTAGTAAGTTTGGTCCGTTTTCAGCATCTTTTTCTTGCCATGCAATTACATTCGTCTCTTCACATTGGGGACACTCACCTTAACTTTTGAGGGGAAAAAATGTACTCTTCATCCTCCAGTTTCACTGTGCTAATTTATTTATATTATTCTAACCATAGTTCATGTAGCATACCATTATATATGGAGAACCACAAGAGCCATGCGCATCTAAATAAAAATCCTAACCTGTGCTTAAATATGCCAGTTGGCCCAACTTCAGTAACCCTTCAGTTTTCACTGTTGTTTAGTGTTCTGTCTTCATTCATGTCCAATGTGATAGCAGAGCTGCATGTTTTAATTTTTAAGAAATGCCTCAGTCACAACATAACATAATCCCGTTTCTTATACATGCGTGGATGTTAAACTTTTTTGTTACAACTGGTAGAGCAGCCACAATGATCATCTTATTAAAAATGAAAGAATTCAGACAGTTTTTAACTCTCAGTGATGCTGCAGTGTTTGCTTGAGGTTTTTTTTAGACAGAAGACAATTATTTAAGTTAAAAAAAAAAAAAACAGCTGGCGTGTCTCTCTGCTTGTTTAGGAGACTCAAACAAATAAAGTGTCACAAGGAACAGAGTCAGGCGTAGACCAGCTGAATTCAGAATGAAAGTCACAAGTTTATTTACAATAACACCAGGTGAAACTATAAATAGTGCGGGGATAGGGATTTTCAGGGCTCCAGGGAAGGGAAGGAAATGGGGTCCAAAACACACACTCCATGCTCTGGCTCACCACACTCCACTCAGACACTCATGCTCTGCTCCATTTCGCTACACTTCTGAGAAAAAACATCGGGAAACAGAGCCAGGTCCAGAGAATTGAGGTTACTCAACGATCCAGCGAAGAAGTCCACTGAACTACGATCTTACAACCTACAATGCAATATAGTCTGTTTTAATTACCTTGGCTATGGCGATTGAACAGTCTTCATGTGTCATCAAGTTCCTCTCTCTATATACTGGTATATTTGTTTAGTGTTTTACCATTCTCCTCCACCCCTTGCTCTCATCCTGTTTTTCTGTCTCTCTGTTTTTAGATGTGGCACTTTCACTCCTCTCGATTGCCCAATTCCACATTGTTACATTACTGCTGTGACACCTGTGTGTAGGATTATTATTTATTTTCAATCAAATATTTATAATCCTGTTATTAGAAATAATTGTGAATGTATTAGAAAGGAAAACCTATGACCAAAAAAATGACATCAAACACCCGAGTCTCGGGACTCAAAATAGGTTTGGAAAAATAATAAAAGGCCTTAATTTTTCTGGCTTAAATATATCAAAAATGCATCAGTGCACATTGGCTGGCTTACAAATCCAGTTGCCTTTATCATATTTCTACAGGCCTAGTACGAACATAATAAACAATCTTAAGAAAAGGCTTTTTGTACTTTTAAGTTTATTTTCCTCTAGTCTCAGCTTGCTCAGCTACTAGCCTCCCTCTTTCAGTATTCTGTAACCTTTTCTTAGCCTTTGAAAAAAACAAAAAACAATAGACAGTAGGCAATATGGCAAAAGTATCCAGTGATCTGTCCAGCTTTGAAAAGCCTAGGTCAGAATAGTAAACATGGTTATTTGAATTGCAATAGTTAGCTCAAATATAAAAAGCAAAAAATGACTTGAATATTATTTAATACCAATAATGTTGCACTGCAAACACTGTTGGCAATTTTAGCTTGGTGAGGACAGCCTATATAACAATGGAGGTGTATATAAAATGTTAGGCTGGCTTTTAGCATCATTACGTGGACCAACTAGCACCTCCTGTCAAGACATACTCTCCTGGTCCAACAGGGTAGACTTACTCTCGGAATGGTTTCACTCTACAGGTAAAACCAATCCCAAAAGAATCCTCAGCTGTGGGATCACTCTCAGGGCTTTTTGTCGATTCAGGGTCTGTTGACTTAAAGGCATTTTTTTTACAAAAACTGTCCTATTGCTGTAGCATCAGCAAGAATTTTAAGTCAGGAATTTTAAGTCAGGCTCCTCACTTTCGCTGATCAGCTTTCACACAGTGGCACACAGTGCCTCAGCTATGCTCAAATCCCTCCATATTGTGGCATATTATTATTTCGCCTTTTGTGCCCTTCGAACACAACTAAATGCAACCCGTTAGATTGAGCAGTAAACCAAGTCAGTAAGTTCCAGAAATGTCAGCAACTTTTTCATAAAGTTTGCGTTCATAGAACACAGTTTTCGGTAAGTGCAAAAAAGAAGCATTCGGCAAAATGCAGATTTTGCAAAGTCTCCTTGACCGAGACAGCCGGGACTACCTCAACCTTCACCAGGCACCTGGAGTGCAAACACCCTCAAAGGTAAGCTAGCCAGTAGCCATCTTTCCATCTTCAAACTCTTTCCAACCTCAGATGACCAGGTCATGTTTATGTAATATTGTTATTTATAATGTGTTCTTCGCGCGGTATAAATTATTTAGGGACAGATTGTTTGCAACTGTCTCTGCAGACTTAACTTTTCTTGTGAAGATTGTAACTAACGTTCCATGCTAAGTACAGGTAGCTACCGCTAGCAGAGGCTATCAGCTACTTAAACAGTTTTCACTAACTTTAGGTATTTTGGCGTATTCATTGAGCAGAAATATATCGAAACCATTTCAGTGAGCAATTTAAGGGCTGGTATGGTGTGATTTGTTATCGACTTTAATGGGCATATTTATGTGGTTGCTGACTCGTAAGGAAGGACAGGTGTTTCAAGAGTGTCCCTATAACATTGCTAGGCTAACTGTGGCATTCTTGACAGTGAAGCCCAGATCAGAGCGGTCTATGGCTCTGGTCCATATAGCACGGATGGCAAAACTGAGTCCTAAAGTGTCACGGCTGAGGAGGCGAGCCGTGTGGTGTGGAGGAAGGAGGACCCAAGATGCAAGCAGTGGATGAAAATGCTAGTGAAGTTTATTTACAAGTTGGTGTAGTGGCAAACGAGCAGTGGGGCATGACAAAATAACTGAAGACACCTAAACTGGGAGAACTAAAATAACAGACCTAGGAGCATACGACAAAGGGATGCGAGATAGAAAAAGAGCAGGACACCGAGGACCACAGAGTAATGCCGAGGACCACAGAGTAATGCAGACTGACGCAGACAAACCGGCAACAGGCAGGAGAACACACAGGGCTTAAATACACACACCAGTAATCAGCGGATGAGCGACACGAGGGCAACACAGCTGGGAGGAATCAGAGCTGACGGGACAGGGGAAACGTAAACTGAACACACTCACATCAGACAGAGACCTTCACAATAAAACAGGAAACTCAGACACGTGGAACCAAACAAGACACAGAACTAAACAGACAGATTCACAAACAGACGGGTGACACCATAGACAGACGCAGACTCAGAGGCAGACTGAATATAACACATAGAACTCAAACAATAATAATCATCATCATAATAAACTAGAAAATGATAATAAACTAAAAGCGCTGGGTCACCGACCCAGGACCATGACATAAAGTTCTAAAATCGAACTTAAAGATCTTTGACTATGACTATCTTTGACTGATTCAACAAAATTATCATGTTTGATGTGGTTATCACTAGGGGTGCAACGATATTCGTATCGATATTGAACCGTTCGATACAGTGCTTTCGGTTCGGTACGCATATGTATCGAACAATACAACATTTGTAATTTATTTTATCAACTTTCCTTCTGACGATGCTGTCTGTGTGCTCAGTGAATCTGCGTTCGACTACTCCGCCTAGGCTGCACTGTCGAGCGCAGATCCACTGAGCGCTCCACACAGACAGCATAGTCAGAAGGAAGAGCGCAGGGCAAGCTAGCGAGACAGAAGTTAAGCTCTCCTTGCAACATGGCAAATTGAACCTCCCCCACCCTCATTCAGATCTGGCGTTTGGAATTATATTGGTTTTCATGTGACGTATGACCCTGAAGGTAAGCGCGTCATGGACTAAAGTAAAACAGTATGTTGGATGTGCCACGCAATGCTCAATTACATGGGTGGGAGCTAGTGTGTTAGCGCAGTTAGCTCGTTAACGTGTTGGCCGTCTAGCCCCATGCACGGGGCTATCAGGGGTAGCTCGTTAACGGAGATTTGCCGTGTTGTGGCGTTAAGGTCATTTTAACGAGGTTAACCTGAAAGCACTAGTGGGAACACAACGAATATGACTGCACATTTACGCCGACAGCATCCTAGTGCAAAGACAAAAACAACAAGCATGCATGCTACAAACTTTACCCGAGTCATTTAGCCAGCCGTTAGCACATGATTCTCCTTCTTATGGGGTATGTTTAATATGCTGCTGAGAATATAGCCCAGAAGAAGCGGATAGTATAGCTTTTATTTTGGAAAGAACCATTTCTCTGTAATAAACTCTCTTTTCCAAAGATGAGTGATTCCTCAATCAGATACAGGGCTCGCAAAATCGCTAACCCGACGTCCTGGGGCTAGCGATTTTTCCAGTCGGGCTACCAAAATCTATCTCTGCCCTGCCCGTCGGGCTATCGTAGGAAGGAAAAATATATGTCAATGCTTTTGCATTCTTTCGGAAATGTAGCTGGGTAATTATGTCATTGGCATTGGTGAGCCACTGTCAATATGTGACATATTGAAATCGCGTTTGAATTTGCGCTTGTTTTTTTGCTTTCACTTTGCAATCGCGTGAACTGTGTATAGAGAGCGACAGTACTGATTGGTGAGTGATGATAATTTGTGCACCAATTCCTCTGACATTGTCTTATTAATCGTTAGCTTACTACGCAAACATGACAAGTGAAATCTCCCGCAGCAAGCTTAAACATGTGAGAGGTTGATCGCGCAGAGAATCGCTGACCGTTATGTGCGTGTGTAAAAGCAGCAGGATATATATTTTAGTTCTGCTGAGCCAAATAAGACAGGTCAGGGTGAAGAAGTGACAGCCAAAGAAAAGCTTACCGCAAAATGGAAAAGTTATGACAAATCAGACTATAAGGCCAAAAGAAAGTGCAGCTTTATGGTTTCATGGACAAAATAATTTCTGTGGCTGCGATATGATGAGCTAAATAACCAGGGGTGCACATAAGTGGTCCGCAGGTGCGCATTCGCTGTCAAAATAAAAAACACGCACAAGGGTTAGGGTTAAATTTAAAAACTGTACTTTTGAGTTAAAATATATATTTATAATTTTAATAAATGACAAATTAAAAAGGCATGAACATTTTATTTTGTATCGAAAAAATATCGAACCGTGACACCAAAGTATCGAACCGAACCGAACCGTGAATTTTGTGTATCGTTGCACCCCTAGTTATCACGGTTTAGGTGTTTTCTACTATGTTGCCCTACTGAACCAGTCTAGTGTGTAGGGGCTACTATAGCATGTCATTATTAGACACAGTTATTTTGTATTGGTGTAACTTCAGACTTTATTGAGTAGTTCGTTTCTTGTCAATACAACTGTGTCTGATAGCTGACTGACATGAGGAGGCTTAATGCAATATGCAAAGTTAATGCACAGACATTTAGTCTTTTGTAGATTTCATTCAACTGTTTTTCTGTTCTTGTTATTTAAGGTCTTGCAACCCTGAACACTCCAGTATTCTCATTATTACTAGTTGTGCCTAATGATCTATAAATGTGTCACACTGGATTGGATTAGGTTATTTTGTATGCAAAGACTTGCCCTCATTGATAGGTTTAAAATTACTGTGCTTTGATCACAGAGGTAGACAGAGATGCACTGGCAGCACCAACAGAAGAAGACACAGAATTATCAGATAGTGACTCAGCGCCACCCCCAAAACAACATCTTCTTTCACGCTACAAAGCATTTAGGTTGCAACGCAGCACAAGCCAGGACTCAAGCACTGATGCACAAATAAGCAAGTACCTAGACAGCATAAATGACCGTGACTGTGATGAACTCACCTTTTGGTCAAAAAACAAAGAGCGTTTCACCAGTCTACACAGTGTTGCCTTGAAGGTCCTCTCTGTCCCTGCCTCTTTGCCCCAGTCGACAACGAATATGACTGCACATTTACGCCGACATCATCCTAGTGCAAAGACAAGTGGAAGCAGAAAAAAAAACAAGCAAGCATGCTACTAACTTTAGCCGAGTCATTTAGACAGCTGTTTAATATGCTGCTGAGAATATAGCCCAGAAGAAGCGGATAGTATAGCTTTTATTTTGGAAAGAGACATTTCTCTGTAATAAACTCTCTTTTCCAAAGATGAGTGATTCCTCAATCAGATACAGGGCTTGCAATATCGCTAGCCCAACGTCCCGGGGCTAGCGATTTTTCCAGTCGGGCTACCAAAATCTATCTCTGCCCTGCCCGTCGGCCTGTCGTAGGAAGGAAAAATATACGTCAATGCTTTTGCATTCTTTCGGAAATGTAGCTGGGTAATTATGTCATTGGCATCGGTGAGCCACTGTCAATATGTGACATATTGAAGTCGCGTTTGAATTTGCGCTTGTTTTTTGCTTTCACTTTGCAATCGCGCACTGTGTATAGAGAGCGACAGCACTGATTGGTGAGTGGTGATAATTTGTGCACCAATTCCTCTGACATCGTCTTATCAATCTTTAGCTTACTATGCAAACATGACAAGTGAAATCTCCCGCAGCTTAAACATGTGAGAGGTTGATCGCGCAGAGAATCGCTGAGCGTTATGTGAGTGCGTGTGTAAAAGCAGCAGGATATATATTGTAGCGGGTCAGGGCTGTTCGGGGTTCTGTTTGTACAGTTATGTTTTGTTTATGTTGCCATAGTGACGGGTGACGCCCTCTCGCTGCGACGGTGTGTCCTTCCGGGGTCAGAGGGCGCCCTGTGTGTTGTTGTTGTTGCTGTGCTGTTGCCGCGCTGAGCAGTTAGCTAGCGGCAGTGTTCTTCTGCAGATGTCAATAAATGGCTGTGCTCCCTGGCTAGCTCACGGGAAGCAAGACCAAACGATACCTCCGTCTCCTCCTTGTCTGAGCTCGCCACATTGGTGTCAGAAGTGGGATGATGGTGGCACCCCATGTTCTGACCCGAGTGACCTTTCCCCCGCCGGTCGTGAGCGGCCAGTGCGCCAAAAGAAGGCACCTGGACATTTGCAGGACTTTGTGTGGCGTAATGGGGTCGTCGGGGACGACTGACCCCTTAGGTGGGGGCTATGTAGCGGGTCAGGGCTGTTCGGGGTTCTGTTTGTACAGTTATGTTTTGTCTATGTTGCCATAGTGACGGGTGACGCCCTCTCACTGCGACGGTGTGTCCTTCCGGGGTCAGAGGGCGCCCTGTGTGGTGTTGTTGTTGTTGCTGTGCTGTTGCTGCGCTGAGCAGTTAGCTAGCGGCAGTGTTCTTCTGCAGATGTCAATAAACGGCTGTGCTCCCTGGCTAGCTCACGGGAAGCAAGACCAAACGATACCTCCGTCTCCTCCTTGTCTGAGCTCGCCACAATATTTTAGTTCTGCTGAGCCAAATAAGACAGGTCAGGGTGAAGAAGTGACAGCCAAAGAAAAGCTTACCACAAAACGGAAAAGTTATGACAAATCAGACTATAAGGCAAAAAGAAAGTGCAGCTTTATGGTTTCATGGACAAAAGAATTTCTGTGGCTGCAATATCACAAGCGAAATAACCAGGGCTGCACATAAGTGGTCCGCAGGTGCGCATTCGCTGTCAAAATAAAAAACGGGCACAAGATAAGAAGTTGCAACGCGTGTTTACATACATAAGATTTTCAGGAGGAGGACAGACATTTGTTTAGAACTCTTAAAGATGTCGAAGAAGCAAGCTCCTTTAAGCAATTACTGTGATGTTCCTCCACCTCCAAAGAAATGTCAGAAGGAGTCCGAACCACAAAAGAAGCATGTATTCTCGGAAAAGTAGTTGCAGGAGGTGAGCTGGCTTCAAACAAATGGTGAACGCACAGAGATGTGGTGCGGAATGTGCCGTGAAAATTTAATAAATGACAAATTAAAAAGGCATGAACATTTTTTTTGTATCGAAAAAATATCGAACCGTGACACCAAAGTATCGAACCGAACCGTGAATTTTGTGTATTGTTGCACCCCTAATATATATATATATACACACACACACATACATACATACATACATACACACACACACACACACACACACACACACACACACACACACACACACACACACTAGTGATTAAATAAAGAAAATCTTAAATAGGAATGTGAGGGGGGGAGGGGGGGCAGATGGGATATTGCGCAGGAATGAGCAGCAGTACAAACTAAACAGTACAAAAGTTTTTGTTTTTTGTGGCAGTTGTTACAGTAGTGCACTTTTTTTTAAATATAAATATCAATAAAGTGGAGTGACTAGTGCAAATTATACAGAGTACTTGTGAAGCTGCAGGGTAGCTCCTGAGTGCGTCCTGTGGAGTGTGTGTGTGTGTGTGTGTTTAAGTGTTGCGATTGAGGTGTCGTATGGCTTGATGGTAGAAACTGTTTTTTTAAGTCTTGTAGTCCGAGCAGACAGACTCCTGTAACGTCTGCCAGATGGTAACAAGGAGAACAGCTGATGATGCTGTGTGCTTTACGGAGGCATCGCTGAAGATAAAGATAAAGCTGCTGACCCTTTCGACCTTGACACCGTTGTTGTGGATGGGCTGGTGTTCCCTGACTGGTCGTTTCCGGTAGTCCACTATCATTTCTCTAGTTTTGCTGATGTTGAGAGTCAGGTTATTTTCCAGACACCACTCGTACAGTGCCATCACCTCCTCTCTATAGGCCGTCTCATCATTGCCTGTGATGAGGCCTATGATTGTGTCATCCGCAAACTTGATGATGATGTTGGACACGTGTTTAGCAACACAGTCGTGTGTGAACAGGGAATATAGGAGGGGGCTAAGCACACAAGCCTGTGGCGTACCTGTGTATAGGATGAGTGATGAGGAGGTGTGCTTACCAACTCTCACCACCTGGGGCCTGTTTGTGAGGAAGTTTAGAATCCATCTGCAGATCGGTGTTCCCAGCCCAAAGTCGACGAGCTTCGTGGCAAGTTTTGAGGGGATGATGGTGTGAAATGCCGAGCTGTAGTCGATGAAGAGCATCCTTGCATATGTATTCCCTTTCTCCAGGTGAGTGAGGGTGGTGTGCGTTGCCAGGGCGATGGCATCCTCTGTGGCTCTGTTTGTTCGATAGGCAAACTGAAGAGGGTCCAGTGTGTCAGGGAGGGAGGAGCAGATGTGACCTTTGACCAGCCGCTCCAGGCACTTCATGATGACGGATGTCAGTGCAACAGGACGGTAGTCATTCAGACAGGAGACCACTGATTTTTTGGGAATGGGAATGATGGTGGATGCTTTGAGGGACGTGGGGACAACTGACTTCCTCAGGGAGATGTTGAAGATGTTGGTGAACACCTCTGCCAGCTGGTCGGCACACACTCTGAGAAGCCGGCCTGGGATGCCGTCTGGTCCTGGAGCTTTGTGAGGATTGACCTTTTTAAAATTCCATCTCACAGCTTCTGTTTTCAGAGTTAAAGTTACAGCTTCCCTGTCCTCCTGAGGGTAGAGGATGTTGTCTCTGTTGTCTGCGTCAAAACGAGCATAGAAGTTGTTGAGCTCATCTGCGAGAGATGCAGTGGGCTGAACACTGCCTGTGTTGTCCTTCTTGTAGTCAGTGATGCAGCGCAGTCCATTCCACAGTCGCTTGGTGTCAAAGCTGTGGTAGCTGGACTCCATTTTGTCCCTGTAGTCCTTTCTGGCCTTTTTTATGGACTTTCAGAGGTCATACCTGGCTGCTTTACATGCATCAGCATCCCCGGAGTTAAAGGCAGAGGTCCGCACTTTTAGCTTGGCGTGAACGTCTTTATTTACCCAGGGTTTCTGATTTGGATATATGCGGACAGTGGTTTTTGTGATGGTATCATCCATGCACTTTCCAATATATCCAATGACAGAGTCTGTGAGTTCATTGATGTTGCCATCAGCTGCATCCACAAATATCTGCCAGTCAGTTGTGTCAAAGCAGTCCTGCAGGACCTCCTCAGCCTCACTGTCCCATTTGTAAATAACCCTGGAAGCTGGGTTTTTCCTGTTTTAGTCTTTGAATGGAGTGTAACAGTGGTCCAGTGTTTGATTACCTCTTGTGGGGAAGGAGATGTGCTGATAGTATTTGGGGAGAACCTTCTTCATGTTCTTCAAGTGTCATGTTATCTCATCAACTGCCAGAGAGAGTACACACACACACACACACACACACACACACCCTACAAACTCTGTGTGTGTGTAGGTTATCTTGCGTGTTGAAAGGGAGCAAATAGGGAAAATGGATTTGAATGTGGAAACATTTACATGTGTACTTTGAAACCCAAATATATAGTCAATACCCAGCATTTTGCATTTAACCAAATAAATGAAAGCGTAAGACACTGAGTTTGTGGAACAACTTTGGATCACAGCCCTACATGATTCTCTGAAATTATTTCCAATGCAAACAAAACTTATTTAGAAATGAATGTGTGTTTCAACATACCTTTTTGGCCCAACACGAAACAAACCAGAAAGCAATTAAAGAAATCAACAAAACAAAATCTAATCAACAAAAAAAGACAAAAGGTGTGTTCAAATAGTTCATTTTTTTCATTACTAAATAAGACAGGTAACCTGTGTGGTAGCCATTGTAAGAGCTGTTCCAATTCTCCAAATAATAAAGAAAGGACCTTTGGTGCTTCCTTTGTTGTATTTTTACAGTGATATCATTATATAGGTATTTGTAGTACTTTCTACAGTGGGCCTGTGAGGTCAAATGCACTGCAACTTAAGGAAGAACCAACAAATAGAAAAATGCTGCTTGTTTCGTCCCCTGGCTAGTCTAGGGGGTTGAAGGGACGAACATAAAGGTGGATAGAGAAGGAGGAGCCAAGATGGTAAGTGTAGAAGGTTTATTTAGTGCTGGTGATGAGATTTGGAGTTCAGACTGAGGTATAACGTCAGGGAGAGCCAAGGCCAACATAACAAACAAAACATCCCTGATGTAGAAATAAAAGAAACTTACTTAACTCAGAAACCAGTCTTACTTGTTATCATCTATCGTCCACCTCGGCCTTATACAGAGTTTCTGTCTGATTTCTCAGACTTTATATCTAATTTAGTTCTGAGCTCAGATAAAATAATTATTGTGGGTGATTTTAACATCCATGTAGATGCTAAAAATGACATCCTCAACATGGCATTTAATCTGTTATTAGACTCAATTGGTTTCTCTCAAAATGTAAAAGAACCCACCCACCACTTAAATCACACTCTAGATCTTGTTTTAACATATGGCATAGAAACTGAACATTTAACAGTGTTTCCTGAAAACCCTCTCCTGTCTGATCATTTCCTGATAACATTTACAATAATTGATTACACAGCGGTGGAGAGTAGACTTTATCAAAGTAGATGTCTTTCTGAAAGCGCTGTAACTAAGTTTAAGAATATAATCCACCCACTGTTATCATCTTCAATGCCCTGTACCAACACAGAGCAGAGCAGCTATCTGAACGCTACCCCAACAGAGGTCGATTATCTTGTTAATAATTTCACCTCCTCACTACGTACGACTCTGGATACTGTAGCTCCTGTGAAAACCAAGGTCTCTAATCAGAAGTACCTGACTCCGTGGTATAATTCTCAAACACGTACCCTAAAGCAGATGACTCGTAATCTGGAGAGGAAATGGCGTGTCACAAATTTAGAGGATCATCATTTAGCCTGGATAAATAGTTTGCTGCTTTATAAGAAAGCCCTCCGGAAAGCCAGAACATCTTACTATTCGTCACTGATTGAAGAAAATAAGAACAACCCCAGGTTTCTCTTCAGCACTGTAGCCAGGCTGACAAAAAGTCAGAGCTCTATTGAGCCAACCATCCCTTTAACGTTAACTAGTAATGACTTCATGAACTTCTTCACAAATAAAATTTTTATCATTAGAGAAAAAATTACCAATAATCATCCCACAGATGTAATATTATCTACAGCTACTCTTAGTACCATTGATGTTAAGTTAGACTCTTTTTCTCCAATTGGTCTTTCTGAGTTAACTTCAATAATTACTTCCTCCAAACCATCAACGTGTCTTTTAGACCCCATTCCTACAAAACTGCTCAAAGAAGTCCTGCCATTAATTAATGCTTCAATCTTAAATATGATCAACCTATCTCTAATAATCGGCTATGTACCACAGGCCTTCAAGCTGGCTGTAGTTAAACCTTTACTCAAAAAGCCATCTCTAGACCCAGCAGTCTTAGCTAATTATAGGCCAATCTCCAACCTTCCTTTCATATCAAAAATCCTTGAAAGAGTAGTTGTCAAACAGCTAACAGATCATCTGCAGAGGAATGGTTTATTTGAAGAGTTTCAGTCAGGTTTCAGAGCTCATCACAGCACAAAAACAGCTTTAGTGAAGGTTACAAATGATCTTCTTATGGCCTCTGACAGTGGACTCATCTCTGTGCTTGTCCTGCTAGACCTCAGTGCAGCATTCGATACCGTCGACCATAATATCCTATTAGAGCGATTAGAACATGCTGTAGGTATTACAGGTACTGCACTGCAGTGGTTTGTATCATATCTATCTAATAGACTCCAATTTGTACATGTAAATGGAGAGTCCTCTTCACACACTGAGGTTAATTATGGAGTTCCACAGGGTTCAGTGCTAGGACCAATTCTGTTTACATTATACATGCTTCCCTTAGGCAGCATCATTAGAAGACATAGCATACATTTTCACTGCTATGCAGATGACACCCAGCTCTATCTGTCCATGAAGCCAGATAACACACACACCAATTAGTTAAACTGCAGGAATGTCTTAAAGACATAAAGACCTGGATGGCCGCTAACTTTCTGCTTCTTCATTCAGATAAAACTGAGGTTATTGTACTTGGCCCTGAAAAGCTTAGAAATATGGTATCTAACCAGATTCTTACCCTGGACTGCATTACCTTGGCCTCCAGTAACGCTGTGAGGAACCTTGGAGTCATTTTTGACCAGGATGTCCTTCAACGCACATATTAAACAAATATGTAAGAGTGCATTCTTCCATTTGCGCAACATCTCTAAAAGTAGAAATATCCTGTCTCAGAGTGACGCTGAAAAACTAGTTCATGCTTTTATTACTTCCAGGCTGGACTACTGTAATTCATTATTATCAGGATGTCCAAAAAACTCACTGAAAAGCCTTCAGCTAATCCAAAATGCTGCAGCAAGAGTACTGACAGGGACTAGAAAGAGAGAGCATATTTCTCCTGTTTTGGCTTCCCTTCATTGGCTCCCTGTTAAATCCAGAATTGAATTCAAAATCCTGCTCCTCACATACAAGGTCTTAAATAATCAGGCCCCATCTTATCTTAATGACCTTGTAGTACCACATCACCCTATTAGAGCACTTCGCTCTCGCTCTGCAGGCCTACTTATTGTTCCTAGAGCATTTAAAAGTAGAATGGGAGGGAGAGCCTTCAGTTTTCAGGCCCCTCTTCTGTGGAACCAGCTTCCAGTTTGGATTCAGGAGACAGACACTGTCTCTACTTTTAAGATTAGGCTTAAAACTTTCCTTTTTGCTAAAGCATATAGTTAGGGCTGGACCAGGTGACCCTGAATCCTCCCTTAGTTATGCTGCAATAGACGTAGGCTGCCGGGGGATTCCCATGATGCATTGAGTTTTTCCTTTCCAGTTACCTTTCTCACTCACTATGTGTTAATAGACCTCTCTGCATTGAATCATATCTGTTATTAACCTCTGTCTCTTTTCCACAGCATGTCTTTTATCCTGTCTTCCTTCTCTCACCCCAACCGGTCGCAGCAGATGGCCCCGCCCCTCCCTGAGCCTGGTTCTGCCGGAGGTTTCTTCCTGTTAAAAGGGAGTTTTTCCTTCCCACTGTCGCCAAAGTGCTTGCTCATAGGGGGTCATATGATTGTTGGGTTTTTCTCTGTATCTATGAAGCGCCTTGAGGCGACTTTTGTTGTGATTTGGCGCTATATAAATAAAATTGAATTGAATTCAAAGAAACAAAATATACAACCTATAACCATAACCTACCTAACAACACATGAACAGGAGAAAACAGGGTGTTAAAGCAAAAGGCAGCTCTCCCCTACAAGCAGTCTGAACATGCTCATACAAGTTACAAAGGCATGCAAGCCTGCACAGGTATGGCAACCAAAATGGCCAGAGGGCACAGAAGCACAGCTCCACAGGCCTTAAGTAGTGCTCTGCTGATTACCAATTAGCCAGACTCTGCGCAGCATCCAATCAGGACAGAGGAGGTGGAGCCTAGACAAAACAAAGGGTTAGAAGGGAGAAGAGACATCCTCCTGGGGGATGTAACACTGCTTAAGCATATGCATTGTTTGTCCTTTATTTTGACCTGTGTTAAACAACAGGTAAAAATACCTTGTGTCTAAGAAGCATGTTTTGTAGTACACTGTAAAAAAAAAAATATTGTAGAATTTACGGTGAATTACTGGCAGCTGTGGTTGCCAGAATTTCACCGTGAAAAATAAATTGTAAATGTAGAACACAAAACGGTATCCTATTTTGGTAACCTCAAATTTCACATTAAATAATAATTATTTTTTTTACATTAAATGACTGAATTTAAACATAAATTGATGTGAAAACAACAGACATTCCGTTAACCTGATTACAGTTTTTGTTAAATATAGTGAAACTGTATAAAATAATACGGTAGCATACCTAAAAAGTTGAATATTACGGTAAATTACTGGCAACTGTGGTTGCCAGAATTTCACTGTGGAAAATATAGTGATAAAGTAGAATATATAACGGTAAAATTCACAATGAAGAATGATAAACTTGTTCATGGTAACTCATGTAAAAGCAACAAACACTCCATTAACCTGATTACAGTTTTGCATTGTAAAATACAGTGAAACTGTATAAAATAAATATTAAAAAGTTTAATTTTACAGTAAAATACTGGCAGCTGTGGTTGCCAGAATTTCACCGTGGGAAATATAGTGATAATGCAGAATACATAACGGTATACTTGTTGATAAATGTAAAATTCACAGTGAACTTTGGTTTTTGTACAATTATTACATTGAAATAAAAAACTAATATAAAGTAAACCAGTTAAAATACATTTTAATAAGCTTGTTTAACATCTCCTATTGACAAAGCACAGAAGAGCTGTATAATACAAAACATGCCTTATTTTTCAAAAGTTCATATTTACACAAAATTATTATATTATCTTAACAAGGTTCCAACAACATGCAAC
This sequence comes from Maylandia zebra, assembly GCF_041146795.1. Classification (NCBI taxonomy): domain Eukaryota; kingdom Metazoa; phylum Chordata; class Actinopteri; order Cichliformes; family Cichlidae; genus Maylandia; species Maylandia zebra. The sequence continues at coordinate 21,808,876 of NC_135186.1, read as the reverse complement.
AAGCAGAAATGGGAGTGAGACAAAACATTTAACTTACATTTCACAAACTTAAACTGGGACAGGCTGTTTTACAGCTGATCAAATATTTAGGACCACATGCCTTTAAAAGGCCAAATCTGTGCAAAACTGTGGATTCATTGTCATTTTCTGTCAGGTAGTCAGACTGTCAGGATGTTCTGATGGCAAAAGCAAAAAAACGTTTCTTTTTGAACATGGTCGGCTCGTTGAACTGCATAAGCAGGGTCGCTCACAGCGCGCCTGAGGTGGGATAAGTTAAGACGGCCATTTCTTAAATAATCCTGGGGGTTATGGAACAAAAATGTGAAGTGGAAGACCTAAAAAATCTTCAACCTGAATTAAGGCCATTAGTGGTGCCAACTGCACCCCCATAACCATCAAACGGCATCTGAGACTGAAGGGCTTCAAAAACCAATTCTCTGATGAGAAAAAAAGATAACCTTTTTTTTTTTCTCCTGTAAAAAAATGCAACCTTGATGGTCCTGATGGTTTCCAACCTTACTGGCATGACAAGCAGGTCCCACCTGAGATGTTTACTTCACCCTACAGACGAGGGGGCGCCACAATGATTGGGGAGATGCTTTTTCCTTCAGTGGAACAATGAAGCTTCAGGAGGTGCAGGGGTGTCAAACGGCTGCTGGCTATGTCCAGATGTTGCAGAGAGCATCCCTCATGACTGAAGGCCCTCATCTGTGTGGTAACGACTGGGTTTTTCAGAATAGAATAGAATAATCCTTTAATTGTCCCACAAGGGGAAATTTGGTTGTAACAGCAGCCAGAAAGACACATATACAACAAACAGTACACAGGACACAGAACAGAAACATACACAATTTTTCTTACATATTTACATTAAGGACAATGGTTACTATAAACAGAGTACTGTACAGTTATTAAATTAAATAAAAATAACTACAGATAAGAGGCAAACCAGGTTGTAGTGTGAATCGGTTGATTAAATTATTGCAGTTACAGCGCAGATGTAAACATCTATGTTTGTTAGGAGCAGTTCTGATTGTACAGTCTGACAGCTGCAGGGAGGAAGGACCTGCGGAAACGCTCCTTCATGCATCTAGGATGCAGCAGTCTCTCACAGAAGGAGCTCTGACAGGGGATTTCTAAAAATCACCCCGCAGTTCTTCAGCTGAGACACCTGAGTTAGAAAACACAAATACTGCAGTTGTCTTTTACTCGCGAGGACGGTCACAGAGCGCTCATACGCAGGAGACACTCACGGACTCGCGCTCTGTCACTGTCTGCATTCTTTATTTATACAAGCTTGTTACATGTGTGTACAAAGACAACAAAGTTATTCTAAGAACTCAGAGCTGAGGTTCCCCTTTTCTAAGTCTGTATGTTCTTAGAAAAGAGGAAGCTGTTAATTGCCAAATAAGTTTATCACACAAAAGTTATTAGGTGAAAAGTCACGTAGACATATGAATTGTTTAGTGATCAATAAAAGGAGCACATTTCATGTAGCTGATCACATTATGTTCAATTTTCTTTTAACAAGCTCTTTCAACAGGACAACGCTACAGTACACAATGCCCGTAGGACAAGGGACTTCTTCCAGGAGAATAACATCACTCTTTTGGACCATCCTGTGTTTTTCCCTGATCTAAATCCAACTGAGAATGGACAACAGTTCCAGACAGTAGACGCCCTTCATGTGGCCGTCTTCACCACTTGGAGAAATGTTCCCACTCGCCTCATGGAAACGCTTGCATGAAGTGATCAACAAGAACAGCGGACCAATTAATTACTCAGTTTGGAACTTTCTGTTTTGGGGGTATACCCATGTTTTTTGGATGTGTGGTCCTAAACTTTTGATCAGCTGTAAAACAGCCTGTTTCAGTTTAAGCGTTGTTTTTAATAAATTGCATGTGTAAGGGCACATGCATCAGATCAGAATCAGAAACTTTATTGTCATTGTCATGAGAACAACGAAATTAAGAATGGTCCCCGATCATTGCATCATCCCTAGCAATATCAAAATATAAATAAAACAATAAAATTCAATAAATAAAATAGATAGAATACTTAAAATACTAATAAGATATAACAGTAAAACATTCACATACATTCCCACACACATGCTTCAGACCGTGCATAGATTAACACAAGAGTGGCGTGATGGACATTTTTTTGTAGTATTCAGATGTGTTATTGCAGTTGGATAACAGCTGTGTTTGAGTCTATTAGTCCTTGCTCTGATTGCCCTGTACCGTCTGCCTGAGGGCAACAGTTCGAACAGGGAGTGGCCAGGATGTGAGGTGTCTTTTATGATGTTTTGGGCCTTTTTAAAACAGTGGGCGTTGTGTAGAACTTCCAGTGTGGGGAGAGGGCAGCCAGTGATCTTTTGGGCGGTGTTAATGATCCCTTGGAGTGCTTTCCTCTGAGCCCCTGTGCAGCTAGTGTACCAGATGCATATGCAGTAAGTTAGAACACTCTCAATGGTGGCTCTGTAGAAGGACACCAGCAGTCTCTGTGTGATGTTATTCCTCCTGAAAATTCTCAGGAAGTACAGTCTCTGTTGGGCCTTTTTCAGCAGCTCGGAGGTGTTCACACTCCAGGAAAGGTTCTCCTCTATATTGACTCCCAGGAAGCGGAAGCTTGCCACCCTTTCTACACAGTCCCCATTTATGAATAGTGGTTGGATCTCTGCCTTTTTCCTTCTGAAGTCTATTATGAGTTCTTTGGTTTTTGAAGTGTTGAGGAGGAGGTTATTGGCCTTACACCATGACGTCAGCTGCTCCACCTCGTCTCTGTACGTAGACTCGTCTCCCTTGGAAATGAGCCCCACCACTGTGGTGTCATCTGCAAATTTCACAAAGATGTTGCTGTGGTGGTGAGGAGTGCAGTCGTGTGTGTAGAGAGAGTAGAGCAGTGGACTGAGCACACAGCCCTGGGGTGAGCCAGTGCTGAGACTCAGGGCTGAGGATGTGTGATGGCCAACTCTGACTCTCTGTCTACGGCCCGAGAGGAAGCTATTGATCCACATGCAGGTGCTGTATGGAAGCCCCAGGTCTTGTAGCTTGGCCACCAGTTTGTGTGGAAGGATGGTGTTAAAAGCTGAGCAGTAATCCACGAAGAGCATCCGCACATAGCTACCATGCTCTTCCAGGTGAGTTAATGCAGCATGGAGTGCTGTGGCTACAGCGTCTTCCGTGGATCGGTTTGCTCTGTAGGCAAACTGGTGTGGATCCAGGCTGCGGGGCAGGGCTGCTGTGATGTGTCTGCGGACCAGCTTCTCAAAGCATTTCATTACCACTGGGGTGAGTGCCACCGGTCTGTAGTCATTCAGGCCGGTGATGTGGGGCTTCTTAGGCAAGGGGACTATGGTGGAGGACTTCAGGCAGAGTGGGACAGTCGCCTGTGCGAGGGATTTGTTTAAAATCCTGGTGAAGATCCCAGCCAGCTGTCCTGCACAATCCCTCAATATTCGACCTGGCACACCATCAGGACCCGCCGCCTTCCTCGGGTTAACAGCCTGCAGCATGCGCCTCACCTCGTGCTCTTCCAGGGTGAGGGTGGTGCTGCTATGGGTGGCGTGTTGCTGCTGTGGCTCCAATACCTCCGGTACCCTGGTCTCAAAGCGGGCAAAGAAGATATTCAGCTCCTCTGCCAGCTCCAGGTCACCGTCCGCAGCTCCGAGATTGATCTTATAGTTGGTTAGGTGCTGGATGCCTTGCCACACCTGCCGGCTGGTATTACTCTTCAAATGGTCCTCGATCCTCCTCCTATAGTCCCCCTTTGCCTCTCTGATGCCTCTCTTCAGGTTGGATCGGGCTGTGGTGTAGTAATCCCTGTTGCCAGACCTGAACGCAATGTTCCTCTCCTTCAGCAGCTGCCTGACCTCCCGGGTCATCCAGGGCTTTTGGTTGGGATAAGCCCGGATCCGTTTGACTGCTGTAACAGTGTCTATGCAGTGTTTTATATAGCAGAGGACACCGTCTGTGAACATTTCCAAGTCCTGATGTTCAAAGATATCCCAGTTAGTCCTGTCAAAACAGTCCTGCAGCTGCTGAGAGGCACCCTCTGGCCATATGGTAATATTCTTTGTGATGGTAAGAGCAGTTTTCTTGAGGGGGGCATATGCAGGGATTAGAAACAGTGACAAGTGGTCAGACTGACCCAGATGTGGCAAAGGTCTGGCCCTGTAGCCCATTTTGATGTTGGAATAAACTTTGTCCAGAATCTTGTCACCCCTAGTGGCACACTTGACGTGCTGGTGGAATTTGGGGATTGCTCTTTTTAAGTCTGCGTGATTGAAGTCCCCTGCTACGATATGTACAGCGTCAGGGTAAGTGCTCTGTTTATTATTGATGTTTGTATGCAGGAGTGCGATCGCAGAGTTAGCATTAGCATCTGGTGGTATGTAAACAGCTGTTATTATGACAACGGTGAACTCCCTAGGTAGGTAGATGGGCCTGCATTTAACAGTCAGATATTCAATGTCCGGTGAACTATTATCACTGTGTTGGTACACCAGCTGTTGTTCACATACATACAGAGCCCCCCTCCTTTGCGCTTACCGGAGTCCACTGTTCGGTCATGTCGCTGTGTGGTATAGCCTGCTAGCTCAATAGCAGAGTCTGGAATGGATTGATGTAGCCAGGATTCAGTGATAAGAAGGATGCATGAGTCTTTGATGAAGTTATTCGCTGCTATTTGCAATCTCAATTCGTCCAACTTGTTCGCGAGGGATCTGGCATTTGTGATGAATAGGCTGGGGAGCGGTGGTTTGAGTGGCTGCCTCCGTAGCCTGGCTAGCGCGCCGGCCCTGCAGCCTCGCCGTCTCCTTCTCTCTCGACGCCGCCTGCGCCTCCACCCCGAAGGGATAACAATCCATGGGGAGCCCGGACTCCTCGCTATTTCCACCGGTATCTTGTGTAAGCGGACAAATTTGCTAGTCACGCTCTCGCGGTAGCTTACTCCAATCTTGAGGAGATCATGTCGGCTATAGATGTTATTCGCTTGGCTGGTAGAACACAAAAACAAACATAAGGCGTACAAAATTATCCAAACATAGCATCGATCGGTAGAACACTGAGCTGCTGCAACTACGTGCGCCGCCATCTTGAAATCTTATAGCTTAATTTGCTATAAGCGTGTAAGTTCTCAGTCATCAGGGTCATGGTATTCTAAGGAGCAGATGGTCGTGGCTCCCATATAGTGCCTCCAGTGGCCTGTCTGGGTAAGGTGAGGAAAAAAATAAATAGAAGTCAGAGAGAACCCGTGCGCGCGCTCTGGTGTGGATGTGTGGAGCCGATGAGAGGAGAAGTTGCCGTCTCCCGCGTGTTGCCACGGCTAGCCACATTAAGAAAGCCTCACGGTTTGACTGAAGCCAAAAGAGGTATCCGTGAGGTCAGTGAAGCAGAAGTCGCAACTGCAGCAAGCTTAGACAGAGTTTCGCTCTGTGTGTGAAGCTTGGCTTGTGTAGCCGCGAGCCGCAACTAGTGTTGCTGCAGGCCACCGTCGAGGTAGATAGCGTTGGGACTGGGGAGTTGGAGCGAGAGCTAACTCCAGCTGCGCTTTTCTTTAAGACCCTCCACCATTTCCTGCTAGATTAGGCTGGGTTTGGCCGTTAAGTGAACATGCGAGGACTTTAGCCACGACACTTAATGTTGTCCGTTGGTAGCCTGAGGTTGGATGTATTCTACGGACCCGACATCGAGGACAAAGTGGGTCACCGAGGAATAGGTTACCCTGCCATCCAGACGACGTCCTGGTTTTTCATCCTCCTGGTTACGCTGTATGTGAAAGTGTCGCCTTTCGTAGCCCTGTGCTTTTCCCACGCACTGTCGCCGAGAAACAAAGGTATGGTTTCTATTTTCCTTGCTTTCGTGAACCTGAGACTGGACTGCTCACTCCGGCTGCTGTAGCTTTGGTCAGTTTAACGGACTGGGACCCTGCAGTCAGCTCCTGTTCACTACAGTTACACCTCAAAAAAAGACTGTATATGGTTGCATGTTCAAAGGACATTTTGTTGGGACTGACTCGTAGGAACTGGGACTATTACCCTGCGAACATTGTGAATTGATTTATGTTTGTGATACAGTGTTAATCATTCTGGAGAAGAGAATTTCTTTGTGTCATTATTTTATTTGTTTCGTGATATCTTTTTTTGGATCCCTGTCTGTGGCTAGTGTAAACCCAGGGTTTTACAACAGTGGGGTCACAATTGCCTGTGACATTCGTTGAACCTGATTTCTTTTTATTTCTTTTGCATTTTTGTTTCTTGCCATCCATGATTTCAGGGCCCATCATAACTGATGGATGGTAAAGTTCAAAGGGCCATCTGAGCAAATTAAAGTTTAACATTGCTTAGAAGAGACCGTTTCATGTTTTTGTCTAACCCAAGTTGCCTTGGAGTAGGGGCACCCTAGCTATCTGGTTGGGGTACAGAAAATCGGAGGGAAGGTAGACTAGGCTGTGTTCATGTCTGATAGTATAGTATACTGCAGACAGGCATCGTTTCTCAAGATTGAATCCTGGAGCCCCTCTTCTGTGCCTGTAGCAGCCAGACAGCTAAAACCATTCTTACAGAAGTAAGTATCAGAGTCAACTGTACGGGGGGGGGGGTCACGGACTCAGATCCCACCACCCTTTAGTCGTTCAGGGCAACCTGTGCGCCTCTTCACCCCTACATAGTGGGGCTAGTAGCCCTTTACACATGCTCAAAAAATGTTTTGCCTCACTCCTATTTCTTCTTGTTGCATGTTGAAGCTCTACTTGGAACCTTGTTAAGATCCAGCCATGCAAAATATGATTTTTTTTTTGCCATTTTTCAAATGGTCTAAAACTTTTGATTAGGACTGTACAACCTAAAAATAACAGCAATTTGTTTTCTTCAGCCACATACATCACAGTAGACCAACAAGTGCAGTTTGTGTTCAGACAAGTTTTGAGCAATAGAAAAGTAGCTTATATGTAACCTCCTTTATTTGTTGATGAAATGAAACAAACTGAAATGATGTTATCATGATGCATTTGGAAATAAATTATATTTTTCGGCGCAAAATGTCTGTAGTTTTCTAATAAAATCTCAGTTACTGAGCCTCACAGGTCCTTTTCTGCTGCTGCTGCACATCACATGCCAGCAGTGGCTCTGCACATGCGCAATTCATTTGCAGTCTGAATGCAGTGGGGTAAAAATCATCTGTTCCATCTTCCATTCCGCCACGTCATAAATTATGAGAGGCAACAGCCTCAAAAAGTTCCAATTTTGTATTAACTGTGCTGAGAGTTTGTTTGAGGACTGTCCTCACATGGCTTTGAAGAGGTATCAGAGTCAGAGTATTTAAACTTTTTAATGCTCCAATTCAGAATGGAGTAGGTGAACCTGTGGCGGACCACCAGGTGGCTCCACTCACACCCAAGTTTAAGGGAAGTGCTGGGGTGGAGGTTTTGGCACTTACTGTATGTGAAGTTCTACTGAGTCAGTTAACAAAGTTACAAAGTTAAGTCCACTACCGCAGCAGTGGTGGCCAAGGCGTTTTTATCAACCTGGGTCTCGCGTCCCCCCCCCCTCCCCTGCGGACATTACCTCAGACAGAGGCCCCCAGTTCATTTCCAAGCTTTGGTCGGCCATGGCTGATGGGCTGGGGGCCAAGGTCCACCGCACAACCGCATACAACCCGCAAGCTAATGGGATGTGTGAACGGTTCCACCGGTGGCTTAAGGGAGCTTTTCGCGCAGTTGTTTGGCAATTGGGTTGACCGCCTCCCGTGGGTTTTGCTTGGGCTGCGCTCTGCGGTTAAGGAGAATCTCAGCGCTTCCCCAGCTGAACTAGTGTTTGGTCAGCCCCTCCGCGTGCCTGGAGAATTCTCGCCCAAGAACCCTCCCCCATGCTTCGATCCATCGGTGCTATCTCTCAACCCGCTTTTGCACTCGCTTCGGGTTCCGAGTCCGGTGCACCATTGCCTGCCTGACACTTTTGTTCCAAAGACTTTAGAGACTGCTAAGTTTGTTTTTGTCAGGCACGATGCCCACAGGACACCGCTGCGGCCGCTGTATGACGGCCCATTTAGGGTTATCAAACCAGGCGCCTTCACCAGCCTCGTTCACAGGATGGACCTTCCTCTGCCTGTTCTCTCCCTCCCAGGTTCAGTTGTTCGGGCCGTTTGCTTAGGCCCACGGTCCTGGACTGAATGGGGGGGTGGGGGAGGTGTATGTGTGGCAGACCACCAGGTGGCTCCACTCACACCCAAGTTGAAGGGAAGTGCTGGGGTGGAGATTTTGGCGCTTACTGTATGTGAAGTTCTACTGAGTCAGTTAATAAAGTTGGAGTGAGACACTGAGACCTCTCCTGTCGGGAGAGGTGATCTACAGTGTTTATCATGACACTGTAGATCACAGTATCATGATAAACAGACTCAAGAACTTGTTTGGGATTACTGGTGTTGTTTTAAAATGGTTTATATCATATCTGTCTGAGAGATCTTTTACTGTTTGCATGAATCATGTCACATCAGAATCAACAGTGGGGTACCTCAGGGATCTGTCCTGGGTCCAATTCTCTTTTTACTTTATGTATTTACCCTAGGCCAAATTATTAAGCGCTATAAATATATCTCCTATCATCTCTATGCTGACGACATCCAACTATACAGTTCCTTCAAAATGTCTGAGTTTTATAAATTGTCTAATTTAAGTAACTGCCTGACAGAAATCAACAAATGGTTAAATGACAATTTTCTCCAACTAAACTCTGATAAAACAGAAACTCTAATTATTGCTCCAGACCACATGGTCCCAGAAATTAGACAGCATATCAGCTTCTTAGACCCTTATGTAAAATCAAGCCTTAGAAATCTCGGTGTCATATTTGACAGCTTGATGTCGCTCGAGCAGCATTCTAAGCAGCTGGTCCGAAACTGTTTTTATCATTTACGGAATATTTCTAAACTCAGACTAATGGTATCAAAGCTTGAACTTGAGATGATTATTCATGCTTTTATTTCTTCTCGTTTAGACTATTGTAATGGCCTTTTTACTTGTTTTAACAAATCAGCCTTAAATCATCTTCAGACTGTGCAGAATGCTGCAACACGTCTCTTAACAGGCACCAAGAGAAGATCGCATATCACTCCAGTCTTGGCCTCCCTTCACTGGTTGCCTGTAAATTTTAGGTTTCATTTTAAAATTTTAGCTCTAACCTTTAGGGCCCTGCATGGTCAGGCTCCTCAATATTTATCTGACCTGCTGAAACCACATTCATCTTCTCGGGCTTTAAGGTCATTAGATCAGAGAGTGCTGGTGGTACCGCGCACTCGTTTTAAAACTCGTGGTGATCGGGCCTTTCAGACTGTGGCACCACGGTTGTGGAATTCTCTCCCACTGTCTCTTCGCTGCACAGACTCCATTGATTCTTTTAAGAAACAGCTGAAGACATTTTTATTTAGAAAAGAATTTGATTAATTTCTTCTTAGGCTGTTTTTATAGTTTTATTGTTTTACATTGTTTTATTTACTGTTATATTGTTTTTATATTTCCATTTCCTGTGTTGTAAAGCACTTTGTGATTTTTATCTGTGAAAAGCGCTATATAAATAAATTTTACTTACTTACTTACTATTACATAACACCACAAACCATTCTTTTTTTCCACAAAAAATTTTTAAGAAACAGCACAACATCATATGACAAAATGCCATAAAAATCTTGTGTCCTAATCAAAATGGCAAACCTGGCTGACAAATGTGAAAATAGTCTTGAGGTGTTCAACCGGAGAGTTGTACATCTCTGATCTACCTGTGTCTGGAGAAGAATGACACAGGTAGATCAGATACTACAGAAAATGGTCTTTAGTCAGATGTCTAAGGAACTTGGAAAAAAAAGCATCTGGACTTCTTTAAGTTCCTTGAAGACGTTTCACCTCTCATCCGAGACAAGAAACACAAGGAATGGACATCAGACCAGTTAAAATCTTTGCTTTGGTCTGATGAGTCCAAATTTGAGACCTGTGGTTGCACCCACCGTGTCTTAGTGCGATGCAGAAAAGGTGAATGGATGGTCTCTGTATGTATGGTTCCCAGGCTAGGCAAGGCAATTTTATTTGTATAGCACACTTTCAGCACAAGGCAATTCAAGGTGCTTCACATGATTAAAATTAAAACACATAAAATAGAACATAAATCACTTTAAAAGTTAAAATACAAGAAAACATTTACAATAAAACAATAATCAAGACAATAATTTGTATGAAAATTAAAACGAGCAAGTAGAAAGCCATAATAGGATCAGTTACTCATAAGCTAGTTTAAATAAGTAAGTTTTAATTTTAGACTTAAAAGAGTTCAGTGTCTCTGCAGCTTTGCTTTCTCCCGATAGTGTGTTCCAGATGTGAGGAGCATAGAAACTAAAAACTGCTTCTCCATGTTTAGTTCTGGTTCTAGAGACAGTCAGTAAACTAGAGCTGGAGGACCAAACTGATCTAGATGGTTTGTACCATGATAGCAGATCTCTAATGTACTCTGGTGCTAACCCATTCAAGGATTTATAAATTAATAAAAGCACTTTAAAGTCTGTTCTCTGAGCTACAGGGAGCCAGTGTAATGACTTTAAAACTGGGGTAATGTGCTCTATTTTCTTGGTTCTAGTGAGAACACAAGCAGCAGCGTTCTGGATCAGCTGCAGTTGTCTGATTGATTTTTTAGGTAAACTTGTGAAGATACTGTTACAGTAATCAAGGCAACTAGAGATAAATGCATGGATGAGTCCTAATGTGAAGCACTAACACATGACCCTACGCTGTGTTCACTGCATCATTCCATGTTTGGCACTGATCACCACCTGCACTCATGTATCTATCTATCTATCTATCTATCTATCTATCTATCTATCTATCTATCTATCTATCTACTAGCACTTTTAATTCTTATTAGCACTTTTAATTCTTATTCTTATTTTTATTTTCTTGTCTATTTAAGTGTAATTTATAACAGTATGTTTGCACTGAAGCACCGCAGCAATTTCCTAATGTTGTAAACTCAACATTTGGCAATAAAACCCTTTCTGATTCTGATTCTGATTCTGATGAAGGAGGAGGTGTGATGGTGCTTTGCTGGTGACACTGTTGGGGGTTTATTCAAAATTGAAGGCACACTGAAACTTATGATATTAAAGAATTATTATGAATACTCTGTTTATGAAAATGCAAATACATTGTATGGACAGCAGTATAACAGCATTGATGTCATGATCGATGACAGGTGTGCAAACAGGTAGCTGTGAGGGAGGAGCACCACACCCTTGGATACAAAAACAGAGAGACAAAAAAACACAGAACTGTGCAATCATAAGGTACACTGTGCAAACACTGATAGAAGGTGAGTGTCTTCCAGTTCAAATAGGTCTGTACATTTGTTCCATTTTCCAAGCAAAAGGGTTATTTCCTCCAAACAATTAGCTTAAATAGAGAATTTATAAAACAAAACTAAATATGACTTTAATCAATGTAATTTTAAAATTGCAGGAAGTCGCAAAATGGCACACTGAAGCAGCACCAACAGCGACATGCCATCCTTTCCAGTTTGCGTTTAGTTGGTTTAGTATGTTTAGTATTTGGTTTCCTGGCCTCCACAGTCACCTGATCTAAACACAATAGAGATGGTTTGGGATGAGATCGACCGAGTAAGGGCCAAAGGTCAAACAAGTGCTCGGCATCTCTGGGAACTCTTTCAAGGTTGCTGGAAAACCTTTTCATCTGACTACCTCATGAAGCTCATCGAGAGAATGCCAAGAGTGTGCAAAGCTGTATTCAAAGCAAAGCCTGGTTATTTGAGAAATCTAAAATATGTTTTGAGTTGTTTCACACTTTTTTGTTTACCACATAAACAAACACATTTTCCATGTGTTTCAGACTTAAAAGGAGTTTCTAAATTCATGCAGTGTTGGTGAGGGCTGTGGCTCAGGTAGTAGCGCCTACAAATTGAAAAGTCAGTGGATCAATCCCAGATTTTCCAGTCTGTATGCTGAATAAACTTTGGATTAGATATTGAACAGGACATTAAATATGGTTTGTGAAGGCAAGAAAGAAAGAGAAGTCTGGGAGAAAGTTTAGATGCAGCAGTCGACCAAGATAGTGTGCATTTCTGAGTCCCTGTTTGGACATCCATCCATCCATTTTCTTCTGCTTGTCCTGGGCCAGGTCGCAGGGGCAGCAGCCTAACCAGAGAAAACCCAGACCTCCCGCTCCTGGGCCACCTCCTCCAGCCTTTCCAGGGAAACACCAAGGCGTTCCCAGGCCAGCCAAAAGATAGATTCTCTTGAGTTTGTCCTGGGTCTTCCCTGGGGCCTCTTCTCGCTGGGACATGCCCAGAACACCACACCCAGGAGGTATCATAGTGAGATGCCGAACCACCTCAATTGGCTCCTTTTGATGTGGAGGAGCAGCGGTTCTACTCTGAGGCCCTCCCAGATGGCCAAACACCTGACCCTATTTCTAAAGGAGACAGGCCAGGTGTTTGCCAGCCACCCTTCGGACAAAGCCACTTATATCTGCGATCTTGTTCTTTCGGTCACTACCCAGTGCTCATAACCATAGGTAATGGTAAATTCAGAGCTTCAGTTTTACACTCAGCTCTCCTTTTACCACAACAGACTGGAACAGCTTCAATATCACTGCAGCAAATGTATGAACAAACAAAATGTACTAGAAATACTGGAGACAGCACATTAACCCAATACTATGAAAAAATGGAAAACAACATGGAGTGGGTAATAGATAGTGATTTGTAAATAACTGGACAGGAATAACTTGAGCGTATTATATTATACTACAGTCCTAACTAACTCGGCAGCTCATTGTCTTTCTCTTGTCAACACTTTTAAAAATAGAACTCATTTTAGGGTCGTGCCTGCCAGCAGGATCTGATATCCTCGTGTTGGTCTTGTTCCCACATCATCATAATTAATATTGTTCAAGGTTCAACATTGCAAGTGACCACTTCCCTAGATCCCTGATCATTTTACTAACATAAGTAAAGAGAAAAGCATCTAAATAGCCCAGCCTAATGGTTGTGTGCTAAATCAATGAATAAAAATGTCAACTGTAAACATAACTGGCCCATAGCTGTGGAAATTGACTCGAATTCTTTAGTTTGTGGAGATCAACAGTAATTTAAAAAGAGCTAAATTTGTCCTGAGCCATCATGTAAAAGTTTATCCCGACCTGTCTCGAATAGAGAATGTGTGGCGTATTTTGAAGTACAAAATGCCACAACGAAGACCCCGTACTGTTGCCCACCTTAAGACTTGTTTGCAGGAAGAATGGCACAAAATTACACCTGAAACACTTCACTTGGTGTCTTCAGTGCCTAAATATTTAAGTGTTGTATTAATACCGTGTGTCCAGTTTTTCTACATCATTTTTTTTGGTTCATGCATTAGGTGTCCAACTTTGTTCAATTCTGTTTATTCAACAGTACAAAATAATCACTGAAAAATTATTTGTTGCTAGCTGTAATCAGTCTGCCTCTCCGTTTACTCTTTCAAACCAATTTTTTCTTCAGCTTTCTGCAGTTTCTTCACCTGATTAAATGGCTATGAAAATATTCTCCTGAGCATCTTTAAGTTGTGTCTGATTTCACAACAAAAAAGGAAACAGAAAACATGATGATCAGGAAGACTTGAGTATAAAACAAGAAATACTTGTGGAACAGTCACTCAAGGTCCGTTTTGTTGTGTTCGTCCTGTGTTTCCAGTTTTTAACTGCTATTTATGTTCATGCATTGGGCGTGTCCAACATTGTTCAGACTTGTTTTACCAATTGTTTAAGCTCATACACGTGTTTTAAACAAGTTGTGCACACTTAACTTGATGCTTGGACTTACTGGGTATTTATGTATCAAAAGTTGTATATTTACGTCATACTTCTCATATCAGAGTTTCATATTTTATTTGAACAAAATCAGTGGTTAATCAGTGGCTGTTGATCAATAGTCATGACAATTTGCATATTATTGATCAAGAAACTGACCTCACAGCCCATTGTTTAATCAGTAGGTTTGTTTCAGTCACTGTGCAAAGAAATCACTTGCAATACAGGGAGTGCAGAATTATTAGGCAAGTTTTATTTTTGAGGAATAATTTTATTATTGAACAACAACCATGTTCTCAATGAACCCAAAAAACTCATTAATATCAAAGCTGAATGTTTTTGGAAGTAGTTTTTAGTTTTAGCTATTTTAGGGGGATATCTGTGTGTCCAGGTGACTATTACTGTGCATAATATTAGGCAACTCAACAAAAAACAAATATATACCCATTTCAATTATTTATTTTTACCAGTGAAACCAATATAACATCTCCACATTCACAAATATACATTTCTGACATTCAAAAACAAAACAAAAACAAATCAGCGCCCAATATAGCCACCTTTCTTTGCAAGGACACTCAAAAGCCTGCCATCCATGGATTCTGTCAGTGTTTTGATCTGTTCACCATCAACATTGTGTGCAGCAGCAACCACAGCCTCCCAGACACTGTTCAGAGAGGTGTACTGTTTTCCCTCCTTGTAAATCTCACATTTGATGATGGACCACAGGTTCTCAATGGGGTTCAGATCAGGTGAACAAGGAGGCCATGTCATTAGTTTTTCTTCTTTTATACCCTTTCTTGCCAGCCACGCTGTGGAGTACTTGGACGCGTGTGATGGAGCATTGTCCTGCATGAAAATCATGTTTTTCTTGAAGGATGCAGACTTCTTCCTGTACCACTGCTTGAAGAAGGTGTCTTCCAGAAACTGGCAGTAGGACTGGGAGTTGAGCTTGACTCCATCCTCAACCCGAAAAGGCCCCACAAGCTCATCATTGATGATACCAGCCCAAACCAGTACTCCACCTCCACCTTGCTGGCGTCTGAGTCGGACTGGAGCTCTCTGCCCTTTACCAATCCAGCCACGGGCCCATCCATCTGGCCCATCAAGACTCACTCTCATTTCATCAGTCCATAAAACCTTAGAAAAATCAGTCTTGAGATATTTCTTGGCCCAGTCTTGATGTTTCAGCTTGTGTGTCTTGTTCAGTGGTGGTCGTCTTTCAGCCTTTCTTACCTTGGCCATGTCTCTGAGTATTGCACACCTTGTGCTTTTGGGCACTCCAGTGATGTTGCAGCTCTGAAATATGGCCAAACTGGTGGCAAGTGGCATCTTGGCAGCTGCACGCTTGACTTTTCTCAGTTCATGGGCAGTTATTTTGTGCCTTGGTTTTTCCACACGCTTCTTGCGACCCTGTTGACTATTTTGAATGAAACGCTTGATTGTTCGATGATCACGCTTCAGAAGCTTTGCAATTTTGAGACTGCTGCATCCCTCTGCAAGATATCTCACTATTTTTGACTTTTCTGAGCCTGTCAAGTCCTTCTTTTGACCCATTTTGCCAAAGGAAAGGAAGTTGCCTAATAATTATGCACACCTGATATAGGGTGTTGATGTCATTAGACCACACCCCTTCTCATTACAGAGATGCACATCACCTAATATGCTTAATTGGTAGTAGGCTTTCGAGCCTATACAGCTTGGAGTAAGACAACATGCATGAAGAGGATGATGTGGACAAAATACTCATTTGCCTAATAATTCTGCACTCCCTGTACAAGTCTAGTGTCAGTGACGCGCCGTCCCTCACGGCTGTGTTTCTTTGTGTGTTTCCCTGTGAGTTTAGTTTATTCTTTTCCACATTAGTTTAGTTTTGTGTTGTATGCCTTTTCCTTTGCCTTCAATAAAGCTGTGGTTTTTCAGTTCATCCCTCATGTCCGAGAGTCTGCATTTTGGGTCAAACTCCTGCCTGCACACAGCCGAATCTTGACCATCTCTCTGTCTCTTGCTAGCAAAGTTGCAAACCTGTTTCATATACGCGCGCAATAGTTTTCTATACGAGATCACCGCAAAAAGTGCAGCCACTGTTGCTCATTTTATATTAAGATTTAAAAATCTAGTTGGCATTGGTATGGCGAGTAGCCTTCAGTAATAGTAATAAATCACACTGCAATAGTACATACATGTAGTTGTAAAAAGCATAATAATATATTAAGTAATCCAAAGTATTCAAAATACGTTACTCTCATCGAGTAACATAACGGAATACGTTACATACTACATTTTGGGCATGTAATCTGTAGTGGAATACATTTTAAAAGTAACCTTCCCAACACTGGTGGTGCACATACAATAATGTTCCTTGTTCTTTGAAACAACGTCCTGATATTTTGCTTCCTATTTTCAGTTTTTAAAATTAACTACAGCACATTTTGGTTGAGTATTTTAAAGTTAAGGTCTAAGACGATTCTTAATCAAGGTAAACAGCGAAAGTTTGCCTTTATCAGACACTCTGATCATATTTTGACAAACCCAATGTATAGTTTAAATTATTTTACAGTTTGTTTGCCATTTTTGTGCCTGATTTTGATGAGCACAGGCAAGGAAAATGTGTATCTTCAGGGTCGAGTCACCTACATAACATTTCCTTTTACATTCTCAGTATTTAGGTGTTTCAGAGAAAATGAAACAATACTTAAAAATTAGAATGTGGTGAGTCTGTGTCTCTTCAGCACCAGATTATGTTAGCATGTTATGTGAAGATGTCACATATCAGATTTTATGTAAGAAAAAGAAAAAAAAGAATTCCCTTTCAGATATCATTTCATGTCTGGAGACTAGAAGATCTGAAGCAACCAGTGCCATCAAACAGCTGTGTTTTTATCTGTTTTTAGCCAGTGAACTAAATTCAAGAATTGTTAAGGAAGGTGGTGAGAAAGTCTGGATGCACAACTCTGTGTATCCAGAAGCTGTACCAATTTTGTATGATGTGTGAAATTAACATAGTCAATATTTTAAAACAGTGTTTTGTAAAAATTCATATTCTTGCTAAATGTGAAGACTTTGTGCATTGTTGCAATACTGAGCTGAAATAGCATTTTTACGATTCTGCTGACTTTGACTTATTTCTGTTTATAGTGACTGATTGTTTGTTGACCGTTGATTTTTTTTCACAATAAAGTTGAAAAAAATGTTTTGTTCAATAAATTCTTTTAGTAACTCAGATTTTTTTATTCTGAACAAAATTTTTTTAGGAATGGTTGACATATTAAATCAAAACCTTAACAAAAGACAAAATGGAACTATGCAGAAATTCCAACACTAACTCACTCACAAAGTAAAGATGCACTGAGCAAAAAATCAAATAAGAACATTAAGATGGAAACATTTAATGTACTTTACATTATACTTGCATGTTTTTCCTTTGTTTTTTTTAAAAAAAACTTCATGCTTTCTGAATAAAATTGTATCGATAACATGTTATACTCATAAGACCAACCATTTTAATACATACGGACCTGTGATAACTGCCATATAAAACCTTAAACTGAAGGATCTCACATGTAATAATGTGACGTGTGTGTTAACTGATGAACTGATGTTAAGTTCTGACTGCTATGCACTTCAAGATCTACAATAAGATGTATTTGGTGTTTAATTCCCCCCCCCCCTGTGTTTTCTAGCACTGCTGCAATACCTGTGCATGGGATTTAGTGTGCTGTGAGAAAAAGCTGTTTTACTTTTAAGTTGCAGCCAGTGTAGGATTTGTGCAGCAGGCAGGAAAAGGACCCAAACTCGTTTTGGCTTTATTTGCTGAAACGGAAAAAATACAAAACTATACTGGGACATGTGTAAAACAAAACACATGAGGAGGTACAGAGGGAGACACACAGCCATGACGGTGCAAGTTAGGTTAGGTTAACGATGCAACAAAGAGTAAAGGAAAATACAGGGCTAATTAAACATGACAAGACAGCGAGGAAGCAAAACAGAATACACTGACATCATCATCATTATCGTTTATTTGTATAGCACTTTACGAACACACCAGGCAGACCAAAGTGCTGAACAACACAGATCAAAACAACAACCAAATTAAAAATACCATAAAATCATTACACACAATAAAATAAATAAGAAGGTGTCAGTTTCCTACAGAGTTAAAAGCCAGGGAATAAAAATAGGTATTCAATCTGGACTTAAAGACCTGCACTGATGACGCTTGTCTAATTTGGAGGGGAAGGTTATTCCAGAGCATCGGAGCCGCAATATTACAATATTACATTTGTTTCAATGGAGGAAGCAACAGTTGATCATTGAGGTGATAACTTCGATACCCATTTGTATAGCAAATTCAATATTTGATCATCTACCTCTGTGTCACTGACCTTCCCTCTTGACACAGAAAGAAACTGATCCCACTTTGAATTACTGTGTATTAAAACATGAAAATCACATTTATGATCAAACATCTCCACTTCATTTGGCTTAGCCATACAGGAAACTATACAACCCCTGGCAGAAATTATAGTTCCTCTTTTCTTTCTTTGAACTTTTTTGCTTTTCATCACATTTTTCATCATGCAAAATACACATGGAAAATGTGTATTTTGTTAAGGAAGTCATCTTTATGTTTTAATGGAGCAGCAGCCTAAAGTTCCTCAATCATCATCCTTGGCTAATTCTTATTTGTTTTGATTGATTCATGATCACCTGATTGTAAATATTACTGTAATCCACAGTGCATGATTGCTTCTCTTTAGCTCACTGTAACATTCTTTTCTTCTGATTAGGTGTTAGTGCTGTACGTAGATTTTTATTTGTGTATGGGCTTTTGTGTACTTCGGTGGTAATATCACCTTCTGCTTTTGCTGTGACATCCTCCAAGGTGACCTTTGTTTTGCTGTCTGTTGTTCGATGTCTTCAGTGGAGGTCAATTTCCTATGTGTTGATTTTGATCCAGTTATGATTGACACATTTGGCAACAAATCCTGCAAAGGAGATCTTTGTTTTCGATTTAGATTTTTCTGCCCAGAAAATTGCCACTGTTGGAGAAAAAACTGTGTATATGCACATCTGGCACATACATTGTTTTTCCCCATTGATATCTGATGTGTTTTCAAAGTGTCCCTTTATATTTCTTTGTTTACTTTATATTAATGGCTTATGCAGAAACCCACATTATTTAATGGAAACCAGTAGAAATCAGCAGAGGTTAAAAAGGGCAAATAGCCTATCTCCCCCCACCGCTCCCCCTGCCAGTGGCAGACGCCCTCAGACATCGGTGCATTGGTGGTTCTTTGTGTCCAGGGATGGGCGTCCAGGTACCCACCGGCTCACTCCTGGTGGCTGCTTGTCCGGGCCTGGAGCCTGGGGCTCGCTCGGGCCCTCGGCCTCTGGGCCTGGAGCTCAGCCACTCTGGCACAGCTGGCTGGTTGAAGCTCACGGGCACGTCACTGCAATTGAAAAGGCACAGTCTCCTCTGCATTTCAGCCGCGACTTAGGGACCGACAGCAGCAGCTGCTCAGCTGAACGGAGCGAGCGAGGAGGAACATGTGGCTTCAGCAAATCAGATAAATAGACAGGAGCCAGACCATTTAAAGATTTAAAAACCAATAAAAGGACTTTAAAACGAATCCTCAATTCAATGGGAAGCCAATGCAAGGAAGCCAGAACCGGAGTGATGTGATCGAATTTCCTACTACCGGTTAAAAATCGCGCCGCTGCATTTTGCACTAACTGCAGGTGTGACAAGGTGCCCGACCCGACCCCTATTAAAAGGGAATTACAATAGTCCAGACGTGAGGTGATAAAAGCATGAAACATGAGACAAGGAAGTGCCCAAGTAAAACAGGAAGTATAACACAGAACAGAGGGAACATGAAGACAAGCGTGACAACACGAGGAATACGAGAAAGGCAAAATAACAGAAAGCAAAATCCCAGGACTAAAAATATAACACAAGCCGTCCAAAACCCATGAAATACAATAATCAACTAATATAAAGGCGACGGGTTTACAAGCCTCAGGCCTGCCAATCTCTCACTTCTCACCCAAGCTCTCTTTTCAGTCATTAACTTTTACCATTTACTACCAACAGCAGATAGTCCACAGAGGTTTTGCCTCATATTGCTGTATTTTTGTGATTGTGACATGGTGCTAATTTACCTGCTTAGTAAATCTTAGAAAGAATTAGCAAGTTACGTGATACAATGAGAAGTAAAGAGAAACACACACACAAAAAAATCAAGTCCTTATGTGAATGGGTGAATGAGGCATTTTCTTTAAAGCTTCTTGAGTTCTCAGATTGAGTAAAACAGCACTATTTAAGAACCAGTTCAGTCCATCAGTTTTAATGATCACTAGCTAATTGCAAAGGGGTGTCTCTTTTTGATAAAAAATATAGCTAACAAACTGGGCCAGTTAGTAATAGAGCTATCTGATGGATCACAGCAGAAAACAACATTACATTTGTTTCAATGGAGGAAGCAACAGTTGATCATTGAGGTGATAACTTCGATACCCATTTGTACAGCAAATTCAATATTTGATCATCTACCTCTGTGTCACTGACCTTCCCTCTTGACACAGAAAGAAACTGATCCCACTTTGAATTACTGTGTATTAAAACATGAAAATCACATTTATGATCAAACATCTCCACTTCATTTGGCTTAGCCATACAGGAAACTATACAACCCCTGGCAGAAATTATAGTTTCTCTTTTCTTTCTTTGAACTTTTTTGCTTTTCATCACATTTTTCATCATGCAAAATACACATGGAAAATGTGTATTTTGTTAAGGAAGTCATCTTTATGTTTTAATGGAGCAGCAGCCTAAAGTTCCTCAATCATCATCCTTGGCTAGTTCTTATTTGTTTTGATTGATTCATGATCACCTGATTGTAAATATTACTGTAATCCACAGTGCATGATTGCTTCTCTTTAGCTCACTGTAACATTCTTTTCTTCTGATTAGGTGTTAGTGCTGTACGTAGATTTTTATTTGTGTATGGGCTTTTGTGTACTTCGGTGGTAATATCACCTTCTGCTTTTGCTTCGACATCCTCCAAGGTGACCTTTGTTTTGCTGTCTGTTGTTCGATGTCTTCAGTGGAGGTCAATTTCCTATGTGTTGATTTTGATCCAGTTATGATTGACACATTTGGCAACAAATCCTGCAAAGGAGATCTTTGTTTTCGATTTAGATTTTTCTGCCCAGAAAATTGCCACTGTTGGAGAAAAAACTGTGTATATGCACATCTGGCACATACATTGTTTTTCCCCATTGATATCTGATGTGTTTTCAAAGTGTCCCTTTATATTTCTTTGTTTACTTTATATTAATGGCTTATGCAGAAACCCACATTATTTAATGGAAACCAGTAGAAATCAGCAGAGGTTAAAAAGGGCAAATAGCCTATCTCCCCCCACCACTCCCCCTGCCAGTGGCAGACGCCCTCAGACATCGGTGCATTGGTGGTTCTTTGTGTCCAGGGATGGGCGTCCAGGTACCCACCGGCTCACTCCTGGTGGCTGCTTGTCCGGGCCTGGAGCCTGGGGCTCGCTCGGGCCCTCAGCCTCTGGGCCTGGAGCTCGGTCACTCTGGCACAGCTGGCTGGTTGAAGCTCACGGGCACGTCACTGCAACCCCCCCGGCTTCTGCTCCGTGGCTGCTGAGCGACCCCTCCTCTGGGGCTCTCCTCAGCTCTTTCAGGGATAGTGGAACGGTTGCCCCTTCGTTGGTCTTCCTTGGTCTCTTGTGTTCTGCGGGTCTCTGGATGTCTGGAGCCTGGATCTCCTCCATAGGGGCGATCGTGGCTCAAGAGTTGGGTGTTTGTCTTGTAATCGGAAGGCTGCTGGTTCGAGCCCCGGCTCGGACAGTCTTGGTTGTTGTGTCCTTGGACAAGACACTTCACCTACCGCCTACTGGTGATGGCCAGAGGGGCCGATGGCGCAATATGGCGGCCTCGCTTCTGTCAGTCTGCCCCTGGGCAGCTGTGGCTACAACTGTAGCTTGCCTTCACCAGTGTATGAATGTGAGAGTGACTGAATAGTGGTATTGTAAAGCGCTTTGAGGGGTCCCGAAAAGCGCTATATAAAATGTAATCCATTATTATTATTATTATTATTATTATAGCTGCTTCATGCCCAGGAGGACGGGGCTATGGCTCCCCACAACCTCTAGCAGATCATTACATGAAGGAACCTTTTAAATACAAGTGCGCTAATGTTCACAGGTGTACACACGGGTGCTCACACACACAAACTACACCCTTTTTGGCTGCTACCTCAAAGCACACTGTGGGCAGTCGATTTTACGTGCTGCACAATAATATTTAATATTTACTGTTATATTCACATAGATCATCGCGATGATGTTGTTTATTATATTGCTCTGTTTTTCTTTGCTTGTTTTTTCTTTTTTCTTTCTCAACAGGGTGAACCAGGTGATTGATATATGTATTTTGTCAGTTTGTTTTGTTGGTTTTTGCCCTTTATCACCATCCCTCTTCCCCGTTCTTTTTCTTTCCCTCTTTCTTTCTCCTGTTTCTTTTCCCCAGTTAAGTCTGTCCCGTGTTCAGCAAATGAAAATAAAATAAACAATAAAAGCAAAGGTGAATCAAATAGACCAATATGGCAAGGCTGGGATGGTCCATTTGATAAAGTAAATCCGTTGGGTATCTTTCTTTGCCTATAGACAACAATTCTGATGGCAAAAGAACCAAACGGGACAGAACCATATATATATATATATATATATATATTTTTTTTTTTTTAGGGGTGCAACGATACACAAAATTCACGGTTCGGTTCGGTTCGATACTTTGGTGTCACGGTTCGATATTTTTTCGATACAAAAAAAAATGTTTATGCCTTTTTAATTTGTCATTTTTTAAAATTATACATATATATTTTAACTCAAAAGTACAGTTTTTAAATTTAATGTTGCTGAAACAAAGTAATAAAAAATATATATATATCTGATTGAGGAATCACTCATCTTTGGAAAAAAGAGTTTATTACAGAGAAATGTCTCTTTCCAAAATAAAAGCTATACTATACGCTTCTTCTGGGCTATATTCTCAGCAGCATATTAAACATATCAGTTCCCCATGAAGGGAATCATGTGCTAACGGCTGTCTAATGACTCGGGTAAAGTTTGTAGCATTCGTGCTTGTTGTTTTTGTCTGCTTCAACTTGTCTTTGCACTAGGATGATGTCGGAGTAAATTCAATTCAATTCAATTCAATTCAATTTTATTTATATAGCGCCAAATCACAACAAAAGTCGCCTCAAGGCTAAATGTGCAGTCATATTCGTTGTGTTCCCACTAGTGCTGTCAGCGTTAATCTCGTTGAAATGACGTTAGCCTCCCTCTTTCAGTAATCTGTAAAGCTTACAGCTTTCCTGATTTAAAGCATAATCATTTTTGATAGAATTTTTAATTGCTCAGAGTTTTGGCTCTTTTTTGGGTGGAGTTGGAGTGGGTGGGTCACGCCCAGGTTACCCCTAGGCCAAGGACGTAACATCAGGAAACTTATATTAACTCATATATTAACTTATATTAAGTATTAACTTGCACAGCACTCTATCTAGATTTCAATCTGAAAGGAATGTCATGGTACAAATGGTCCATGTTAACTATTGTTTGTGAGAATGGTTACAGAAACTTGGGTCCATGCATCAAACAATTTAGCCTATCATAAAACCCCAAGGAGGTGAAAAGCCAGAATGTTTAGGTATTAAACAAAAATAGTTTTGATCATATCTGTGATCTGCTTATTTGATGAAAAAAGTTTTTGTTTTGTTTTCAATAGAAAGCTTTTAGCCAGGGCTAGTCCTTTCCTGTATGTATAAAGTAGAGGTGGCCCTTACCAGAAAGCTGTAGGAGTGACAGAGACCAAAACATGCAAATGATTGCACTGAAATGCACTTAAAAAAAGTGGAGGATTCATCTGTGTTTTGATGGAGAAAGAAATATGTAATTTAATGTGTGTTTTAATTTTAGTGATGGGCAATGCAAGGCTCTGGAAAACTGTAGGAGGTATTTAGGTTTTGAAACAATCTAACATTTGTTGTCCACTTTTTGCTATCGTCAGGTCTTGATAATCCTATTTTGTGAAACAATGATGCAGACAGGCCATGAACAATTCTTATAATATAAGAAATATATATAAGAATTACATATAGAATTCCTATATATAATTCTTATTATTATACCAGACTATTGAAAATTCAACAAACATGTTTTGAAGAAATCCCTGTAGGAAAGGAACAAAAAACATTGAGATTGTAAAAGACAACAAGCTGTGACTAAAATGAACATTGTGCTTCTGTTATGAGGATGTTTTACTTAATAATTCAGTGCAATGCGTAACAAACCAGTTGCTGATATATCTAAAGTTAATAAAATTCACTGACCTGATTCATTTTCAGTGATTTAGTTTAATTTTATTTTGCTGCTGTGTGAGTGTAGTGTAGTAACAGTATGTGTGTGGTGCACATACAATAATGTTCCTTGTTCTTTCAAACAATATCAAGATATTTTTCTTCCTATTTACTGTTTTTAAATTAACTACAGCACATTTTTTGCTGACTATTTTAAAATTATTAGGGTCTAAGATTATTTTTAATCGAGGTAAACAGCAAATGTTTTCCTTTACCAGTCACTCTGATCATATTTTGACAAACCCAATGCATACTTTAAATAATTATGCAGTTTGTTTGCCATTTTTGTGCCTGATTTTGATGGAAAGGAAAATGTGTATCTTCAGGGTCACGTCACCTACATATCATTTCCTTTTACATACTCAGTATTTAGGTGTTTCAGAGAAAATGAAACATTATTTAAATATTAGAATGTGGTGAGTCCGTGTCTCTTCAGCACCAGATTATGTTAGCATGTTATTTGAAGATGTGACATATCCGATTTTATGTAAAAACTAATTCACTTTCAGGTATCATTTCATGTCTGGAGCCTTCACTAAATGTGAAGACTTTGTGCATTGTTGCAATACTGAGCTGTAAGTCCTTTTTTTAGGTTTCTGTTGACTTTGACTGATCTGACTTTATAGTTACTGATTGTTTTGACTGTCAATTGTTTTTCATAATAAAGTTGAAAAAATGTTTTGTTCACTGCAGGAACCATAAATTCTTCTTTTTGTAACTCTGATTTTTTTTTTCTTCTGAACAAAATAGAGAAAAAAAATTGCCAAATATTTTTCCTTTTTTTAAAAAAACCCCAAAACGTTCTGCTTTCTTTATAAAATTCAAGGTTCAAGGTTCAAGGGTCAAGGCTCTTTATTTGTCACATGCATAGTTATACAAGTATAACACACAGTGAAATGTAGCCTGACACGCTCCTTGACATGTGCAAAAATTGGGGGGGGGGGGGCTGTAGAGGAAGAACATTATTTATATATATATATATATATATATATATATATATATATATATATATATATATATACACACCCACACACACACACACACACACACACACATTGGGTGAATGTGCAGTAGTAGCCGCAAGCAGGTGAATTCTGTACATTAATAAGAATAGACATCTGACTATTTTACAGGATAGACAATATAAACATATTTAAAATTAAAGGAATTTGAAATGTACATTGTTCCTTGGTTTAGTGTCTGGAAGAGTCCTGTCTCAGTCAATTATAGATGATGTGAGATGATGTGAGCGGGCGGGTGTGTGTGTTTAGGGCACGGATGGCTTGGGGATAGAAGCTCCTCTTGAGTCTCTCTGTCCTTGCCCGGAAGATGCGGAACCTTCTACCAGAATGCAGAAGTTGGAACAGTTTGTTGCCAGGATGGGACGGGTCCTTCAGTATCTGTGCTGCTCTAGTCCGGCATCTCCTGGTGTAGGTGTCCTGAGGCGGGGGGAGAGCAATCCTGCAGCAGCGTTCTGCTGTACGGATCACTCTCTGGAGAGCTTGTTGGTCCTTCACACAGCTGTTCCCAAACCACGATGTCATGTTCTGTGTGAGGATGCTCTCCACAGCGCCTGTATAGAAAATCCTGAGGATCTTTGGAGAAACCCTGAACTTCCTCAGTTGTCGTAGGTGATACAGGCGCTGCCTAGCCTTTTTGGTCTGGACCTGAATGTGGGCAGCCCATGTCAGGTCTGAGGAGATGTGGACACCAAGATACTTGAAGGACTGCACCCTCTCCACTGGAGCTCCATTGATGATAATGGGCTTGTAGTCTCTGTGCTGACCCCTTCTGAAGTCCACCACCAGCTCCTTCGTCTTGCCGACGTTCAGCTGGAGGTGGTTGTCCTGGCACCATGATGCCAGATTCTTCACTTCATCCATGTAGGCCGCCTCATCGTTGTTGGAGATGGCACCCAACACCACTGTGTCGTCAGCAAACTTCACAATGGTGTTGGAGCCATGGGTGGCCACACAGTCTGAAGTGTAGAGGGAGTAGAGCAGTGGCGAGAGGACACATCCCTGAGGTGCTCCTGTGTTGATGGTGATGCTGTTGGAGAAGCACCTGCCCACCCTCACCACCTGAGTTCTGCCAGTGAGGAAGTCCAACACCCATGCACACAGATGGCTGTTAAGTCCCAGATCCCTGAGCTTTGTGAACAGTCTGCAGGGCACTATTGTGTTAAACGCTGAACTGTAATCAACAAACAGCATTCGCACATAGTTACCCTGTTTCTTGTCCACGTGGCTGAGAGTGGTGTGTAGGACGTGGGCGATGGCATCCTCTGTGGATCTGTTGGATCTGTAGGCGAACTGCAGCGGATCTGTGGTGTCTGGGATGGAGGAGGAGAGGTCAGTGCAACTGGCCGGTAATCGTTCAGGGATGAGGGTTTGCTGTTCTTGGGCACAGGGATGATGGTGGATCTTTTGAAGCATGTGGGGACCACAGACTTCGCCAGGGACTCGTTGAAGATGTAAGTGAACACACCTGCTAGCTGGTCAGCACAGCAGCGCAGCAGACGGCCGGTGATGCCGTCTGGCCCCGCCGCTTTCCTTGTGTTGATAACATGTTATACTCAGCGGATCAATCATTTTAATACATACAGACCTGTGATAACTGCCATTTAAAACCTTAAACTGAAGGATCTTACATGTAATAGTCTGTGTGTGTTAATTACCTTGGCAATGGTGATGAACGTCAGTCTGCACAAAAACAATGTTTCTGTTACTGATGTCAAGTTCTGACTCCTATGCACTTCAAGCTCTCCTCCTTATAAGATGTATTTGGTGTTTAATCTCTGCCCCTGTGCTGTCTTTTTTATTTGTGTATGTGTATCTATGGCTGTGGTGTTTACATCACTGCTGCAATAGCTGTGTATATCTACACAGTGTATCCCAAAACCCATGAAATACAATAATCAACGAATATAACTAAAACAAATGAAAACACTGGGTTGTAGACCCAGTGCCGTGGCAGAATTTGCCAGATAGGTGACAGGTATTTAGTTTTAGCTGCAGCCACCAGTTCCTACTTGCAGGCCTGAGGTCCTTTAAGCCTGCCAATCTCTCACTTTTCACCCAAGCCCTCTCTCCAGCCTTCTCAGTCATTCGCTTTTACTGTTTGCTACCAACAGCAGATCATCCACAGAAATTTGCCTCATATTGGTGTATTTTTGTGATTGTGACATCGTGCTAATTTACCTGCTTAGTAAATCTTAGAAAGATTGCCTT
Organism: Maylandia zebra; assembly: GCF_041146795.1. Classification (NCBI taxonomy): domain Eukaryota; kingdom Metazoa; phylum Chordata; class Actinopteri; order Cichliformes; family Cichlidae; genus Maylandia; species Maylandia zebra. The sequence goes on along the minus strand of NC_135186.1, from coordinate 21,781,354 downwards.
AATAAAATTGTAGTTTTCTAGTTTAGCAAGGTACGTGATACAATGTGAAGTAAAGGGAAAAACACAAAAAACAAAACAAAACAAAATAATTAGCAACAACATGCTCGTGTGCTTCAGGGTGGGATAAACATGTTTAATTCAATTCAGTTCAATTCAATTCAATTCAGTTTTATTTATGTAGCGCCAAATCACAACAACAATCGCCTCAAGGCACTTTATATTGTAAGGTAGACCCTATAATAATACATAAAGAGAAAAAAACCCAACAATCACATGACCCCCTATGAGCAAGCACTTTGGCAACACTGGGAAGGAAAAACCCCCTTTTAAGAGGAAGAAACCTTCGGCAGAACCGGGCTTAGGGAGGGGCCATCTGGTGCAAACGGTTGGGGTGAGAGAAGGGAGACAGGATTAAAGATGTTCTGTGGAAAAGAGCCAGACAAGTGTGATTCAGTAGTGTTTACTGAAGTGTATACTAAAGCTTTTATTTCTCACTAACTTATCACTGGCTGGAAATTTGGACAAATCTGCTTTGAAAATCTGCCTTTAATTTTTTGTTAGGTAAATTGCAGCAGGGAATTCCTCCCAGTTAGGACCCTCTGGGTCTCACTGTTGTTGCCCATGAGTGTGTTAAATTCTCTCTTTAGAAAACCAATCCAACCTAAGCCATGGGAACTAAGCTGGGCCTGTTAGTAATAGAGCTATCTGATGGATCACAGCAGAAAACAATATTACATTTGTTTCAATGGAGGAAGTGTTACGGATTCAAATATTGGGGATGGATACAAGAGGAAAAACCAAAATAACAACACTGGTCCGGCCGGGTTGAGTCAAACGATGATTTTAATGATCACACGCGTGGGAGATGGACACCGTACGCGGACAGCATCAGATCTCAAAATGGTGGAGCATTGAGGTAATAACTTTGATACCCATTTGTATAGCAAATTCAATATTTGATTATCTACCTCTGTGTCACTGACCTTCCCTCTTGACACAGAAAGAAACTGATCCCACTTTGAATTACTGTGTATTAAAACATGCAAATCACATTTATGATCAAACATCTCCACTTCATTTGGCTTAGACATACAGGAAACTATACAACCCCTGGCAGAAATTATAGTTCCTCTTTTCTTTCTTTGAACTTTTTTGCTTTTCATCACATTTTTCATCAAACAAAATACACATGGAAAATGTGTATTTTGTTAAGGAAGTCATCTTTATGTTTTAATGGAGAAGCAGCCTACAGTTCCTCAATCATCATCCTTGGCTAATTCTTATTTGTTTTGATTGATTCATGATCACCTGATTGTAAATATTACTGTAATCCACAGTGCATGATTGCTTCTCTTTAGCTCACTGTAACATTCTTTTCTTCTGATTAGGTGTTAGTGCTGTACGTAGATTCTTTATTTGTGTGTGGGCTTTTGTGTACTTTGGTGGTAATATCACCTTCTGCTTTTACTGTGACATCCTCCAAGGTGACCTTTGTTTTGCTGTCTGTTGTTCGATGTTTTCAGTGGAGGTCAATTTCCTATGTGTTGATTTTGATCCAGTTATGATTGACACATTTGGCAACAAATCCTGCAAAGGAGATCTTTGTTTTTGATTTAGATTTTTCTGCCCAGAAAATTGCCACTGTTGGAGAAAAAACTGTGTATATGCACATCTGGCACATACATTGTTTTTCCCCATTGATATCCGATGTGTTTTCAACGTGTCCCTTTATATTTCTTTGTTTACTATATATTAATGGCTTATGCAGAAACCCACATTATTTAATGGAAACCAGTAGAAATCAGCAGAGGTTAAAAAAAGGCAAATAGCCTATCTCCCCCCACCGCTCCCCCTGACAGTGGCAGACGCCCTCAGACATCGGTGCATTGGTGGTTCTTTGTGTCCGGGGATGGGCGTCCAGGTACCCACCGGCTCACTCCTGGTGGCTGCTTGTCGGGGCCTGGAGACTGGGGCTCGCTCGGGCCCTCAGCCTCTGGGCCTGGAGCTCGGTCACTCTGGCACAGCTGGCTGCCGGTAGAGCCACTGCAATTCCCCCTGGCTTCTGCTCCGTGGCTGCTGAGCGACCCCTCATCTGGGGCTCTCCTCAGTTCTTTCAGGGATAGTGGCACGGTTGCCCCTTCATTGGTCTTCCTTGGTCTCTTGTGTTCTGGGGGTCTCTGGATGTCTTTAGCCTGGATCTCCTCCATAGCTGTTTCATACCCAGGAGGACAGGGCTATGGCTCCCCACAACCTCTAGCAGATCATTACATGAAGGAACCGTTTAAATACAAGCGCGCTCATGCTCACAGGTGTACACACAGGTGCTCACAGACACAAACTACACCCTTTTTGGCTGCTACCTCAAAACACACTGTGCGCTGTCGATTTTACGTGCTGCACAATAATATTTAATATTTACTGTTATATTCACATAGATCATCGCGATGATGTTGTTTATTATATTGCTCTGTTTTTCTTTGCTTGTTTTCTCTTTTTTCTTTCTCAGCAGGGTGAACAAGGTGAATGATATATGTATTTTTTGTCAGTTTGTCTTGTTGGTTTTTGGTTTTTGCCCTTTATCACCATCCCTCTTCCCCGTTCTTTTTCTTTCCCTCTTTCTTCCTCCATTTAGTCCATTTGATAAAGTAAATCCGTTGGGCATCTTTCTTTGCCTATAGACAACAATTCTGATGGCAGAAGAACCAAACAGAACCAAATATATATATATATAAAAATAAAAAGGGCAAATATTCTGTGGCCTGGGGTGATTTTGGGTTCTGTTGGAAAAAGTGTCATGTTATCTCATCAATTGCCAGGGAGAGTACACACACACACACACACACACACACACACACACACACACACACACACACAGTTTGTAGGTTATTTTGCATGTTGAAAGGGAGCAAATAGGGAAAATGGATTTGAATGTGGAAACATTTACATGTGTACTTTGAAACCCAAATATATAGTCAATACCCAGCATTTTGCATTTAACCAAATAAATGAAAGCGTAAGACACTGAGTTTGTGGAACAACTTTGGATCACAGCCCTACATGATTCTCTGAAATTATTTCCAATGCAAACAAAACCTATTTAGAAATGAATGTGTGTTTCAACATACTTTTTCGGCCCCACACGAAACAAACCAGAAAGCAATTAAAGAAATCAACAAAACAAAATCTAATCAACAAAAAAAGACAAAAGGTGTGTTCAAATAGTTCATTTCTTTCATTACTAAATGAGACAGGTAACCTGTGTGGTAGCCATTGTAAGAGCTGTCCCAATTCTCCAAATAATAAAGAAAGGAGTTTTGGTGCTTCCAGTGGGCCTGTGAGGTCAAATGCAATGCAACTTAAGGAAGAACCCACAAATAGAAAAATGCTGCTTAAGCATATACATTGTTTGTCCTTTATTTTGACCTGTGTTAAACATCAGGGTAAAAATACCTTGTGTCTAAGGAGCACGTTTTGTAAGGCAAGGCAAGGCAAGTTTATTTGTATAGCACAATTCAACGACAAGGTGATTCAAAGTGCTTTACAGAGACATTAGAAACAAAAACAAATAAAAAGCATGATTTAAAATTGGAGGGGCAGCACAGTGGCACGGTGGTTAGCACTGTTGCCGCACAGCAAGAAGGTCCTGAGTTCAATTCCACCATCAGGCCGGGGTCTTTCTGTGTGGAGTTTGCATGTTCTCCCCGTGTCTGCGTGGGTTCCGTCCGGGTACTCCGGCTTCCTCCCACCGTCCAAAGACATGCAGTTTGTGGGGATAGGTTAATTGGATAATCCAAATTGCCACTAGGTGTGAATGTGCGAGTGAATGTGAGTATGAATGGTTGTCTGTCCTTGTGTGTTAGCCCTGCGACAGACTGGCGACCTGTCCAGGGTGTACCCCGCCTCTCGCCCTATGACAGCTGGGATAGGCTCCAGCACCCCCCGTGACCCTGAAAAGGATAAGCGGTAGCGAATGGATGGAAAAATGGATGGATTTAAAATTGATTAAAACAAGCAAACAAACAAACTAATTAACAAAAAAACAAACAAAACAGTATATAAAATCAAAACAGATAAAATCAGAACAGTAGATAAAAATGTAAGTTTTAAAATTTAAGCTTAAAAGTGTGGATTTGGTGCTTTATTCAAATGCAGCTGAGAATAGGTGAGTCTTCAACCTGGATTTAAATAAACTGAGTGTTTCAGCTGATCTGAGGCTTTCTGGGAGCTTGTTCCAGATATAAGGAGCATAAAAGCTGAATGCAACTTCTCCGTTTCTGGTTCTGACTCTGGGAACTGATAAAAGACCGGATCCAGATGACCTGAGGGATCTGGAAGGTTCATACTGGGTCAGGAGGTCATTGATGTATTTTGGTCCTAAACCATTCAGAGCTTTATAGACCAGCATCAGAACTTTAAAGTCTATCCTCTGACGGACAGGCAGCCAGTGTAAAGACCTCAGAGCTGGACTGATGTGGTCCACTTTTTTGATCTTAGTGAGGACTCGAGCAGCAGAGTTCTGAATGAGCTGTAGTTATCTGACTGATTTTTTAGGTAGACCTGTAAAGATGCTGTTACAGTAATCAAGCCTACTAAAGATGTGTGCATGGACTAGTTTTTCCAGGTCCTGTTGAGACATCAGATCTTTTATCCTTGAAATATTCTTGAGGTGATAGTAAGCTGACTTTGTTATTGTCTTAATGTGTTTTTCTAAGTTTAGGTCTGCATCCATCACTACACCCAAATTTCTCGCCTGGTTTGTGGTTTTTAGGTGTATAGATTGAAGTTCTCTGGTGACCTGTAATCGTTTTTCTTTGGCACCAAAGACTATTACCTCAGTTTTGTTTTTGTTTAGCTGGAGAAAATTGTGGCACAACCAGTCATTAATTTCCTCAATGCATTTACCAAGAGCCTGTACAGGGCCTTGGTCTCCTGGTGACATTGTGATATATATTTGTGTGTCATCTGCATAGCTATGATAGTTTATTTTGTTGTTCTTTATAATCTGTGCCAGTGGGAGCATGTAAATGTTAAACAGAAGGGGTCCCAAGATGGAACCTTGGGGAACTCCACATGTGATACTTGTCTGCTCAGATGTGAAGTTACCTATTGATACAAAATATTTCCTGTTTTCTAAGTATGTTTTGAACCAGTTTAGTACAGTTCCTGAAAGACCTGTCCAGTTCTCCAGTCGTTTGAGTAATATGTTGTGGTCAACTGTATCAAATGCTGCACTGAGATCCAGTAAAACTAGGACTGACATTTTTCCACTGTCTGTATTCAGACATATGTCATTAAACACTTTGGTCAGAGCGGTTTCAGTGCTGTGGTTCTGTCTAAAACCTGACTGGAAGGCATCGTAGCAATTATTCTGTTTTAAGAAGTAATTGAGCTGTTGAGAAACTGCTTTTTCAATGATCTTACTTAAAAATGGGAGATTTGAGATCGGCCTGTAGTTGTTCATCTGTGTCTTGTCAAGATTGTCCTTTTTCAGTATAGGTTTTATTACAGCAGTTTTTAGTGATTCTGGAAACACACCTGACATTAAAGAAAAGTTGATGATCTGTAACAGGTCTGACTCTAAAGTCTTTGAGACCTTTTTGAAAAAACTTGTTGGCAGGACATCTAAACAGCAGGAGGAGGAGTTCAGTTGACCTAAGATGTCCTCCAGGTATTTGCTGTTAATAGGGTGAAACTGTTTCATGGTGTTTAAACGGTTTTTTGGTGGACACAGTACATATCCTGGATCTGCTGTTGATGTACCAATTGCTTGTCTAATTTTTTGGATTTTTTCTGTGAAGAATTTGGCAAAGTCATTGCAGGCCATGGTCGAATGAAGTTCAGCTGCCACTGACACAGGAGGGTTTGTTAGCCTGTCAACTGTAGAAAATAAGACCCGAGCATTATGGCTGTTTTTAGTGATGATGTCAGAGAAGTAGGACCTCCTTGCACTCCTCAGTTGTAAATTATAATTGTGAAGTTTCTCTTTATAGTACACTGTAAAAAAATATTGTAGAATTTACAGTGAATTACTGGCTGCTGTGGTTGCCAGAATTTCACCGTGGAAAATAAATTGTAAATGTAGAACACAAAACGGTATCCTATTTTGGTAACCTCAAATTTCACATTAAATAATAATTATTTTTTTTACATTAAATGACTGAATTTAAACATAAATTCATGTGAAAACAACAGACATTCCGTTAACCTGATTACAGTCTTACTTTGTTAAATATAGTGAAACTGTATAAAATAATACAGTATCATACCTAAAAAGTTGAATATTACTGTAAATTACTGGCAACTGTGGTTGCCAGAATTTCACTGTAGAAAATATTGTGATAATGCAGAATACATAACGGTATACTTGTTGATAAATGTAAAATTCACAGTGAACTTTGGTTTTTGTACAATTATTACACAGAAATAAAAAACTAATATAAAGTAAACCAGTTAAAATACATTTTAATAAGCTTGTTTACCGTCTCCTATTGACAAAGCACAGAAGGGCTGTATAATACAAAACGTACCTTTTTATTCAAAAGTTCATATTTACACAAAATTATTGGCAGCTGTTGCAGCCAGAATGTCGTCTAAAAAAATTAAGGTCCAACAAATGAGGTAATAAGCAGAATAGGGATCCATCCATCCATCCATTTGCTACCGCTTATCCTTTTCAGGGTTGCGGCACTGGGGTCTATCCCAGCTTTCATAAGGTGAGAGGCGGGGTGCACCCTGGACAAGTCGTCAGTCTGTCACAGGGCTAACACACAACCATTCGCACTCACATTTACACCTATGGGCAATTTGGATTATCCAATTAACCTATCCCCACAAACTGCATGTCTTTGGACGGTGGGAGGAAGCCGGAGTACCCGGAGGGAACCCATGCAAACACGAGGAGAACATGCAAACTCCACACAGAAAGACCCCAGCCTGATGGTAGAATTGAACTCAGGACCTTCTTGCTGTGCTGCAACAGTGCTAACCACCATGCCACCGTGCTGCACTAAACAGTTAATATTTAATTATAAAATTAATGACTAAAAAGGCACTGATCTAATTAATATCAAACTTAATACAACCAAAAATAAATGAGTACATAATAAACAGTCAAACAAAATTTAAAACACTTAATACTTGCAGTGGTTGACAAAGTTTCTTTTTAGAGGGCTTTCAAAACAGTCTCTGATGGTGTCTGAGGAACTGGAACTGGTTTTGGATTCAATGTGCTGGAGGACTTGCATGTTGTTCTTCAGATGCTTGGTGTAGATTAGCATTCTTTCCTTGCAGTCTGAAAGCAAATACAAAGCACAAAGCAAACTGCCCATTTCAAAAGCAAATATACAATCTTACATGTAATAGAGCTGACACAATTAGTCGTATAATGATTTACAATTGTGATGCATTGCAATGCGGGAAAAAAAGCATTCTTAATCCATTCAGAAGAAACTAATCGGTTATTAAATACAGTCCTAATCAAAAGTTTAAGACCACTTGAAAAATGGCAAAAAATCATCTTTTGCATGGTTGGATCTTAACAAGGTTCCAACAACATGCAACAAGCAGAAATGGGAATGAGACAAAACATTTAACTTACATTTCACAAACTTAAACTGGGACAGGCTGTTTTACAGCTGATCAAATATTTAGGACCACATGCCTTTAAAAGGTCAAATCTGTGCAAAACTGTGGATTCATTGTCATTTTCTGTCAGGTAGTCAGACTGTCAGGATGTTCTGATGGCAAAAGCAAAAAAACATTTCTTTTTGAACATGGTCGGCTCGTTGAACTGCATAAGCAGGGTCGCTCACAGCGCGCCATCGCTGCTGAGGTGGGATGCAGTTAAGACGGTCATTTCTTAAATAATCCTGGGGGTTATGGAACAAAAACGTGAAGTGGAAGACCTAAAAAATCTTCAACCTGAATTAAGGCCATTAGTGGTGCCAACTGCACCCCATAAGCATCACACGGCATCTGAGACTGAAGGGCTTCAAAAACCAATTCTCTGATGAGAAAAAAATATAACCTTTTTTTTTCTCCTGTAAAAAAATGCAACCTTGATGGTCCTGATGGTTTCCAACCTTACTGACATGACAAACAGGTCCCACCTGAGATGTTTTCTTCGCCCTGCAGACGAGGGGGCGCCACAATGATTGGGGAGATGCTTTTTCCTTCAGTGGAACAATGAAGCTGCTGGCTATGTCCAGATGTTGCAGAGAGCATCCCTCATGACTGAAGGCCCTCATTTGTGTGGTAACGACTGGGTTTTTCAGAATAGAATAGAATAATCCTTTAATTGTCCCACAAGGGGAAATTTGGTTGTAACAGCAGCCAGAAAGACACATATACAACAAACAGTACACAGGACACAGAACAGAAACATACACAATTTTTCTTACATATTTACATTAAGGACAATGGTTACTATAAACAGAGTACTGTACAGTTATTAAATTAAATACAAATACCTACAGATAAGAGGCAAACCAGGTTGTAGTGCGAATCGGTTGATTAAATTATTGCAGTTACAGCGCAGATGTAAACATCTATGTTTGTTGGGAGCAGTTTTGATTGTACAGTCTGACAGCTGCAGGGAGGAAGGACCTGCGGAAACGCTCCTTCATGCATCTAGGATGCAGCAGTCTGTCACTGAAGGAGCTCTTTCAACAGGACAACGCTACAATTCACAATGCCCGTAGGACAAGGGACTTCTTCCAGGAGAATAACATCACTCTTTTGGACCATCCTGTGTTTTTCCCTGATCTAAATCCAACTGAGAATGGACAACAGTTCCAGACAGTAGACGCCCTTTGTGTGGCCGTCTTCACCACTTGGAGAAATGTTCCCACTCGCCTCATGGAAACGCTTGCATGAAGTGATCAACAAGAACAGCGGACCAATTAATTACTGAGTTCAAGTTTGGAACTTTCTGTTTTGGGGGTATACCCATGTTTTTTGGATGTGTGGTCCTAAACTTTTGATCAGCTGTAAAACAGCCTTTTTCAGTTTAAGCGTTGTTTTTAATAAATTGCGTGCTCAAAAAATGTTTTACCTCACTCCTATTTCTTCTTGTTGCATGTTGAAGCTCTACTTGGAACCTTGTTAAGATCCAACCATGCAAAATATGATTTTTTGCCATTTTTCAAATGGTCTAAAACTTTTGATCAGGACTGTACAACCTAAAAATAACAGCAATTTGTTTTTTTCAGCCACATACATCACAGTGGACCAACAAGTGCAGTTTGTGTTCAGACAAATTTTGAGTCAGTTAATGAAGTTGGAGTGAGACACTGAGACCTCTCCTGTCGTTATTACATAACTCCAAAAACCATTATTTTTTTTCACCAAAAAATTTAAGAAACAGCACAACATCATATGACATGCCATAAAAATCTTGTGCCCTAATCAAAATGGCAAACCAGGCTGACAAATGTGAAAATATTTTAAACAGTTGAAAACTGACTCAAACTTTACTCCTTCTGGTGTACCTTAAGTCTTGAGGTGTTCAACCGGAGAGTTGTACATCTCTATGGTGCATTCTGCTCCACACTGATTTGGATCACCACCCTGAAAAACAGATTGTGTCATTAAACAGTATCTACAGAAATGATGTGTATGACTAAAGGAGAAGCCACCAGTGCAATGTGAGCCCGAATTATCTCCAGCATGCAAAACAAGGTTCCTTTAACTATAGTTTTATCTATTTATTTCCATTACCTACAGGATTAACAACTTCAAAGGCATCTTGGTATAGCAGTAATTTGAAACATAATGGATTTTGGTAAAAAAAAAAAAAAAAATTACAACTTTTGAATATCTGACCATCACTAATGTCACACTGTACATCTGATGAAGACTCAGCTGATAGCTCACCTGTTACACATCTCTGCCACAAATATTTCAGAGTCTCTCTTAGAGGTACATAGTATGCAAAATGATCTGTTCTATTCTTACTTTATCCTAAAAAAAATTTCTTGGACTCCACATACTTCAACATGTGTATGAAGGTCTGTGTTCTGGAGTATGTTGTCCTCAGTGGCCCTTTATGACATACAGAAAACAGCCTGGATCCCTTGACCGCCTCACAAAGCTTGGCAATACCCTCATCAGATAATGTTGTTTCAGTTTTAAGAAGTGTAGTGAGCTTATTCAGAGTATGACTGACCCAACTCGTGTATTTTTTTAAAATTTCCTCTACAATGGTCAGGATGGCAGAAGCAGGTCGCAGTGAAATACATAACCCCTCAGTGACTTCACTGATCTCAGTCCACGAGGGCCGGTGTCCCTGCAGGTTTTAGATCTCACCTTGTTTCAACACACCTGAATCACATGATTAGTTTGTTACCAGGCCTCTGGAGAACTTCAGGACATGTTGAGGAGCTAATTTAGCCATTTAAATCAGCTGTGTTGGTTCGAGGACACATCTAAAACCTGCAGGGACACCGGCCCTCGTGGACTGAGATTGCCCAGGAGCTTTAGCTGCTAAATCCAAATGAAACAGGCGTTTGTTTCACAGTAAGGCTAGCTAAAATCTTCAACTTGCTGCATTAGCATGAACTTTCCGGAAAACTAAACAGGACTGTTTAAATCAGGTGTTTTCCATTTAATGATCCACAGTGTACACTCATTGGCAGGGGAACAATATGAGAACAACTCCACCAAGGCTCGCAATTCTGGAAGAGCATGTGGGAAATGGAGGAAACACAACAACAATATTCAGTGGCTAGTGGATCTAAAAGCAGAGCATAGCAACCTCACTGAACAAGATCCAGTAACCATCACAGTGGGAGACATGCAAGAAAGTCTCCACTATGAAGAACTGCACAGCATCAGGCACTGACCTGATTCACATCTACAGGTTAAAGAAGCTAACTGCACTTCACAAGCGCCCGGAAACAACACAACGTTAGAGGCCTTTGTACTGCTTACTGTGAGTAACTCATCTTTGATTTGGACACATTTATTAAAAATAATAACTGAAAACACTATAAGTGCCACAGGGAGTAACAAGGGAATCTTAAATTTCATTCAATTTAATTCTAGGTAAGTTATTAAGTTTACTAAACTGTTGAATCCATCCATCCATCCATCTTCATCCGCTTTATCCGAGGCCGGGTCACGGGTGCAGCAGCCTAAGCAAAGAGGCCCAGACCTCCCTCTCCCCAGTCACCTCCTCCAGCTTATCCGGGGGAACACCAAGGCGTTCCCAGGCCAGCCGAGAGATATAATCTCTCCAGCGTGTCTTGGGTCTGCCCCGGGGCCTCCTCCCGGTGGGACATGCCTGGAACACCTCATCCAGGAGGCGCCCAGGGGGCATCCTTGTCAGATGCCCGAACCACCTCAGCTGGCTCCTTTCAATGTGTAGCAGCAGCGGCTCTACTCTGAGCCCCTCCCGGATGGCCAAACTTCTCACCCTATCTCTAAGGGAGAGGCCAGCTACCCTTCGGAGGAAGCTCATTTCTGCCACTTGTGTCCGCGATCTCGTTCTTTTGGTCACTACCCACAGCTCGTGGCCATAGGTGAGGGTAGGGACGTAGATCGACCGGTAAATTGAGAGCTTCGCTTTTACACTGAACTCCCTCTTCACCACAACGGACCAGTGCAGTGTCTGCATTACTGCAGCTGCAGCCCCAATCCGTCTGTCGATCTCCGGCTCCCTTCTCCCATCACTCACGAACAAGACCCCGAGATACTTGAACTCCTCCACTTGGGGCAGGAACTCATCCCCGACCCGGAGTGGGCACTCCACCCTTTTCCGGCTGAGAACCATGGCCTCAGATTTGGAGGTGCTGATCCTCATTCCCGCTGCTTCACACTCGGCTGCGAACCGTTCCAGTGCGAGCTGGAGGCCCTCACCCGATGAAGCCAACAGAACCACATCATCCGCAAAAATCAGAGATGAGATTCTGAGGCCACCAAAGCGAAAGCCCTCCACCACTTGGCTGCGCCTAGAAATCCTGTCCATAAAAATTATGAACAGAACCGGAGACAAAGGGCAGCCCTGGTGGAGCCCATCACCCACCGGGAACGAGTCCGACTTATTGCTGGCAATGTGAACCAAGCTCTTGCAACGGTTGTATAGGGATCGAATGGCCCGTAGCAATGGGCCAGACACCCCATACTCCCGCAACACCTCCCACAGGACACCCCGAGGGACACGGTCGAATGCCTTCTCCAAGTACACAAAACACATGTTGGGCAAACTCCCATGCACTCTCAAGTATCCTCGAGAGGATAAAGAGCTGGTCCAGTGTTCCGTGACCAGGACGAAAACCGCATTGTATCCGAGGTTTGACTAGCGGACGAACTCTCCTTTCCAGCACCCTGGCATAGACTTTCCCAGGGAGGCTGAGGAGTGTGATTCCCCCTGTAGTTGGAACACACCCTCCGGTCCCCTTTCTTAAAGATGGGGACCACCACCCTGGTCTGCGAGTCCACGGGTACTGCCCCTGATCTCCATGCAACATTGCAGAGGCGTGTCAACCAGGACAGCCCTACAACGTCCAGAGCCTTCAGGAACTCGGGGTGGACCTCATCAACACCAGGGGCTCTGCCACCAAGGAGTTGTTTAACTGCCTCAGTGACCTCGCCCCCGGAAATTGGCGGGTCATTCCTCCTCCCCAGACTCTGCTTCCTCCTCGGAAGACGTGTCAGTGGGATTAAGGAGGTCCTCAAAGTATTCCTTCCACCGCCTGACAATTTTCTCAGTCGACGTCAGCAGCGCTCCGCCAGCACTATACACAGTGCAGGTAGAGCACCGCTTTCCCCTCCTGAGACGCCTGACGGTTTGCCAGAATCTCTTCGAGGCAGTCCAAAAGTCTTTTTCCATGGCCTCTCCGAACTCCTCCCGAGTTTTTGCTTCAGCCACTGACCGAGCCGCATTCTGCTTGGCCTGTCAATACCTGTCGGCTGCCTCCGGAGTCCCACAGGCTAACCAAGCCCGATAGGACTCCTTCTTCAGCCTGGTGGCTCCCTTCACCTCTGGTGTCCACCATTTGGTTCGGGGATTACCACCACGGCAGGCACCAACCACCTTGCGGCCGCATCTCAATGCAGCAGCTTCGGCAATGGAGACGCTGAACATGGTCCATTCGGACTCAATGTCCCCAGTCTCCCTCGGAATGCTGTTGAAGCTCTGCCGGAGGTGTGCATTGAAGATCTCGCGGACTGGGGCCTCTGCTAGACGTTCCCAGCACACCCTCACTACACGTTTAGGTGCACCAGGTCTGTCCAGCGTCCTGGTGCCACGTGCACTTATGGACACTCTTATGTTCGAACAGGGTGTTCGTTATGGCCAAACTGTGATTAGCACAGAAGTCCAATAACAAAGCACCGCTCTAAGAAGGCTGGGTACTCCGAACTGCCACTCGGCGCATAAGCGCAGATGACAGTCAGGACCCGTTCCCCGACCCTAAGGCGCAGGGAACAAACCCTCTCATCCACCAGGAGAAACCCCAACGTACCGGCAGCAAGCCGAGGGGATGTTAGAATACCCACCCCAGCCTGCCGCCTCTCACCAGGGGCAACTCCAGACTGAGACAGAGTCCAGCCCCTCTCCAGGAGACTGGTTCCAGAGCCCAAGCCATGCGTAGAGGTGAGCCCGACTATATCTAGCCGGTACCTCTCAACCTCACACACTAAGTCAGGCTCCTTCCCTACCAGAGAGGTGACATTCCATGTCCCTATTGCCAGTCTTGGCAGCTGAGGGTCAGTCCACCAGGGCCTCCGCTCCTGGCCGCCACCCGGCACACAATGCACCTGACCCCTATGGCGCCTCCTGCGGGTGGTGGGCCTGGGGGAAGATGGGCCTATGTCTCCTCTTCGGGCTGTGCCCGGCCGGGCCCCATGGACTAAGGCCCGGCCACCAGACGCTCGCCCTCGGGCACCCTCCTCAGGCCTGGCTCCAGGGCGGGGCCCCGGTAACCCTATCCCGGGCAGGGTAAACTGTTCCCTCGATGTTTTTTTCATAAGGGTCTTCTGAATCGCTCTTTGTCTGGTCCCTCACCCAGGACCAATTTGCCATGGGAGACCCTACCAGGGGGCAAAAGCCCCCAGACAACATAGCCCCTGGGATCCCTGGGACACACAAACCCCTCCACCACAAAAAGGTAGCGATTCAAGGAGGAGCAAACTGTTGAATCATTCAACAATTTTCTTTCTGTAGTGCTAAAAATTGTGACACAATATTTTTAAATTATAATGTCTTGCAGTACATTTTGTGACTTTTTTTGCACTTTTACAAATAAATTGATAAAAGTCACATCTTGCTTTGTTTTTATAAATCCTCTATTTAAGCTAATTGTTTAGGGGAAATTGCTACAATGCCAGAATATTATTCACTGGATTAGATTGCCCAAACCTAATATTTGAAGGAATTTTAAGCAAAAAAATGACTACTTCAAACATCCTGAGGATGGACAATGCAGTGCAAAGTGTGTTAACCCTTTAAAGCCGGTCGGAGCGGGCACGCTCTGTTTTGCGTAACTATTTTTAAATCCCGGTAGCTCTGCAACCACGTAAGCTAGCGCAATAATTTTTTTTGCATATGAAACCGGAGGAGTTGTACTTACATCTTATGCCATCAGCTTGTCCTTGGTCACAGTTTCCTTCCACATATAGCTTTGCAGCGCTTGCAGCAACAAAAACATAATATTCCAGAAACACGCTTTGCCGATCCGATCAGCTGTTCATAACACTTCCTATGTTGGAATAGACGTCAGCGCGAACTTTTGCATGTCCGCCATGACCTGCCCGAAACCGGAAGTGACGTCATTTTCGCGGAAATGTAGTTTTTTTTTACGATCAGGGCCTCATGAGCTTATACTGGTGTTTTTAAAAGTTATCTTTGACTTTATGACTTTCTGTGTCGTTTCTGGGATGCTTAGAAGTCATATTGCACTGCTGGAAATAGTTTATTTTGATGCATATGCTGCTTTTTTTGCAAATTTGCACTATAATATTTATTTTCGTTTTTCCTGCAGTGTATAGAAATTGGTGTATTTCAAAAATAAAACTATGAAGACAGTCAAAATAAATTTCCTGTGGTGGGAAACTATTTTGTGCAACTTTTTTGTATTTACAGTTTTGAGGGATAAGCCTCTTAAATTTCTCTAACTAGAAATATATGTTAAAAAACAAAAACGATTTTCAATTTTTTTGTAGTTTATTGCACTTTTTTGCAATTTATGTAATTACTATGCACTTAATGCATACATATTATTAAAATCTGGGCTATAATGGTTGTATTGATGTATAGCAACTTGAAATGCTCCCAAAAATGGCTCTACAACATGTAAAAATATAATATAAGCTCTGGCGGACTTGGTTCTATGGTAGGTCTTAAAGGGTTAAACATTATAGGCTCAAGTTACAATTGTTTCTGGACCATTTTGCTTGGAAAATGGAACAAATGTAGAGACCTATTTGAACTGGAACACTCACCTTTTACCAGTGTTTGCACAGTGTGCCTTATTATCACGCACTTCTGTGTATCTCTTCCTTTGTGTTGAATGTCTCTCTGTTTGTGTATCCAAGAGTGTGGTGCTCCTCCCAGCTACCTGTTTGCACATCTGTCATCGATCATAACATCAGTGCTGTTATACTGCTGTCAATACAATGTATTTATATTGTCAAACACAGAATATTCATAATAATTTCTTACTATCATAAGTTTGCATTCAACAGCTTACAATGAGTTCTCCATATCTCCCTCCAGGAAACAGGTTCTCTTACACAGAGCCCTCCACCTTTCACCAAACTTTTGTGATGTTAAGTTTATGTTACAGACATCAGAGGGTGTCCCAACACAGTTGGGGGCTATTCCATTTTCATTGTTATATGATGCCACCAATTTATACTCACTGACCCTTTAAGCCTCCGGCATGACAGCGTCTCAGCCATCAGACTCCATCTCCATTGTGCAACTGCCTGCCATTATTTCTACTCCACTCACCTCCTCATCCCTACCTCTTCAAGTATTGCAATAACTTGCTGCTAACCATCTTCATTCTCTAACATTTCAGAATACTTATTTTAGTAGGCAATACTGTGATGTAAATTTATGGATTATTTTAATCTTGTGACAACTTCTAACAGTAATTTGATACAACTCATGGCTGAAAGTTAAGGGGCCACTGGAAGCCTTACATCACACATATTTCCTTCTATGGAGGAAGCAGGAGCTGAGGACTGTTCAGCAACTCAAGTTGGTGCAGTTAGCTCATTTAACTCAAGCATGGATGAAAAATCTGATGTTGTTTATTCCAACAGATTCAGAAGATTTCTTACCACCCTGAACATGAAGTACTATCCAGTTGCCGTCATTTAGGGTGATGATCTTTTGAAGCCTTTCTTCTGTGGAAAATAGTGACAACCAATGTTAATAAACCATGTAAACTAGTGTTACAAAGCAAACTAACCATGGTTTCTGTCATGTAGTTAGGCTAGCAATGGACTTTCTACAAGAAATAAACATAAAGACACAAACCGGAGAAGAATGACACAGGTAGATCAGATACTACAGAAAATGGTCTTTAGTCAGATGTCTAAGGAACTTGGAAAAAAAGCATCTGGACTTCTTTAAGTTCCTTGAAGACGTTTCACCTCTCATCCAAGACAAGAAACACAAGGAATGGACATCAGACCAATTAAAATCTTTGCTTTGGTCTGATGATTCCAAATTTGAGACCTTTGGTTGCATCCACCGCGTCTTAGTGCGGTGCAGAAAAGGTGAATGGATGGTCTCTGCATGTATGGTTCCCAGGCTAGGCAAGGCAAATTTTATTTGTATAGCACACTTTCAGCACAAGGCAATTCAAGGTGCTTCACATGATTAAAATTAAAGCACATAACATAGAACATAAATCACTTTAAAAGTTAAAATACAAGAAAGCACTTACAATAAAACAATAATCAAGACAATAATTTGTATGAAAATTAAAACGAGCAAGTAGAAAGCCATAATAGTATCAGTTACTCATAAGCAAGTTTAAATAAGTAAGTTTTAACTTTAGACTTAAAAGAGTTCAGTGTCTCTGCAGCTTTGCTTTCTCCCGATAGTGTGTTCCAGATGTGAGGAGCATAGAAACTAAAAGCTGTTTCTCCATGTTTAGTTCTGGTTCTAGGGACAGTCAGTGAACTAGAGCTGGAGGACCAAACTGATCTAGATGGTTTGTACCATGATAGCAGATCTCTAATGTACTCTGGTGCTAACCCATTCAAGGATTTATAAATTAATAAAAGCACTTTAAAGTCTGTTCTCTGAGCTACAGGGAGCCAGTGCAATGACTTTAAAACTGGGGTAATGTGCTCTATTTTCTTGGTTTTAGTGAGAACACGAGCAGCAGCGTTCTGGATCAGCTGCATTTGTCTGATTGATTTTTTAGGTAAACTTGTGAAGATACTGTTACAGCAATCAAGGTGGCTAGAGATAACTGCATGGATGAGTCCTAACGTGAAGCATGAAGGAGGAGGTGTGATGGTGCATTGCTGGTGACACTGTTGGGGGTTTATTCAAGAAGACACACTGAAACTTATGATAGTAAAGAATTATTATGAATACTCTGTTTATGAAAGTGTGAATACATTGTATGGACAGCAGTATAACAGCATTGATGTCATGATTGATGACAGGTATGCAAACAGGTAGCTGTGAGCGAGGAGCACCACACCCTTGGATACAAAAACAGAGACAGAGAAACACAGAACTGTGCAATCATAAGGTACACTGTGCAAACACTGATAGAAGGTGAGTGTCTTCCAGTTCAAATAGGTCTGTACATTTGTTCCATTTTCCAAGCAAAAGGATTATTTCCTCCAAACAATTAGCTTAAATAGAGAATTTATAAAACAAAACTAAATATGACTTTAATCAATGTAATTTTAAAATTGCAGGAAGTTGCAAAATGGCACACTGAAGCAGCACCAACAGCGACATGCCATTATTTCTAGATTGCCTGTAGTTGGTTTAGTATGTTTAGTATTTGGTTTCCTGGACTCCACAGTCACCTGATCTAAACACAATAGAGATGGTTTGGGATGAGACCGACCGAGTAAGGGCCAAAGGTCAAACAAGTGCTCGGCATCTCTGGGAACTCTTTCAAGGTTGCTGGAAAACCTTTTCAGGTGACTACCTCATGAAGCTCAACGAGAGAATGCCAAGAGTGTGCAAAGCTGTATTCAAAGCAAAGCCTGGTTATTTGAAAAATCTAAAATATGTTTTGAGTTGTTTCACACTTTTTTGTTTACCACATAAACAAACACATTTCCCATGTGTTCAAAACAGATGTCGGGCCTAATGTGCTTTAGGATGAAATGAAAATGCAGTTCCTTATTCACTTGTCTACAACATCATTGGTCATTGGTATCCTGCAGACTTAAGAGGAGTTTCTAAATTCCTGCAGCGTCTGTGAGGGCTGTGGCTCAGGTAGTAGCGCCTACAAATTGAAAAGTCAGTGGATCAATCCCAGATTTTCCAGTCTGTATGCTGAATAAACTTTGGATTAGATATTGAACAGGACATTAAATATGGTTTGTGAAGGCAAGAAAGAAAGAGAAGTCTGGGAGAAAGTTTAGATGCAGCAGTCGACCAAGATTGTGTGTATTTCTGAGTCCCTGTTTGGACATCCATCCATTTCCTTCTGCCTGCCTGGGCCAAGTCGCAGGGGCAGCAGCCTAACCAGAGAAAACCCAGACCTCCCGCTCCTGGGCCACCTCCTCCAGCCTTTCCAGGGGAACACCAAGGCGTTCCCAGGCCAGCCAAAAGATAGATTCTCTTGAGTTTGTCCTGGGTCTGCCCCGGGGCCTCTTCTCGCTGGGACATGCCCAGAATACCCCACCCAGGAGGCATCATAATGAGATGCTGAACCACCTCATTTGGCTCCTTTCGATGTGGAGGAGCAGCGGTTCTACTCTGAGGCCCTCCCAGATGGCCAAACACCTGACAGGTGTTTGCCAGCCACCCTTCGGACAAAGCTGCTTATATCTGCGATCTTGTTCTTTCGGTCACTATCCAGTGCTCATGACCATAGGTAATGGTAAATTCAGAGCTTCAGTTTTACACTCAGCTCTCCCTTTACCACAACAGACAGCATCAATATCACTGCAGGATGTATGAACAAACAAAATGTACTAGAAATACTGGGGACAGCACATTAACCCAATACTATGAAAAAAATGGAAAACAATATGGAGTGGGTAATAGATAGTGATTTGTAAATAACTGGACAGGAATAACTTGAGCGTATTATATTATATCATACTATAGTCCTAACTAACTAGGCAGCTCATTGTCTTTCTCTTGTCAACACTTTTAAAAATAGAACTCATTTTAGGGTTTTGCCTGCCAGCAGGATCTTGCTGTTTGTTTACGACAGCATTAGCTTACCAGTGTCCTCTAGACAGAGAATTGAGTGTCAGTGTATGAAAGTACAGTTAAATATAGCTGTCATAAAAATTGTTGTTAGGCAAAAGTGCAGTAGTTTCCCCTGATCATTTTACTAATAAGTAAAGAGAAAAGCATCTAAATAGCCCAGCCTAATGGTTGTGTGCTGAATCAATGAATAAAAATATCAACTGTAAAAATAACTGGCCCATAGCTGTGGAAATTGACTTGAATTCTTGAGTTTGTGGAGATCAACAGTAATTTAAAAAGAGCTAAACTTGTCCTGAGCCATCATGTAAAAGTTTATCCCGACCTGTCTCGAATAGAGAATGTGTGGCGTATTTTGAGGTGAAAAATGCCACAACGAAGACCCCGTACTGTTACCCACCTTAAGACTTGTTTACAGTAAGAATGGGACAAAATTACACCTAAAACACTTCACTTGGTGTCTTCAGTGCCTGAATATTTAAGTGTTGTATTAATACTGTGTGTCCAGTTTTTCTACATCATTTTTTGGTTCATGCATTAGGTGTCCAACTTTGTTCAATTCTGTTTTTTCAACAGTACAAAATAATCACTGAAAAACTATTTGTTGCTAGCTGTAATCAGTCTGCCTCTCCGTTTACTCTTTCAAACCAATTTTTTCTTCAGCTTTCTGCAGTTTCTTCACCTGATTAAATGGCTATGAAAATATTCTCCTGAGCATCTTTAAGTTGTGTCTGATTTCACAACAAAAAGGAAACAGAAAACATGATGATCAGGAAGACTTGAGTATAAAACAAGAAATACTTGTGGAACAATCACTCAAGGTCCGTTGTGTTGTGTTCGTCCTGTGTTTCCAGTTTTTAACTGCTATTTATGTTCATGCATTAGGCGTGTCCAACGTTGTTCAGACTTGTTTTACCAATTGTTTGAGCTCATACACGTGTTTTAAACAAGTCATGTGTACACTTAACTTGATGCTTGGACTTACTGCATATTTACAGTGGGGCAAAAAAGTATTTAGTCAGCCACCGATTGTGCAAGTTCCCCCACTTAAAATGATGACAGAGGTCAGTAATTTGCACCAGAGGTACACTTCAACTGTGAGAGACAGAATGTGAAAAAAAAAAAATCCATGAATCCACATGGTAGGATTTGTAAAGAATTTATTCGTAAATCAGGGTGGAAAATAAGTATTTGGTCAATAACAAAAATACAACTCAATACTTTGTAACATAACCTTTGTTGGCAATAACAGAGTTCAAACGTTTACTATAGGTCTTTACCAGGTTTGCACACACAGTAGCTGGTATTTTGGCCCATTCCTCCATGCAGATCTTCTCGAGAGCAGTGATGTTTTGGGGCTGTCGCCGAGCAACACGGACTTTCAACTCCCGCCACAGATTTTCTATGGGGTTGAGGTCTGGAGACTGGCTAGGCCACTCCAGGACTTTCAAATGCTTCTTACGGAGCCACTCCTTTGTTGCCCGGGCGGTGCGTTTTGGATCATTGTCATGTTGGAAGACCCAGCCTCGTTTCATCTTCAAAGTTCTCACTGATGGAAGGAGGTTTTGGCTCAAAATCTCACGATACATGGCCCCATTCATTCTGTCCTTAACACGGATCAGTCGTCCTGTCCCCTTGGCAGAAAAACAGCCCCATAGCATGATGTTTCCACCCCCATGCTTCACAGTAGGTATGGTGTTCTTGGGATGCAACTCAGTATTCTTCTTCCTCCAAACACGACGAGTTGAGTTTATACCAAAAAGTTCTACTTTGGTTTCATCTGACCACATGACATTCTCCCAATCCTCTGCTGTATCATCCATGTGCTCTCTGGCAAACTTCAGACGGGCCTGGACATGCACTGGCTTCAGCAGCGGAACACGTCTGGCACTGCGGGATTTGATTCCCTGCCGTTGTAGTGTGTTACTGATGGTGACCTTTGTTACTTTGGTCCCAGCTCTCTGCAGGTCATTCACCAGGTCCCCCCGTGTGGTTCTGGGATCTTTGCTCACCGTTCTCATGATCATTTTGACCCCACGGGATGAGATCTTGCGTGGAGCCCCAGATCGAGGGAAATTATCAGTGGTCTTGTATGTCTTCCATTTTCTGATGATTGCTCCCACAGTTGATTTTTTCACACCAAGCTGCTTGCCTATTGTAGATTCACTCTTCCCAGTCTGGTGCAGGTCTACAATACTTTTCCTGGTGTCCTTCGAAAGCTCTTTGGTCTTGGCCATGGCAGCGTTTGGAGTCTGACTGTTTGAGGCTGTGGACAGGTGTCTTTTATACAGATGATGAGTTCAAACAGGTGCCATTCATACAGGTAACGAGTGGGGGACAGAAAAGCTTCTTACAGAAGACGTTACAGGTCTGTGAGAGCCAGAGATTTTCCTTGTTTGAGGTGACCAAATACTTATTTTCCACCCTAATTTAAGAATAAATTCTTTACAAATCCTACCATGTGGATTCATGGATTTTTTTTTCACATTCTGTGTCTCACAGGTGAAGTGTACCGCTGGTGCAAATTACTGACCTCTGTCATCATTTTAGGTGGGGGAACTTGCACAATCGGTGGCTGACTAAATACTTTTTTGCCCCACTGTATGTATCAACATTTGTATATTTACTTCATCCTTCTCATATGAGAGTTTCATATTTTATTTGAACAAAATCAGTGGTTAATCAGTGGCTGTTGATCAATAGTCATGACAATTTGCATATTAATGATCAAGAAACTGACCTCACAGCCCATTGTTTAATCAGTAGGTTTGCTTCAGTCACTGTGCAAAGAAATCACTTGCAATATATGCTAGATGCACAGAATCAACTTTTTGGGATTTACTCACCTGGATGACACCGAGACACTGTAGCAGTTTTTGATTTTGCATATAATATCAGCACCACACACTTTACTGATCCAGCACCTGGCATTCACTACCTCGGGCCAAGAGCTTGTAAGTGCACACCAGCCGCAGAACAAAGGAATATTGAAATTTTACAACAAATACATGTTACAAAACACACGTGGTCTGATAGGTTCCTCACAGTGTTACTGCAAGCCAAGAAAATGCCCTCCAGAGTAAGAATCTGGTTAGCCACTGTATTTCTAAGATTTTGAGGGCCATTTACAAAATCCTCAGTTTTATTAAAATTTAGAATCAGAAAATTAGAGGTCATCCAGGTCTTATGTCTTAAAACACTGCTGCAGTTTAACCAATTGGTGTGTATTATCTGGCTTCATGGATAGATAAAGTTGGGTATCACCTACATAGCAGTGAAAATGTATGCTATGTCTTCTGATGTTACTGCCTAAGGGACGGATGTTTAATGTAACCTGACTGAAACCCTTCAAATTAGCCATTCCTCTGCAGATGATATGTTAGCTGTCAATAATGTTTGATATGAAAAGAAGGTTAGAGATTGGCCTATAATGAGCTAAGATCGCTGGGCAGGAACAGTGCAAAATAATCACTGAAAAAAGAATTTGTTGGTAGCTGTAATCAGTCTACTGCCTTTCTGTTTTCTCTTTCAACACATTTTTTACTTCAGCTTTCTGCAGTTACTTTCATCCCATTTTGTTGATATGATTAAAGGGCTATGAAAATATTCTCCTGAGCATCTTTAAGTTGCGGGTGATTGCACAACAAAAAAGGAAAGAGAAAACATGATGATCAGGAAGACTTGAGTATAAAAGAAGGAATACTTGTGGAACAATCACTCAAGGTTTGTTGTGTTGTTTTTATCCTGTGTGTCCAGTTTTTCTACTGCTTTATTTATTTTTGGTTCATGCATTAGGCGTGTCCAACATTGTTCAGTCTTGTTTTACCAATTGTTTGAGCTCATACACGTGTTTTAAAGAAGTCATATGTACACTTAACTTGATGCTTGGACTCACTGCATATTCATGCATCAGCATTTGTATTTTTGAATTATTTTTCTCATATGAGAGTTTTGTATTTTATTTGAGAAACACACTTCACTGCACCAACATATGATTATTGCATGTTAATCATTATGCTCAACATACATTGGCCACCTCATCTTAAAAAAACGTCTGGACTTCTTTAAGTTTCCTGGAGACGTTTCACCTCTCATCCGAGGAGCTTCTTCAGTTCTATGAGTGCTTGGTGGAGAGTCCAAGATTTAAGCTCTATTAGGAATGTACATAAGAGGGTCATGGACCCCCTATTGATCCTCTGCCTAATCATATGAGGCACGGTGTGAAAACGGGTGTAGGTCACAATCAGCCAAGGTAGGAGAATCCATTGGGAAACTTGCTCACCCTATCATGGGACTAACTGAGATCAAATGACCCAAGATATGAGTGGGCGTTAAGGCATCTGGGAAGGGATCTAAGAACTGAATTATAGATGGCAGACAGTTGGTGTCGTAAGCCACCACCTCTATTAAAAGATGGTTGTTCACAGTGGACATAGATGGCTTATTTCACTCCTCTTTCAAATCAACTGTCCAAAATGTGCACATTGGCATCCTTGGTTGTTTTGCACCACTCTAATACACCATGTCAGTCTCAGTTTTTCTCTTTTTAGCTAACTTAATTTTTACTTTGATTCGGGCTTTTTCCTTTTTTTCAATCAACGGTGTGTATGTTTACATTCGTGCACTCTGGTAATATAAGGCCCTTAACAAGCGTCTGTGGTACTTTAACTTTGTTATTTATTTGTTGCTTAGTGTAGACCGTAATATTTTAAACTCTTTTTTGTTTATCGTGTCGCTGTAACACAACAATTTCCCCTTACAGGAAAATCTATCGATTCCACATGGAAATTAGCTTTAAGATAACTCGTAAAATGCATCCAATGGGAACATTATGTTACTATTGTACATTTCATTTTTAAATAAAATCAATTAAATAAAAAAAAATATATATATATACAGTAAAGTGGAGTGCTCGTAAGGCATTTAAACATATTACATTCAGAGATTTTCATAGATGCTAATCTGAAGGTGCTGCTAAGCCTGCACCTGATTAGCTTGCCTGTTTATTAGACCAGACATTTTCAGAGCTGCCGTCCCTTCTCCATCATTGCCAGTTGTCCTTGATAATGTAGGCTACTAAATGAGTTATTAACAATCTCTCTACCCTCTATCTTCTCTACATCACACATGTTGATCAAGGTCATTTTCAAGCAGACACACATCTGTTACAATTAAAAATCACTGAAGCTTGTGTACATGCTAATACCATTACTAATCTCAGAGCAGTGAAAGCAGAGCCAGCAGCTGATGATGAGCAGAGACTGACCTCACAGCCCATTGTTCATCGGTGGTACTACTTTCATTCATAGTGCAAATGTACTGTTAATCTTATCAGTGCCTTGCTGGAGATCACAGTGATTGGCTGTGCAATGGATTTAGACTGTACTCTGCTGTGATGTTTACTGAATGACACTTAACATATTTTTTTCTTCTTTTTCTTTCAAGTGATTGCCAGATGTGTAGTCCGTGGAGAATGTCAGTATACCAGTATAAGTAAGTTATAATCTGTAACATTATGTGTTACAGCATCTTATTGTTGCACCAACTACACATATTACTGGTAACTTCCTTAACTGCAGACGATGGCTAATCAGTGCAGCTTAAAACTTTGTTTCCTTGGAAGAATCCATCCAAGTCGCTTGCCTGTTAAGTTTTTTGTACCACTCTGATGGTTGTAGCAGTCTTGAAGTCATGAAGTAGGCCACATCTTATGCAAGTCTTTTATAAGTTTTTACTATTTCTTTTCCATATGGGGTAACACAAGAATTTCCCTTGCAGGAAATTCTATCGATTCCAGATAGAAATGAGCTTTAAGCTAACTCTGGTAGAATGCATCAATTGGGAACATTATGTTAATATTGCATATTTTATTTTCAAATAAAATCAATTAAATAAGTATTTAAAAAGGGAAGTAGAGCGCTGGCAAAGCAGTTAAACATATTATTGTCAAAGGAGCTTGCAAAGAAAAGCGTCTGGACTTCTTTAAGTTGCTTGAAGACGTTTCACCTCTCATCCGAGAAGCTTCTTCAGTTCTAAGGTCAAATGGTGGAGAGTCCCAGATATAAACCTAGTGGGAGTGACCCCCCACAGAGGGACAAAAGGACCCCCTGATGATCCTCTAATCGCCTGAGCCAAGGTGTGAAATTGGGTGTGGGACCCAATCAGCCAGAGTTTCGGGTGTGTTCATTGTGAAACCTGGCTCCACCTTATCATGCGAATTCCTGAGGTCAGATGGCCCAGGATGTGAGTGGGCGTTAAGGCATCTGGGAAGGGATCTCAAAACTACCCTGGATCCAGATGAAACCATGGTGTCCTTTGATGTAGTCTCTCTCTTCACTTGCATACCCACCACGACTACCCAAAACGACTACAAGAAGACAGCTCCTTGGAGGACAGGACCAACTTCACACCCGATCAGATCTGCACACTGTTAGACCTCTGCCTCACCACTACATATTTCACATACAACGAAGGTTTCTACAGACAAAAACATGGCTGTGCCATGGGCTCCCCCGTGTCACCTATTGTAGCCAACCTTTACATGGAGGAAGTGGAAAGGAAGGCTCTTGGCTCTTTCAAAGGAAGAGTACCCAGCCACTGGTACAGATATGTGGACGACACCTGGGTCAAAATCAAGACACAAGAAGTGGAATCCTTCACTGCGCACATTAACGCTATGGATAAAAATATCAAGTTCACCAGGGAAGACACAAAGGACAACTGTTTGCCTTTCCTGGACTGCGCTGTGCACATTGAAGAGAACGGCAAACTCAACATCGAAGTTTACCGGAAGCCCACACACACGGACCAGTACCTCCTTTTTGACTCCCATCACCCTCTGGAACACAAACTTGGAGTAATTAGGACCCTACACCACCGGGCAGAACATGTTCCCTCTAAGCTTGAAGGAAAAAAGAAGGAACACACACATGTAAAGGAAGCACTCAAAACGTGCGGCTATCCTAAATGGGCGTTCTCAAAGTCAGCAAAGAGGCACAGAAAAGAAGACCAGACACCAGCGAAGGAGGATAAGAAGGACAGACGCAACAACATTGTCATCCCCTATGTAGCCGGTGTATCAGAAAAACTCAGGAGAGTTTTCTCCAAGCATGACATCCCAGTGTATTTCAGACCCAGGAACACACTCAGACAGAAACTGGTTCACCCAAAAGACAAAACGCCAAAACACAAACTTAACAACGTGGTGTATGCTGTACAGTGCAGCGAGGAATGCTCAGACCTCTACATTGGAGAGACCAAACAGCCACTTCACAAGTGCATGGCACAACACAGAAGAGCCACCTCCACAGGGCAAGACTCAGCAGTCCATCTGCATCTTAAGGATAAAGGACACTCTTTCGAGGATGCCAATGTTCACATTTTGGACAGAGAGGACAGATGGTTTGAAAGAGGAGTGAAAGAAGCCATCTATGTCCACTGTGAGCGACCATCTTTGAACAGAGGCGGGGGTTTACGACACCAACTCTCTGCCATCTATAATCCAGTTTTGAGATCCCTTCCCAGACGCCTTAACGCCCACTCACATCCTGGGCCATCTGATCTCAGGAATTCGCATGATAAGGTGGGGCCAGGTTTCACAATGAACTCACCCGAAACTCTGGCTGATTGGGACCCACACCCAGTTTCACACCTTGGCTCAGGCGATTAGAGGATCATCAGGGGGTCCTTTTGTCCCTCTGAGGGGGGTTACTCCCACTAGGTTTATATCTGGGACTCTCCACCATTTGACCTTAGAACTGAAGAAGCTTCTCGGATGAGAGGTGAAACGTCTTCAAGTAACTTAAAGAAGTCCAGACGCTTTTCTTTGCAAGCTCCTTTGACTACGATGACCTGGATGACTGAGAACCTTCACAGACAAGTGTACACATTGTTTGAGCTCATACACGTGTTTTAAACAAGTCAGTTTAAAACACGTGTATGAGCTCAAACAATTGGTAAAACAAGAGGGACAATGGACCTCCTAATGATCCTCTACCTAATCACATGAGCCAAGGTGTGAAAATAGGTGTAGGTCACAATCAGCCAAGGTTTCAGTTGAGCTCATTGTGAAACCCAGCCCAACCCTATCATGTGATTTCCTGAGGTCAGATGGCCCACGATGTGAGTGAGCGTTAAGGCGCCTGGAATGGGATCCCTTCCCAGACGCCCACTGAACAATGATTGTGACCTACACCAGTTTTTACCTAATGTGATTAGGTAGAGGATCATTTGACACTAGAACTGAAGAAGCTTCTCGGATAAGAGGTAAAATGTCTTCAAGGACCTTAAAGAAGTCCAGACACTTTTCTTTTCGAGCTCGTTAGACTATTTGTGTCATTGTTCCATCTTATCTTTTAAGAGCTGTTACTTAAAAATAACACACAAAGAGAAAATAAACTTTATTTTGAATTGATCAGAAACCAGCAGTAAACACATAAAGATGAAACAGCAGAAAGATTCTGTTATCCTTTGGTAAAATTTTCATCTAGAACTGTTATATAATAAATAATGATTTTTCACACAATGAGCAAATCACAACAGTAGCCTTTATCTAAACGTTTGAGCCAAGTTGAGCTATATAGTTTGATTATAGTGACAATGTGTGATAAATAGTATAAATAACTAATAATAAATATAAACAATATAATCACCAACCTCTTTAGTTCATCGATTTACCTGTTTTTAAATCTCTGCAGTAACACAAAAAAACAAATTTCTCAGTGTTTCCCATCTTCATTTCATGGAGTTGCTCTGTCTCGATCCTGTAGATATATAAGGACACAGACAAGTTCATTAGTACAACCAAAAGGTCAAAAGTGTAATGCTAACTCGAGGCTCTGACAGGATATGCAGGTTTAACTGCAGCTTTCTTCTTTATTTTCTCATTACATTGCTTGTAACATGGTAATGCCTCCCACTGCCATCAAACAGAACAAAGTGTTACCTCAGTTAGAAAGTCATTTTCGTGACACCAGCTTTGAAAGCAGAACTTAGCATCTCTCAGACTCGCTGAGTTCTTACAGTAAACTCTGAGGATCTTCTCAGCAAAGCACACTGGGAGAAGCTTGGACACCTGACAACACGGACAGTAACATAAAAGCTGTTTTACAGAGACATCTACAGAAAGAACACATGGCTCCCCGGCCTGAAGCGGGCGATGAGGGTATGTGGCAGGGCGTGTTCTGCGATGCCGCTGCAGGTTTGGTGGTGGTGATGTGTATGGCTGGCAGCAGGAAAGCTGCAGCCGTTGAATGTACTATTACAGCAACCGTGCGATTATTGTAAGAATAAATGATGCTGCGAAGCATGAAAATGCCATTGGGTCTGCTGTGATGGTGATCTTTTTTCTTTTTTTTTAAATCTTAAGTGCACGCAAACCAGTAAATTAATTAAAACAAATACTGTTGATAAACTTTAATACAAAAATTACAATTAAAATTCTCAACAACAAAAACAACTGGTAAAAATATAATTAATATGTAAACAACTTAACAACCCCCAAAGTGTCAAAGTCACGTCACGTGACAGAGCAACACCAAAACATAAGAGGGGGGGAGAGGGAGCAAAGTGTGCCTGCTCGTCACTGAAACAGGAGCGGAGAGTCCAGCGACCTGGCTGTTTCGTCTTTGCCGAAAGCACAGCATTGCAAACGAGCAGAACTCAAAGTAAAGAATCGATCACACCAGGCTAGTATCGATCTGATACCGATGCCGACTTGTTATCGATACTATCGATATTTGGATCGATCCGCCCACCACTGCTGTCAGTCAAACTCGTGCCGTGTCTCCTGTACTGTACAGAATGCATCCAGCTTGTCAAATTTACATAAATCTTCGCTAGCAGAAGACAACAAACACAACGGTGTTGACATCAAAGCCACCTGCCGGTACTCCCTCTGTGACCAGGTTAGCAACGTGAGCTCATCCATCTTATTGGCCAAAGATTTCACGTTTCCAATGATTACAGAAGGGAGAGATGGTCTATAACGTCTCCTTCTCGGGCGATGGCACTCCCTCCTAACATGAAAAAAGTGGAAAAAAACAGACAAAAACGACCAAGACTAGCACAAGACGGTAGAACATGATTGCAGAGTCTAATTGCTAATACTTTAATTATAAAAAATTGCGAGAAAATAAAGATGAGAAAGAAAGAAACTCAGAATGAGCGGAGCTGCTGCAACAGGCTGCCACACACGGGGGTCCTGGAAGTATAATTAAGTATAACTGAGTACAAAACAAAGAAATACTTACAGAACAATCACTCAAGGATCTTCGTGTTGTGTTAATGAGCTTCTGTATGTTGTTTACATGATCAAAATAAATTGAACATAAACAAACAATAAATGTAATTAAACATCCTGATGATTTTATCATATCTGGATAATCTGTTGTGAAAGGAGCAATCTTTATTATCAGTGATTAGGACCGGTAAGTTCACTCTACGACACACCGGGCTCATTTATTTAACCAGTGGGTCCAATTCATCTACTGCATTTCTGTTTGGGTTCATGGATTATTTATGTCCAACTTCGTTCCGTTTTGTTTTACCAAATGTTTGAGTTCATACACGTGTTTTTAACAAGTCATATGTACTGCATTTTTCGCACTTTAAGGCGCACTTATAATCCGTTAATTTTCTCAAAAATCAACAGTTTCCCTTATAATCCGGTGCTCCTTATGTATGAATTCTGGTTATCCTTACTGATCTCGAACCGATTTTATGTGGTACACAATGCTCAAATATCTGTCAAAAAATGTTTTAGTACGACTTTGGTAAGCTACGAAGCCGTACCTCTTGATGGATTGTCGGAGCATTACGGCTGCCGTAGTCACGAGCCTTGCGGAGTAATCTGGGTCCAAAAATCCATCCTCTTCAGGTCCCAAAGTCAAACGGACACTGCGGCATCACTGAGAGTTAAAAACTGTCTAAATTCTTTCATTTTTAATAAAATGATCGGCACTGCTCCTTTACCAGGTGTAACAATTAAGTTTAACTTAGGCATCCATGAAAACAGAATTTATTAAATTTAACGGAGTTAGAAGTTAGCAGGAAGTTCGTTCGCTAGTTTCCACCTAAACATGATATACCGTTGATGGGTCTGTCTGGCACAGACCCACTACTGGAACGAGACAATTCTACTACAACAGCAAAAGCAAGATGCAAGTCACCAAAGTTCTTTGTGTTACTCGTGCACGAGGTAGAGGACTGTGACGAGAGCCGTTCCTTCGCTTGACCCCAGTTGCTCTCGTCTGCTCCCTCGTAGCACTGCTCCTTATTGTGGTTACTGTTAAGGAATAAACATATATTGTTAGCGCTTATTTTCTGATTATATTGTTTTATGTATTTTAGTAATAAAGGCTTGTAAAGCAAGGCCACTTTTGACTCATAAACTAAGTGTTCAGCCAGACTGAAAAACAGGAAGTCCGTGTGCAGCTGTACCAGTATATTAATAAATAAAGGTACTGACATATAAGAAGTTGTTTGTATCGAAACTTAAAATGTGTGACGTCTAGAGGAAGTATATAAATAATCAGGTTTCCTGCTTTTGCTTGAGACTTGGGCTGGCGTGTTTGTGTGTCTGCTCAGTCTCCATATTCCGGAATATGTCAAATTAAAGATCATTTTTTGACTTAGACCACTTTGAGCCGTGTCTTTCTTTGCTGTTGAAGAATACAAAGAACTGGATTTAATATTACATGAATATGCATAAGTTCATTAACATATGACGTCTACATGGTATACATGTGAGAAAAAAGTACCTTGTCTGTGTGTCGTGTAGGGATGTGTGTGTGTCAAGATGTGACCCTGTGAATGACTCCCTGGTGCCAGGAGTCCAGCGGTTCAGTGGGAGAAATGTTTAGTCACTCATCCAAATGACTTCTTCAGTCTGATAGTAATAATGTCTTTCTAGATTATTATCTGATATCATCTTCTAATGTTATATTTGCCAACTTGTCTACTGCAGACAGGATAGAATGAAACTTTCTGGTGTTCTCTATAGCTTAATGTTACAGTGTGCTCACACAGGTGTTGCTGCTTCAACAGCGAAGCTTGTCAATGATCACCCAAATAACACTGTCATAAATAAGAGGCTGTTACTTGGTGTTCGCTCTCTCTGCAGTATAGTATCACTTCCTGTTACAACACACCTGAGTATTTTTGTGTAACTCGTACCCAATTAAAACGTATAGAAAATGTCTTATTTACTTTAGTTTTCTACAGTTTCTCTTCCCATTTTGTTTACATGATTAAATGGCTACAAAAATATTCATCAAAAGTATCATTAAGTTGTGTCCGATTGCACAACCAGAAATGAAACCAAAAAAGTGATTATGAGGAGTAAAACTTGAGTACAAAAAAAGAAATACTTGCAGAACAATCACTCAAGGATCTTCGTGTTGTGTTCATCCAGTGTGTCCAGTTCATCTACTGCATTTTTGTTTGGGTTCATGGATTATGTATGTCCAACTTTGTTACATTTTGTTTTCCCAAATGTTTGAGCTTATACACGTGTTTTAAACAAGTCATTTGTACATTTAATGCTTGGACTCACAGCATATTCATGTATTATCATTTCTCTTTTTACATTATCCAACTCGTACTAGAGTTTGACATCAAAAAATGCACTTAAATGCACAAGCTATGGTAAATTGTTCTTTTTAATAAAGAAAATTACAATATGCATCAATTCATCAAGAGTGGTGTTAAATGAAACCTCTCCGAAGGCCTTGTCCAATGTGTAGCTGCTGAATTCTGGATTTCTAAATCTTGCGTGTCTGAGTCTGAAACCATAGGCGAGTTTAGACTCTCTTGAGGGATATTTAAGCACCACTCAGTCTCCTTACAGCACCTCTAAAAATAATTATACTAATAATAATGTGCTGATGTAGGCTCAACAATCCAGGTAAGGAAATCCCAACAAGATCATTCAGTTCGTTCTGATGTAGCCTTTTCAGTGGGAGAAATGTTTAGTCACTCATCCAAATAACTTCTTCAGTCTGATAGTAATAATGTCTTTCTAGATTATTATCTGATATCATCTTCTAATGTTATATTTGCCAACTTGTCTACTGCAGACAGGATAGAACGAAAACTTTCTGGTGTTCTCTATAGCTTAATGTTACAGTGCACTCATACAGGTGTTGCTGCTTCAACAGCAAAGCTTGTCAATGATCACCCAAATAACACTGTCATAAATAAGAGGCTGTTCGCTCTCTCTGCAGTATAATATAACTTCCTGTTACAACACACTTGAGTATTTTTGTGTAACTTATCGGCATACCCAATTAAAACGTATAGAAAATGTCTTATTTACTTTAGTTTTCTACAGTTTCTCTTCCCATTTTGTTTACATGATTAAATGGCTACAAAAATATTCATCAAAAGTATCATTAAGTTGTGTCCGATTGCACAACCAGAAATGAAACCAAATAAGTGATTATGAGGAGTAAAACTTGAGTACAAAAAAAAGAAATACTTGCAGAACAATCACTCAAGGATCTTGTTGTGTTCATCCAGTGTGTCCAGTTCATCTACTGCATTTTTGTTTGGGTTCATGGATTATGTATGTCCAACTTTGTTACGTTTTGTTTTCCCAAATGTTTGAGCTCATACACGTGTTTTAAACAAGTCATTTGTACATTTAACCCTAACTGGTCAGAGCGGGCACGCTCCGTTTTGCATAACTATTTTTAAATCCCGGTAGCTCTGCAACCACGTAAGCTAGCGCAATAATTTTTTTTGCATATGAAACCAGAGGAGTTACATCTGATGCCATCAGCTTGTCCTAGGTCACGGTTTCCTTCCACATACAGCTTTGTAAAAACTGCATAAAAAGTGCTTGCAGCAACAAAAACATAATATTCCAGAAACACACTTTGCCGATCCGATCAGCTGTTCATAACACTTCCTTTGTTGGAATAGACGTCAGCGCTATCTCGTGTCCGCCATTACCTGCCCAAAACAAGAAGTGATGTGAAAAATGTAGGGTTTTTTGTTTTTGTTTTTTAACCTTCAGGGCCTTATAAGCCTATGCTGGTGTTTTTAAAAGTTATATTTGACATTGTGCTTTTCTGTATCGTTTCTGGGATGCTTAGAACTCAAATTGCTCTGCTGGAAATAGTTTATTTTGATGCACATGCTGTTTTTTTGTAAACTTAGATTATAAGATTTATTTTTCGTTTTTCCTGCAATATATAAAAATGAGTGTATTTCAAAAATAAAACTATGAAGACACTCAAAATAAATTTCCTGTTGTTGGAAACTATTTTGTGCAACTTTTTTGTATTTACAGTTTTGAGGGATAAACCTCTTAAATTTCTCCAACTAGAAATATATATATGTAAAAAAAAAGGGGGGGGGTAATTTTTTTGTAGTTTTTTTGCACTTTTTTGCAATTTATGTAGTTACTATGGACTTAATGCATACATATTATTAAAATTTGGGCTATAACAGTTGCATCGATGTATAGCAACTTGCTCTCATACACAATATCAGCCTTAGTTTTTCTGTTTTTAACTAACTTAATTTTAACTTTGATTAGTATTTTTTTTTTAATCACTGGTTTGTGTGTATGTATCTAGTATAAGGCCCTTAACAAGCACCTGTGCCACTTTAATTTTTTAAGATTTATCATGTTGCTGTAACACAAGAATTTCCCTTGCAGGAAATTCTATCGACTCCAGATAGAAATGAGCTTTAAGCTAACTCTGGTAGAATGCATCAATTGGGAACATTATGTTAATATTGTATATTTTATTTTCAAATAAAATCAATTAAATAAGTATTTAAACAGGGAAGTAGAGTGCTGGCAAAGCAGTTAAAAATATTATATTCAGAGATTCTAACAGAAGCTAATCTGAATGTTTCATTCAATAGCATGTCATGTCAGCACCACACGCTTTACTGATCCAGCACCTGGCATTCACTAGCTTTGGCCAGTAGCTCATAAGTGAACTCCAGCCACAAAACATTGGAACTTGTGAATTTTACAACAAAAAAAGGTTACACAAACACAGGGGGTCTGATACATGTGTTTTAAAGATTCTTCTGAACTTTGTGACTGCAGTGCACCTGGTTTACTAGTAAGTTGGAGCATAACCATCTAAATTGTGCCAACAGCTTCTGTGGCCGACCTGTGACACTGTGCAGCCTTCGACACAGTTATTGTAATCTTTCCATTCTTACAAAGTTTACAAAGGTTTCAATCTTCTCTGAACCTCAGCTGTGGCAATGGAGATAACAGCACATGGGCTTTATCTCTTTGAACAATAAGACTTATTACCCAAACTACTTACCCCAGTAGGGAACGCTGAAAAATCACACACAATGTGAATTGCTATAAGTGTCTATTATGTCTGATTGGTGACTGGGGTTTCATAATGAGAGCTTTTGCCACCCGGCTACATTAGGTTTTGCATTCTGCATGCTTTTTCCAATAGTAACCAGCAAGGATAAGCAGCAAAGTGAAATCTATGCAATTTTTTAAAAATATAGTATTTGTATCATATGTTATGTTCTAGGAGCTGTTACTTAAAAATAACACACAAAGAGAAAAGAAACTTTATTTTGAATTGATCAGAAACCAGCAGTAAACAAATCTAAAGAGGAAACAGCAGAAAGATTCTGTTATCCTTTGGCAAAATTTTCATCTAGAGGCCTGTTACATAATAAATAATGATTTTTCACACAATGAGCAAATCACAACAGCAGTAGCCTTTATCTAAACCTTTGAGCCAAGTTGAGCTATATAGTTTGATTATAGTGAAGATGTGTCATAAATAGTTTATTCATCAAACCTCTTTAGTTTGCTGATTTACCCGTTTTTAAATCTCTGCAGTAACACAAAAATAACTCATTGTTTCACATCTTCATTTCATGGAGTTGCTCTGTCTCGATCCTGCAGATACAGACAAGTTCGGACAGTGTTCGGACAGTGTGCGCACCGCGGATGACGTCAGTGCGCACACTGTGTCTGAGGAGGATGTGCGGAGGTGCTTCAGGAAGGTGAACGCACGCAAAGCTACTGGTCCGGACGGGATTCCCGGCCGCGTCCTCAAGTCATGCGCGGCTCAGCTGGCTGGAGTGTTCACGCACATCTTCAACCTTTCCCTCTCTCTGTCTGTAGTCCCAGCCTGCTTCAAAATGGCCACCGTCGTGCCTGTACCCAAATCCTCCACCATCTCCTCATTGAACGACTGGCGACCTGTAGCCCTGACCCCCATTGTAAGCAAATGCTTCGAGAAGCTGGTCAGGGACTTCATCTGCTCTGCACTACCCGACTCACTGGACCCTCTACAGTTCGCATACCGCCAAAACAGGTCCACTGATGATGCCATAGCCCTGACACTACATACTGCCCTGTCACACCTGGAGAAGAGAGACACGTATGTGAGAATGCTGTTTGTAGATTACAGCTCAGCATTCAATACCATCGTTCCCTCGAAGCTGGACAGGAAACTGCAGGATCTAGGACTGAGCAGCTCCCTCTGCAGCTGGATCCTTAGCTTCCTGTCTGACAGACGCCAAGTGGTCAGACTGGGCAGCATCACCTCATCCCCCGTCACACTGAACACTGGTGCTCCACAGGGGTGTGTACTGAGCCCTCTCCTGTACTCACTCTACACCTACGACTGCACGGCCACTAACAACTCCAACATCATTGTGAAGTTTGCGGACGACACTACAGTGGTGGGTCTTATCACCAACAGTGATGAGACGGCTTACAGGGAGGAGGTCAGCGCCCTGACCCACTGGTGTCAAGACAACCATCTCACCCTCAACGTCGCAAAGACAAAGGAGTTGATAGTGGACTTCCGGAGGTGCAGAGAAGTACACACCCCCATCACCATCAACGGCGCTGCTGTGGAGAGAGTGAGCAGCTTCCGGTAGGGCTGCTCAATTAATCGAATTTTAATCACGATTACGATCTGGGCTTTCAACGATCATTAAAAATGACTGAGCTGATTATTAGCCCCTCCCTCATTTATCCGCGACACCTTAAAGGCCGGTCCGTGAAAATATTGTCGGGCATAAACCGTCCGTGGCGCAAAAAAGGTTGGAGACCGCTGATTAAGAGGACCCGAGGGAAGCTCGGAAAGCTAAGCAGAAGTTATTTGGAGAGTGACTGCCGTTGGTTGAAAAGAGAGTTTAAAAAAAAACTTCATTGGTGTTGCACACTATTTTATATTATTTTTTTAAAGTCATTGTTAACCCTTTAAAGCCGGTCAGAGCAGCACGCTCCGTTTTGTGTAACTATTTTTAAATCCCTGTAGAACCTGAACCGTGTAAGCTAGCGCAATAATTTGTTTTGCATATGAAACCGGAGGAGTTGTACTTACATCTGATGCCATCAGCTTGTCCTCGGTCACGGTTTCGTTCCACATATAGCTTTGCAAAAATTGCATAAAAAGCGCTTGCAGGAACAAAAACATAATATTCC
The DNA here is from genome assembly GCF_041146795.1 of Maylandia zebra. Taxonomy (NCBI): domain Eukaryota; kingdom Metazoa; phylum Chordata; class Actinopteri; order Cichliformes; family Cichlidae; genus Maylandia; species Maylandia zebra. The sequence goes on along the minus strand of NC_135186.1, from coordinate 21,744,545 downwards.
AGAAACACGTTTTGCCGTTCCTATCAGCTGTTCGTAACACTTCCCACAGTGAAATGATGCACATGCTGTTTTCTTTGCAAATTTGCAGCATAGGATTGTTTTTTGTTTTTCCTGCAGTATATAAAAATTGCTGTATCTCCAAAATAAAACTATGAAGACACTCAAAATAAATTTCCTGTGGTGGGAAACTATTTTTTGCAACTTTATTGTATTTAAAGTTTTGAGGGATAAACCTCTTAAACTTCTCCAAGTAGAAATATATGTAAACAAAACAAAAACGATTTTCAATTTTTTTTGTAGTTTATTGCACTTTTTTGCAATTTATGTAATTACTATGGACTTAATGCATACATATTATTAAAATATGGGCTATAACAGTTGTATTGATGTATAGCAACTTGAAATGCTCCCACAAATGGCACTACAACATGTAAAAAAATAATATAAGCTCTGGTGGACTTGGTTCTATAGTAGGTCTTAAAGGGTTAAATAAATATCGTCAAATAATCGTGATCTCAATTTCAGTGAAAATAATCGTGATTATCATTTTTGCCATAATCGAGCAGCCCTAGCTTCCGGTTCCTTGGTGTACATCTGGCTGAGGATCTTACATGGTCAGTACACACAAACAAAACAGTGAAGAAGGCGCAGCAGCGCCTCTTCTTTCTCAGGAGACTGAAAAGATTTGGCATGAGCCCCCGCATCCTCAGGACCTTCTATCACTGTGCCATTGAGAGCATCCTCACTGGATGCATCACCACCTGGTATGGCAACAGCACCGCCTACAACTGCAAAGCTCTCCAGCGAGTAGTGCGGTGCTCTGAACGGATAATTGGAGGTGAGCTTCCCTCCCTCCAAGACATCTACAGGAAGCGGTGCCTGAGGAAAGCGGGGAGGATCATCAAGGACTCCAGTCACCCCAGCCATAAACTGTTCAGACTACTTCCATCAGGAAGGAGGTTCTGCAGCATCCGGTCCCGTACCAGCAGACTGAGAGACAGCTTTTTCCACCAGGCCATCAGACTGCTGAACACGTCATAGACACCTCAGCTTCACTACTGGAACTTTAACATTATGCACTCCATACTGTACAGTAACGCCACTGTTTTGCACATGTCTCACTCTGTATATTTTATATATTTTATTTATTGTTTACGCTATTTAATTTGTAAAATATGTGTACACACACACACACACACACACACACACACACACACACACACACACACGTAGAAAAATATTTAGTATACACATCCAGAAATGCATATACTATTATATATTGTACATATATTTATTAGTTTCAGATGTAGCCATTCTTGTATTTTGCTTGTTTACATTATTGTATTTTGCACAACTCTGTTGCTTGTGAAGCTCGCACACAAGAATTTCACTCACATGTGCTGTACCAATGTACCTGCACATGTGATGTGACAATAAAAGTGATTTAGAATTTAGATTTAGAAGTTCATTGGTACAAAAGTGTAATGTTAACTTGAGGCTCTGACAGGTTATGCAAGTTTAACTGCAGCTTTCTTGTTTATGTTCTCATCGGGGGACGACACGGGGACTCAGGGGTTGGTGGGTGTGTGGTGTGACGTGAATTAAAATAAAGTTGGTTCTGAACGTTGCTCCGTGGTCCCGCCGTGCCTTATTCACGCCACATTGGTGCCGAAACCCAGGAGGCGGCACGGCGGGTCCGTATCGGAGCCAGGGAATGGAGGAGCTGGCCCGGAGGGTGGCCGAAATGGCGGCCGCCCAGCGGGAGCAGGCGGCGGAGGTGCGTCGCCAGCAGGAAGAGCTGCAGGACCGGTCCGAGCGCCACCTGGAAAGGATTGGGGAGCTGGTGGGAGCTGGTGGCGCTGCTCTGGGCCTGGGCGCCACCCCCACAAGTGTGTCCCGAGGACAGTGAAGCGGTGGAGGAGCCGTGTGGGGCACCTCGGCAGCCGGAGGTGGTGGACGAGTCACGCGGGGGTCCGAGCCTGCCGGAGGAGGAGGAGCAGCCGGGTGAAGGGCTGCTCCTGCCGGGAGCGGTGGAGGAGCCGCTCCAATCGGAGGCGGAGGACGAGGCGGGCGAGGGTCTACACCTGCCGGAGGAAGAGGAGTCGCTCCACCCAGAGGTGGACGAGGGGCTGTGCCTGCTGGAGGCGGAGGCGCAGTGCGGGGAGCCGCTCCAAACGGGAGTGGTGGAGGCGGTGGCGGAGCAGCCGTGCGAGGAGACGGAGGTCCCTGCTCCAGAGCAGCCTGCGCAGCCGGAGTTGGAGGCAGAGGAGCGGGCTGGCTAGTCCAGCCTCGCTGCCACCAGTCGATTCTGCGCGCCTGACGTCTGCCCAGCCGCCTGTGTACAGAGATGGGCAGTAACGCGTTACTTGTAACGCGTTACTGTAATCTGATTACTTTTTTCAAGTAACGAGTAAAGTAAGGGATTACTATTGCAAAATCGGTAATTAGATTACCGTCACTTTCCCATAGGAACGCTGCGTTACTGCGTTACTAAAACCGTGATTTTTTTTGCGAGAATGTCTCATGACAGTGACGTAAGCAAGTGCGACGTTGGTGACAGCAGCTGTGTGCAGATCAACAATGGATAATATATCGAGTGCGGGAGAGAGTATGAGCGTGCAGCGTTTAAAGTGTGGAAGTACTGACCTTACTTTGAGTTTGATTCCATAAAAAGTGACAAAAACATTAGCGTCCATCGTGCGTGGGAAGAAAACTTCTTTTTACAGCGAAAAAAACCCCTAAACTTCCGAGCAAGCACCGAGTAGCTACGACGTGATGGGAAACTCAGAGACACTCGCGCGGATTCTTCAACTGACCGCAGCACACCTACACCAGGGTAACCCTCCGCCTACCCTGCTCCTGCTTTACAGGTGAAAATAGAGCAAAAGGACCGCTGAGTCTTTGACTTTATTTATTTTCTGCTGTGTTTTACTTGCATCTGTTTGAAAGAGTGAGTGAAAACACAAAAAATATTTTATTTTATGTGCTGGAATGTGTAGAAAATAGGTTTAAATGTTAAACTAATTTATTCAAGTCAGAGAATGTTGCATATAATTAAATGTTTTGCTTGATGCATAAAGTTAAAAGATTAAAACTGATAAAACAAGTTAAAAAAAGAGACTTTTCCATTTGATTACATTTTGTATGATGGATTATGTAGAAAAAGTAGAATTGGGCTGAAAGATCTATCACTTTATCACCTCTTCAGGTTGTAAATCGTGTTTTTAAAAAGTAACTAAGTAACTAAGTAACTAAGTAATTAATTACTTTTGAAAATAAGTAATCAGTAAAGTAACGGGATTACTTTTTGGGGGGAGTAATCAGTAATTAGTTACTGATTACTTTTTTCAAGTAACTTGACCAACACTGCCTGTGTACAGGAGCTCACGGCCATGCCTGTGGGGCCGTGTCCGCTTGCTACGCGGCCGACCTCCGGACCAGCTTCGCCGTTGCCGCTGGATGCGCGGACGGCCACCAGAATGGACGCTTCCCCGTCGCTTGGGCTGGGGCGCCGATGTTTTGGGCCGAGTCTCGCCCCAGTTCGCGGGGGGGGGAGTAGGTTCGGCCAGATTGCTCCCCGGCCTCAATCGGGCGATAGGGGTATGTGGTGGGGCGTGGTTTGCGGTGCCGTGCGGACGCACCTGCACGGCATCCGCAATCACGCCCGCCGTGTGAAAACACGGGGATTCAGGGGTTGGTGGGTGTGTGGTGTGACGTGAATTAAAATAAAGTTGGTTCTGAACGTTGCTCCGTGGTCCCGCCGTGCCTTATTCACGCCACATTAGTATTTTATTTTATTCTATTCTGTACAGTTGTGTACTGTATTTATTCTTATTGTATTCTTATTGTATTCTAATTTTTGCCTCATAACTTTTGCACTGTCCACTTCCTGCTGTGACAAAACAAATTTCCCACGTGTGGGACTAATAAAGGTTATCTTATCTTATCTTATTAACAACTTCAAAGCAGGGGCGATTCTAGGATCAGAGCTTTGGGGGTGCTGAGCACCCAAAGAGCTGCCCAGCCAGGCAAGATAAACTTTACTCGTCACGATCAGACTTCTTCCCCGTCTCTGTCAGTCCCTGCATCCTTAAACGTCTCCAGTTGTCCCAAGTTCCCTCTGACTGTCTCCTTGGTGCATTTAAACCCCTGTTCCTCCCTGTCCTGTCGTCTGTTGTCTTTGTCAGTCATCAAAATTTTACCCTCTCTGTGCAAGTCTGCAAATTTCTTTATTAAATCATAAGATTCTTAAATTCATCAAGTCTCTCTGTGCCTGGGTCCTCGTCACAAAACATGACATCACTGTTTTGTACATTTTAACACAATTTAATCCCACATTTGTGAAAGAAAAGCAAAACACTATTTTAAAAGTCTGTAACAAAACTATCAAATCGGATAAAGGTTATTTAAATGCTGCAAACGAAGAATGGATTGGAATAAAAAAAAAATACATATTCTAACCTTAATTACTGGGGGAGAATAATGAATGATGCTCATAGTGAGTAAGAAGTAAACTGAGTGCATTTTTTGTCAGAGATTCACTTTGAATGTGTATGTATAATACAATACACTCAATACACAGAAAATACACAAAATACACTCCAAAAATAGTCCTTGAAATGTACAAATGTACAAAATATTGATAAAAAAAATGATGAAAATGGAGGCAACTTTGCCTATGGTACAATGTATACGATGTATGAAAAGATCTTTACTGCAGATACTAATATGGCTCTGCAGATTTTTTATTTTATTTTAACCTATGTCGCCTCACCTTCAGGTTGGCAAATCTGTCTATCACTTTTTGGTGGTCAACTCTCTCAAGCAGTTTAACAGTTTCTGTTGTGCCGGTCACTGTTCCCTGTTTCTTCCTGACCTTTCTCCTCACGTTCCCCTCTTTCCTCTCTCCCTCTTTGGACTGACAATCATACACAAATAGATTGTATTCAATTAGATGAAAATATTACATTAATATGAAAAAAATTATTATTAATATCACTAATAAAAAGTCCTCTCTCGGTGTACTTTCAACCAAAAGGCAAATAACCAAACCACATGTACATCTAATAAAAGATATAAATATTGAAACACTGATCCAACATTAAATTTATTGACGGATCATTTGTTCTTTCATTTTTACCTGAATGTTGTTCCTGGGTTTAATATCGGCACATATGACAAAATAAGCAGCTTCTCTCATTCCATTTCAAACAGGACAGTGGCAACAACAGTAGGCTAAAACAATTTTAAGTTTTAGATTTTAAATAGGCTGTATAAATTTCAGTGGGAGCAACAGGACGGTCAGCTAGAAAGAAACATGGTCTGACTCCAAACTAACTATATAAAGAGTAACTGAAGGTTAAATGCAGCTAATATGTCCTGTTTTAAGCCAGGCACTTGCACCTCTGCTACGTTTCACATCTAATGATATACTTACATATCTTACATATATGTGTTTGGTCCAAAAAAGACTCTGACAAGTTAGGATACTTATTTTAGTAGGTAATGTTTTAATGTTGCTATATAGATTATTTTGGTAGCAATCTTGTGTTTAACAGTACTTTGATACAACTCATGGCTGAAAACGAATGGTTCACCTGAAGACTCACATCATAGACAAATATTGTATTTCCTGCTATGAAGGAAGCAGGAGCTGAGAACTGTTCAGCAACTCAAGTTGGAGCTGTTAGCTCATGTAATTCAAGCATGGATGAAAAATGTATTCTGATTTTGTTCATTCCAACAGATTCAGAAGATTTTTTTTTATCACCCAAAATATGAAAAACAATAGGTAGTGAAGTTGGGTGAGAGCCCAACAAGACTCACACACCTAAACTTGTCTTGCATCTTTATTTATACACTTCAGTATAGTGATGTCACATGGCAAAGGAAAGATAAAACAGGAGCTTAGCTGCACGCTCTTCACTCGTGGGGAGAGAACATGCAGTTGCTGGAACTTAATCTAACAATAACAGCTTGTTTTCACAACTCATTGTGGTGTTGTGATGTGATTGTTCAGAGAGTTCATGATAGAAAGACATTTGCATAAGCAGAAATATTAAACACAATCTAACAATAACAGCTTGTTTTCACAACTCATTGTGGTCTTGTGATGTGATTGTTCAGAGAGTTCATGATAGAAAGACATTTGCATAAGCAGAAATATTAAACACAATCTAACAATAACAGCTTGTTTTCACAACTCATTGTGGTGTTGTGATGTGACTGTTCAGAGAGTTCATGATAGAAAGACATTTGCATAAGCAGAAATATTAAACACAATCTAACAATAACAGCTTGTTTTCACAACTCATTGTGGTGTTGTGATGTGACTGTTCAGAGAGTTCATGATAGAAAGACGTTTGCATAAGCAGAAATATTAAACACTTATCAGTATATCACTCAGTTGCATTTCATGACAATAAAACTTAAAAATCCCCTGACAATCTGGCTTCATGGATAGATAAAGTTGGATATCACCTGCATAGCAGTGAAAATGTATGCTATGTCTTCTGACGATACTGCCTAAGGGAAGCATGTATAATGTAAACAGAATTGGTCCTAGCATTGAACCCTGTATCCAATGAATACTGAATCCATAATTAACCTTAGTGTGTGAAGAGGACTCTCCATTTACATGAGGAAATTGGAGTCTATTAGATAGATATGATATAAACCACTGCAGCGTAGAACCTGTAATACCTACAGCGTGCTCTAATCGCTCTAATAGAATATTATGGTCGACAGTATCGAAAGCTGCACTGAGGTCTAGCAGGACAAGCACAGAGATGAGTCCACTGTCAGAGGCCATAAGAAGATCATTTGTAACCTTCACTAAAGCTGTTTCTGTGCTGTGCTGAGCTCTGAAACCTGACTGAAACTCTTCAAATAAACCATTCCTCTGCAGATGATCTGTTAGCTGTTTGACAACTACTCTTTCAAGGATTTTTGATATGAAAGGAAGGTTGGAGATTGGCCTATAATTAGCTAAGATCGCTGGGCAGGAACAGTACAAAATAATTACTGAAAAAATAATTTGTTGGTAGCTGTAATCAGTCCACTGCCTTTCCATTTTCTCTTTCACAACATTTTTTACTTCAGCTTTCTGAAGTTACTGTCATGGTCCTGAGCCTGCCGACTCAGTGTTTTGTTTCCTTATGCTTTTGTTCATTCCGAGTATGTATTCTGTTGTGATTTGCCATTTGTTAGGTTTCTGTTCTTTGCCTGCCTGCTCCCACTTCTCTGTGTTCCTTGTCTGTCCATGGTGTTATTGTGTCTACTTATGAGTCTGCCTGTCAAGTTCAGTGTCCTGTCTGGTTCTTTGTGTCTGTTAGTTTCCTGTTTTATTCTGAAAGTCTGTATTCAATGTCAGTGTATTTAGTTTCACCTCTCCTGTCCTGTCGTTAGGTTCATGTGTGTCAGCTGTGCTCCCATGTGTGGCCACTTCCCCTGATCATCCCTCATGTGTATTTAGTCTCTGTGTTTCATGTAATCTGTGTCGCATCGTCTGTGTTCCCACGCTCCGTGTTTCCATGCCCAGTCTTTTGTATCCCCAGCCATAGCCTTACCATAGTTTGTTCCCAGTTTAGGTTTCTGTTTAGTTACTGCTCTTGTGCTGCCCTCATTCTTGTTTGTTTCTTTCGTGATCATCAGCCACAATAAAAGGCTCGCTTTTGTTTAAGTTCACTCCCGTATCCTCACTTGTGTTTGCACCTGGGTCCACCACACACATCTCCGCACGGTCTGTCTCCACAAACCGTGACAGTTACTTTCATCCCATTTTCTTGATATGATTAAATGGCTATGAAAATATTCTCCAGAGCATCTTTAAGTTGTGTCTGATTGCACAACAAAAAAGGAAAGAAAAAACATGATGATGAGGAAGACTTGACTATAAAACAAGAAATACTTTATTTATGTTCATGCATTGGGCGTGTCCAACATTGTTCAGACTTGTTTTACCAATTGTTTAAGCTCATACACGTGTTTTAAACAAGTCATGTGTACACTTAACTTGATGCTTGGACTTACTGGGTATTTATGTATCAACATTTGTATATTTACGTCATCCTTCTCATATGAGAGTTTCATATTTTATTTGAACAAAATCAGTGGTTAATCAGTGGCTGTTGATCAATAGTCATGACAATTTGCATATTATTGATCAAGAAACTGACCTCACAGCCCATTGTTTAATCAGTAGGTTTGTTTCAGTCACTGTGCAAAGAAATCACTTGCAATACAGGGAGTGCAGAATTATTAGGCAAGTTGTATTTTTGAGGAATAATTTTACTATTGAACAACAACCATGTTCTCAATGAACCCAAAAAACTCATTAATATCAAAGCTGAATATTTTTGGAAGTAGTTTTTAGTTTGTTTTTAGTTTTAGCTATTTTAGGGGGATATCTGTGTGTGCAGGTGACTATTACTGTGCATAATTATTAGGCAACTCAACAAAAAACAAATATATACCCATTTCAATTATTTATTTTTACCAGTGAAACCAATATAACATCTCCACATTCACAAATATACATTTCTGACATTCAAAAACAAAAACAAATCAGCGACCAATATAGCCACCTTTCTTTGCAAGGACACTCAAAAGCCTGCCATCCATGGACTCTGTCAGTGTTTTGTTCTGTTCACCATCAACATTGCGTGCAGCAGCAACCACAGCCTCCCAGACACTGTTCAGAGAGGTGTACTGTTTTCCCTCCTTGTAAATCTCACATTTGATGATGGACCACAGGTTCTCAATGGGGTTCAGATCAGGTGAACAAGGTGGCCATGTCATTAGTTTTTCTTCTTTTATACCCTTTCTTGCCAGCCACGCTGTGGAGTACTTGGACGCGTGTGATGGAGCATTGTCCTACATGAAAATCATGTTTTTCTTAAAGGATGCAGACTTCTTCCTGTACCACTGCTTGAAGAAGGTGTCTTCCAGAAACTGGCAGTAGGACTGGGAGTTGAGCTTGACTCCATCCTCAACCCGAAAAGGCCCCACAAGCTCATCTTTGATGATACCAGCCCAAACCAGTACTCCACCTCCACCTTGCTGGCGTCTGACTGGAGCTCTCTGCCCTTTACCAATCCAGCCACGGGCCCATCCATCTGGCCCATCAAGACTCACTCTCATTTCATCAGTCCATAAAACCTTAGGAAAACCAGTCTTGAGATATTTCTTGGCCCAGTCTTGACATTTCAGCTTGTGTGTCTTGTTCAGTGGTGGTCGTCTTTCAGCCTTTCTTACCTTGGCCATGTCTCTGAGTATTGCACACCTTGTGCTTTTGGGCACTCCAGTGATGTTGCAGCTCTGAAATATGGCCAAACTGGTGGCAAGTGGCATCTTGGCAGCTGCACGCTTGACTTTTCTCAGTTCATGGGCAGTTATTTTGCGCCTTGGTTTTTCCACACGCTTCTTGCGACCCTGTTGACTATTTTGAATGAAACGCTTGATTGTTCGATGATCACGCTTCAGAAGCTTTGCAGTTTTGAGACTGCTGCATCCCTCTGCAAGATATCTCACTATTTTTGACTTTTCTGAGCCTGTCAAGTCCTTCTTTTGACCCATTTTGCCAAGGGAAAGGACGTTGCCTAATAATTATGCACACCTGATATAGGGTGTTGATGTCATTAGACCACACCCCTTCTCATTACAGAGATTCACATCACCTAATATGCTTAATTGGTAGTAGGCTTTCGAGCCTATACAGCTTGGAGTAAGACAACATGCATGAAGAGGATGATGTGGACAAAATACTCATTTGCCTAATAATTCTGCACTCCCTGTATATGCTAGATGAACAGAATGAACTTTTTGGTCACCTGGATGACACCGAGACACTGATGGTTGTAGCAGTTTTTGATTTTCCATATAATATCAGCACCACACACTTTACTGATACAGCACCTGGCATTCACTAGCTCTGGCCAAGAGCTTGTAAGTGCACATCAGCCACAGATCACAGGAATATTGAAATTTTACAACAAAAACATGTTACAAAACACATGTGGTCTGATATATGTTATAAAGATTCTTCTCAACTTTGTGACTGCAGTGCACCTGGTTTGCTCGTAAGTTGGAGCACAACCATCTAAAGTGTGCCAAAAGCTTTTGTGGCTGTCCTGTGACACTGTCCAGCCTCTCTTCAACACAGTTCTTGTAATCTTTCATTTCCTACAAAGTTTACAAAGGTTTCTGGTGTCTAAACCTCAGCTGTGGCAAAAGGGCTAACAGCAAATGGACTTGATCTCTCTGAACAATAATAATTATTACCTAAACTCCACTCCTCCAAGAGCACCACTATGGACCACTGAAAAATCACATACAATGTAAATTGCTATAAATGTCTGTTAAGTCAGTTTCATAATGAGAGCTCGTGCTACCCGGCTCCATTAGGTTTTGCATTCTAGATGCTTTTTTCCAACACTAACCAGCAGGGATGAGTAGCATAGTGAAATCTATGCGATTTTTAAGAATATAGTATCTTTATAATAGTTCCCTCTTATGTTCCAAAAGCCGTTACTTTAAAATAATACACAACAAAGAGAAAAGTAACTTTATTTTGAATGGACCAGAAACCAGCAGTAAACAAATCTAAAGAGGAAACAGCAGAAAGATTCTGTTATCCTTTGGTAAATTGTCATGTAGAGACCATGTCATGTTATATAATAAATAATGATTTTTCAAATCATAGCAGTAGCCTTTATCCAAACCATTGAGCCAAGTTGAGCTATATAGTCTGATTATTGTGAAAATGTGTGATAAATAATTTAATCATCAAACTACTTTAGTTTGTCGATTTACCTGTTTTTAATTCTCTGCAGTAACACAAAAAACCTAATTTCTCAGTGTTTCCCATCTTCATTTCATGGAGTTGCTCTGTCTCGATCCTGTAGATATAAAAGGACACAGACAAGTTCATTAGTACAACCAAAAGGTCAAAAGTGTAATGCTAACTCGAGGCTCTGACACTATATGCAGGTTTAACTGCAGCTTTCTTCTTTATGTTCTCATCACATTGCTTGTAACATGGTAATGCCTCCCACTGCCATCAAACAGAATAAAGTGTTACCTCAGTTAGAAAGTCATTTTCGTGACACCAGCTTTGAAAGCAGAACTTAGCATCTCTCAGACTCGCTGAGTTCTTACAGTAAACTCTGAGGATCTTCTCAGCAAAGCACACTGGGAGAAGCTTGGACACCTGACAACAAGGACAGTAACATAAAAGCTGTTTTACAGAGACATCTACAGAAAGAACACACAGCTCATGCAAAGACATGCAGTAGTTCTGACCTGTTCTCTGGGAATCTTGAATGCTTCAGTAGGGTTAGCCTTAGTGTAGAAATATGTTGTATTGATGGGGTCCTTGTTTTTCATCCCATAGTCCAAAGTGACAACCTAAACGAGCAGTGTTCACATGTACATTATGACTCAGTCGAGGTTGGCAACACAATTTAGCTAAAAAAACAAAACAAAAGCCAAGATTTTAAGAATTAATTACTGAGTATAATTAGAATAAAAACTCACATTAATTTCAAAGTTGTCTTTTGGAATGACTTTAACCAGTTCATTTTCCAAGCTGTCCTTCATCTTCTGACAGATGGAGGAGAGAACATGTGCTGTCAATGTGTTATCATTGTTTTGCTGATCTCTTTTTATGATCACTTTTCACTCTTACTTGTATTTCTTCTTGGTCTTCTTTCTTGAGCTGAGAAAGGGAGAGAAGAGTCACATCATCTCTCTTTTTTAGCGCACTCACACACAACAAATATTGTAATCAACTGGATGTTTTCCAGCAATAAAATAAAATGGAGGTTAAACTGAGCTAATAAGCTATTATGTAGGTGACTATGAATGACTCACTTAGGATTTAAATGGTTTCAAAATGGTATCAAGATCAGCTACGATGAATTCAGCTTAACTCTGTCTCAAATATTGAGAACATCGGGCAGTACAGTGGCGTGGTGATTAGCACTGTTCCCTCACACCAAGAAGGTCCTGAGTTCAACTTTGCATCTGGCCGGGACCTTTCTGTGTGGAGTTTAATGTTCTTTTGGAGGTTTTCTCCAGGTACTCCAGCTTCCTCCCACAGTCTAATGACATGTAAGTAGTGGGGTTAGGTTAAGTGGGGAATCTAAATTGCCCGCAGGTGGGTATGGTTGTCTGTCTCTCTGCATAAGCCCTGCGTCAGGCTGGCTCACTGCTTTTGGCTAGTTTTGCTTTTGGCAAGGGTCAGTGTCACTACTGGAAGACTGATGCAATACATGTTCCCTACAGAGGCTGTCCAAATCCTCCAGAATGGCACATTAATACAAGCCACTGCCAGATGTTCTTCTGTGTCTTCCAGTACAGTCTCAAGAGAATGGAGGAGAATCCAGGGCATTAACAGCAGTAACTCTAGGAGAGCAGGAAAGCGCCATAGAAGGTCCTGTCCAGAGCAGTATCTGCTCTTTTGCGCCACGCATTTGCCATTAAATACCAGAAATGGCAAGTCTACCACTGGAACCCGGCACTTTTCACAGATGAGAGGTGAACGCATAAGAAAGGCTCACATTGGACAGCTGTGAAAGGGTCTGGAGAAGCCATGGAAAATGTGATGCTGCCTGTAACATTGTTTAGCATGACCAGTTTGAGGGTTTATAAGTGATGGTCTAGGGAGGCATATCCATGGAGAGACACACAAACCTCTACAGGTTATGCAACAGATCTTGGGTTGAAGTCCCACGCTTACAGACCCTATGCTGGTGCATTGGGTCCTGGATTCCTCCTGGTGCATGACAATATCAGTCCTGATGTGGCGGGAGTATGCAGGCAGTTCCCGGAGGAATTTCCCAGAGGACAATTTCCATTTATTTTACGGCTAGATACTAGCCTGTACAGGCCTTTACACATCTACAGTAATTTCCTGCCTTTTTTCTAATGTAAATCTTACAGAAGCTTTTTAGTTCAAACTCTCAATGTACACCTGGTAGTCTGTTGGGATTGAGTTTGAATTATGTACGAACCTTCTCCAAAAGCCCCTTTTTATTAGTACCTAATTGGATCTACTCGCCACAGTTTTCAGGGTTTTCTATTAGGTCATAGTACCTTGTACCAGGTACTAAAATAGCGCCTGCTCAGTCAGGGTTCAAAGCGATCTGAGCAGGTACTAAAATGTGATGTGGTCAGACCTCATGCCACCAACTGACTGGTCAGTGGTGTCACTCAATGAGTCATGAGATCATCTGATGGAGCCACAGGGTCTTGGTGCAGTTGTTTTGGTCCACACCTGAGAGAAAACAATAAAAATAAACTAACAGATGCAGCAAAATGAGTCAAATCAACCACCATGTTAGCTGCTGCACTGTTATCGCCCCAGCTGTGGAGAGGTGGGGAAGAGAAGAGCAGTGATGAGAATAACAGCATTTTTCAGTAACTAGTAATCTAACTCATTACTATTTCTACTGTTAGAATGCTGTTACCGTTACTAAAAAGAAAATGCTGCACGGACGCATTACTATTTGTAAACACACAGACAGTTGAAGCTGTCTACAGCTTACCGGGAGCTATGGGGGCGAAACAATTGCACAAGTGCTGCTGATTGGCTGAGAAAGAAAACTAGTAAACCATGGTAACATGACCAATTTAAGATGACATAGCAACAAGATGTCATGTGAACCCAAGACAAGCCTCAGTGTCCATTTTTGTGTGTAAAGTGAGGTATTCAGACTATATACTAATTTTTAAATTGTGTTGACAAGAACACGTAAAACCAGAGCCATGATAAAAAAAATGTTCGCATTTTTCCTGAATGCTATTGTCAAATTTACATCTAAGGACAGCGCTAGCAAGCACTCTCTGCTTATGACCAAACAAATATAAAATAAAATAAAAAACACCCCTTTCCTATTGGTGGAAAAATGTACATCTTATTTGATGCAGAACACCAGATTGTTCTGTAAATAGTTTGAAATGGCTATAAAAGAACGCCATGGCTGCAAATAGTTGCAAATAGCTATTTGCAATAACTGTCGTTTGTTTATAAATTTACAATTTATATTTACATTTCAAGTTGTGATCTGTTAAACATGTTTGTGGTTGTTACAGTAAAAAATATAACCTTTTTCTACTCAGATTTTTTTTTTTGTCTGATTTTAGATCAATTATGGTAATTGTGTCACAATGAAAAACTAACTGTAAATTCAGAAATATGAGGTTGTGCTGAAAAAAATGATACTAAACGATAACAAAGCAAGATAAATAGTTTTTAAAGGTGATATGCAGAAGTAAGTGGGCCAAAAAAGCCTGGGCCAATTTTTTTTCCCAGTCCATCCCTGATTGCACACCTTGGTTTCACCCATAAACTGGTACAGGTCTCGAGACATGATCCTCTGCAGAATCATCCTTGCTTCCTCCAGAGGAGAGGGAGTGAATTCATTTGAACAAGAACAAGGGTGGAGTATTCTTTCAATCATTTGATCTGCAGAGTAAACAGACAAAGTTAAGATCAGGTCAATTCAAGTAAACAAAAGAAACATTCACAAGTTCATCAGTAATGTCATATAAAGAAAGACACACAAAAAATTGATTAACATTAATAAACAAAACAAAATAAGCAAGCGATAAAGCAAGCAAAGCATTAGTAATACTGCAGTATTAAATAAATAAATTTACAGTTTACTATAAACTAGTAGAGACGTATCCGTCATACTGAAGAATCAACCTGACATCATGGCAAATCCTGTAATAGTCACGCCAGTCAACAGTTTTTTTTTTTCACGCTGTGCATCTCCAAAGCGTGAAAAAAAAAACAACAACACAAATGCAGAAGTTGCAGTAAGTTGCAATAAACTGCAGTAACAGCAGAGTGAGATTTTTTTTTTCAACTTCAAACCAACATGAAAATAATCATTGGTAAGCATTTAAACAGACGTTAATTCATTTACATACATTTTTACATACATATTATATGTTTTTGTTCACTACCAAATTCTTGAATTATATAAGATTATTGGCAATGCAACGTCTGCATGTGTGTCCATTTCATGTTTTGGACAGGCAAGTTGCTCTTTTTTTGTTTGTTTTCTCTTCTGTTTTTTTTCTCCATACAGGTGATCCAGGTGTTTTGTTTGTTTTTCTTTCTTTCTTCCCCCCTTTCTCACCGTCTCTTCTCCCCTCTGTTTTTCTTTCTCTCCCTCTTTCTTTCATTCTTTCTCCCTGTCCTATCCCCCAGTCATGTCTGTCCCGTTTGTAGCAACCGAAAATAAAATAAAATAAATTCATAATTATAATAAAGGCCAATCAAATGGACCAATATGGCAAGGCCATGATGATCCACTTGGTAAAATAAATCCGCTTGGCATCTTTCTTGGCCTTAAGACAACAATTCTGATGGCTAAAGATCCAAACGGGACAACAACAAAAAAAATAATTAAATTACTTACTTGACAGAACAACATCTATCTATCTATCTATCTATCTATCTATCTATCTATCTATCTATCTATCTATCTATCTATCTATCTATCTATCTATCTATCTATCTATCCTGCACTGAAAACACTTAAAATCAATGAGATAGTAGAATTATTTCAAAGTAAGACAAATCACTTGACAGAACATGTATGTATAGACATTTTAGTATTTTTTTAAAAGGAAATATGTAGAGCATGTTTTCCACTACCTGTCAGCTTTGTGTAGGCTTCCATGTCAGTTTTAGCTTTGGAGAGACAGAACGTTGTCCCTCCTGAACCTTTAGTCAGGATGTACTGATCTGCTTTCAAGAGGGCGTCTTTGATCCTGGATAAAAAAAAAGACCCAGTATATGACTTTATGGGAACTCTGTAGATGAAATAAATGTTGTCTTACAATAGAATTACACAGTTGGTACTTACATAATTTCTACACTCTTGGTTACTCTGTGCTGGTAGGCTCTTCTGTGGAGAGAGTTCCTTGTGTGGAACATGTCATACAGGTTTGCCACTTCCTGTTGAGACCATCGCCTATAGTTTAGTCACAGCCAATCAGATAATGAATTACTCATTAAAAACTGATAAAAAGCAGGGATCCACACCTTGTCTCTAGAGCAAATGTGCTTCCTCCCATTCACATCACACACCCTGGCAAACATGATGAAGCGTTGATGGTCAAAGTTGTTCCGGATGCCCAGGTGGTGGCAGTCCCTGAGATAGGAGAGAGGACATGCATCAATTTAATTACATTTATTATGGTAAACCCTCCAAAACACCTTTAAGACTTGCTGTAGATAGAAATACTGAGTTTGTCATCAACACAAGTCCCACCTGGCAAAGTAGTCGAATTTGTCCACATCAATCCCATTTTGCTTGTTTGACACAATTTCATAGAGGAAGGATTTATTCTCATCTCGACCTTCATACGGCCACTGTGGAGACGACACCAGAATTGACGTTCGTGACAGCGATGATAACGAATGGTTTCATAATATTCAGACAGTAACTGGCCAGTACCTCAGCGTCATCAATCTTTAGAGGTTTAATCATCTCCTTGATAAATGTCAGGTCAGGTGGGAGTATCAGTCCATAACGCTCCATCTCTTGTGCCAGATCACTCGCCACCACCAGATGATCAAACATCTCTAAAGAGGCATCCTCATGCTGCAAGAGATACATTATTACTGTTTATATTAAGAACAGAATTCAAATGGTTGAACGTTTAAAATGATCAGATACAACATACAGAATCAAATTTGAGCACATGACCATCTCTTAACCCTTTAAAACCGGTCAGAGCGGGCACGCTCCGTTTTGCGTAACTATTTTTAAATCACGGTAGCACTGCAACCATATGAGCTAGCGCAATAATTTTTTTGCATATGAAACCGGAGGAGTTGTACTTACATCTTATGCCATCAGCTTGTCCTAGGTCAGTTTCCTTCCACATATAGCCAGTGTTGGGAAGGTTACTTTTAAAATGTATTCCATTACAGAATACATGCCCCAAAATGTATTCTGTAACGTATTCCGTTACGTTACTCAATGAGAGTAACGTATTCTGAATACTTTGGATTACTTAATATATTATCATGCTTTTTACAACAACGTGAATGTACTATTGCTGTGTGATTTATTACTATTACTGAAGGTCCGCGACTCCGAACTGTAGTAAAGGGACCTCTGACTAATACGGCGGGGTCCCTGTCGGCTCATAGCCGAAAAATAGCTTTACTTTGTTGTGTGGGTCAATTTTTCTTGCGAGAGACAGAGAGAGGCGTTGAAAGGCTGCTCCAACGGAACTTATTGTTTTCGGAGGAAAACACGAACACGGTGTACAGTCGAGTCTTAATAGCTAACTGGGCTCGTCAGGCACTCTTCTTGGCTGCAGTGGTTATTATTATATTTACATGCTTCCAGCTCCCGTTTTTCCTCGACGACAACTCGTACCTTTCCACTCGCCTTTTTCTCCCTCCTCGCGCTCACAGACCCATAACGTGTATGGCAGTCTATTCTCCCTGCAACACGGACTACACTGCCCATGATGCTACATTCTTTAGAGCTATGCTTGTAGCATTCTGCCTGTTAGCTTAGCACAACAACAACAACGAAAAGGCGCTCTTTCACCCAGGAAACACACGGTCGCAGAAAGAGAGAGAGCATCGCCCTGTAACCATGGCAACCGTAACGCTGCCGCCTGGAACAACAGAACGTAGCTGTCAAACAAAACCCAAACAGTCTTGACCCGCGACAATATGAAACAGGAAAGTACCGCAGTGTAATCCATTTATTTCAACAAAGTAACTGTATTCTGAATACCACCTTTTTAAACGGTAACTGTAACGGAATACAGTTACTCATATTTTGTATTCTAAATACGTAATGGCGGTACATGTATTCCGTTACTCCCCAACACTGCATATAGCTTTGCAAAAACGGCATAAAAAGCGCTTGCAGCAACAAAAACATAATATTCCAGAAACTCGCTTTGCCGATCCGATCAGCTGTTCATAACACTTCCTACGTCCATCATCGTGAATCGCATGTCCGCCATGACCTGCCCGAAACCGGAAGTGACGTCATTTTTGCGGAAATGTAGTTTTTTTTTATTTTTTTTTTTACCATCAAGGCCTCATGAGCTTATACTGGTGTTTTTAAAAGTTATGTTTGACTTTATGACTTTCTGTGTCGTTTCTGGGATGCTTAGGACTCATATTGCACTGCTGGAAATAGTTTATTTTGATGCAAATTTGCAGTATAATATTTATTTTTGTTTTTCCTGCAGTGTATAGAAATTGGTGTGCAGACACTCAAAATAAATTTCCTGTGGTGGGAAACTAGTTTGTGCAACTTTTTTGTATTTACAGTTTTGAGGGATAAGCCTCTTAAATTTCTCTAACTAGAAATATATGTTAAAAAACAAAAACGATTTAATTTTTTTTTGTAGTTTATTGCACTTTTTTTGCAATTTATACAATTACTATGCACTTAATGCATGCATATTATTAAAATTTAGGCTGTAATGGTTGTATTGATGTATAGCAACTTGAAATGCTCCCAAAAATGGCTCTACAACATGTAAAAATATAATATAAGCTCTGGCGGACTTGGTTCTATGGTAGGTCTTAAAGGGTTAATAGAGGTAATTATTGTCTGTATTCCAGTTTTAACCAGAGGTTCTCAACTTTTGAGTTTGACATGATGAGCGTGGACATAACAGTGGTATGGCTTCTTCTAGCAGAAAATCATGTTTGTTTGTTTGTTTGTGCTGATAATTGTTAACACTGTGTTGTTTCTATCATTTAGTGCCATGTGTACTTTATTTCCTCAAGATGGCATCTGACAGTGTTTTCAAATATATTTGATTTTTGTGGGTGGCCATTATGTCGCGTCTCAAAGTAGAAATTTTTTTTTTTCTTACCTTCCAGTCTTTATGTTCTGGGTCTGCTTCGGGGTTGAACATTCCATCAAAAAGATGGGAAAAAGGTCCATGTCCTTCATGGAGAAACAAATGTAAAAAATAATAATAATAATTAATGCCTCCTGTTATACTTCACACACACACTGACCATTTGCCTTTTTCATTTTACCAAGCATGTTTTATTTTACACTGGCTAGTATTATAAACTTGATGCTATTAGAGTGAAAGACGTGCAGCACTTACCCAGGTCATGACAGAGACCTGCAATTTGCACACAAAGGACGTCTCGTTCACTGATGTTGAGTTCTGGCTGTTTCAGCTTCAGAGTTTTTGCAAGTTCTCCTGCTAAGTGCCCCACCCTGTATCACCAAAAACCACACACACACACACACACACACACACACACACACACACACACACACACACACACACACACACACACACACACACACACACACTTCATCATGCAGCACTGAAAGAAAAGCATTACTAGTGTATCTGACTGTAAACAAGTGGACATACCCTATTGAGTGTTCAAAGCGGTTGTGCGATGCTCCTGGAAAAACGAAATAACCGCCCCCAAGCTGCTTTATGTTTCGTAGTCTCTGAAACTGAGGTGTGTCTATGATCTTGACAAGTAGTGGATGTAACTCGATGTGGCCATGGATGGGATCATTAAACACCTGTGTGAAGAGAAATGAACAAAAAATAGACAAACTTGGAGGGTTTTGGAGGACTTGGTCTCAGATTTTCGTTCAGCACTCACTTCTTGGTGAGTAAACACTGTGCCTCATGCTAGGTCAAATTTTCTGTCACCTTGCCTTTGACCAAGGCACTGGCAGTTGGCCAGCCTACTGACGTTATGTCTAAGGTGAGTTAAATATAAAGATTGTATTTCCCTAAAAAGATCATCAAATGATATCTTACATAGACAAATATACACATGATACACATATATTATGAATTCACATTTTTATGAAGTGCTAATCACAACAGTAAGTTAGACCACAGACCAAAGACCATATTATAGAAGATACTTTCATGTTACATCACCTTGTTTAAATCTTTGATGTTCAAGTGCTTCTCCATAGTGCTGTAAATGTTTAAATGACCAAAGATTACAGTTTTGCACAACATGCATTCTGGATATAAAAGGAAACAGTCAATGAATGTAATTGTAATTTTTCAATACTGGTCAAGTGTGAGAACTTACCAGTTCTTCCAGTTTTTTATTGAAACTCTGACACTTCAGTTCTCTGAATTAAAGCACAGAACAAATAAACAACTTTTTAAGTTAAAAAATAAATCATAGAATCTATTTATAAACAACAAACAGTTTCTAATCTTCTGACTCATCAAAGCAGCTGCCTTTAACAGATATAACAGTTGAATGTGTTTGTGCCCTTCTTTCTACATCAGAAGCCAAATATTCTTCAGAAAGGTCTTCCTAACTGTTGCATAAATGTGTGGCTCTTCTGGGTTGCTTTGCTTCCACTCTTCCGTCCAGTTCATTCCAAACCAGCTCGATGTGGTTTAAGTCTGGAGACTGTGCTCGCCACTCCATGTTGTCAAGCTTGCCTTCTTGTTCTTTTTTCCTAAGATAGATCTGTAATAGCCTGGACTCGTGTTTTGGGTCATTATCTTGCTGTAGGATGAACCCCTGACCAACTAGGTGCATACCAGAGGCCACTGCAGAATGCTATGGTAGCCATTTTGGTTCAGGATGCCTCTCACTCTGTAAAAGTCACCTGTATCCAAGAAAAACACCCAAACCATGCTTCCTCCTTAATGTTTGACATTTGATGCCACAAAAATGGCTCCACAGCATGTAAAAATATAATATAAGCTCTGGCGGACTTGGTTCTATGGTAGGTCTTAAAGGGTTAAGTTGCCTAATAATTATGCACAGTAATAGTCACCTGCACACACAGATATCCCCTTAAAATAGCTAAAACTAAAAACTACTTCCAAAAACATTCAGCTTTGACATTAATGAGTTTTTTGGGTTCATTGAGAACATGGTTGTTGTTCAATAATAAAATTATTCCTCAGAAATACAACTTGCCTAATAATTCTGCACTCCCTGTATATGTCAGGTTGGGTATCAGACTCCACCTCTCTAGGGACATCTCAGGCCCTCCAAGGTATGGAGGCCTATCTCCCCTCACCACTTCCCCTACCAGTGGCAGACACCCTCAGACATCGGTGAATTGGTGGTTCTTTGTGTCCGGGGATGGGCGTCCAGGTACACACCCGCTCACTCCTGGTGGCTGCTTGTCGGAGCCTGGAGCCTGGGGCTCGCTCGGCCCACTTCGGGGGTGGGGTGCCCCGGCCTCTGGGCCTGGGGCTCGGTCACTCTGGCACAACTGGCTGCCGGCGGAGCTCACAGGCACGTCACTGCAACCCCCCCTGGCTTCTGCTCCGCGGCTGCTGAGTGACCCCTCATCTGGGGATCTCCTCAGCTCTTTCCAGGATAGTGGCACAGTTGCCTCTTCGTTGGTCTTCCTTGGTCTCTTGTGTTCTGAGGGCCTCTGGATGTCTGGAGCCTTGATCTCCTCCATACCTGCTTCATGCCCTGGAGGACGGGGCTATGGCCCCCCACACCCTCTAGCAGATCATTACATGAAGGAACCTTTTAAATTCAAGCGCGCTCATGCTCACAGGTGTACACACAGGTGCTCACACACACAAACTACACCCTTTTTGGCTCCTACCTCAAAGCACACTGTGCGCTGTCGATCTTACGTGCTGCACAATAATGTTTAATATTTAGTATTTACTGTTATATTCACATAGATCATTGCGATGATGTTGTTTAATATGTTGCTCTTTTTTTTTCTCTCTGCTTGTTTTCTCTTTTTTCTTTCTCAACAGGTGATCCAGGTGATTGATTGACTGATATATGTATTTTTCGTCTGCTTATTTTGTTGGTTTTTGTTTTTTGCCCTTTATCACCGTTCCTCTTCCCCACTGTTTTTGTTTCCCTCTTTCTTTCTCCACTTTCTTTTCCCCAGTCAAGTCTGTTCCGTATTTAACAAGTGACAATAAAAAAAAAAATAAATAAATAAAAGGTGAATCAAATAGACCAATACGGCAAGGCTGGAATGGTCGATTTGGTAAAGTAAATCTGTTGGGCATCTTTCTTCGCCTTTAGACAATAATTCTGATGGCAAAAGAGCCAAACGGGACCGGCAAAAAAAAAAAAAACATTCAAGGAGGATGCTTAAAAATGGTCATTTTTTAAATTTTACCCTCCATGGAGAAGGAGGCTAGAGGGCAAGATCAAAGTAGCACGGAGGGAGGTTAGCCAACTAACGGAGTTGCAGAAAGGTGCGACAAAGAAGGTGCATAAGAAATTCAGCAAGCTGTCCATACCTGAGGCCTTGGAAACTGCCAAGCAAAGACTCACAGCCTTGGCCAGCCGCTTGAGGAGGTACACCAGAGAGATAGAAGGCAGTAGAATAAACCAGCTGTTCTCCACAGAACCAGCAAAGGTGTACTCTCAGTGGCAAGGGAACAATAATAATAAGAGAACAGCACCACCAAGGCTGGAGACGGAGCAATACTGGAAGAGCATATGGGAGAAGGACGCAACCCATAACGGCAATGCTCATATTCAATTACTTTTGACAGTTCACTCTTCGGCTGCTCCCTTCTGCCGTATTTTGCAGCAAAATTATCCACACCCACCGCCGCGCTATGAATTGTGGGATATATGGGACCACGCTTGATATTTGGGGAAATCGATGGCACATTTGGAGTATGCATTTGAAGTACACTTTGAATTGGGACAGCCGTCGTCACGTGGCGGTGACGTAATCGCACTTAAAATGCGTACTTCAAGCGTGCAGACCCTGAATTGGGACACAGCCAATATGCGTACTTGTGCGTTCTTGCGTTCTTGTGTACTCGTGATATGTCATCAGCTGGAGACCAAGTACTGTTCTAATTCAAAGTACGCATGAAGCCGAGAACGCAAAAAATTTCCGGATGTGCTCTCGCTCCACCTATTTTATCGAGCATCCATCAGTAGTGACTTGTGTTTACTTGGTACAGCTAAATATCCCAGAATGCAGCTACAAACTTTTAAATATTACTCTTTATGGGTCGCAAAATGAACTTTTACGTTATTTTCAAGTGTAAGCTTCAAATATCTGCTCGATTTATCAAGATATCATATATTTCCAAATGTGCTCCGATGTTTTCAGAGACGTCTGTTACCCACCAGCTCCATAGCAGACCGGAAGGTCGAGGATCACGAGATCGGCGGACTCCCGGCACATCGTTTTCAACCCCCCCACGGTCTTTCGCTACTCAGGTTAAACATGATATATAAGTCTCTTAGATAACTTCGAAATGTTAATGCTTGGTTTATTTCAGTGTTTCTATTTGTTCCTGAGTAAATCGGCTTGGCTGAGATATATTTTAATTCAGGAGGAAACATTTTCACTGCTAACAAAAACAGCATGTTAATACGTGGAGATTCTAAAGACTGCTTCAAAATGATCAGATTATATTTTAAATATTTGTTCAGTTCTCTTCCAAACCCCAGCATCTGGCTATTGTAATTTTTGATGTGTCCACTAATATAAAAATAAAGTGTTCTAACATCTCACCTGTTTGTTTATATTAAGGCATACATGTACATTATTTTTGCTACTGAGGTTAAACATGATATATAAGTCACTTAGATCACTTCTAAATGTTAATGTTTGGTTTATTTCAGTGTTTTATTTGTTCCTGAGTAAATCGGTTTGGATGTGATTAAAGTTAAGCTTCATAACATATTAATCACAGTTAAATTAAGAGGGGACGGCAGTAAAAACTCTGGACCTGTGACATCATCAGGTACGCTGGTGTCCCAATTGTACAAATCGCGAGTTCGTGTTCACGTTCTCGGCAAGTCCATACTCACATGCGTTCTCGACAGGTATGGACTCACCGAGAACGAACTCGCGTACTTGAGAATTGAGAAAGGGCCCCTATTTGTTCATGCTACGATTCAGCACAGGAAGGGAGGGGGTGAGTGAGTGAGTGATTCGTTCATGCTACGATTCTGTTAGTATGTTAGCAGAGTGATGCTACTGTGAACTGATGAGCTATTGTCTTGATGTGAGTTTCCACTCAGGGTTTTTTCTTCCAGTTCAGAGCAGAAATTTTTTTGTTAAGAAACTGGCTGTTGTTGTTTTTTTTTCCACAATTTTAATTATCAGCTAGATATATTTCTATGAAATTAGTTTGCTAACAGCAACAGGGATGAGTCAGTGAATAAGTCAGTTGAGCTTGTGAATCATGATTCACGAGTCAGTAAAGTGATTCTCGAGTATTGAACGATTCGTTCATGATTCACACATCACTAAAGAGAGGTGGTGAGAGAGTCTGGATCCACAACTCTGTGGATCAAGAAGCTGTACCAAAAAGAACTATTATACAATTTTGTATGATGTGTGGAATTAACATAGTCAGTTTTTTGAAACAGTCAATACTGAGCTGAAATAGCATTTCTACAATTCTGTTGACTTTGACTTATTTGAGTTTTATAGTGACTGATTGTTTGTTGACCAATGATTTTTTTTTTCATAATAAAGTTGAAAAAAAAATGTTTTGTTCAGTGCAGAAAACATAAATTCCTCTTTTTGTAACTCAGATTTTTTTTCTTCTGAACACAAAATGTTTTAAGAATGGTTGACATTATATCAAAAACTTAACAAAAGACAAAATGGAACTATGCAGAAATTCCAACACTAACTCACTCACAAAGTATACTATTATATATTGTACATATATTTATTAGTTTCAGATTAGCCATTCTTGTATTTTGCTTGTTTACGTTATTGTATTTTGCACAACTCTGTTGCTTGTGAAGCTCGCACACAAGAATTTCACTCACATGTACTGTACCAATGTACCTGCACATGTGATGTGACAATAAAAGTGATTTGATTTGATTTAAAGATGCAGTGAACAAAAAAATTAAATAAGAACATTAAAGATGGAAACATTTTGCCAAATGTACTTTACATTATACCTGCATCTTTTTCCTTTTTTAAAAAGCTTCCTGCTTTCTTACTAAAATTGTATTGATAACATGTTATACTCATAAGACCAGTCATTTTAATAACTGCCATATAAAACCTTAAACTGAAGGATCTCACATGTAAAGTTTGACGTGCGTGTTAATTACCTTGGCAATGGCGATGAACTTCAGTCTGCATGAAAACGATGTCTCTGTTACTGATGTCAAGTTCTGACTGCTATGCACTTCAATCTCTCCTCCTTATAATAAAATGTATTTGATGTTTAATCTCCGCCCCTGTGTTTTCTGTCTTTCTATTTGTGTATGTGTATCTATGGGTGTGGTGCTTACATCACTGCTGCAATACCTGTGTATAGGATTTAGTGTGCTGTATATTTAGAAACATAATATTGCTTTCTTAATTACAGTTGTGTATTTGTCAGCTTAGAAGAACCCCCCCCCCCCCTCCTCCCATATCTACACAGTAAGTCCATCAGTCACGTTGAACCTCCTACATTGGACCATATTTGTAGTGTAGCCCAGTGAGACAAAGAAACCCTGGCACTGAGAAAAGGCTGTTTTACATTTAAGTTGCAGCCAGTGTAGGATTTGTGCAGCAGGCAGGAAAAGGACCCAAATGCAGACTCACGGAAGCAGGACTTAAACTCACAAATACAGCTTTATTTGCTGAAAGGAAAAAATACAGCACTATTCTGGGACATGTATAAAACAAAACACATGAGGAGGCCCACAGGGAGACACACAGCCATAAGTTCGGTTACCAATGCAAGAGTAAAGGAAAACACAGGGCTAACATACACCAGGGAGTGATCAGGCACCGGGCAACGGGAGGGAAACACAGCTGGGACTAATTAAACATGACAGGACAGCGAGGAAGCAAAACAGAATACACTGACATGAGACGAAGAATTGTCAGAGGGTACACGAAGACAAGCGTGACAACATGAGGAACACGAGAAAGGCAAAATAACAGAAAATAACTTTGCTTTCTTAATAAAATTTTATTGATAACATTTTATACTCTGTTAGAGATTTTCTACATTATACATTATAACCAAATCTCTATAATACAATATAATCAAGTGTGCCTTATATTTTAACCAAGTATGCCTTATATTTTGTGTGTTCATATATTTTCACATAACCAAGCCTATTGTTGAAGAATCACCTAACCAAGTCTATTGTTAAAGGAAAACTTACCTCAGTGTCTGAGATGTTTGACAGCATGATATAAGGATGCATTCTTTACTTCAGTGTCTGTGATGTCAGATAAAGCATGATATACTTCTGTATTCTTATCCCAGTGTGTGAAAGATCAGATAAGCTGATTTAATGTTTAACCTCTTCCCTGACAGTTAAAAGAGGAAGTACTATGTAACCCATTTTTGCCTTATAAATAAAGCAAGCAGCCTGTGCTCGGTGTGTGTGTCTTCTCAGAGACATTCACCCGTGTGTGTGTCTTCTCAGAGACATTCACCCGTGTTTTGTCTTCTCAGAGACATTCACCCGTGCGCACGTTTTCTAATTACTCTCTGAGTCGGTCTGCAGTTGTCTCATTTCTCTTACTTGTGTTTGAACAAATGTCAACCCCTGACATACTCATAAGACCAATCATTTTAATACATACAGACCTGTGACCTACTATATAAAACCTTAAACTGAAGGATCTCATATGTAATAGTTTGACGTGTGTGTTATTTACCTTGGCAATGGCTATGAACTTCAGTCTTCAAGCGTGACAACACGAGGAACATGAGAAAGGCAAAATTACAGAAACCAAAATCCTAGGACTAAAAATATAACACAAGCAGAACCAAAACCCATGAAATATAATAATCAACAAATATAACTAAAACACATGCAAACACTGGGTTGCAGACCCAGTACTGTGACAGAATAGAAGAGTAGAAGAGCTGGAGAATAATAGCCGAAGAAATAATATTTGCTTGGTGGGCCTCCTTGAAGGAGAAGAGGGGAAAGATATGTGTGGATTCCTAACTAATTAATATACTAAAAATGTAAATTTTGCCAAAATATCTTTACCTTTTTTAATCAATACTTGCAAAAACTATTCCGAAACTTTATTTGGAATAACAGAAGACCAAGACTCAGAATCTCATTACTATACCTTCCTTATCAAAGAGGGGGTTTACAACTTCCAAATAGTGGTACTTCTGGGCTGCTCAAATCAGAGCGGCAATGTTTTATTTTGTTAATGAGCAGACTCCAGTGTGGGTTTCTATGGAGTCTACAGAATCAAAATCCCCCCTAACATATATCTTTACTCAGCTGACAGGAAGACACTAAATAAGCAAACTAAGAACCCCTTTTTGAAAAACACTATATTGATCTGGTTTGAAACACATAACTACTTGGGAGAAATGTTACAACTGTCTAGGTTTACTCCGATATTTGGAAATAACTTTCCTCCTGGTAGGGCGGATGCAGGCTTTAAATTTTGGTTCGATCAAGGTATAAGAAAAGTGTCTTATACATTTAGGAATAATACTCTTATGTCTTTTGAACAACTTAGAAGTACTTTTTCTATTCCTGTCAAACATTTTTTTAAATTTCTTCAATTAATAAATTGTATCTTAACCACACAAGGTAACAGCTTAGAAATCCCCACCTACTCCTCTCTAGAGAATCATGTAGAACCGGTTAAAACCAATAAATAAATGTTTTTTAAAAAAGTGACGGGTATTTACTTTTAGCTGTAGCCACCAGTTCCTACTCGCTGGTCCTTTAAGCCTCAGGGCTGCCAATCTCTCACTTCCCACCCAAGCTCTCTCTCCAGCCTTCTCAGTCATTCGCTTTTACCATTTACTACCAACAGCAGATCAGCCACAGAAATTTTGCCTCATATTGGTGTATTTTTGTGATTGTGACATCGTGCTAATTTGTCTGCTTAGTAAATCTTAGAAAGAATGCCTTAATAAAATTATAGTTTTGTAATTTAGCAAGTTACTTGATATAATGTGAAGTAAAGAGAAAAACAAAAAAATCAGCAACAATATGCTAGTGTGCTTTAGGGTGGGATAAACACGTTTACTGAAGTGTTTACTAAAGTTTTTATTTCTCACTTATGACTGGCTGGAAATTTGGAC
Organism: Maylandia zebra; assembly: GCF_041146795.1. Classification (NCBI taxonomy): domain Eukaryota; kingdom Metazoa; phylum Chordata; class Actinopteri; order Cichliformes; family Cichlidae; genus Maylandia; species Maylandia zebra. The sequence continues at coordinate 21,716,522 of NC_135186.1, read as the reverse complement.
AAATCTGCTTTGAAAACCTGCTTTTTAATTTTTTGTTAGGTAAATTGCGGCAGGGCATTCCTTCCAGTTATGACCCTCTGGGTCTTGCTGTCATTGCCAATTAGTGCGTTAAATTCTTTAATTAGAAAACCGATCCAACCCAAGCCATGGGAGCTAACACTCTCATCCAATGAGCAAAAACTCCAATATACAGTCAGTGAACTGGAGGTGGTCAAATATTAGGTGTATTTATTTTTGGAAATGTAATTTATAAAATGGAACAGTTAATCAGTATTTTCAAAGGCAAGAAATAAAGACTGGAGGAGTAAAGAAGTTAGGAAATTATGAACTTGATGAGGAAATGTGTATTTTCAGGGCTAGGGTTAACCAGATAAGCTTTCCTGTCACACCCAATCCCATTTTAAAAGCCTCTGTGGTATGCTTAATGGAGCAGCAGCCAAAAGTTCCTCAATCATCATGCTTGGCTGATTCTTATTTGTTTTGATTGATTCATGATCACCTGATTGTAAATATTACTGTAATCCACAGTGAATGATTGCTTCTCTTTAGCTCCCTGTAACATTGTTTTCTTCTGATTAGGTGTTAGTGCTGTATGTAGATTTTTATTTGTGTATGGGCTTTTGTGTACTTCGGTGGTAATATCACCTTCTGCTTTTGCTGTGACATCCTCCAAGGTGACCTTTGTTTTGCTGTCTGTTGTTCGATGTCTTCAGTGGAGGTCAATTTCCTATGTGTTGATTTTGATCCAGTTATGATTGACACATTTGGCAACAAATCCTGCAAAGGAGATCTTTGTTTTCGATTTAGATTTTTCTGCCCAGAAAATTGCCGCTGTTGGAGAAAAAACTGTGTATATGCACATCTGGCACATACATTGTTTTTCCCCATTGATATCTGATGTGTTTTCAAAGTGTCCCTTTATATATCTTTGTTTACTATATATTAATGACTTATACAGAAACCCACATTATTTAATGGAAACCAGTAGAAATCAGCAGAGGTTAAAAAGGGCAAATAGCCTATCTCCCCCCACCGGTCCCCCTGCCAGTGGCAGACGCCCTCAGATATTGCATTGGTGGTTCTTTGTGACCGGGGATGGGCGTCCAGGTACCCACTGGCTCACTCCTGGTGGCTGCTTGTCGGGGCCTGGAGCCTGGGGCTCGGTCACTCTAGCACAGCTGACTGCCGGCGGAGCCACTGCAATTCCCCCTGGCTTCTGCTCCGTGGCTGCTGAGCGACCCCTCATCTGGGGCTCTCCTCAGCTCTTTCAGGGATAGTGGCACGGTTGCCCCTTCGTTGGTCTTCCTTGGTCTCTTGTGTTCTGGGGGTCTCTGGATGTCTGGAGCCTGGATCTCCTCCATAGCTGCTTCATACCTAGGAGGACAGGGCTATGGCCCCTCACAACCTCTAGCAGATCATTACATGAAGGAACCTTTTAAATACAAGCGCGCTCATGCTCACAGGTGTACACACAGGTGCTCACACACACACAAACTACACCCTTTTTGCTGCTACCTCAAAGCACACTGTGCACTGTCGATTTTACGTGCTGCACAGTAATATTTAATATTTACTGTTATATTCACATAGATCATTGCGATGATGTTGTTTATTATATTGCTCTGTTTTTCTTTGCTTGTTTTCTCTTTCTTCTGTCTCAACAGGGTGAACCAGGTGATTAATATATGTATTTTTTGTCAGTTTGTTTTGTTGGTTTTTGGCCTTCATCACCATCCCTCTTCCCCGTTCTTTTTCTTTCCCTCTTTCTTTCTCCATTTAGTCCATTTGATAAAGTAAATCCGTTGGGCATCTTTATTTGACTATAGAAAACAATTCTGATGGGAAAAGAGCCAAACAGAACCATATATATATATATATATATATATATATATTGTTACGACCCGTCTAGGGCCAGGCCATAACATGAGCGAGGCACTCGCTTCCCTCCCCAAGACCCAAGCAGTCACACGCAACAAATCCGTTAGATGTGAAGTGATTTATTTACAAGGTGAATAAAGAGAACCAAAACGGGAGTGTCAACACTTCAGGGTGAGCCAAGGCCAAAACAATAAACAAAACAAACCTACACAAATCCCGCACCCCTGACCTCACCAAAATAAAGTCAAAATAAAGACAGAGTCTGACCTCCTTAACCAACTCAAAAACAGGAGAAAACGGGTGATCAAAATAAACGGCAGCTCACCCCTACCCACTCCACTTCCACAATTTTCGCACGTATACTGCAGCCAGCGGCTACCACAGGACTACTGCTGGGTGATGAGGAGAAATGCGAGGACCTCTCCCGCTGTAGCACTCCAGCCTCCTTTTATTGGGCGGGTCCTCCAGCTGGATCCAATCACGCCGGGGCAGTAAGTCCACGCACCAATCGGAACAGGGCCCTGGCACAGCTAAATTAACATAGACAAAAACACAGCACCTGCACAAACAAACACACGGACATACAAGTTCGTAACACCCCCTTCCATAAGAATTAAACAATCCTTCTAGTGTTTAATCCTAGACTACAAAATTGCTCTCGAGAGGGCGTCCGCGATGACATTTTCCGTCCCTTTCTTATGCCTAATCTGCAGGTTGAAGTCTTGCAAGAGAAGGGACCAACGCATAAGTCTCTGATTTGAGTTCTGCATCTGGGAGAGAAAAACCAATGGGTTATGGTCAGTGAACACTTGAACAGGGATAGAGCTGGATCCGATATACACCTCGAAATGCTGTAGGGCTAACAACAAGGCAAGGGCTTTCTTTTCAATGGTACTGTAGTTCATCTGATGTTTGTTGAATTTTTTTGAAAAGTAACAAATTGGGCGATCCACGCCGCAATGGTCTTCCTGCATAAGGACAGCTCCTGCACCAACCGCACTAGCGTCAACCTCGAGCTTGAAAGGGGACATAAACTTCGGGGCCGTAAGAACAGGGGAACTGCACAGTAATGCTTTTGCAGACTCGAAAGCAGTCTGACAAACAGGCGTCCACACAAAAGGCTTCTTCGGACTGATCAAATCGGTGAGAGGAACGACGACAGTGGCAAAGTTCTTACAAAACCCTCTATAATAACCACACATTCCTAGAAATCGGCGCAGCGCCCTTCTCGTTTGTGGGACTGGAAACTCAACGATCGCCTGTATTTTCGCAGTCACCGGCAGTATCTGTCCCTGACCCACCTGTTTTCCCAGATATGTGATGGTGGCTCTGCCAAATTCACATTTGGCTAGGTTCAACGTAAGCGAGGCCTCCTGAAAACGGCTGAAAACAAGAGAGAGTGTTTGTAAGTGGTCAGACCAGGTGGATGAGTAAATGACAACATCGTCCAGGTAGGCATCGCAGTTATTCACGCCCGCCAGTACTTTGGCCATAAGGCGCTGGAAAGTAGCGGGTGCATTACGCAACCCAAACGGCATAACCGTATACTGGAGAAAATGGTCCGGTGTAACAAAAGCAGATATTTCAGAGGCTCGGGGAGTTAAAGGTACTTGCCAGTAACCTTTTAACAAATCAAGTTTGGTTACAAACGATGCCGATCCCACTCTATCAATACAATCCTCCATTCTAGGAAGAGGAAATGAATCAGGTTTGGTAACAGCGTTAACTTTCCTGTAATCATTACAAAACCGAGGAGTGTTGTCGGATTTTGGTACTAGCACACACGGCGAACTCCATGCGCTGGCGCTCGGAAAGGCTAAACCGTGTTCTAAGAGATAGTCAACTTCCTTCTGCATTATCGCCCTTTTCACTGGGTTCACTCGGTAAGCATGTTGCTTAATCGGTTTATGTCCTTCCACATCAATATCGTGGCACAGGACCGCAGTTTGACGAGGGTGATCAGAAAAAAGTGATAAGTTCTTTTCTATCAGATCAGTGATGTCAGCTCGAGCGGGTTCAGACAGGTGGACTAAATATGTGTCTAAATCATTTAAGATCTCCGAATTTTTCAACCGGCCGCTACCCAGCGCTTCACTTTTCTGGAGTAGCCCGTCATCAGAGGGTTCATAGGGAGAAACAGTACTAGCGGCGCACACTGGAGACGGCGCACCCAAAGGACTCCTCGAGTGAAACGATTTTAACAGATTAATATGACAAACCCTAGACTTTCTCCGGCGGTCTGGGGTCTGGATCACATAGTTGTTGTCACTGAGTTTTTGTTCCACCACATATGGGCCAGCGAACTGAGCTGATAAGCTGGACCCTACCACAGGCAACAACACCAACACTTTCTCTCCCGGCTGAAAACTTCTGCAAACAGCTTTTTTATCATAGCGAGTTTTCATTTTAGCTTGCGTATGTGACAGATTCTCTCGAGCTAACTGACATGCAAGGTGAAGCTTTTCCCGAAGTCCGCTAACATAATCCAGAACATTATGCTGAGTTTCAGAAGTTTCTGACAACCACCTCTCCTTCAGAAGGCGGAGGGGACCGCGGACCACGTGTCCAAACACCAGATCCATCGGACTGAATCCCAAGGATTCCTGAGTGACTTCTCTGACTGCAAACAACAATAACGGCAGACCCTCATCCCATTCTCTATTCGACCCCGCGCAGAACTTGCGCAGCATAGCTTTGAGGGTTTGATGGAATCTTTCCAGAGCACCTTGACTTTCCGGGTGGTATGGACTGGATTTTACATGATTTATGTGCAACTCCTCCACAACCTGTGCAAATATTTTTGAGGTGAAATTCGTTCCTTGGTCTGTTTGAACAACCTTTGGAAGTCCGAAAGTAGAGAAAAATTTAAGTAGTGCTTTTAGCACCGGTTTTGCCTTCAGCGTGCGTAGTGGAATTGCCTCTGGGTACCTTGTTGCTGAACACATTATTGTAAGTATGTATTGGTGTCCGGATTTGGTTTTTGGCAGGGGACCCACACAATCCAATATTACTTTTTCAAACGGCTCACCTATTACTGGAATAGGATGTAACGGAGCAGGTGGAATAGGTCTGTTAGGTTTCCCCGCCATCTGACCTGTGGTACAGGTACGGCAATATGCCACCACATCAGCTTTCAACCCTGGCCAAAAGAAGTTGCGCAACACCCGATGATATGTTTTGTTCACCCCAAGATGTCCAGCCATGCTGGCATCATGCGCTAAGCTAAGCACCTGCCCTCGATGTGGCTTCGGCACCACCACCTGCGTAGCACCAGGCAAACCACACCGGTCAGAGGACCACCTCCTCATAAGAACTCCATCTTGCAAAAAATAAGAAGTGGGTGATTCACTTCCTGCACTCTTAGCTGCAGATAGAAAACAGGGAGCCAGTGATGAGTCATTCTGCTGAGCGGTTATCAATGCATTCCTATTCAATTTCTCATCCAGCTCTGGCATCAGTTTCATCACATCGCTTTTTGTTCTGTCACTCTCACGGCTGGGAGATATTCTCTCGTCTGGCGTCGCCATAAACATGTCAGCAACATCCATAACGTCATCAAATTTGCGTGACTGCGCACGAGTGATTGCACAAACAGGAAACACATTTAACAAAGGGGCGGCAACCTCAGTGACAGAAGAAATAGGCGTTTCCACCACTTCAGGCGGTGGGAAAACTGTCCCACCAGCCAAGTCATTTCCTAAAATAAACGAAACCCCTTTAATCGGCAACTGGGAACTCACCGCAACTTTGACATGCCCCGTTTTCACGGGCGAATGTAAATGGACTTTGTGTAACGGCGCCCGAAGAACGCTCATCTTAATTCCCCAAACCAACACATCCGAATCACAAGCAGTTTTATCTGACAATGGTAGTACACTATCCAACATAAACGACTGATGCGCACCTGTGTCCCGAAGAATAGTAACAGGCACTTTGTCCCCCTCTTCTCCCGTCACAGAAACAAAGCCTTTCGTGATGAACGGTTTAAAACGTGGCTCTATTTCTGCATCCACATGGTGCAAATCACGGGTGAGAGTGGAATGCGATTTAGGCAAAGGGACAACTTTGATGAGACCTACGCCCGCTGGATTTCTAGAGCCTTTGCGCTGCTCTTTCCTCCGGAGCGCAGGACAGGCAGCGATTAGATGTCCGGGTCCGCGACAATAAAAACAGTCGCGATTAACACCATCCTCCTGTCTATCTTTCAGTCCTATCTTTGGTGACTTTATCTTCCTTTCCTGTCCCACCCTAATATTCTGTGAGACAGCGGCTGAAAATATAGTTTTGTGGGTGAGAGTAAACTCATCAGCCATCACTGCCGCTTTAGCAAGTGAGGTCACCTTTTGCTCATTCAGATAAATAACTACTTGGTCCGGCAAACATTTTTTGAATTCCTCTAACAAAAGAAGCTCTTTCAGCCCCTCGAAATCCTGTGCTTTACTGGCCTGCAACCATCGTTCAAACAGGCGACTTTTTTCACGGGCAAACTCCACAAATGTCTGATTGGCGGTTTTTTCACACTTCCTAAATTTTTGACGGTAGGCTTCTGGGACGAGCTCATATGCCTGCAACACAGTCTTCTTCATGACGTCATAATCCAGGCTATCTTCAATCGATAAACTGGTACACACCTCCTGGGCTTTGCCAACCAATTTGCATTGTAACAGCAGCGGCCAAAATTCCTTCGGCCAACTTAACGCGGCCGCTATACGCTCAAAAGCATTAAAATAGGAATCCACTTCAGCCTCACGAAACGGGGGAACCAGTTTAACGTGTTTGGTGATGTCAAAACCTGTCGGGACCGTGGTGGACGTACTAGGATGACTAGAGGCAGATGTGGAGGGCTTTCGCTCCAGCTCCAAAGCTCTGACACGGAGGTGCATTGCTTGTACCTCAAGCTCTTTAGCACGGGCTTCCACCTCCCTAATACGGAGGGTCAAACGGAGATCTTCCGTAGACCGCCCCGCCAGGGGTTCCCCGGCCGTACCAGACTCAGCTGCTTCAGGCTTCGCCCCAGCAGCATCAGGGTCCGCCTCGGCTGTGTCAGAGCCCGCCTCAGCCGCATCAGAGTCCGCCTCGGCTGGTAGCACGTTAACAGGCCCTTTGACATCCGACCCCGGCTCAGCCTCCGGAGCCACCTTCACACCCCCGCCATCAGGCTGCTCTACAGCTGCCTGCGGGGCAGGAAGAACGCCTCGCTCCACCAACTCTGCACACAAAGCGTCCCTAACCACCGCTTTGCGGGCACCATAGGACACTTGAACGTCATAACAACTAGCAATGATAAGCAAATCCGCTTTCCTGCACTTCACAATTCTATCCCACGAAGGCGAAGTAACAAAATCATCCAAAGAAAACTCCATAATTCCACACACCTACCACCCCCACACCCAAGAAAACCGCCAACAGACCAAACACACGCAAAAACCCACAGAAAAGGCAGAGGACGAGCCCCCAATTCATGTTACGACCCGTCTAGGGCCAGGCCATAACATGAGCGAGGCACTCGCTTCCCTCCCCAAGACCCAAGCAGTCACACGCAACAAATCCGTTAGATGTGAAGTGATTTATTTACAAGGTGAATAAAGAGAACCAAAACGGGAGTGTCAACACTTCAGGGTGAGCCAAGGCCAAAACAATAAACAAAACAAACCTACACAAATCCCGCACCCCTGACCTCACTAAAATAAAGTCAAAATAAAGACAGAGTCTGACCTCCTTAACCAACTCAAAAACAGGAGAAAACGGGTGATCAAAATAAACGGCAGCTCACCCCTACCCACTCCACTTCCACAATTTTCGCACGTATACTGCAGCCAGCGGCTACCACAGGACTACTGCTGGGTGATGAGGAGAAATGCGAGGACCTCTCCCGCTGTAGCACTCCAGCCTCCTTTTATTGGGCGGGTCCTCCAGCTGGATCCAATCACGCCGGGGCAGTAAGTCCACGCACCAATCGGAACAGGGCCCTGGCACAGCTAAATTAACATAGACAAAAACACAGCACCTGCACAAACAAACACACGGACATACAAGTTCGTAACAATATATATATATATATATATATATATATATATATATATATATATATATAAAGGGCAAATATTCTGTGGCCTGGGGTGATTTTGGGTTCTGTTGGAAAAAGTGTCATGTTATCTCATCAATTGCCAGAGAGAGTACACACACGCACACAGTTTGTAGGTTATTTTGCATGTTGAAAGGGAGCAAATAGGGAAAATGGATTTGAATGTGGAAACATTTACATGTGTACTTTGAAACCCAAATATATAGTCAATACCCAGCATTTTGCATTTAACCAAATAAATGAAAGCGTAAGACACTGAGTTTGTGGAACAACTTTGGATCACAGCCCTACATGATTATTTCCAATGCAAACAAAACTTATTTAGAAATGAATGTGTGTTTCAACATACTTTTTCGGCCCCACACGAAACAAACCAGAAAGCAATTAAAGAAATCAACAAAACAAAATCTAATCAACAAAAAAAGACAAAAGGTGTGTTCAAATAGTTCATTTCTTTCATTACTAAATGAGACAGGTAACCTGTGTGGTAGCCATTGTAAGAGCTGTCCCAATTCTCCAAATAATAAAGAAAGGAGTTTTGGTGCTTCCAGTGGGCCTGTAAGGTCAAATGCACTGCAACTTAAGGAAGAACCCACAAATAGAAAAATGCTGCTTAAGCATATGTATTGTTTGTCCTTTATTTTGACCTGTGCTAAACAACAGGCTAAAAATACCTTGTGTCTAAGAAGCACGTTTTGTAGTACACTGTAAAAAATATTGTAGAATTTACAGTGAATTACTGGCTGCTGTGGTTGCCAGGATTTCACCGTAGAAAATATTGTGATAATACAAAATACATAACAGTATACTTGTTGATAAATGTAAAATTCACAGTGAACTTTGGTTTTTGTACAATTATTACATTGAAATAAAAAACTAATATAAAGTAAACCAGTTAAAATACATTTTAATAAGCTTGTTTACTGTCTCCTATTGACAAAGCACAGAAGAGCTGTATAATACAAAACATGCCTTTTTATTCAAAAGTTCATATTTACACAAAATTATTGGCAGCTGTTGCAGCCAGAATGTCGTCTAAAAAAATTAAGGTCCAACAAATGAGGTAATAAACAGAATAGGGATAACTGGCATAAAACTTACATTCTTTGACTTTTTGTCATAATTTGCTAGAAACATTACTAAAAACCAGTAGAGACAATGATTCAGTTAAACAGTTAACATCCATCCATCCATTTGCTTCCACTTATCCTTTTTCAGGGTTGCGGCGCTGGAGCCTATCATAAGGTGAGAGGCGGGGTACACCTTGGACAGGTCGCCAGTCTGTCACAGGGCTAACACACAGGGACAGACAACCATTCGCACTCACATTTACACCTATGGGCAATTTGGATTAATCAATTAACCTATCCCCACAAACTGCATGTCTTTGGACGGTGGGAGGATGCTGGAGTACCCGGGGAGAACCCATGTAAACACGGGGAGATCATGCAAACTCCACACAGAAAGACCCCAGCCTGATGGTGGAATTGAACTCAGGACCTTCTTGCTGTGCTGCAACAGTGCTAACCACCGCCCTAAACAGTTAATATTTAATTATAAAATACCCTGATGTTGCACCGAATTGTCCTAGATGTGATTACTCTCCTGTTTCTTTGGGGCACATGTTTTGGTCATGTCCCTCCCTGTATGGTTTCTGGACATCAATTTTTCAATCACTGTCAGCTATATCGGGTGAAACACTGCGGCCTGACTCTTTGATAGCTATCTTCGGTGTACCTCGGGAAGAGCTGAGACTCTCTCCCCTCCACAAAAACGCAATAGCCTTTGCCTCGTTGCATGCCCGCCGTCTGATACTGCTGAGCTGGAAGGCGTCGAACCCTCCTTCCTACGTCCATTGGATTAGAGAGGTGATGTTGGGATTAGCTCTGGAAAAAATTAGGTATACCATGCGCGGCTTGGAGAGTAAATATGACAAAACCTGGTCACGGTTCATAACTCATGTCAAGAGTCTGTCTTTTGCCTGATTTATTGTTCTTTCCTTGTTGGTAATTTATGCTCTTGCTCTCTTCTCGGACTGCTGTCCATGGTCTCCTCAATGCCCGTACTTTGACTGTTGGGATTTCTTTATTCCCTTTTTCTTCTTTGTTTCTTCTCTCATGTGCCGGGGTCCGGCTGTTGGTGCTATAATGACTGTCACAGATTGGTTTGAGTGTTTCTCCCCTTTTTTTTTTTTTTTTTTTGTGTTGTGTGTATTGTGCTTCCTGGTTGTGGGGATGCCACCTGGATGGGGGTGGGGGGTAGGGTTCGCAACTTTTGTAAGAAATTCTGGACTGTTTTGTTGGAAAACTATAAATAAAGTTGTAAAAAAAAAAAAAAAAAAAAAAAAAAAATACTTGCAGTGGTTGACAAAGTTTCTTTTTAGAGGGCTTTCAAAACAGTCTCTGATGGTGTCTGGGGAACTGGAACTGGTTTTGGATTCAATGTGCTGGAGGACTTGCATATTGTTCTTCAGATGCTCGGTTTAGATTAGCGTTCTTTCCTTGCAGTCTGAAAGCAAATACAAAGCACAAAGCAAACTGCCCATTTCAAAAGCAAATATACAATCTTACATGTAATAGAGCTGACACAATTAATCGTATAATGATTTACAATTGTGATGCATTGCAATGCGGAAAAAAAGCATTCTTAATCCATTCAGAAGAAACTAATCGATTATTAAATACAGTCCTAATCAAAAGTTTAAGACCACTTGAAAAATGGCAAAAAATCATCTTTTGCATGGTTGGATCTTAACAAGGTTCCAACAACATGCAACAAGCAGAAATGGGAGTGAGACAAAACATTTAACTTACATTTCACAAACTTAAACTGGTACAGGCTGTTTTACAGCTGATCAAATATTTAGGACCACATGCCTTTAAAAGGCCAAATCTGTGCAAAACTGTGGATTCATTGTCATTTTCTGTCAGGTAGTCAGACTGTCAGGATGTTCTGATGGCAAAAGCAAAAAAGCGTTTCTTTTTGAACATGGTCGGCTCGTTGAACTGCATAAGCAGGGTCGCTCACAGCGCGCAATCGCCAGTGTTGGGGAGTAACGGAATACATGTACCGCCGTTACGTATTTAAAATACAAAATATGAGTAACTGTATTCTGTTACAGTTACCGTTTAAAAAGGTGGTATTCAGAATACAGTTACTTTGTTGAAATAAATGGATTACACTGCGGTACTTTCCTGTTTCATTTTGTCGCGGGTCAGGACTGTTTGGGTTTTGTTTGACAGCTACGGTCTTTTGTTCCAGGCGGCAGCGTTACGGTTGCCATGGTTACAGGGCGACGCTCTCTCTCTCTGCGACTGTGTGTTTCCTGGGTGAGAGAGCGCCTTTTCGTTGTTGTTGTTGTGCTAAGCTAACAGGCAGAATGCTACAAGGAATGTAGCATCATGGGCAGTGTAGTCCGTGTTGCAGGGAGAATGGACTGCCATACACGTTATGTGTCTGTGAGCGCGAGGAGGGAGAAAAAGGGGAGTGGAAAGGTACAAGTTGTCATCGAGCAAAAACGGGAGCTGGAAGCATGTAAATATAATAATAACCACTGCAGCCAAGAAGAGTGCCTGACGAGCCCAGTTGTAAGTAAGCTATTAAGACTCGACTGTACACCGTGTTCGTGTTTTCCTCCGAAAACAATAAGTTCCGTTGGAGCAGTCTTTCAACGCCTTTCTCTGTCTCTCGCAAGAAAAGTTGACCTACACAACAAAGTAAAGCTATTTTTCGGCTACGAGCCGACAGGGACCCCGCCGTATTAGTCTGAGGTCCCTTTACTACAGTTCAGAGTCGCGGACCTTCAGTAATAGTAATAAATCACACAGCAATAGTACATTCACATTGTTGTATGTATATATATGTATATATTGTACTATTCTTAGTTAGTGTATTGTCTGTCTTGTCTTAATGTTGGTTTATAATGGAGCACTGTAACAAAAATTAATTTCCCCCAGGGATCAATAAAGTATTCTGATTCTGATTGTTGTAAAAAGCATGATAATATATTAAGTAATCCAAAGTATTCAGAATACGTTACTTTCATTGAGTAACGTAACGGAATACGTTACAGAATACATTTTGGGGCATGTATTCTGTATTCTGTAATGGAATACATTTTAAAAGTAACCTTCCCAACACTGGCCATCGCTGCTGAGGTGGGATGCAGTTAAGACGGTCATTTCTTAAATAATCCTGGGGGTTATGGAACAAAAATGTGAAGTGGAAGACCTAAAAAATCTTCAACCTGAATTAAGGCCATTAGTGGTGCCGACTGCACCCCCATAACCATCAAACGGCATCTGAGACTGAAGGGCTTCAAAAACCAATTCTCTGATGAGAAAAAAATATAACCTTTTTTTTTTCTCCTGTAAAAAAATGCAACCTTGATGGTCCTGATGGTTTCCAACCTTACTGGCATGACAAGCAGGTCCCACCTGAGATGTTTTCTTCGCCCTACAGACGAGGGGGTGCCACAATGATTGGGGAGATGCTTTTTCTGTCAGTGGAACAATAAAGCTGCAGGGGTGTCAAACGGCTGCTGGCTATGTCAGAGCATCCCTCATGACTGAGGGCCCTCATCTGTGTGGTAACGACTGGGTTTTTCGGAATAGAATAGAATAGAATAGAATAGAATAGAATAATCCTTTAATTTGGTTTTAACAGCAGCCAGAAAGACACATATACAACAAACAGTACACAGGACACAGAACAGAAACATACACAATTTTTCTTACATATTTACATTAAGGACAATCGTTACTATACTATACTGTGCCGCAGTCGCAAGGTTTTATGCACCTTTTGACTATTGTTGAACACACCACCCGGTGGCTGGAGGCGGTCCCCCTGGCGTCCACTACCACAGCAGTGGTGGGTAGTGGACGTTTTTATCAACCTGGGTCTCGCGTTTCCATTACCTACAGGATTAACAACTTCAAAGCAGGGGCGATTCTAGGATCAGAACTTTGGGGGTGCTGAGCACCCAAAGAGCTGCCCAGCCAGGCAAGATAAACTTTACTCGTCACGATCAGACTTCTTCCCCATCTCTGTCAGTCCCTGCATCCTTAAACGTCTCCAGTTGTCCCAAGTTCCCTCTGACTGTCTCCTTGGTGCATTTAAACCCCTGTTCCTCCCTGTCCTGTCATCTGTTGTCTTTGTCAGTCATCAAAATTTTACCATCTCTGTGCAAGTCTGCAAATTTCTTTATTAAATCATAAGATTCTTAAATTCATCAAGTCTCTCTGTGCCTGGGTCCTCGTCACAAAACATGACATCACTGTTTTGTACATTTTAACACAATTTAATCCCACATTTGTGAAAGAAAAGCAAAACACTATTTTAAAAGTCTCTAACAAAACCATCAAATCGGATAAAGGTTATTTAAATGCTGCAAACGAAGAATGGATTGGAATAAAAAAAAAAAATACATATTCTAACCTTAATTACTGGGGGAGAATAATGAATGATGCTCATAGTGAGTAAGAAGTAAACTGAGTGCATTTTTTGTCAGAGATTCACTTTGAATGTGTATGTATAATACAATACACTCAATACACAAAAAATACACAAAATACACTCCAAAAATAGAGTCCTTGAAATGTACAAATGTACAAAATATTGATTAAAAAAAATGATGAAAATGGAGGCAACTTTGCCTATGGTACAATGTATACGATGTATGAAAAGATCTTTACTGCAGATACTAATATGGCTCTGCAGATTTTTTATTTTATTTTAACCTATGTCACCTCACCTTCAGGTTGGCAAATCTGTCTATTGTGGAGGTATGTAATAACGATAGGAGATGTCTCAGTGTCTCACTCCAACAACTTTATTAACTCACTCTCAGAACTTCACATTTAGTAAGCGCCAAAATCTCCACCCCCACACTTCCCTTCAACTTGGGTGTGAGTGGAGCCACCTGGTGGTCCGCCACACTATCACTTTTTGGTGGTCAACTCTCTCAAGCAGTTTAACAGTTTCTGTTGTGCCGGTCACTGTTCCCTGTTTCTTCCTGACCTTGTACTTTCTCCTCACATTCCCCACAGCCACCTGGTGGTCCGCCACACATACCCCCCCTTGAACACACAGTCAGGTCTCCATTCAGTCCAGGACCCTGGGTCTAAGCAAACGACCCGAACGACTGAACCTGGGAGGGAGAGAACGGGCAGAGGAAGGTCCATCCTGTGAACGAGGCTGGTGAAGGCGAGTAGGAAAGGCAGGAGGAGGCTCAAACGCCGGTGGTCCGGGGGTAGTCCTGAGGGGAAAACCAGAGTCTGTCAACCCCATCGAAGGAGGTCGGCCACGGCGAGGGGCCTGGGCCGGCACTACATCTGCCGGCGCCCATTCCTTAACAGATTTACGAAGGCCTGGCCAAACAAATTTAGAGCTGACCAGTTTAACAGAGGCCCGGACCCCTGGATGAGAGAGAGCATGTACCGAGTCAAAAACTTGACGACACCAGGAAGCGGGAACCACTGGGCGAGGGCGGCCGGTGGAAACGTCACAGACGAGGAGGGGACCACCGTCCTGCACGGGTCTGTCCTCTAGTATGAGGCCCGTCTGGGTGGATTTAAGCGCGAGGATGTCAGGGTCACCGCTCTGATCGGCAGCCATGGCGGAGTAGTCTATGCCGAGAAAGACGGGAGAAACCAGCGCACGGGACAAACAGTCAGCCACATGATTGGATTTACCAGCCACGTGCCGAATGTCCGTGGTAAACTCAGAAATGGCTGCCAACTGCCGCTGCTGGCGTGCACTCCATGGATCGGAAACCTTGGACATGGCAAACGTCAAGGGTTTGTGGTCCACGTATGCGGTAAAGTGACGACCCTCGAGAAAAAACCGGAAATGACGAGACGCCAGGTGGAGCGCCAGTAGCTCCCTGTCAAAAACGCTGTAATTGCGTTCGTTGTCACGTAGCGTACGGCTGAAAAAGGCGAGCGGTTGCCAGACACCCGAGATTCACTGTTCCAGCACCGCACCCACTGCTATGTCCGACGCATCAGTGGTCAACGCAATCGGCGCTGAGGGGGATGGGTGGGCCAGAAGGGCAGCATTAGCTAACGCTGACTTAGCATCAGAAAACACTTGGATGCTGTCCGGAAACCAGTCAACGGGGTCATTAGCTTTTTTACCCTTTAACGCCCCATAAAGGGGCTTCAGCAGGTGTGCCGCTCTGGGGAGAAAACGGTTGTAAAAATTCACCATCCCCAAAAATTCCTGCAGTGCCTTAACATTCGTGGGACGCGGAAATTCTGAAACAGCTCGGACTTTGTCAGGCAACGGAACCGCACCCTCGGCGGAAACACGGTGCCCAAGGAAATCGAGAACGGGCAACCCAAACTGGCATTTAGACGGATTAATAATCAGTCCATGCTCCGCCAAACGCTGAAAAACCTGACACAGATGGAACATGTGCTGCTCCTTCGAGCTGCTGGCCACCAGTATATCATCAAGATATACAAAAACAAAGGGCAGCCCGCGCAAGACCGAGTCCATCAACCGCTGGAAGGTTTGGGCGGCACCTTTCAGGCCAAACGGCATGCGCAGAAACTTGAAAAGGCCGAAAGGTGTAATTACGGCGGTTTTGGGGACATCCTCCGCGCGCACGGGAACCTGGTGATATCCCCGTACCAAATCGATCTTCGAAAAAACCGAGGTCCCCGCAAGATGGGCGGAAAAATCTTGGATGTGGGGAATGGGATAACGATCGTTCTCTGTGACATTATTAAGATGGCGGAAGGTCGCCACCGACCATCAGATTTAGGCACCATGTGTAACGGAGAAGCCCAGGCACTGTTCGAACGCTGCACGATGCCCAGACGCTCCATGGTGGCAAATTCTTCCCGAGCGACAGCCAGTTTGGCGGGGTCCAGGCGGCGCGCGCGCGCGAACACCGGGGGCCCTACTGTAGTTATGTAATGCTCCACCCCATGCTTCGTCACCGTGCTCGAGAAAGTGGGGACAGTGAGTGAGGGAAACTCAGAAAGCAAACACTGAAAAACGTCACCCGAATCTACTGAGTTAGCATGCACCACGGGCTGAGCACCCCGAGTCAAACAGGGTAATGAGGAAAATGACACAGCATCAATTAAACGTCTGTTAGCAACATCAACCAGCAGCCCGTGAGCACAAAGAAAATCAGCGCCTATTATAGGCACAGAGCTAGCAGCAACAACAAAGTTCCACTGAAAGTCACGGTCGTGAAAGCAAACAGTCACCAACCTTTCACCGAAGGTTTTGATGGGAGAGCCATTAGCCGCTGTTAGCAATGGCCCGCAACCCTCAGCTAGCCTGTCCGAGCCAGCCGGGGGAAGAAGGCTCTTCTGTGAGCCGGAGTCCACCAGGAAACGCCTCCCCGAGCGTGAGTCCTCTAAGAAAAGCAGCCTTTCCGTGTTGCCAGCGGTCGCGGCTGCTACAGAGCGCTGACATGCCCATTTCCCTGGGTCTGGAAACTGCAAGGCGGGAGGCAGCGCCGTGCCTTCGCTCCAAAACGCTGGTGATAAAAACAAAGCCCCTTTCCGCGGTGCTGCCGTGCAGCGATTCCGGCCACCGTGGACGAGTCGGAGGGCCCCTGGAGCATCGGTAAGGGGGCGGGGGAAAACGCTGGTGGGTCCTGAACAACCGTCTGGACGCCGAAAGTCCTGGTAGCCAGGAGGATGCGATCTGCCTCTTCCGCAAGGGAGCGGTAATCCTTCGTGGCCAATAGCGGGGAGTTGGCAAGGCCAGCGCGCACTGGAGCCGGCAGCTGTCGAAGAAAGAGGTGGGTGAAGAGAAATCCTCCGTCATCCGCGCCCAGCAAGGACAGCATGCTCTCCATGAGCTCGAGAGCGGTGCCGTCACCCAGGCCCGCGATGGAAAGGAGTTTCTCGGCCCGCTCAGCATCAGAGAGGGAGTAATGCCGCAGCAGCAGCGCCTTGAGGGCGGCGTACTTGCCCTGGGCTGGGGGATCCCGGAGGAGAGTCATCACGCGGCGGGTTGACAGCGGGTCAAGTGAGGCCACCACATGGTGGTATTTAGTGTCGTCGGCTGAAACTCCACGAAGAGCAAACTGAGCTTCTACGTGCACGAACCATGAAGGAGGATCGTGAAGCCAAAAATCTGGCAATTTAAGCGCCACAGCAAACGCAGCCATCAGCGGAGGTGAAGGTCCGGCGGCCGCCGATGCTTCCAGGCCAGAGCTGGCTTCATCGTCGAGCCTTAGCATGTTCGCTACAGGGGTCACCAATGTGGAGGTATGTAATAACGACAGGAAATGTCTCAGTGTCTCACTCCAACAACTTTATTAACTCACTCTCAGAACTTCACATTTAGTAAGCGCCAAAATCTCCACCCCCACACTTCCCTTCAACTTGGGTGTGAGTGGAGCCACCTGGTGGTCCGCCACACTATCACTTTTTGGTGGTCAACTCTCTCAAGCAGTTTAACAGTTTCTGTTGTGCCGGTCACTGTTCCCTGTTTCTTCCTGACCTTGTACTTTCTCCTCACATTCCCCTCTTTCCTCTCTCCCTCTTTGGACTGACAATCATACACAAATAGATTGTATTCAATTACCGTAATTGTCGGGCTATAAGCCGCTACTTTTTGCACAAGCTTTGAACCCTGCGGCTTTTAGTCAGGTGCGGCTTTTCTATGGATTGTCCATGAGCGGATTTGTTTTGTTTGTTCCGCTGTTGTACCGCACTACGTTGCCTGGCGGAAGGATCGGAGTTCAAGAGTGGTATGTTGGTCACATGTCCATCCGCCAGGCAACGTAGTGCCGTACGAAGTAGCGTGAAAAACAAACTTCAAAGTAGCGCTACTCGTTCAGCTGGAGGCCTGGATGATGAGCGGCGATAAACTTGCAAAAAGCAAGTTATGCCCAACTCCACCATTGGATTCTTACAGCGTGGAAAAGTGTGAAAACATCCACGATCACCAACGGATTTCGAAGGGCTGGACTGCTGCATGATGGAGAGGAGGCTCTTCAGAGGGTGTTCGACTCTGACACTGACAACGACGATTTCTTTGGTTTTGAAAGTGACAACGAAAGAAAGGAGCTGAGAGTGGATGATGAAGCCACCCTGAGCCTGTTTGTTTCCGACACTGGAGAAGAGAACTTTGGTGGTTTTAGTGGGCAGGAAGAAGAGAAAGATGGTGGTGAATGACTGACTTTTCTTCTTGTTAAAGCCGTGTCGCTGCACCTGAGCCTAAAAGGTAGTCTGAATCTATTTTTCTGGTGTGCTGTAGGTTATTGTTATGTACTACATTTGTTACTCATTTATGAAGCACAGTACATGTTTTGTACTTGTAATTACCGCTAGTTGTACATATACCCTAAAAGGTTATGCAAATATGTACCCATAACTTGTTTTTCAAAATATTAATAAAAGTGATGTCTCCAAACAGCCATCTCTTTCCTGACAATTCGCTTTGTGCATATTCTCTTACATATGATAAGTCAACATTGAAACACCTGCGGCTTTTAGTCAGGTGCGGCTAATGTATGTACAAAACAGGATTTTCCCCTGATTTTAGCTTGTGCGGCTAATATTCAGGTGCGCTCTGTAGTCCGGGAAATACGGTAGATGAAAATATTACATTAATATGAAAAAAATTATTATAAAGATCACTAATAAAAAGTCCTCTCTCGGTGTACTTTCAACCAAAAGGCAAATAACCAAACCACATGTACATCTAATAAAAGATATAAATATTGAAACACTGATCCAACATTAAATTTATTGACGGATCATTTGTTCTTTCATTTTTACCTGAATGTTGTTCCTGGGTTTAATATCGGCACATGCACATATGACAAAATAAGCAGCTTCTCTCATTCCATTTCAAACAGGACAGTGGCAACAACAGTAGGCTAAAACAATTTTAAGTTTTAGATTTTAAATAGGCTGTATAAATTTCAATGGGAGCAACAGGACGGTCAGCTAGAAAGAAACATGGTCTGACTCCAAACTAACTATATAAAGAGTAACTGAAGGTTAAATGCAGCTAATATGTCCTGTTTTAAGCCAGGCACTTGCACCTCTGCTACGTTTCACATCTAATGATATACTTACATATCTTATATATATGTGTTTGGTCCAAAAAAAAACTCTGACAAGTTAGGATACTTATTTTAGTAGGTAATGTTTTAATGTTGCTATATAGATTATTTTGGTAGCAATCTTGTGTTTAACAGTACTTTGATACAACTCATGGCTGAAAACGAATGGTTCACCTGAAGACTCACATCATAGACAAATATTGTATTTCCTGCTATGAAGGAAGCAGGAGCTGAGAACTGTTCAGCAACTCAAGTTGGAGCTGTTAGCTCATGTAATTCAAGCATGGATGAAAAATTTATTCTGATTTTGTTCATTCCAACAGATTCAGAAGATTTTTTTTATCACCCAGAATATGAAAAACAATAGGTAGTGAAGTAACTATCCAAATGTTTTCTCATTTGAGGTGACAGTCTTCTGCAGCCTTTCACCAGATGTTTAAATCAGGTGTTTTCCATTTAATGATCCACGGTGTACACTCATTGGCAGGGGAACAATATGAGAACAGCCCCACCAAGGTTTGCAATTCTGGAAGAGCATGTGGGAAATGGAGGATACACAACAACAATGTTCAGTGGTTAGTGAAAGCAGAGCATAGCAACCTCACTGAACAAGATCCAGTAACCATCACAGTGGCAGAAATGCAAGAAAGTCTCCAGTATGAAGGACTCCACAGCATCAGGCCCTGACCTGATTCACATCTACAGGTTAAAGAAGCTAACTGCACTTCACAAGCACCTGGAAACAACACAACGTTAGAGGCCTTTGTACTGCTTACTGTGAATAACTCATCTTTGATTTGGACACATTTATTAAAGATAATAACTGAAAACACTATAAGTGCCACAGGGAGTAGGGCTGCTCGATTATGGCAAAAATGATAATCACGATTATTTTCACTGAAATTGAGATCTCGATTATTTGACGATATTTATTTAACAATATGTATTGAATAATGACTTTAAAGATTGTCATAAAATAGTGTGCAAATACTGATAACAGTGCAAATGTTTGCAATATAAAAAATAAATGAAAAATGTAAACATCTGTAGTGAACTTTGCAGTGTTGCTCTGTGGTGCAGCTACAACACTGTAGCAAAGTTTACACACTATGTCTACTTGATCCACGTCTGACTCCGTGAACCCATAATGTTTCCACACCACTGAAGTTTTTTTTTACCTCTCTTTTAAACCAACAGCAGTCACTCTCCTGTCCAAATAACTTCTGCTTGGCTTTCCGAGCTTCCCTCGGGTCTTCTTAATCAGCGATCCCCAACCCCCGGGCCTCGGACCGGTACCGGTCCGTTAGTCGTTAGGTACCGGGCCGCGAGAGTTGAGGCTCAGGTGTGAAATGTATAGTTTTCAGGGTTTTTATCGGTTTTCAGCGTTATTTTGTTATCGTTTTTATCGTTTACTCAGTTTTCCTTGGTCTTTTCACGTGTGTTATGAATAAATTTTCTTTTTTTCGGTACCGGTACTAGTTTTATTTTGTCTTATTTATCCGCGACACCTTAAAGGTCGGTCCATGAAAATATTGTCGGGCATAAACCGGTCCGTGGCGCAAAAAAGGTTGGGACCGCTGCTCTCAGTGTTGCCAACTCCTCAGTAAGGAAAATCGCTATTGGTTGTCCTAAAAGTCGCTAGAAGTCGCCAAATGACGTCATCGCCTAATTTGTATAATTGGTCATGCTAATGTAATTGTAACCTACGTTGTTGGAGAGAGAAATAACATCGTGGAAGAGACATAAAGTGAGTAAAAAACGTCCTAAATGCAGTTAGAATTTATTTAGAACTACAAATTAAATTTCTTTTAGCAATTATTGTTTTTTAATGTCACAGTTCCAACCCTGCTCCTTTATCCGGGCCTGGACTGGCAAAAGTGACCCGAAATTGGCACTCTGGTGGAGTCACTTTGTGTGTGAGAGTGTTTGTTTATAAGTAGTTTTAAACCTTGTGATCCACAAAACAGCATAACAGTAGAAGAAGAATTGACTGCGTTACAGTCAGTGCGGGAGCAGCGGCTTCACTCATGCGCGATTCATTTGCCCTTTGGACGCATGGGTGTGAACATCTCCTGCCCTGATAACAGCGGGGGAGGACTATCCTCCGCCTGGGAGAGCTTTGGCACGGGTGAGGTGCCCACGGCAGCACCCGCTGCTTGTTGAGAGTAAGAGCGATACGCGTTTTCACGTCAAAATGTCGTCATAAATAAGTCTCCAATAGTACCAGAAAAAGTCGCCAGATTTGTCGCTAGTCGCTTTTTAGAAAAAAAGTCACTAAGGGGGTCTGAAAACTCCCTAAATATAGCGACAAAGTCGCTAAGTTGGCAACACTGGCTGCTCTTAATTGTTGTGACACGTGTTCGAAATGCAGAGAGGTGCGCTGGATTTGCCACACGGAGCAGCGCGAGAGTAAAGCACGAGGGAGGGGCTAATAATTGGCTCAGTCATTTTTAATGATCGTTGAAAGCCCAGATCGTAATCGTGATTAAAATTCGATTAATTGAGCAGCCCTAACAGGGAGTAACAATGGAATCTTAAATTTCATTCAATTTAATTGGAGGCAAGTTATTAAGTTTACTAAACTGTTGAATCATTCAACAATTTTCTTTCTGTAGTGCTAAAAATTGTGACACAATATTTTTAAATTATAATGTCTTGCAGTACTTTTTTTGCACTTTTACAGATAAATTGATAAAAGTCACATCTTGCTTTGGTTTTTTTTTAAATCCTCTATATAAGGTAATTGTTTAATCAGAATCAGAATGCTTTATTAATCCCGAGGGAAATTAGGGTTACAGCAGGCAGCACGCTAATGGCGCATGCGCACTTACAAAGGAACCTTCTGACCAACTTTACACAAACATCATGTAACCCTGGAGAGTTACTAAGGGTTTTAGTGTGTTATGAGTGATGTTAGTATTTTGAGTTCACTGTTAAGTTTTATTAAGTTAAATTATTTTGTTGAGAATTAATAAAATAGAAGATGTCTATAATGTCCTGATGGTCCTTGAAGTATACAGGGGGAAGTACCGCCTCCTGCCGTTCACTGCGTAGCAGTTACGGATATCAGGAGAGAGGGAGAGGAAGAAAAGTCCGTTTTTTCCAAGTGAAAAGCGTAGTTGTTTTTATTCAGTCGGATTGTACGGTGGAAATAAACTATCTGGAAATTGTTGTTAACCAGAAAGGAGTTTGTTACTGCTCGGATTCTTCTGGGTGAGTTAATTTGTTGTGAACAAGAATATTGTGAGTTTAAGCCACTAACGATGACATGCTAGCGGCTATCGCGGCTATTGCTATTAGCCATGTGGCTGTACATGTGTGATTGTGAGGATTAAACTGTATGTTAGAGTTTGTTAGCTTCCTATGACGATGCGTGTAAAGATTGTAAGTCATATGTATGCTGTAGATGTTGATATGTTCCTATATCAATCCTTAATTGTGTTCATTGTGAGGTGAATACAGTTTAAAGAAAATGGGGTTATGTTTCTTTGTAGTTGTGCTACAACGCTTCACCATCGCCATTTTGAAGCTCCAGGAGAGTCCATTTTATTGGTTACTTTGGTAAGAAGTTATCATTGTCTATGTTTTGGAATATTCTGTCGTTCTTTTTGTATACTGGAAAGGTAAAATACAAATTTGTTAGTATGTATGAACGAAACATAAGAAAGGATATATGTCTAAATGACTAAATATAGATTTTTGAATGTTATTCTGACTGTGTTATACAGGTCAGGTTTTTTTTACTTGGGAGTACAGTTCAGTGATGATCCAGTCCAAAGATGGCGAGCCACCCCTCCAGGACCCTTGAGATGATTGCTTTAAGAAGAGAACTAAATTCTTTGGACGAACTGTGAACTGTACAAACTCTACTTAAGTGGTAGGACAGATTTGCACGTCATTCCTCCTTTGCACATCCTGCAAAGAGAATCCTCATTGCTGGACTCACACTTAAGGGTGTCGGCTGACACGAGAGAGAGAGACTGAGTCAAATCCCCCGGGGTTGTGTGTGTTTTGTTTATTATTTTCCGTGACTTGGGCCCAATTTTTCCTTTCATGTACTGTTATTGTTTTCATTGTATGTATGTAAGATTCTTTAATTGTGAATACAAATTGACCAAACCAAGTTCTCAGAGCGTTTCATTAGTCATCCACTGCTCCAGTAGTCGAACCTCAGCTATTGGCCCAACACACAGGTAACCATTTAAATCTGTATCCCAAGTGTTGAAAGGGGTGTTACAATCACATTGGGGAGACATGTCAGAAAGGTAGGCTGATAGGAAAAAAACAACGAAAATACACTACATGAGGTAAGAGGAGGAGAAAAAAAACTCCACTCAGACTGAGCTCCTAGTGGGAGAACAGTTTAATAACAGAAAAAACACCTCAGCACAAAAGCACATGACTATCAATACACCATAGAAACACAAGACAAGCAACAGGGGTGGGTAAAGAGTAAGAGAGAGCCGGTGTAGACAGCGCATCCGGTCCTGCAGCATGTCTGCACTGGTCCAGTTGACTGCCATCTTCCCCAGTAGGGCACAAGCATCGAAGGCGTATGGAAAGGGAGGGGGGGATCAGTGTGTGCACATCAGTGTATGTGTGTGTGTCCAGAGTTCAGCTGAGACAGTGTCCTTCGCCCCGACAGGCTAAGTAAACAGTCTTCCAGCCAACCCAGGTGTCCTTGCATGGGATGGGAAGAACAGTCATAACACAGTCGTTATCAGGGAGTGATTGTTCGGCTCCAGCCTTGGGCCTGCAGCTGGCGCCGTGATGGGGGTCCGCAATTTTGATATTGATTTTGTAAATTTCCATGCGAGCAGCCCAGGAGAATTTTCAGGCTGCTCTTTAACACCGACGCTGGTCTCTCAATCTCCCGTTGGAGAGCCGCGAGCCTCCCCATGATGGTATCAAACTTCTGTTCCATGGTGTTGTCATTCTTTTGATTCTGAGACCTCACAACTGCAGTGATCCGTTCCGCGATGTGTTCCAACTGTCGTTCAAGGGTCTCATTCTGAGCAGGCCTCTCTCTGATGTATCCCCCCATACGCTCAACGGTGTTATTTTGAGCCTTCAGTTTCAGTTTCAGTTTTCAGTTTTATTTGTCATATGCAAGTTAGCACACGGTCAACATTGCAATGAAATGTGTTTGACGAGCAGCAGTCACTCAGCAGGATGATACAGTAGGAGAAAATATAATAAAAAGAAAAGAAAATAATAAAGAAAATAGAAAAATAGTAAGGAGCAAAATATTAGAGAGACATGGTAAAAGAGAAAAGATGACTAAATATATATGTATCTATAAATATAAATATATGTACACTAGTGATTAAATAAGAAAATCTTGAAAAGAAATATGACGGGAGGGCAGATGGGATATTGCACAGGAATGAGCAGCAGAAAATTACAGTATTGCACTTTTAAATATAAATATCAATGACAATAAAGTGGAGTGACCAGTGCAGATTAAACAGAGTACTTGTGAAGCTGCAGGGTAGCTTCTGAGTGCTGTGTTGTGTGTGTTTAAGTGTTGTGGTTGAGGTGTCGTATGGCTTGGTGGTAAAAACTGTTTTTGAGTCTTGTAGTCCGAGCAGACAGACTCCTGTAACGTCTGCCAGATGGTAACAAGGAGAACAGCTGATGTGCTGGGTGGCTGTGGTCCTTGATGATGCTGTGTGCTTTACGGAGGCATCGCTGGAGATAAATGTCCTGAATGGCAGGAAGCCTCGTGCCAGTGATGTGCTCTGCTGCCTTCACCACCCTCTGTAGTGATTTACGGCAGCTTGCCGAGCAGCTTCCGTACCAAACTGTGATGCAGCTTGTCAGCAAGCTCTCAATTGCACACCTGTAAAAATTTGAGGTGATGTGATGTTGGCATTCATGCTAAACTTCCTCAGCCTCCTCAGGAAGTAAAGCCGCTGGCGAGCTTTCCTGATAGCAGTGTCTGTGTGAAGGGTCCAGGAGAAGTCCTCAGTGATGTTGACTCCAAGGAACTTGAAGCTGCTGACCCTTTCGACCTTGACACCGTTGATGTGGATGGGCTGGTGTTCTCTGACTGGTCGTTTCCAGTAGTCCACTATCATCTCTCTAGTTTTGCTGATGTTGAGAGTCAGGTTATTTTCCAGACACCACTCGTACAGTGCCATCACCTCCTCTCTATAGGCCGTCTCATCGTTGTCTGTGATGAGGCCTATGATGGTGTCATCCGCAAACTTGATGATGATGTTGGACACGTGTTTAGCAACACAGTCGTGTGTGAACAGGGAATATAGGAGGGGGCTAAGCGCACAACCCTGTGGCGTCCCTGTGTTTAGGATGAGTGATGAGGAGGTGTGCTTACCAACTCTCACCACCTGGGGCCTGTTTGTGAGGAAGTTTAGAATCCATCTGCAGATCGGTGTTCCCAGCCCAAGGTCGACAAGCTTCGTGGCAATTTTTGAGGGGATGATGGTGTGAAATGCCGAGCTGTAGTCGATGAAGAGCATCCTTGCATATGTATTCCCTTTCTCCAGGTGAGTGAGGGTGGTGTGCGTTGCCAGGGCGATGGCATCCTCTGTGGCTCTGTTTGTCCGATAGGCAAACTGAAGGGGGTCCAGTGTGTCAGGGAGGGAGGAGCAGATGTGACCTTTGACCAGCCGCTCCAGGCACTTCATGATGATGGATGTCAGTGCAACAGGACGGTAGTCATTCAGACAGGAGACCACTGATTTTTTGGGAACGGGAATGATGGTGGATGCTTTGAGGGACGTGGGGACCACTGACTGCCTCAGGGAGAGGTTGAAGATGTTGGTGAACACCTCTGCCAGCTCGTCTGCACACACTCTGAGTAGCCGGCCTGGGATGCCGTCTGGTCCTGGAGCTTTGTGAGGATTTACCTTTTTAAAAGGTCCATCTCACAGCTTCTGTTTTCAGAGTTAGAGTTGCAGCCTCACTGTCCTCCTGAGGGTAGAGGATCTGCTCTCTGTTGTCTGCGTCAAAACGAGCATAGAAGTTGTTGAGCTCGTCTGCGAGAGATGCAGTGGACTGAACACTGCCTGTGCAGTCCATTCCACAGTCGCCTGGTGTCAAAGCTGTGGTAGCTGGACTCCATTTTGTCCCTGTAGTCCTTTCTGGCCTTTTTTATGGACTTTCGGAGGTCGTACCTGGCTGCTTTATATGCATCAGCATCCCCGGAGTTAAAGGCAGAGGTCCGCACTTTTAGCTTGGCGTGAACGTCTTTATTTACCCAGGGTTTCTGATTTGGATATATGCGGACAGTGGTTTTTGTGATGGTATCATCCATGCACTTTCCAATATATCCAATGACAGAGTCTGCGATTTCATTGATGTTGCCATCAGCTGCATCCACAAATATCTGCCAGTCAGTTGTGTCAAAGCAGTCCTGCAGGACCTCCTCAGCCTCACTGTCCCATTTGTAGATGACCCTGGAAGCTGGTTTTTCCTGTTTCAGTCTTTGTCTGTATGCAGGCAGCAGCAGAATGGAACAATGGTCTGCCTTACCAAAAGCTGGGCGGGGAAGGGGTTTGTAGCACTCTTTGAATGGAGTGTAACAGTGGTCCAATGTTTGATCACCTCTTGTGGGGAAGAAGATGTGCTGATAGTATTTGGGGAGAACCTTCTTCATGTTGGCTCTGTTGAAGTCTCCCAGCACAATAAAGGCAGCTTCTGGATTTTTGTTCTCAAGTCCAGTAATGATGTCATACAGTTCGTCCATAGCAGTAGCCTTATCAGCATGTGGGGGAATGTAAACAGCTGAGAGGAGAACTGAGCTGAACTCCCTCGGGAGGTAAAAAGGCCTGACTTTAATGGTCAGCAGCTCGAGACTCTGAGAGCAGTAAGTTTTTAAGATACACACATCTCTAGCCCACAAGGAGTTAACCATAAAGCACACCCCTCCTCCCCTTTTCTTGCCTGAGTCCTTCGTTCGGTCTCCCCGGTAAACAGTGAATCCATCCGGCGTGATGGCGCAGTCGGGGACGCTGGGCTCCAGCCATGTCTCTGTGAAGGCCAGAACGCAGCAGTTCCTGATGTCTTGCTGGTGTTTACACAGCAGCTGTAAGCGTCTCCAAGGTGTTAACCATATTACGTTCGTTGTGAGAGGTCGCGCCTCGTCCCATCGCTTTGATTCCAGCGGGCAGCCTTGGGGGGGTTTGAACAGCCGGTTTCGCTCTCTTATTTCTCCGATAAACCAGGGCTAAGCCAACTCCGATCAGCAAGAACCCTGTTATCACGGTTTAGTGGAAATTGCTACAATGACAGAATATTACTCACTGGATTGGCTTGCCCAAACCTAATATTTGAAAGAATTTTAAGCAAAAAATGACCCACTGCTAATTTACTTCAAACATCCTGAGGATGGACAATGCAGTGCAAAGTGTGTTAAACATTATAGGCTCAAGTTACAATTGTTTCTGGACCATTTTGCTTGGAAAATGGAACAAATGTACAGACCTATTTGAACTGGAACACTCACCTTTTACCAGTGTTTGCACAGTGTGCCTTATTATCACGCACTTCTGTGTATCTCTTCCTTTGTGTTGACTGTCTCTCTGTTTGTGTATCCAAGGGTGTGGTGCTCCTCGCAGCTACCTGTTTGCACATCTGTCATTGATCATTATATCAGTGCTGTTACACTGCTGTCAATACAATGTATTTATATTGTCAAACACAGAGTATTCATAATAATTTCTTACTATCATAAGTTTGCATTCAACAGCTCATAATGAGTTCTCCGTATCTCCCTCCAGGAAACAGGTTCTCTTACACAGAGCCCTCCACCTTTCACCAAACTTTTGTAATGTTATGTTTATGTTACAGACATCATAGGTTGTCCCAACACAGTTGGGGGCTATTCAATTTTAATTGTTATATGATGCCACCAATTTATACTCACTGACCCTTTAAGCCTCCGGCATGACAGCGTCACCATTGTGCAACTGTCTGCCATTATTTCTACTCCACTCAGCTCCTCATCCCTACTTCTTCAAGTATTGCAATAACTTGCTGCTAACCATCTTCATTCTCTAACATTTCAGAATACTTATATTAGTAGGCAATGCTGTGATGTAAACTTATGGATTATTTTAATCTTGTGACAACACTTCTAACAACTCATGGCTGAAAGTTAAGGGGCCACTGGAAGCTTTACATCACACATATTTCCTTCTGTGGAGGAAGCAGGAGCTGAGGACTGTTCAGCAACTCAAGTTGGTGCAGTTAGCTGATTTAACTCAAGCACGGATGAAAAATCTGATGTTGTTTATTCCAACAGATTCAGAAGATTTCTTACCACCCTGAACATGAAGTACTATCCAGTTGCTGTCATTTAAGGTGATGATCTTTTGAAGCCTTTCTTCTGTGGAAAATAGTGACAACCAATGTTAATAAACCATGTAAACTAGTGTTACAAAGCAAACTAACCATGGTTTCTGTTATCTAGTTAGGCTAGCAATGGACTTTCTACAAGAAATAAACATAAAGACACAAACCAGAGTAGAATGACACAGGTAGATCAGATCTACAGAAAATGGTCTTTAGTCAGATGTCTAAGGAACTTGGAAAGAAAAGCATCTGGACTTCTTTAAGTTCCTTGAAGACGTTTCACCTCTCATCCGAGACAAGAAACACAAGGAATGGACATCAGACCAGTTAAAATCTTTGCTTTGGTCTGATGAGTCCAAATTTGAGACCTGTGGTTGCACCCACCGTGTCTTAGTGCGGTGCAGAAAAGGTGAATGGATGGTCTCTGTATGTATGGTTCCCAGGCAAGGCAAGGCAAATTTTATTTGTATAGCACACTTTCAGCACAGGGCAATTCAAGGTGCTTCACATGATTAAAATTAAAACACATAAAATAGAACATAAATCACTTTAAAAGTTAAAATACAAGAAAACATTTACAATAAAACAATAATCAAGACAATAATTTGTATGAAAATTAAAACGAGCAAGTAGAAAGCCATAATAGTATCAGTTACTCATAAGCTAGTTTAAATAAGTAAGTTTTAATTTTAGACTTAAAAGAGTTCAGTGTCTCTGCAGCTTTGCTTTCTCCCGATAGTGTGTTCCAGATGTGAGGAGCATAGAAACTAGAAGCTGCTTCTCCCTGTTTAGTTCTGGTTCTAGAGACAGTCAGTAAACTAGAGCTGGAGGACCAAACTGATCTAGATGGTTTGTACCATGATAGCAGATCTCTAATGTACTCTGGTGCTAACCCATTCAAGGATTTATAAACTAATAAAAGCACTTTAAAGTCTGTTCTCTGACCTACAGGGAGCCAGTGCAATGACTTTAAAACTGGGGTAATGTAATGTGCTCTATTTTCTTGGTTTTAGTGAGAACATGAGCAGCAGTGTTCTGGATCCGCTGCATTTGTCTGATTGATTTTTTAGGTAAACTTGTGAAGATACTGTTACAGTAATCAAGTCGGCTAGAGATAACTGCATGGATGAGTCCTAACGTGAAGCATGAAGGAGGAGGTGTGATGGTGCTTTGCTGGTGACACTGTTGGGGGTTTATTCAAAATTGAAGGCACACTGAAACTTAAGATATTAACGAATTATTATGAATACTCTGTTTATGAAAGTGTGAATACATTGTATGGACAGCAGTATAACAGCATTACTGTCATGATCGATGACAGGTGTGCAAACAGGTAGCTGTGAGGGAGGAGCACCACACCCTTGGATACAAAAACAGAGACAGAGAAACACAGAACTGTGCAATCATAAGGTACACTGTGCAAACACTGATAGAAGGTGAGTGTCTTCCAGTTCAAATAGGTCTGTACATTTGTTCCATTTTCCAAGCAAAAGGGTTATTTCCTCCAAACAATTAGCTTAAATAGAGAATTTATAAAACAAAACTAAATATGACTTTAATCAATGTAATTTTAAAATTGCAGGAAGTCGCAAAATGGCACACTGAAGCAGCACCAACAGCGACATGCCATCCTTTCCAGTTTGCGTTTAGTTGGTTTAGTATGTTTAGTATTTGGTTTCCTGGCCTCCACAGTCACCTGATCTAAACACAATAGAGATGGTTTGGGATGAGATCGACCGAGTAAGGGCCAAAGGTCAAACAAGTGCTCGGCATCTCTGGGAACTCTTTCAAGGTTGC
Source organism: Maylandia zebra (assembly GCF_041146795.1). Lineage (NCBI taxonomy): Eukaryota > Metazoa > Chordata > Actinopteri > Cichliformes > Cichlidae > Maylandia > Maylandia zebra. The sequence goes on along the minus strand of NC_135186.1, from coordinate 21,686,397 downwards.
TGGAAAACCTTTTCATGTGACTACCTCATGAAGCTCAACGAGAGAATGCCAAGAGTGTGCAAAGCTGTATTCAAAGCAAAGCCTGGTTATTTGAAAAATCTAAAATATGTTTTGAGTTGTTTCACACTTTTTTGTTTACCACATAAACAAACACATTTTCCATGTGTTGCAGACTTAAAAGGAGTTTCTAAATTCATGCAGTGTTGGTGAGGGCTGTGGCTCAGGTAGTAGCGCCTACAAATTGAAAAGTCAGTGGCTCAATCCCAGATTTTCCAGTCTGTATGCTAAATAAACTTTGGATTAGATATTGAACAGGACATTAGGTCTGAGAGGTCTGGGAGAAAGTTTAGATGCAGCAGTCGACCAAGATAGTGTGCATTTCTGAGTCCCTGTTTGGACATCCATCCATCTATTTTCTTCTGCTTGTCCTGGGCCAAGTCGCAGGGGCAGCAGCCTAACCAGAAAAAACCCAGACCTCCCGCTCCTGGGCCACCTCCTCCAGCCTTTCCGGGGGAACACCAAGGCGTTCCCAGGCCAGCCAAAAGATAGATTCTCTTGAGTTTGTCCTGGGTCTTCCCCAGGGCCTCTTCTCGCTGGGACATGCCCAGAACACCCCACCCAGGAGGCATCATAGTGAGATGCCGAACCACCTCAATTGGCTCCTTTTGATGTGGAGGAGCAGCGGTTCTACTCTGAGGCCCTCCCAGATGGCCAAAACACCTGACCCTATCTCTAAAGGAGACAGGCCAGGTGTTTGCCAGCCACCCTTCAGGCAAAGCCGCTTATATCTGCGATCTTGTTCTTTCGGTCACTACCCAGTGCTCACGACCATAGGTAATGGTAAATTCAGAGCTTCAGTTTTACACTGGGTGTGATTGCTCTCTGAGTATTTCACCCGTGCAGCACGTTAAATATCTCGAGTGTCTCAGTGTTGTTTATTCACCTGACTGTTTGTTAACTGTAAATCTCTGACATTGTTCAAGGTTCAACATTGCAAGTGACCACTTCCCTAGATCCCTGATCATTTTACTAACATAAGTAAAGAGAAAAGCATCTAAATAGCCCAGCCTAATGGTTGTGTGCTAAATCAATGAATAAAAATGTCAACTGTAAACATAACTGGCCCATAGCTGTGGAAATTGACTTGAATTCTTTAGTTTGTGGAGATCAACAGTAATTTAAAAAGAGCTAAATTTGTCCTGAGCCATCATATAAAAGTTTATCCCGACCTGTCTCGAATAGAGAATGTGTGGCGTATTTGGAAGCACAAAATGCCACAATGAAGATCTCGTACTGTTGCCCACCTTAAGACTTGTTTGCAGGAAGAATGGTGCAAAATTACACCTGAAACACTTCACTTGGTGTCTTCATTGCCTAAATATTTAAGTGTTGTATTAATACTGTGTCCAGTTTTTCTACATCATTTTTTTTGGTTCATGCATTAGGTGTCCAACTTTGTTCAATTCTGTTTATTCAACAGTACAAAATAATCACTGAAAAATTATTTGTTGCTAGCTGTAATCAGTCTGCCTCTCCGTTTACTCTTTCAAACCAATTTTTTCTTCAGCTTTCTGCAGTTTCTTCACCTGATTAAATGGCTATGAAAATATTCTCCTGAGCATCTTTAAGTTGTGTCTGATTTCACAACAAAAAAGGAAACAGAAAACATGATGATCAGGAAGACTTGAGTATAAAACAAGAAATACTTGTAGAACAGTCACTCAAGGTCCGTTGTGTTGTGTTCATCCTGTGTTTCCAGTCTTTAACTGCTATTTATGTTCATGCATTGGGCGTGTCCAACGTTGTTCAGACTTGTTTTACCAATTGTTTAAGCTCATACACGTGTTTTAAACAAGTCGTGTACACTTAACTTGATGCTTGGACTCACTGGGTATTTATGTATCAACATTTGTATATTTACTTCATCCTTCTCATATGAGAGTTTCATATTTTATTTGAACAAAATCAGTGGTTAATCAGTGGCTGTTGATCAATAGTCATGACAATTTGCATATTAATGATCAAGAAACTGACCTCACAGCCCATTGTTTAATCAGTGGGTTTGTTTCAGTCACTGTGCAAAGAATGAACAGAATGAACTTTTTGGGATTTACTCACCTGGATGACACCGAGACACTGATGGTTGTAGCAGTTTTTGATTTTCCATATAATATCAGCACCACACACTTTACTGATACAGCACCTGGCATTCACTAGCTCTGGCCAAGATCTTGTAAGTGCACATCAGCCACAAAACACAGGAATATTGAAATTTTACAACAAAAACATGTTACAAAACACATGTGGTCTGATATATGTGTTATAAAGATTCTTCTCAACTTTGTGACTGCAGTGCACCTGGTTTGCTCGTAAGTTGGAGCACAACCATCTAAAGTGTGCCAAAAGCTTTTGTGGCTGTCCTGTGACACTGTCCAGCCTCTCTTCAACACAGTTCTTGTAATCTTTCATTTCCTACAAAGTTTACAAAGGTTTCTGGTGTCTCTAAACCTCAGCTGTGGCAAAAGGGCTAACAGCAAATGGACTTGATCTCTCTGAACAATAGTAATTATTACCTAAACTCCACTCCTCCAAGAGCACCACTATGGACCACTGAAAAATCACATACAATGTAAATTGCTATAAATGTCTGTTAAGTCAGTTTCATAATGAGAGCTCGTGCTACCCGGCTCCATTAGGTTTTGCATTCTAGATGCTTTTTTCCAACACTAACCAGCAGGGATGAGTAGCATAGTGAAATCTATGCGATTTTTAAGAATATAGTATCTTTATAATAGTTCCCTCTTATGTTCCAAAAGCCGTTACTTTAAAATAACACACAACAAAGAGAAAAGTAACTTTATTTTGAATGGACCAGAAACCAACAGTAAACAAATCCAAAGAGGAAAAAGCAGAAAGATTCTGTTATCCTTTGGTAAATTGTCATGTAGAGACCTGTTATATAATAAATAATGATTTTTCAAATCATAGCAGTAGCCTTTATCCAAACCATTGAGGCAAGTTGAGCTATATAGTCTGATTATAGTGAAAATGTGTGATAAATAGTTTAATCATCAAACTACTTTAGTTTGTCGATTTACCTGTTTTTAAATCTCTGCAGTAACTAGGGATGGGTATCGTTTAGGTTTTATCCGATACCGGTTCCAAATCGGTACTTTTGAAACGGTGCCGGTGCTTAAACGGTGCTCGAACCGGTGCTTAAAGAATGGAGAACACAAACTTTGTCCAAAAACCTCCCATGTTCAGCTGTTTTGTTTGTTTTTTGTAAAAAGATAACAATGTGTGCCTTTTCTGCAGCTATGGGGCATATATGGCATCACTCTTGGCTGGAAGCAGTGCTTAATCAATGGAAAAAAACACAAACTTTGTCCAAAAACCTCTCATGTTCAGCTGTTTCCCACTTTTTCTTTGGTCATTTTAGCCTTTTTGTCCAGGGTGAAGGGAGTATCTGCCATCAAACAAGAAGACAGCCGCATGTAGCTATGATGATGTTTGCTAGTTCACCTTACATGCATTAATGTAATAACGTGGTTAGCCTACTCAACGTAAATTACACACGAACAACATTTAGCTACTCACGCAGAGAAGAACGGCTGCTGCTGCCATCATCCGTCATCATTTCTGCTGCACTGGCAGGGCTAGGGGCCAGGACTCTATTCTTCGGGTTTTTGGGGGATGTTGCTCCGGGTCCGATAACTGGCAACCCACCCGACGTGCACAGTGTGAGGTCTCGCAGCAAGCTATCAAATACGGCGCATTTCTCGGCTTTTAAAAAAACCCGCTATGCGTCGCCAGGTGTTTCATCAGTTTCGAGGTGTTACCTCCTTTGACAGTATCACAGTATCAGCTTAAAGCACTTGTTGCTGCTGAGTTTGCATATTTTGCTGTGAAGTACAACCAGACTTTTGACCGCTTCGCCTTGGACATTTTTAATCTGTAGCTCTGCTCTAACTGAACGTACGTACCTGGCCCCGCCTACTATCCTGGGAAACGTAAAATGATTGGCTAGAAGTGTATCACAGCTCAGGAAAAAAAAAGCACCGAAATAAAGCACCGAAATGTGCGCTGCTTTTCGGTCTGGTTACTACCGTTTATGTCAGAACCGGTGCCATCATGGCACCAGACACCGGTACCCATCCCTAGCAGTAACACAAAAAACCTAATTTCTCAGTGTTTCCCATCTTCATTTCATGGAGTTGCTCTGTCTCGATCCTGTATATATAAAAGGACACAGACAAGTTCATTAGTACAACCAAAAGGTCAAAAGTGTAATGCTAACTCGAGGCTCTGACAGGATATGCAGGTTTAACTGCAGCTTTCTTCTTTATGTTCTCATCATATTGCTTGTAACATGGTAATGCCTCCCACTGCCATCAAACAGAACAAAGTGTTACCTCAGTTAGAAAGTCATTTTCGTGACACCAGCTTTGAAAGCAGAACTTAGCATCTCTCAGACTCGCTGAGTTCTTACAGTAAACTCTGAGGATCTTCTCAGCAAAGCACACTGGGAGAAGCTTGGACACCTGACAACAAGGACAGTAACATAAAAGCTGTTTTACAGAGACATCTACAGAAAGAACACACAGCTCATGCAAAGACATGCAGTAGTTCTGACCTGTTCTCTGGAAATCTTGAATGCTTCAGTAGGGTTAGCCTTAGTGTAGAAATATGTGGTATTGATGGGGTCCTTGTTTTTCATCCCATAGTCCAAAGTGACAACCTAAACGAGCAGTGTTCACATGTACATTATGACTCAGTCGAGGTTGGCAACACAATTTAGCTAAAAAAACAAAACAAAAGCCAAGATTTTAAGAATTAATTACTGAGTATAATTAGAATAAAAACTCACTATAATTTCAAAGTTGTCTTTTGGAATGACTTTAACCAGTTCATTTTCCAAGCTGTCCTTCATCTTCTGACAGATGGAGGAAAGAACATGTGCTGTCATTGTGTTATCATTGTTTTGCTGATCTCTTTTTATGATCACTTTTCACTCTTACTTTTATTTCCTCTTGGTCTTCTTTCTTGAGCTGAGAAAGGGAGAGAAGAGTCACATCATCTCTCTTTTTTAGCGCACTCACACACCACAAATATTGTAATCAACTAGATGTTTTCCAGCAATAAAATAAAATGCAGGTTAAACTGAGCTAATAAGCTATTATGTAGGTGACTATGAATGACTCACTTAGGATTTAAATGGTTTCAAAATGGTATCAAGATCAGCTACGATGAATTCAGTTTAACTCTGTCTCAAATATTGAGAACATCGGGCAGTACAGTGGCGTGGTGATTAGCACTGTTCCCTCACACCAAGAAGGTCCTGAGTTCAACTTCGCATCTGGCCAGGACCTTTCTGTGTGGAGTTTAATGTTCTTTTGGAGGTTTTCTCCAGGTACTCCAGCTTCCTCCCACAGTCCAATGACATGTAAGTAGTGGGGTTAGGTTAAGTGGGGAATCTAAATTGCCCGCAGGTGGGTATGGTTGTCTGTCTCCCTGCATAAGCCCTGCGTCAGGCTGGCTCACTGCTTTTGGCTAGTTTTGCTTTTGGCAAGGGTCAGTGTCACTACTGGAAGACTGATGCAATACATGTTCCCTACAGAGGCTGTCCAAATCTTCCAGAATGGCACATTAATACAAGCCACTGCCAGATGTTCTTCTGTGTCTCCCAGTACAGTCTCAAGAGAATGGAGGAGAATCCAGGGCATTAACAGCAGTAACTCTAGGAGAGCAGGAAAGCGCCATAGAAGGTCCTGTCCAGAGCAGTATCTGCTCTTTTGCACCACGCATTTGCCATTAAATACCAGAAATGACAAGTCTACCACTGGAACTCTGCACTTTTCACAGATGAGAGCTGAACACATAAGAAAGGCTCACATTGGACAGCTGTGAAAGGGTCTGGAGAAGCCATGGAAAATGTGATGCTGCCTGTAACATTGTTTAGCATGACCAGTTTGAGGTTTTATAAGTGATGGTCTGGGGAGCCATATCCATGGAGAGACACACAAACCTCTACAGGTTATGCAACAGATCTTGGGTTGAAGTCCCACGCTTACAGGCCCTATGCTGGTGCATTGGGTCCTGGATTCCTCCTGGTGCATGACAATATCAGTCCTGATGTGGTGGGAGTATGCAGGCAGTTCCCGGAGGACAATTTCCATTTATTTTACGGCTAGATACTAGCCTGTACAGGCCTTTACACATCTACAGTAATTTCCTGCCTTTTTTCTAATGTAAATCTTACAGAAGCTTTTTAGTTCAAACTCTCAATGTACACCTGGTAGTCTGTTGGGATCGAGTTTGAATTATGTTCATACCATAAACGAACCTTCTCCAAAAGCCCCTTTTTATTAGTACCTAATTGGATCTACTCGCCACAGTTTTCAGGGTTTTCTATTAGGTCATAGTACCTTGTACCAGGTACTAAAACAGCGCCTGCTCAGTCAGAGTTCAAAGCGATCTGAGCAGGTACTAAAATGTGATGTGGTCAGACCTCATGCCACCAACTGACTGGTCAGTGGTGTCACTCAATGAGTCATGAGATCATCTGATGGGGCCACAGGGTCTTGGTGCAGTTGTTTTGGTCCACACCTGAAAACAATAAAAATAAACTAACAGATGCAGCAAAATGTGTCAAACTAACCACCATGTTAGCTGCTGCCCCAGCTGTGAAGAGGTGGGGAAGAGAAGAGCAGTGATGAGAATAACAGCATTTTTCAGTAACTAGTAATCTAACTCATTACTATTTCTACTGTTAGAATGCTGTTACCGTTACTAAAAAGAAAATGCTGCACGGACACATTACTATTTGTAAACACACAGACAGTTGAAGCTGTCTACAGCTTACCTGGAGCGATGGGGGCGAAACAATTGCACAAGTGCTGCTGATTGGCTGAGAAAGAAAACTAGTAAACCATGGTAACATGACCAATTTAAGATGACATAGCAACAAGATGTCATGTGAACCCAAGACAAGCCTCAGTGTCCATTTTTGTGTTTAAAGTGAGGTATTCAGACTATATACCAATTTTTAAATTGTGTTGACAAGAACACGTAAAACCAGAGCCATGATAAAAAATGTTCGCATTTTTTTTCCCTGAATGCTATTGTCAAATTTACATCTAAGGACAGCACTAGCAAGCACTCTCTGCTTATGACCAAACAAATATAAAATAAAAAACACCCCTTTCCTATTGGTGGAAAAATGTACCATGTCAACCAATCAAAAAATCATATGGCAACATGGGGCATTTGTTGTTTAGGAAGAAGGGTAATTTTTTTAGAGTGACGGGAGCGAGAGAGAGTGAGAGTTTTGAGATGTGAGATTTGTGACATTTAATGTGTTTGGAGTGTGTAGTTAGTGTGTAGTTGCTAGTTTTTTTGTGTGTGTGTCAGAACAATGAGGCGACTGGTGAATGTCACAGTTGCAGCTAAAAAGTCACCAGAGACAGATTACAGTGTAAATGTTGTCTCTAGTTGGAAAATGGGATGAGTGATACACCTCGTGCAGTCAGGCCAGCAGGTATCAGGTTTGAGATGATGTCTTCTGTCTTATAGTGGACAAAAAATATTTTTTGGAGTGGCACAAATAATTTGTATGGCATCTTATTTGATGCAGAACACCAGATTGTTCTGTAAATAGTTTGAAATGGCCATAAAAGAATCCCATGGCTGCAAATAGTTGCAAATAACTATTTGCAATAACTGTCGTTTGTTTATAAATTTACAATTTATATTTACATTTCAAGTTATGATCTGTTAAACATGTTTGTGGTTGTTACAGTAAAAAATATAACCTTTTCTACTCAGATTTTTTTTTTTGTCTGATTTTAGATCAATTATTAATTGAGTAATTGTGTCAAAATGAAAAACTAACTGTAAATTCAGAAATATGAGGTTGTGCTGAAAAGAATGATACCAAATGACAGCAAAGCAAGATAAATAGTTTTTAAAGGTGATATGCAGAGGTAGGTGGGCCAAAAAAGCCTGGGCCAAGTTTTTGTCCCAGTCCATCCCTGATTGCACACCTTGGTTTCACCCATAAACTGGTACAGGTCTCGAGACATGATCCTCTGCAGAATCATCCTTGCTTCCTCCAGAGGAGAGGGAGTGAATTCATTTGAACAAGAACAAGGGTGGAGTATTCTTTCAATCATTTGATCTGCAGAGTAAACAGACAAAGTTAAGATCAGGTCAATTCAAGTAAACCAAAGAAACATTCACAACTTCATCAGTAATGTCATATAAAGAAAGACACACAAAAAATTGATTAACATTAATAAACAAAACAAAATAAGCAAGCGATAAAGCAAGCAAAGCATTAGTAATACTGCAGTATTAAATAAATAAATTTACAGTTTACTATAAACTAGTAGAGACGTATCCGTCATACTGAAGAATCAACCTGACATCATGGCAAATCCTGTAATAGTCACGCCAGTCAACAGTTTTTTTTTCCATGCTGTGCATCTCCAAAGTGTGAAAAAAAAAAACCCACAAATGCAGAAGTTGCAGTAACAGCAGAGTGAGATTTTTTTTTTCAATTTCAAACCAACATGAAAATAATCATTGGTATTTTAAACAGATGTTGTTAATTCATTTACATACATATTAGCCACCTTCTTTAATAGTTTCTGAATAGAAAATGAAATATATATAAAATATATATGAAATATATAAAATAATATATATAAATACGGTATATAAAATATATGAAATATAAAATGAAATATGTAGAGCATGTTTTCCACTACCTGTCAGCTTTGTGTAGGCTTCCATGTCAGTTTTAGCTTTGGAGAGACAGAACGTTGTCCCTCCTGAACCTTTAGTCAGGATGTACTGATCTGCTCTCAAGAGGGCGTCTTTGATCCTGGATAAAAAAAAAAGACCCAGTATATGACTTTATGGGAACTCTGTAGATGAAATAAATGTTGTCTTACAATAGAATTACACAGTTGGTACTTACATAATTTCTACACTCTTGGTTACTCTGTGCTGGTAGGCTCTTCTGTGGAGAGAGTTCCTTGTGTGGAACATGTCATACAGGTTTGCCACTTCCTGTTGAGACCATCGCCTATAGTTTAGTCACAGCCAATCAGATAATGAATTACTCATTAAAAACTGATAAAAAGCAGGGATCCACACCTTGTCTCTAGAGCAAATGTGCTTCCTCCCATTCACATCACACACCCTGGCAAACATGATGAAGCGTTGATGGTCAAAGTTGTTCCGGATGCCCAGGTGGTGGCAGTCCCTGAGATACGAGTGAGGAATTACATCAATTTAATTACATTTATTATGGTAAACCCTCCAAAACACCTTTAAGACTTGCTGTAGATAGAAATACTGAGTTTGTCATCAACACAAGTCCCACCTGGCAAAGTAGTCGAATTTGTCCACATCAATCCCATTTTGCTTGTTTGACACAATTTCATAGAGGAAGGATTTATTCTCATCTCGACCTTCATACGGCCACTGTGGAGACGACACCAGAATTGACGTTCGTGACAGCGATGATAACGAATGGTTTCATAATATTCAGACAGTAACTGGCCAGTACCTCAGCGTCATCAATCTTTAGAGGTTTAATCATCTCCTTGATAAATGTCAGGTCAGGTGGGAGTATCAGTCCATAACGCTCCATCTCTTGTGCCAGACTATTCGCCACCACCAGATGATCAAACATCTCTAAAGAGGCATCCTCATGCTGCAAGAGATACATTATTATTGTTTATATTAAGAACAGAATTCAAATGGTTGAAAGTTTAAAATGATCAGATACAACATACAGAATCAAATTTGAGCACATGACCATCTCTTAATAGAGGTAATTAGTGTCAGTATTCCAGTTTTAACCAGAGGTTCTCAACTTTTATGAGTCAGACATGATGAGCGTGGACATAACAGTGGTATGGCTTCTTCTAGCAGAAAATGATGTTTGTTTGTTTGTGCTGATAATTGTTAACACTGTGTTGTTTCTATCATTTAGTGCCATGTGTACTTTATTTCCTCAAGATGGCATCTGACAGTGTTTTCAAATATATTTGATTTTTGTGGGTGGCCATTATGTCGCGTCTCACAGTAGAGAAAAAAAAATTTTTTCACGTACCTTCCAGTCTTTATGTTCTGGGTCTGCTTCGGGGTTGAACATTCCATCAAAAAGATGGGAAAAAGGTCCATGTCCTTCATGGAGAAACAAATGTAAAAAAAATAAAATAATAATTAAAGCCTCCTGTTATAGTTCACACACACACACACACACACACACACACACACACACACACACCATTTGCCTTTTTCATTTTACCAAGCATGTTTTATTTTACACTGGCTAGTATTATAAACTTGATGCTATTAGAGTGAAAGACGTGCAGCACTTACCCAGGTCATGACAGAGACCTGCAATTTGCACACAAAGGACGTCTCGTTCACTGATGTCGAGTTCTGGCTGTTTCAGCTTCAGAGTTTTTGCAAGTTCTCCTGCTAAGTGCCCCACCCTGTATCACCAAAAACCACACACCCCAACACACACACACACACACACACACACACACACACACACACACACACACACACACTTCATCATGCAGCACTGAAAGAAAAGCATTACTAGTGTATCTGACTGTAAACAAGTGGACATACCCTATTGAGTGTTCAAAGCGGTTGTGCGATGCTCCTGGAAAAACGAAATAACCGCCCCCAAGCTGCTTTATGTTTCGTAGTCTCTGAAACTGAGGTGTGTCTATGATCTTGACAAGTAGTGGATGTAACTCGATGTGGCCATGGATGGGATCATTAAACACCTGTGTGAAGAGAAATGAACAAAAAATAGACAAACTTGGAGGGTTTTGGAGGACTTGGTCTCAGATTTTCGTTCAGCACTCACTTCTTAGTGAGTAAACACTGCCTCATGCTAGGTCAAATTTTCTGTCACCTTGCCTTTGACCAAGGCACTGGCAGCTGGCCAGCCTACTGACGTTATGTCTAAGGTGAGTTAAATATAAAGATTGTATTTCCCTAAAAAGATCATCAAATGATATCTTACATAGACAAATATACACATGATACACATATATTATGAATTCACATTTTTATGAAGTGCTAATCACAACAGTAAGTTAGACCACAGACCAAAGACCATATTATAGAAGATACTTTCATGTTACGTCACCTTGTTTAAATCTTTGATGTTCAAGTGCTTCTCCATAGTGCTGTAAATGTTTAAATGACCAAAGATTACAGTTTTGCACATCATGCATTCTGGATATAAAAGGAAACAGTCAATGAATGTAATTGTAATTTTTCAATACTGGTCAAGTATGAGAACTTACCAGTTCTTCCAGTTTTTTATTGAAACTCTGACACTTCAGTTTCTCATTGTTCTCTGAATTAAAGCACAGAACAAATAAACAACTTTTTAAGTTAAAAAATAAATCATAGAATCTATTTATAAACAAACATTTTCTAATCTTCTGACTCATCAAAGCAGCTGCCTTTAACAGATATAACAGTTAAATGTGTTCGTGCCCTTCTTTCTACATCAGAAGCCAAATATTCTTCAGAAATGTCTTCCTAACTGTTGCATAAATGTGTGGCTCTTCTGGGTTGCTTTGCTTCCACTCTTCCGTCCAGCTCATTCCAAACCAGCTCGATGTGGTTTAAGTCTGGGGACTGTGCTGGCCACTCCATGTTGTCAAGCTTGCCTTCTTGTTCTTTTTTCCTAAGATAGATCTGTAATAGCCTGGACTCGTGTTTTGGGTCATTATCTTGCTGTAGGATGAACCCCTGACCAACTAGGTGCATACCAGAGGCCACTGCAGAATGCTATGGTAGCCATTTTGGTTCAGGATGCCTCTCACTCTGTAAAAGTCACCTGTATCCAAGAAAAACACCCAAACCATGCTTCCTCCTTAATGTTTGACATTTGATGCCACAAAGTAAGGAACCAACGTTTTACCTAATCAACAGTGAGCAAAAATCCTGCATGATGAACCAAAGATTTCACATTTTGATTCATCAGTCCATAACACCTTCCATTATTCAGCAGTCCATTGGTGGCATTTCATGGCCCAGGCAAACCTTTTTTTTCATGTTTTGATGTCTAAGTAGACTTTTTTGCATTGATGTGTTTTTGTATTGATATAGACTAACCATGACCTTCTTTATGAATTAGAAAAAAAGATGTTAAATCTTCTGATATTATGATTTTTCTCAAATACATTAGATTAGTGCTATCACTACAGGGGACAATGCTGCAGCCTAATTTGGTCTTGAGCTGCACGTTTACAAGGAAACAGGATGATGCTTTGCCTTCTTTTACTTTAAACGGACATCTCAGTTCAGTTCTATTCACTGACGCTGTATGCACATTTTTAGATTTGGTAGAAACTCATTCACTGCAAAGTGTCCTGTACGTATTTCATCTACTGGCAAGCATAAGCCCCTTAATTAAAATGATACTTTCAATCATACAATACAATTATTTTTGTTATCCAAAGATTTTCACATTCACATTTGACAAAAAAAAAAAAAAAGTAGAAACAAATATTAAAGAAGTTAATTTATTTGCTTTATTTAAAAAAATCGTTTTCGTAATTGAATTTTATGTCTGATTAATTTCTGAATTCTCAGACTGGTCCAGTGTGCAGGCCAAAATATGGGTATAAAAACATGAATTCACTTTGACTTAGAGTCTTAAACAAGTTTTTCACAGATTTAAAAACAATATTTTTGCTTTATTGTTTTTAATGACAGCTGGTCTAATAAATGTGTTAAGCACTGCAACAGTATGACATGTATTCAGTCTAATATACAAAACTATTTATAAAAACAACTTTGCACGATTCGGAGGTTTGATAAATTAATCTGGGAACACTCCTGTGAGTAAAGCTTTCATACAAACATGAAATCACTTAAAATACAAGAAAATGTTATTTTATAAAGCCCACTGAGCCTGGACATAAACCCAAAGCTTCATGAGATTTTTTAAAAACAGGACATGAGATGAATAAACACCTTGAGAGAAAATATGAAACAAAGTTTGACTTACCAAATCTGCTTATGAACTAAACAATAGTAGTAAAGCACTCCGAGATCTCCCGAGTGACGACAAAGATTTTTTTCCTTTCAATGTGGAAACGTTCACGTGATCTCTTTTTTTTGGGCTTTGTTTTGCTTTAGTCTGATGTCACTGAATGCGTTTCACATTCAGTCACCTTGCTTATTCTGTAATCGGGTGTCATTACACTGACTACAGTACTACTGACGCTGTGATAAAGCCCCGTGAATATGTCGAATCTTTCCAGCCAATTGCTTCGCCCAAACGCAGATCACACGAAGCCCCGTTCAACAGCTCATTTGGAAATACTGACATCTGCTGGTCATTCACTGTACAGCAGCCCTGCTGTGATATATCAGTGAGTATGTGAACGTGATCATGTATCAATTGCAGAATACCCTTATGGTGGGTGTGTGTGTGTGTGTGTGTGTGTGTGTGTGTGTGTGTGTGTGTGTGTGTGTGTGTGTGTGTGTGTGTGTGTGTGTGTGTGTGTGTGTGTGTGTGTGTGTGTGTGTGTGAGAGAGAGAGAGAAACTAGCCATCCTATTTGAGAAGATGTATGCTATCATTGGATGGTATTATGTCAAATTATGTCAAATGCTCACAAAATACTGATAATTTTAGCATTTTTAGTGGCTCCATAATGTGCTTGCAATCTCCTCGGAATCACCTCAAACCCAGATCATGTAAAACACTCCCTGTAATGTATTTTCAACAGCTTGAATCACATAATGAGGGAGTCTCGTTGTTTCAGAGAAAGGGGGCCTCGTTTGTCTTTGGTCAGATGACATTCTGAAGAACTACCTACACAGTTTAGGACAAAGAAAATTGTACACAATGGTCATCAAGAATGGGGTGCAAAAGAAAGGAGATGTGAAACCCTAAAGAAGCAAAATTGAGATTTCAGTGTTTCCTTTTTTGATCATCAAATTATCTTTTTATCCAGGGGATACATCATATGATGTTCAGCTGCACATTTGTGAGGTAAGAAAACTTTCTTTACCCCTGTTTACTTGCACTATGATCAGTGCAGAATGGATGTTTTCACAGCAGGTATGGACAGGCATATAATCACAGCTTCCAACAGTGTTTCAGTATTACTATTGTAATGGAGTATTCGTTTTAAAAATGCTGTTTTAAAAGAGACTTGAAAAAAGGTGATTTTAAGCATTCCACAATATCTTTTCCAGAATTTGCATAACTTAAAGCACATTATGTCAGTTTGTTTTAAGAAGCAGGGTTGTAGCCATTTCATTATGATGTCACTCTCAAAGATCACAGAGTAGATCACACAGCATTTGTAGCAGGGGCGATTCTAGAATCAGAGCTTTGGGGGTGCTGAGCATCCAAAGAGCTGCCCAGCCAGGCAAGATAAACCTGTCTCTGTCAGTCCCTGCATCCTTAAATGTTGTCCCGAGTTCTCTCTGACTGTCACTTTGGTGCATTTAAACCCCTCTTCCTCTGATCTGTGTTGAGCTTTTGGAGCAGGTGAGTAAGTGACGGACAAGGTAAGCGACTCATGTTGTAACTCTCAATTTTAAATACACGTAGACATTGAGGGCTAGCAGGAGGGACCATGCACTTACCTGCTGCTCTCTGGCAGGTAGCTCCATGCCCTCCTGGGTTTTAAATGCACCTTAGAACACACATGCATCAACATTACAATGAGCGGGTGGAGGGAGGTTTGGAGTCTTCTCTCACCCCCGTTCTCTGCGACCTGCTGGAGCAGGGGGGCTAGGAGGAGGAGTTGGCCGTCCGACTGCGGTCTGGAGTGTGGAGCCTTCCTGCTGCTGCGGAGTCGGGGCGGTCTGCCTCCCCCCACCGCAGGGAAAAGGGAAACACCACCTGGGTCTGGGTGCAGTTCCCCCCTCCAGGGGCGAGGGCACCTAGACCCGGTTTGTAGAGTACGCTTGGGGAGTGTGATCGTGTGTACAACGTCTCTTTATGTCTGTCTCCACGTTGGTTGAGTGTGGAGTAAGTGCATATGAGAGCATGAGGGTGGGAATGGATGTTTGTATCTGTGTGTGCCTGTATGTCTGTGTCTATATGTCAGGTTGGGTGTCAGGCGCCACCTCTCTGGGGACATCTCAGGCCCTCCAAGGTTTGGAGGCCTATCTCCCCCTACCACCACTTCCCCTGCCAGTGGCGGACCCCCTCAGACATCGGTGCGTTGGTGGTTCTTTGTGTCCGGGGATGGGCGTCCAGGTACACACCGGCTCACTCCTTGGCGGCCGCTTATCGGGGCCTGGAGCTCGCTCGGGCCACTTCGGAGGTGGGGTGCCCCCGGCCTCTCGGCCTGGGGCTCGGTCACTCAGGCGCAGCTGGCTGCCGGCGGAGCTCACGGGCGCGTCACTGCAACTCCTGCTGGCTTCTGCTCCGCGGCTGCTGAGTGAGCCCTCATCTGGGACTCTCCTCAGCTCTTTCTGGGACAGTGGCGCGGCTGCCCCTCTGTTGGTCTTCCTTGGTCTCTTGTGTTCTGGGGGCCTCTGGATGTCTGGAGTTTTGATCTCCTCCATACCTGCTTCACGCCCTGGAGGACGGGGCTGTGGCCCCCCCCACACCCTCTAGCAGATTATTACATGAAGGAACCTTTTAAAAAAACAAAAAACAAGCGCGTCCATGCTCACAGGTGTACACACGGGTGATCACACCCACAAACTACACCCTTTTTGGCTCCTACCTCAAAGCACACTGTGTTCTGTTGATCTTATGTGCTGCACAATAATGTTTAACATTTAGTATTTACTGTCATATTCCCATATATCATTGTGATGTTGTTTATTCTATTACTCTTGTTCTCTTCTGCTTGCTTTCTTTTTTCTCTCTCAGCAGGTGATCCAGGTGATTGATATATGCATTTTTTTTTCTCTGCCCGTTCTGTTGGTTTTTGTCTTTTGCCCTTCTCCCCCGTCCCTCTTCTCAGCTGTTTCTCTTTCCCTCTTTCTTTCTCCCCTTCTTTCCCCCAGTCAAGTCTGTCCCGTATTAAGAGAAAAGAAAAAGAAGAAAAAAAAAAAAAAAGGAATTCATTTCACGTTGAAATACCTGGAGAATTCAACTCTCCTGCGCTCTGTGAATGAAAGTCTCTGCAGTTTAACAAACCAGAGCTGACACTGCCATCCTGTCGTCTCATTAACTGACTCTGATAATGTAACCAGAAGGCCTCAACTTCCGTTCATCAGTGATAGCAGTGTTATTGATTATGTAATTATGTCATCCTCATTTCTCCCTTATGTGGTAGATTTTGAAGTTGATATTTTTGGATATATTGTCATCTTATAAGCATTGTCCTATCTGTGTTGAGCTTACAAATGAAGTGCCAGTAAGGAAAAAATAAATTTAAAGAATAATGAGGGCCAGACTAGACAAAAGATTTTCTTGATAGTCTACATCAGAGGTTAATTAGCAATGCATTCAATTAATTGGATGCAACTGAGGATATGATTGTTAACCAAGAAAAAATGGATTCAGTAGTAACAAAGCTTGAAGATGTATATAAAATTGCAGAGGTTTGATTTGGTATGTTGAAAGAAAAAAGAAAAAAAAAAAAAAAACCCTCTTCCTCCCTGTCCTCATCGTCTGTTGTATTCATCTCCATTATCAGTCATCATAATTTTACCATCTGTGTAATTTTGCAAATTTCTTTATTAAATCATAAGATTCTTAAATTCATCAAGTCTCTCTGTGCCTGGGTCCTCGTCACAAAACATGACATCACTGTTTTGTACATTTTAACACAATTGAATCCCCACATTTGTGAAAGAAAAGCCTGTAACAAAACCATCAAATCTGATCAAGGTTATTTAAATGCTGCAAAAGAAGAATGGATTCGAATAAAAAAAAAAATAATAATAATAATAATACATACCCTAACCTTAATTACTGCGGGAGAATAATGAATGATGCTCATAGTGAGTAAGAAGTAAACTGAGTGCATTTTTTGGACAGAGATTCACTTTTAATGTGTATGTATAATATAATACATATACATAAAAAAAACACTCCCGAAACAGAATAAATTGTTATAAATAAATTACATAATATTTAAAAAAACTAAAAATGGAGGCAACTTTGCCTGTGGTAGAATGTATACAATGTATGCAGATACTAATTTTACTAATTTAATAATACTAATTTTCTGTTGTAAGATTTACAAGTTTCATTCTTTCATAGTGGTACTTAGGAGAGCTTGACATTTTATCAGGTGGTACACACTGTAAAAAGTTTGAGAAACACTGATAAGTGTATGTGTGCTTTTGGAAAACATTTAAAGCTGCTGTACAGAATCTTTGAAACAAGCTTAAAACATTTTTAGAATATAAACAGAGCACTCTGCTTCTCTTTACAGCTCCTCCCGTACGTACTGCGGCAGTCATACAGACAACTGGACAGTCCAAAAGTTGGTCTACCTATTACTGGCTGAGGTTTTAGTAGAGTTGTGGCTGAACCACATAAAAATATATCATTAATTTTAATCTCCCCAATCAGTTATAATGTTATGTTGGAATGTTGTTAAAGAGGGTCAAAATGTTTCAACCCAGTTTGTTTTGCAGATTCTGTATAGCAGCTTTAATATAGGGAGAACACAACTTCCAGAAAATTAGTTTTTTTCCTCTTTGTCAGTTTAACAGTTTGTTGTGCCTGTCACTGTTCCCTGTCTGTTTTCTTGCCTGATTCTTCCTGACCTTGCCCTTTCTCCTCACGTTCCCTCTTTCCTCTCTCCTCTCTCCCTCTTTGGACTGACAATCATACACAAATAGATTAATTTTCATCTAATTGAATACAAATTAATATGAAAAAATACTATTAAGATCACTAATAAAAAAAAAAGTCCTCTCAGTGTAGGCCTACTTTCAACCAAAAGGCAAATAACCAAACCACATGAACATCTAATAAAAGATAAACATTGAAACACTGATCCAACATTATTCTTGGTTGACGGATCATTTGATTTTACACTTTTACCTGAATGTGTCTTTTTGAAAAGGAGAAAAAAAAAAAAAAACTTCCTCATATCCATTATGAACCTGGCTGTCTCTCTGTACACACACACACACACACACACACACACACACACACACACACACACACCAGGAGTTATAAGGTTAATGGGCATCCAGTCAGTTAGCTAGTTAGTATCCATTTAAAACAGTACAATGGTAATAACTTTAGGCTACGGAAAATTTAAAGTTTTAGATTTTTAAATAGGCTGTATACATTTCAATGGGAGCAACAGGACGGTGAAATGTCGCTGAATTTACTACAGAGCAGGACGGATTGTAGGGTAGCAAACATTGTCGGAAAACACGCTTTCAACACTGCAGGTTACCTGGGTGTAATGTTTTTCAGCTAAAAAGAAACATGGTCTGACTCCTACCCAACTATATAAAGAGTAACTGAAGGTTAAATGCAGCTAATATGTCCTGTTTTAAGCCAGGCACTTACACCTCCGCTCCACTGTGTCTCAGCCACCATGGCTCTGGCAGCAAGAGCGCTAGAGCCAGAGCAGGGGAGAGCTGGAACAAACCATTTTGGGAGGGAGGGGGGGGGGGGTTCTATACTTTTGTTGTTAAAATGTTACGTCTCAAACAAGTACAGTACTGTATGCTTTTTTTTTTTTTTTTTAAATTAGTGTGTCACACAAACGGCAAATATTGTCAAAAAAAAGTAAGAAATCTTTTGGGGTGCTTTGATTCAAATTTCCATTCTATGTTCTAGTTTCCCTCAGCATGTATCACCTGGACAGTCACACCAGTGAAGCTTAAGACCCTTAATGAACCGAACATCAACTCAAAATAAGCACAGATATGCAATGTGTATAAAATACTTCTGACCGTACTTGTAATAAAAGTTAACATAATGGAAGGATCCTCAAATGGACATCTTCAATAAACAACTTTAATGCAATATCAATACTGTGAGAAATACTATTAAATGGAATAATGCTGTAAAGAATGTTATTAATGCAATTATAATGATGCAGGTTATATGGCAGCAATAAAAGAATTTCTGGATCTCCACAATGTCAACCAAAGCACCTGGAAAAGAATTGTGGAGCTCCATAAGTGTGGCTCAATTTTATATACAATTTGGTGCCATTTACAATTAAGAAATACAGATAGTTTCTCCCTTTAGTCTTAAAGTTAATGTTTTTATATTTATCAATCTAAAAAAAATAAACATTTAGTCTGATTTTATGTTACAATTAAAAAAGTGTTTTTATCTGAACAGTGTGTAAATATCTGGTTTCAACTGTATATTTGATGATTGTCCGCACAGAGAGGGAGAGAGAGGAGAATGGGGACAGAACAGAGATGGAACATGAGCAGGTGAGACACATGTTAGTCAAATGGTTGTTTACCAAAAGTATCACTGTATAATAGGTACTCATGTATCTCGTACCTAGTGTTTCTTTTTAGGTTTGTTATTTTTCAAATTCTACATTTATTAAGTTATGCAGGCTTGTTTGCACAACAAGGCTAAATAATTATATAAACTTTTCTGAATCTAAATAGTGTACTTTGGTAGTGTAAGGCAGTGACTGGAATAAGTCACAAGGTGTCGCTGTTGTGCTGCATATATGTTGTAAATTTTAGCAATTTTGACCATTTGTCCTCTGCAGGACACCGTAGTTCAGATTTCTCGTTCGTGCGGGCGCCATCTTGGTTCAGTGTTTACTGTGATTTGCAAAGGTAAGCACTGTCAGTGGCGAACTGCATTGGTTTTGTTTAAAAATAAGTGTTCCACTGTGTAAAATAGCGGTTTGTCATTTAAGCAGAGCATATATTTTGTTTATTGAGGAGGTTCATATATTGTCTGATGAGAGTATGAGCAGTTTGTGTGCATGTTTCATTTGGTAATATATGCCGCAATTTCGGGCTTACCGCTAGTTAGTAGAGCACCCATTCGGGCAAAGTAATGCAAGATGAAGCATTAGCTTTTCAGCTGCAGTTTGCTGGTAATCCTGCTATGTTAGTTTTGTGTCATACTCATTCCTGAGACCGTGGAATTTTGTAAAAACATGATTATTTTTGCTTAATGTGTTTTTTTATACATATATTGTTGGCTTTTACTATGTTGATAATCACGCAGTGTTTACTGTGATTTGCAAAGGGCCAGCAGCAGAGTTGGAGTGGTGTTTGCCCCAACATCTGAATAAACGGCACGGTCCGAGCCACAAATTGAACGCCTGTGTCCGACTGGTCTCTCTACTGTGCACCCCAATCCAACACAAACTTACACAACGCAGAGTCTGGGGTGTAGGGAGGCCCCTGCACTGGTTGGGTTACAGTAGAATTAAAAAATAACTGTAGTGCAGGTCTATGATGATTTTTAGTGCTACTATCATCTAGTTCTGATTCTGGTTCTGTCTTGGTTAAGTCCTCAGTAGTCCTGATTTTGAACTGTTGTAGTCCTGTTTTAATTCCAGATCAGTTCTTGGTCTGGTTGAGTTGGGGTTTAGTCCCCGTGTCTTGATACAGCCCTGACCTTGTTCTGCCTTGCTGCTTAATTAAAAAACTAGCTTAAGGTGTCCTGCATATGTGATATATTGTTTTTCCTATATGAAGTCATTCTTTTTTGAACAAAACTCAAAACAGAGCCTATTAATCTTTCAGTCATTTCTAAACCCCCCCCCCCAAAAAAAAAAAAAAAAAAAAAAATCCCACATGCACACTATCCTTTAGGGCTAAGCCCCAGGTGTTTCAAATGTCTGGCACCGCCTCTGGATAAAACCCCCAAAAAAGCAAGAGATGTGTGCAAATTAAATAAACGACGACGTGGGAAAGCTATTCGTCAAACTCAAAAGCAGCATGTAAAAGCTAAAGAAAAATTTTCATCTGAAGAAGTGGCAAAGATGATAAACAAGAAAAGGAACGATATACCTGCTGTCATGAATTTCAAATGAAAAAAAATTACAGACTGAAAACTCAATATGCTGAAAACTATCATCACCATAAACAAAAACTGTTATCAGCCAAAATTATGCAAATTGTCATATTCAAGAGAAGATAAATGCCCACAATGTGAAGAGATACCAAAATTACCCTCATTTTCAACAACAACAACCAAAAAAAAAAAAAAAAAAAAAAGGAGACTACATTATCAGAAGATATACCACAGATCCTGACTTTCAAAGCAGACAGAAAAAATACATGGGCCAGAAATACAGAGAGGATGGTGTCAGAGAAAGGAAGAGAGCATACATAAGTATGCATCTGATCCGAACTTCAGAAACAAACAAAAACAATTTATGCCAGGTATCACAATGACCCACGATTCAGACTACACTATATACAGCGCTGTGCCCAGTACCAGAGACACAAAATGGCCACCACTGCATCTTTCGCCATTCAAAAAGAGCTGCATTGTGCACAGAGAATAAAGAAATACAGACAGCTCATAACACAATTCCAGCAAGGTCCACAGTCTGAAGCACAGCCCCAGCTTCTAGTGAACAGTGTGATGCAAGCAGCCACATTAGCTTTCTGTGAAAGAATTCAATTAGGACCCACCCATGTCTGTACAGTGTGCTACAGAACTCCGTTTCCTAATCAAGTTAAACACTGCAAAAGATCAAAATATGTTAAAAATAGTCACATTGTTGACACTTGCTTGACAGGAAAATTTGTCCATGTTTGTGATAGTGAATGTTCAGCAAATTGTACCTTTCCAAAACAAAGAATGAAAGAGTGGATTTGCTACAACTGACCTACAACAAGGAAAAATGTCGTCCATCGCAGTGGCAAACAATTTAGCACCCGTTCCAATTAAACTGAGTCAATTAAATGTACTAGAACGACAACTGATTGCTAAAATTCTCCCATTTGCCAAAATCATTGCATTACCAAAACACTTCTACACTGTGAACATGAAGAACGTGTTAGCAGGATTATCAAAGCTAAAAGAGATGCATTCAGAATACAAAGATGTATCTATTGATGATGAAGCTACTTTTGCTGATCCCACAAATAATCAGATAATCGAGACGGAACATGACACTGCTGATTCAGATATTCAAGATGCACTGCCCAGAAACTTCGACCAGCAAAATGTACCAGAAAGAAGAACCACTGAGGATACAACAGCTGGACTGCTGTCATTATGTAAACCAACTAATGAAGCCTGAACAGTCAAATGGAGAGCCCTTACAAGATATGGAGAAAGAAAAGGAACTTCAACCTGGTCTTGTTCTAGACACCTGTATGCAACCACCGGTAAGGCAGTCACCAAGGTTGGACGTAAAATTTGTAACAGAATGCTTCAAAATAAAGACGAAGTGGAGAGACTGATAAATAACAAAGATGCAACTAGGGCTGCACGATTAATCGTTAGAAAATTGCTATCTCGATTCATACTTATGTGCGATTTCCAAATGACAACGATTTAAAAAAAAAAAAAAAAAAAAGACGACGACTGTACCACATTTTGATCCAGGACGTACTCTGCATGAAAACAAGCGCTCACTCTTCCTGCTCAACAAATGACAAGGGCGGAGCCTTATACCACGTGATACAGAAGCTGTGCCGTGTGATGCTAAAATTAGCAGGGAAAAAACAACGGAGAGCACGTCAGGGATGACGAGAAAGTGACAGGAGAAAATCTGTTCCGGTCAACCACCCAAACACCAATAGCCGGAACCTTATACAGTGCTTCCCTATACACGTCGAACTCAAAGAAATTACGGAGGCTATCACTTATCACCTGACCAAAGATATGGCTCCCATCAACACTGTGCAAAACGAGGGATTTAGGAAAATGATCAACACCCTAGACAAACGCTACACAGTGCCGTCCCGCAACTATTTTTCTATTGTTGCACTACCTGCTCTATACATGCAGTGTCAAGCAACGGTGGAGACGGAATTTCAAGCAGTACAACATTTTGCGGCAAACAACAAAACGTGAGACATTTGTTGTTTTAATGTTTATTTATTGTTTTTATGTTCAGTCTCAACTGTTACGAAGTTGATGTGCAGTTAATAAGTGCAATAAATATTTATACTGGAAAAGAAAACCGTGAGAGAATCGTGATCTCAATTCTAAGCCAAAAAAAAAAAAAAAAAAATTGTGCAGCCCTAGATGCAACACGCTTCATGAAACCTCTGAAAGTTACTCCAGCCTATTGGGAGAAGGCACTGAAAGATCTCCATGCTATGGTCAGACAGTTAGGAAAGCCAACTTTTTTCCTGACATTTTCAGCTGCTGAAATGAGGTTGTTGAGGTCATAAAAACTCAACAAGGTGGATTTTTCACAACTTCACATAAGATTTTTCACGACTGGAACACAAAGTGTGAAATTCTCCGAAGCAACCCTGTGACTGATGCAATTGTTTGAAGAGAAAAAAAAAAAAAAAAAAGTCGATGCACTAATGACAACACTGAGCCTGTCCCCGGCACAGCCCATCAGTGAAGTAGAAGATTACTTTTATCGAGTGGAGTTTCAGGCCAGAGGTAGCCCTCATATCCATTTACTGGTTTGGGTCAAAGATGCACCTAAATTTGGAAGAACCTTGAAGACCTCGTGTACAAATTTATTGACAAGTACATAACATGTAAGATGCCTGACCAAAATGCCGATCCTGAACTTCACAAAATTGTGTTCAAGTCCACAGCAGAAATCACTCCAGATCCTGTAAAACAGGTAATGTGTCATGTAGGTTTGGGTTCCCCAAACTACCCATAGACCAGACAATGATCGCTTTCCCAAGCCCAGATGATGACGATGACCACAATGATAAGCAGCATAGCACAAGTAAGAAGAAAGGCACAAACGAAAAACAAAAAGCAAAAAATAAAAATAGACAAATGGCTCTTGCCTAAAAAAACAAAAACAAGAAAGAGGCCAAAGAAAAACTCCAGCCATTGAGAGATTTGCTCTGTGACCCAAATTCCTCATTTGAAGACTTGTCTGAGCCGCTTCACAAATGCAAATTAACTTATGAGCAATACTTGAATTGTGTCTTCAATTTAAGCAATGGCCATGTCATCCTGTTAAAGCGTGACCCTAATGACTGCTGGGTGAATGCGTACAATGCAGATCTGCTGAGGGCCTGGAATGAGAACATGAACATCCAATATGTCATTGATGACTACAGCTGCCGTAAGTACATGATGTCTTGTGTCTCTAAACCCGAACTTGAGATGACACAATTTCTTAATGGAGTCATCCAGGAGGTAAAAAAAGTCCAGTGTCAATGAAAGCGATGAAATGAAACAGATAATGCAGGCATATGCTAAACACAGATAAGTCAGTGCCCAAGAATCAGTGGCAAGGACATGCAGCCTGTCACTAAAAAAAAAAAAAAAAAAAAAAAAAGTGTTCACGCAGTGTGGTTTTCATACAGACTGATGATGATGCCCTGAAAATGAGTCTCCCGATGAGCAGGTTGCAGAGTATGTCACCAGATGCTGAAAATGTGTGGATGTCCGGCTTGCCAGAAAAATATGCAAACAGACCCAGAACACTGGAGTTTGAAAGAATGTGTTTGGCTGAATTTGCTTCAGAGTACAGGATTCTCTACAGCTGTCAAACAGAGTCCAAAAATGCCATCCCTCTTGAATAACATGGGTTATATTAAAAAAAAAAAAAAAAAAAAAGAATGGGGAAAACTGCAATAGTCAGATATCCTCGGTTCTCAGAAAAGAAACCATTAAAGTTTTATAGCAGACTACTAAAACTTTATTTTCCACATCAATCAAATGACGAAAACATGGTTTTGCAGTACGGCCAATTGTTACCTTTAACAAAAAGCGTTATGAAAGCCATGGCAAAACAATGGAAAGGGCACTGGAACAGATTGAACAACAAGGCCCACTTATCAATGCTTGGAACACCTTTGCACCTGAGGTTGAAGTAGATAGTTTAGAGTGTGTTGCCCAACGACAATGCACAGATGACACTGATGAAAATGAACTGGACATTGTTCCTGACTACCAAGTCAGTGGTTGCAGCAGTGGAACCATGCCAGCAATCATAGCACCAAAGCTGAGCTCAGACTTTGTCAGAAAGATGTATCAAAGTCTGAATGAAACCCAAGCCTCTATATTCTACACAGTGCGTGAGTGATGTTTCAAACTTGTGTGGGGTCACTGTCCTGAGCAGTTCTTTTATTTTGTCTCTGGAGGAGCTGGCTGTGGAAAAATCACATGTTAAGTGCATATATGAGGAGGCAACGAAGATTTTGCACCAACTCCCCAGATTCCGTGACCAAGCAGACATATCCTACCCTGCAGTACTGCTGACTGCATTTACTGGCACTGCAGCCTTTAACATATCTGGGAAAACACTGCACTCTCTGCTAAAGCTGCCAGAATCTTTAAAACCGCCTTATCAGGGACTGGGGGATGCACTGGATGAAGTGAGAGCTTCACTTTCAAATGCAGAGATTCTGATCATTGATGAGATATCTATGGTTTCTAAAGAGCTTTTTGCCTACATCCACTGGAGACTTCAGCAAATCAAAGGAAACAAGAAACCTTTTGGTGGGATGTCTATCCTTGCAGTAGGAGACTTTTACCAGCTGCCACCCCTTGAAAAAGCCAAACCACTCTGTGTGTACGAGGACAATGTCCTTGATCTCTGGAAATACTATTTCCACATGGTCAACCTGACAGAAATCATGCGACAGAAAGATGATCATTCTTTTGCTGAAGTTCTGAACAGGATAAGAGTGAAGCAAAAAACAGATCCTCTTGACGCCGATGACAAAGCCTTGCTCACACAGGCTATCCATGACATAAAAGACTGTCCATCAAATGTATTACACATTTATGCTACAAACAAAGAGGTCGACAAACACAATTCGGCAACTGTAACTGCTCTTCATTCTGATATCATAAGTATTCAGGCAGAAGACTACAGAAAAGACCCACGAACAGGTGAGATGGTCCTCCTGGCAGAAATGATGAAAGGCAACAAAAGAGATTTACCTGATAACATACAAGCTGCACCTGGAGTGCGTGTTATGATTATTAGAAATTTGGATGTTGAAGATGGGCTTGTTAATGGGACATTTGGAACAATCACGAACATTGTGACAGCCACACAGGATGGACCAAAAACTGTGAAACTTACGCTGGACAATCAAAATTCTGGACAAAAATTTCACCAAAAAAAAAATACAAGGATCCTCAGACAACCTGGTATATATTGAGAAATGTGAAGAATGCACAAGTAAAAAAGGAGCTGTTGGCAGGCAATTTCCAATGAAGTTGGCCTTTGCATGTACAGCTCACAAAGTACAAAGCATGACAATGGAGTCAGCAGTAGTATGCTTGAAGCGTGTTTTTGAACCTGGAATGGCCTATGTTGCACTCAGCCGCACAACCTCACTTAAAGGACTGTACATCACAGACTTTGATGAAAAGAAAATCTATGCTGATCCTGCCATCACAGATGCACTCAAAAATATGAGACATGCATCATTTGAGAATGTAAGACCACTGTTGCAATTCTTAAAATCAGTATTTCCCACAGTCCCCACGTTGACAATTATCCACCACAATGCACAAGGTCTCCCAACTCACATGGAGGACATGAGATGCCACCATATCTCAGCCTTGCTGATGTTTTATGTATAACAGAAACACTTGTCTGGATCATCGGTTTCTCCCCACTTCCAGGTGGAACAATACAACATGGCCACACGCAACAGACACGTCTCTTAAACAAACCATACAGACATGGCAAAGGTAAATGGCTCTGGAGTTGCAATGTACTACAAGATCATTCTTACAGCAGAGTCTCGAAAATACCTGCAAAATGTGACTGACCTTGAATTTGTTGTTGTAAAGGTTGAATCGCCAGTCACAGCTTTGATTGCAACTGTATACAACTGTATACAGGGAGAATTTTGAGTTGATATTCGTCAATCGGGTGGGTTTTCCAGCTTTGTGTTCTGGCCGTTTGCTTTTGTTTTGTGCATGTTTATTATATCTGAAAACCGGAAAAAGGTAAAATCTGCTTCCATAATATAAATATCATTAAATAACTTTAGAAAAACTTCCACTTGACTCTTTACATGTAATGTTGTAAAAATATATATTTTATTGTTTAATTAATCTGAAAATGTTAGTCTGCCAAATGTGCAGCAATTGAATTTTTTTTTATTCTCTTTATCTGATAGTTTGTGGGGCCCAGGTAGAATGTATAACTGCATCTCTACCAGTTTCTCTGCACTCCAGCCTCTTCTGTGCCATGTGAAGGGATTTTCCTTAATGCAAGAGAAATTATCTCCACAAAAAGGAACAGGTTCGGCCATCGCACACTAGAATAAATTCTCTTAAATAAAAATGAAAAAGGGCTACTTTAAATGCATAATGTTTTTAATTTGCAAGTTCATAAGCATTTTCCCTTTCCATTTCACAATCAATTCTACCCCCAGGTCAAAAATATGTCTGGGAAAATTTCCCTAATATAATATTATTTATAAATATACCCATCTAGCGGTTAGTTGCATAAGTGCATGGAGACAGGATCTCAGAGCAGAAGAATACTCCATAATGTGTTGTACATTATCAAATGTATGTTATATGTAATGTGGCATTTTTTAATTATTGTATTTACCAACATCAAGAAGTCACAAGCAAAGAAAGACCACACAATGGTGCATGTTTAAACAAGGAAAGTTTACTGGTCAAAATTATTTATTAAACAAATAAACCACATTTTTTTTAACCACCAAAGAATACACGTTCAACGCAACACAACACAACGGTGGCCCAATATCAGACAGAATTCCACTCAGTAGAGTGGGCAATCATAATGAAGCAGTTGGTTTTATTTTATGGATTCAAGCTGCTCTTCATATTTTTGGCCACCAGAGAGAACTGTTTTGAAAAGCTTCGAGTAATGAACCGTTTTTCAATAAAAGCTTCAGTAAGCTTCATTTGACCATCACTAGTTAAGGCTCTCGGAGTACAAAAGAACACCTTTGCCCTGAAAGAAAAACCTTCATGTTCAGCGCACCTGCAGCAATGAAAGACATGCTGTTAGGTTAGCAGCCATTTTATAGGCATTAGCCACGCCCACTCCAGGTGAAACCAACCAACTCAGATGAATCTTCAACCTCAGGCAGTGACTAAGAATGCACATGTGTAATCTGTGTGGAAACATTTTCAGCTGTTGCAGTAGATATGCCTTCTACAAGTTCCATCCCTGCTATTGAAGTGGACCTTTTCGCTCTAAAGCTGTAAAGATTATCATTCAGGAGATTATATTTAATTTTTCTAACATTTCTGAGAACTGTGGGAGCAGTGATGTTGGTCTATAATTGGTAAACTGGCATCTCTCTCTCTTCTTTTATGGATGGGAATAACGTTTGCCATTTTCCTTTTGGAAGGAAACACACGCGTTCGAAAGAACAGATTACAAATGTATGTGAAAGATTTGACTATATATTCTATAATATTTTAACTAATATCATGTCAATGCTAGAACAACCAGTGAACTTTTTATTTTGAAGTGTTTTCACAATGTCAAGTATTTCTCTATGACTCACAGCACCAATAAACATGGAGGACACATTCTGAGTAATAAGTGTTTTTATCTCATTATTATTTCTTGGATCTGGAATTTCTTTTACTAAAATAAGCCAACATGCACAAAGAAATCATTCAATTCATTTGGTGTCTCTTCAGTTTTATCAAGCACAACATCTTTATCTTTTTTAAAACATGGGGGTTCAGCTTACACTGAGGTTCAACTTAAACTGGAGGTATGAATAAACATGTGACGTGACACACAACACACGGCTCAGTCTAAAAGAACTTCATCTGCATCCGGCAACAATATCAATATAACTCATTGGAATTCTATTTATGATAATCTGGAACTGAGAACATTTCGATACACAGACCATAATGTTCTAGACTCAGAAAAGGACATAAACCCGGAAAATTATTTCTTCTACAACATCAGCAATAACTGCTGCTACTTCACTGATGAACAGTTTAAACACACCATCAACACGGAAAACAAATTATCAATAATCCATTTTAATAGCAGAAGTCTGTATGCCAACTTCAACAATATAAAAGGAATATCTAAATGAGTTGACAAATCCATTTGGAATTATTGCCTTTTTTTTTTTTTTTGGACTGGAGGGATATGATGTGAATTTTGTAAATAGAAGGAACAAAAGTGGAGGGGCAGTAGCTGTGTATGTGGATGAAAACCTAAATTACAAGGTGGTGGAAAGTATGACAACTGCAATTGGTAATTTATTAGAATGTATAACAATTGAAATTTATAAGGAAAAAGAGAAAAATGTAATAATTAGCTGTATATATAGATCACCTGGCTCTAGTATTCAAGTATTTAATGACTTCATAGAAGAAATATTCTCTAAAACAAATAAAAAAGTTACGTTTATCTGTGGTGATTTTAATATTGACCTGTTGAATTCGAAAAAGCATAAAATGACCGACGAATTTCTAAACACTATGTGCAGCTTGAGTTTACATCCTAAAATAACCAGGCCTAGCAAAATTACACCACATTGTGCCACCTTACTCGACAATATTTTCACTAACAATATCGAAAACAATATTGTGAGGGGATTATTAATTAATGACATCAGTGATCACCTACCAGTTTTTGCAGTTTATGACACTAATTATAAGAAAAATCAGCATGAAGAACAACTGAGATACAGACGTGTAAGGACAGAAGAAACTATGAATGCATTTAAGAACGATCTATTAAATCAGGACTGGGACAATGTGTACAAAGAAGCTGATATTGATATTGCATATGGCATATTTTTAAGAATATTCATGGAATTGTACAATAAACACTGTCATCAATAAAATAGAACAGAAAGCACAAATATTCAGATAGACCATGGATCACTAAGGGTTTACAAAATCTAGTAAAAAGAAAAATACACTCTATAGGGAATTCCTAAAACAAAGAACGAAAGATGCTGAAAATAAATATAAAAAATACAAAAATAAGTTGACCAATATTATACGTGTATGTAGAAAGGAGTATTATAGTAAAACATTGATCAACAATAAACATAATATGAAGGGAATATGGGATGTTTTAAACAGTATCATTAAAAATATAACAAAGTTATCCTCAATAATTTATTGACAATGGCAATGTTATGGAAAACACTGCTGATGTGGTCAATAGATTTAATCATTATTTTGTAAATATTGGACCAAATCTGGCAGAACAAATTCCTGAGTCACTGCCATCAGTAGACTGTAGTGAATGCCTGATCGATAGGAACCCTAACTCAATGTTCCTCACAGCAATGGAGGAAAAATAAATAATTGAAAATTGGGAGAAATTCGGGAGAATGGTGGGTCTGGAAAGATTTTGGGGAGGGGCACTGAAATTTGGGATTCTCCCGGAAAAATCAGGAGGGTTGGCATGTATGGTTGTGGCAACATCACTAACCTTGTCAAACACCCCAGAGTAAATCGTATCACAGAATATGACGAGCGTATGTTGAGGCGAACTGAAGAGGAGGAGAGGGACAGGTGCTGCTAGGGCGAGACAGACGTCTCTCATGGAGTCCTTTAGTGATGCAGGCAGGCAAGGTGTTCAAATAGGCACAACTTCAGTTTTTTTCATTTCTGTATGATGAACTCTGCACTATTAAGTGATAAGAACAAGTAATCTGATGTCCTGTAATCATTATGACGCTATAATTTGAGATACACTAAATAAAATAAGTTTTTGTATCGGTATCGGATCAGTATCGTCGATACCACCCTGAATATTACTTGGTATCGGATCGGAAAGAAAATCAGTGGTATCGCACATCACTACTACTGAGTTTAACTACCGCCCCTCTTCCCAGCGTAAAGCACAAGGCTCGCATGCGGAGTGAAGCGGAAAAAAGTGTGAGAGAGAGGGTGAGACAAAGAAAAAAACACAAACCCACGGCTCGCGATAAGTAGCTGGCTCACGTTGTTCACGTCAAAGATCCGGCTCTAAGAGCCATTTCGTTCGCGACCGACCCATCACTAATGAAAATCGTCAAGAAGGTCATAGAAGGAATTGTAGGACCTCTAACATATATTTGCAACTTATCATTTCAGACTGGAAAAGTTTCAAACAAAATGAAAATAGCTAAAGTTGTGCCACTGTATAAAACTGGGGATTGACACCACTTCACAAATTACAGGCCTGTTTCTTTACTACCACAATTCTCCAAAATCCTAGAAAACCTGTTTAATAAACGATTACACAAATTTTTAGATAAATATAAATTACTCTCTGACAGTCAATATGGATTCAGATCAAAAAAGATCAACATCTCTGGCATTATTTGAATCAATTGATGAGATTACAAATGCTATAGATCAGAAACATGACATATTAATCAATAAACTGGAACGGTACGGGATCAAGGGGGGTTGTACTGCACTGGGTGAAAAATTATTTAAGTGACAGGAAACAATTTGTGAAGCTGGGTGTCCATTCCTCATCATGCTTGGACATTGCTTGTGGTGTTCCACAAGGTTCTGTACTGGGTCCAAAACTATTTATTATTTACATTAATGCTATTTGTAAGGCATCTGATATATTAAAATTAGTATTATTTGCAGATGACACAAAAAAAATTTGTTCTGGGGGAATCTAAAGGAGCTGCTGGATACAATTACTTCAGAAATGTGCAAAATTTAAAAAATGGTTTAACAGGAACAGACTATCGCTAAATCTAAGTAAAACTAAAATAATCTTATTTGGGAATTCCCTTAGAAACGTCCTGCTTCCTGACAGTATTCTAAAACAGTTTTCTAAAAGGGAAGGGGGGTACAATTTGAGGGTAGAATTAAATTTAAAATATCCTTGTATCCGTACAACATTAGAAAGTTTTTGCATCTCTGCATGTGGAGTGAAGCTGTGGAACAGACTAAGTACAGACTTTTTCAACATGTTCAAAATAAAGATTCAGTCAATCAAACAATCAATCATTCTGGATGATCCTTATTTCATGAGCCCTTTTTGATTAAACTATTTAATAATCTCCATGTTTCTTGTGTTACTCCTGCTTTGCTCCAATAATGGTTGGTAATATTCTTTCTTATTTGTTCTTATAATATGTACTAATCTATTTTTATATGACTTTTACTTTATTTCAGCATCTTTTGTCCTCTGTTTTATAAATCTCTTATATAGATTATTTGTCTTTTAACATACATGTTCAATCCCCTTTGTGATCCATGCCTTATTTGATCTGTGATGCTTTCTACTGATTTTCATAAAAGGAAAATGTTTCTCATATAGTGAGGTTATAGTTGACAAGAATGCATCATAATATATGCTTTGAACTAAAAAAGGAGCAAAGCTAAAAATGTACTCTTAATGTTCTTTTGTGGTAGCACATTTTACTATCTGGAGAAGTTTGAGATGTAGTTAGTCTCTATCACTGAGTGTCACTCACTGACTGTATTTTCTCAGCTGATGTAATGATTTAACCGCCCGACCTTCCAAGCACGAGCATTCAAACCCACAAACCCAAAGCAAAACTACAAGGACCCACAAATGAGAAAGACAAACAATTATTTGTACTTTCTTCCTTCATTGTTCCAGCAGAGGTTTGTGTGCCTTTCATTCATAACAGCTGAAAATGTTTCCACACAGATTACACATGTGCATTCTCAGTCACTGCTTGAGGTTAAAGATTCATCTGAGTTGGTTGGTTTCACCTGGAGTGGGCATGGCCCAAGTCTATAAAATGGCTGCTACCCTAACAGCATGTCTTTCATTGCTGCAGCTGCGCTGCACGTGAAGGTTTCTTTCAGGTCAAAAGGCATTCTTTTGTACTCTGAGAGTCAAACATCATTTAAAGTTTCATGACGGTAGATTCATTCCTGACATGTTTTATGTCATTTATGTCGACTGAGAACCAGAAAATTAATCACTATGTAAAGTGCTGTGACCACCTTACCATCTTTGTGGAGCTTGTACTCGTATGGTTTGGGGTTAGCATGTTCCTATTTATTAAAGATTCAATTTATCAATTTATGTCATGAATGTTCTGTGTGAAATTGAGAATTGAATTAAATTTATTGCAGTGGTTCCCAAACATTTTTGCTAGGTCCCCTTCAGTTTTACAAGAAAATCTTCTCGCCCCCCCCCCCCCCCCCACACACACACACACACACACACACACACACACACACACACACACACACACACACACACACACACACACACACACACACACACCACAACCGACACATCCTCCAGCCACACATGCCGTATTTTGTTTTCAAACTCCATCGCAGATTATTTCACACCTCAAACCTTTACTTTTATTAGTTTGTTTACTAAACTGCAATAAATTACAGGTAACAAAATAAACTCTTTTATACTACGTCCACACCTACACGGGTGTTTTTGAAAACGCAGTGCATTTCGTCCACACGTAAACGGTGTTTTGAATCACCGAAAAACTCATTTTTAAAAACTTGGTTTTTGCGTTTACGTGTGGACGAGGAATACAGAGTTTGTCACGCAATGTCCCTCCATTTAGAAAAGCAGAGGTGTCACGGTGAGATTATTATTATTATTATTATTATTATTATTATTATTATTATTATTATTATTATTATTTATTTATTTATTTATTTATTTATTTATTTATTTATATATATATTTTTTTTTTTTTTTTTTTTTTTTACATGTAGCTTATTTTCCTGTGTAATAATATTCAACATTGCGATCAATACAATTTTCAAAAAATGCCTCTGTGCAAAATGGGTTTAAAAACAAACAGCTGTAGGATGCTGTTTGTCCGTGATTTGAACGGGGGAACAAATCGTGGCAGGATGAAGCCTGATGTTATTTGTATCCCGCTGTAACTTTACTGTATAAAGAGCTAATATCTCCAAAATGTCAGGAGTAGTTAGTCATTACAACAAGTGTTTGTGAACTAAAAATCAAGATTGTGGGATA
This sequence comes from Maylandia zebra, assembly GCF_041146795.1. NCBI lineage: Eukaryota > Metazoa > Chordata > Actinopteri > Cichliformes > Cichlidae > Maylandia > Maylandia zebra. The sequence continues at coordinate 21,652,406 of NC_135186.1, read as the reverse complement.
CTGTTTGTCCGTGATTTGGAGAGCCAGGTGCTGCTCCCCACGAAGGGAAAACCAATTCTGCAGGGGAGACCTACCTCGGCACTTGTGCAGGTGAAGCCAAAGGGAAGATATGCTTCACCATATTTTCTAGTCTTTGGCTTAGAATGAAGTTGGTTTGGAAACATATTAGGCTTTGCTTTTTTTTTTTTTTTTTTTTTTTTTTTTTTTTTCTTTGTCATAAAGTTTGTGTAAAGGTTTCATTGAATAAATGTAAGCATCATCAGAGTATCTGAACTCTTTAAAAAGGATATCCGGTCTTTAAGTCTGCCGTCATTAGCCATTTCCCGGTCCAAACTATAACTCTCATTGATGCCGCAGTGATTATTTGACTGGGACCTGAAGCAAACAGTTGAAATTCTTTCATCTTTAATAAAATGATCAGTGTGGCTGCTCTACCACGTGTAACAATTAAGTTTAACATCCAGGCACGGTGGTTGGCACTGTTGCCTCACAGCAAGAAGGTCCTGAGTTCAATTCCACCATCAGGTCTTTCTGTGTGGAGTTTGCATGTTCTTCCTGTGTTTGCGGGGGTTCTCCCCGGGTACTCCGGCTTCCTCACACAGTCCACAGACATGCAGTTAGTGGGGATAGGTTAATCGGAAACACTAATTTGTCCATAGGTGTGAAAATGCGGAAATGAATGTGAGTGTGATTGGTTGTCTGCGTCTGTGCATTATTCGTGGTGCGTTGGCTCCCTCTAGTGGTATGAGAGTATTTCAGCTTTACAAATTACGTTTGATTCAGGGTACCAAATCTGTCCTCCTGTGATTTCACACTCAGGACAAGAGAACAAACTGCTTCATTTCCAATCTGCTACATGGATTTTCCCAAAAGACCTGAAAATTTCCCTGATTGTTCCTCAAAGCCTGCTGATTCTTACAGTGCAGGAATGATATAGATAGGCTGCCGACCTCTGATGATATGGTATTTTTCTTTCTTGCACTTTTTGCACTAACATTTGCTGATGATGTCACAAAACACAACCCCACAATAACAAATATCTCATGTTCACCATACAGATAGACAACTTTTGACCTTGTAAAAAAAAAAAAGTTTTCTATACTTCATTTTCTTCACTTAACAACTGGTTAAAAAAAAACAAAAAAAACAACAACAAACAGAAGAAAACCTGTTGCCATGACATTTTTAAATATGTACACAACCTGGAGTATAACTCTTCATTGAAACCTGTCTTATTAACCCTGCTTCTCAGATTCTTTCATAAACATGACACTGTATGTATTTACAGCTCTTAATGTTTTCAGATAAACAATACACATTTAATACCTCTGTAAACTGACTTTTTCAAACCATTGTCAACTTTTTGTCATTTTTAATCTATCACTACCATCTTTTTCTGAACATTTTAACAACACACACAAATCAATGCTTTTCTTTCACTACTCATGATCTGTTTTTCTGTTTCAGTAATATGCTTGCCTTTCATTTGATCGTTACACAAACAGTGGGCTTTTCCAGGTCTTTATCAAATGGCTTCCACATGTCCGTTTCAATATACAGTTTCTCTACCTGCTTGGACATGTCAGTGGTTACAACGGCAATCACATGCACCGCCACTCTGTCTTCTTTGGTCTGTCAATGCACAACAAGCAACTACTTAGCATAAGGGGTGTCAGGCCAATTTCCAATTAATTTCCTAATTGAAATTTTTTTTTCATCCAGAAACAACCCCAATATGGCCATCACGGTTTCCCAAAATCCACACATCTCGTGTGTGTGTGTGTGTGTGTGTGTGTGTGTGTGTGTGTGTGTGTGTGTGTGTGTGTGTGTGTGTGTGTGTGTGCGTTTACATTTCCAAACCTATGATTGTAAACATTTGTTCACATCACATTGCTGTTACATGTTGAAACAAACATACAGTTTCTTCATACCTCAATCTTTGTCAAGGACATCGAGTGCAGCGCTGATCCATAACTTGACTGTTTTACCTTCACACCATTATTTGGTCTCCCACATGAAACTACCTCCGTTGTACCTCATATTTTTACATTACATTCACTAAACCCCTTTGTCTCTAAATTTATATACAAAGCTGTATAAACTCATCATTCAATTGTTATTAGCGACTACAGGATATATACAGTACAAACTGTTCATTGTAATCCAGCCCATGCAAAGCCCATGTAGGCGTGATGACCATGAACTGCATAAATACCACAAACACTTCCAAATACTAATTACAGAATAATAGTGGTTGATCATGTTCCCGCTATTTACTGTTTGTTTGACAACAGATATTATTATTTATATACATAAAACCACTGATGCTTTCCTTGCAAAGCTGAAGCAATATCAATTCTGATGGAACCACAAAAACCTCAACGATCTCCCCTTTTACTGTCATAAGCCCACCCATGGTTGAGCTCATCCTCACAGTTGTTACAGGGGCAGGAGGATGCAGAGCATCCTCACTCTGACCTGGTCGCCCATTTTCAAAACTCGAATTTGCAACGGTGGGAGGCGGAAATAAGGGGTGTCAGGCCGACTCCAATTAATTTTCTCATTGTCATTCTGAAAACAAAGTAACACAAACACATTAACAGGTTAATACATTTTGCTGGATTCACTTGTGATATAATACAATAGCACCTGTTACTTTCATGTAATTTCTTTGCATTTTGATATCAGCAAAGAAATTATTCACCTCTTACATTCACCTCTTAATGCTTTTGCTTTCAATTTTTATATACCTCTAAATCCTTGCTACTTAGTATTTATTTATTTTTTTCAACCCTCACAAAGTGAAACACACACATAGTAAACCTTGGAAGTGTGTGGGGAAGGAGGACCCAAGATGCAGGACTCTGCGATGCAAATACACCCATATAATATAATAATGATAATAATAATCAGTCCATACTCCTCACGGACCCAGAGTCCCTGGAACCGGGGACACATGAGTGAGCTCGCATCATAAATAAATGTCCGTCCATCCATTTGCTTTCGCTTATCCTTTTCAGGGTCGCGGGGGGCGCTGGAGCCTATCCCAGCTGTCATAGGGCGAGAGGCAGGGTACACCCTGGACAGGTCGCTAGTCTGTCACAGGGCCAACACACAGAGACAGACAACCATTCACTCCCACATTCACACCTATGGGCAATTTAGATTTTCCAATTGATTAACAAAGCCCTCAGCTACAAATGCTACAGCTAAGCTACCGGTATTACATCCAGTCATGAATGCACAGATTGCTGAGTATTTTCAGCATGGCTTCACAAATGATGACGTCCTTGTGTTATTAGCTGAATCACATGGCATTACTATCAGCAAACATACTCACGAAAGAGCCAATTTGTTGCGATCTGGTTTTGAGCGCGCTTTCCTCTGCGCCATATGCTTCCGGGTAACAAGAAAGTGACCTCATTAACGCAGATTACTGATTGGCAGAGCCAACTCGAAATTTTGACCAAGACACCCTAACAAAAAGCAGGATTTGGATTTTGTAAATGTTTAAGTGATTGACTTTGTGGAGATCAGAGTACATGAGTGCGTTTCAAACACGTGGCCGTTACAGTATCTGTGGGTGGGGATGATCTGTCAGCCACAATTTAGCAGGTGACACTGAGGATTATCACAATCAGTCACCGATCATCGATCGGCCGCATCACTGTGGTCACCTGAAGGCAATTGTCTATGGTGTGAAGATAAGAGATGTGCAGCACCTGAAACTACGGATACTGGATGCCTGTGCTGGCATTTCTCCTGCGGTGTTGCTATCAGTGTGTGAAGAGTGGGAGAAGAGGGTTGCATTGACAATCCAACACAATGGGCAGCACATTGAACACATTTCATAAGTGGTCAGAAACTTGTAAATAACTCATGAAAGAATAAAGTTACGTTGAAACCAAGCACACCATTGTTTTTCTTGTGACATTACCAATAAGTTTGATGTGTCACATGGCCCTCTTCCTATTGGAAAAAAAAAACAAAAGTTGTATCCAAGATGGCCGACTTCTAAATGGCCACCATGGTCACCACCCATCTTGAGGAGTTTGCCCCCCTCACATATACTAATGTGCCACAAACAGGACTTTAATATCACCAACCACTCCCATTTTATTACGGTGTATCCATATAAATGGCCCAACCTTTAGATGACAACCAGAAGGAGCGTGTTTGGAGGCGTGGTCCTGCTCCTGAAATTTGATACATAATCTCTATTAAATGTCTAACTGCCCAAAATCTAACAACACAACTCCTATAAATACTTAACTTTAACACCAGATTTTCATATATTTACATTTGAAAGTGATTTCCTCTCCCGCTTCGACCGCCATGACTATCAGGAAAAAAAAATCTCCTGTATGGCCTGCAATGAATCCTATGGTGGGACATGAAGGATACACTGGACCCATCCTTCAAATTCATGGAAAACAAGGACTTATTTGTCACCACATTTGGAGGACTCTTCGAATTTGGACAGCCTTTGTCGCGTTGCTTTGACATCATTGCCCACAAATGTGGCCATCGAAGTATGCAACCCCTGAATTTGGACACAGCTGCAGTGTACAGCGGGTGGGAGGAGTGGTGTTTGGGGAGTAACGGAATACATGTACCACTGTTACGTATTTAAAATACAAATGAGTAACTGTATTCAGTTACAGTTACCATTTAAAAAGGTGGTATTTAGAATACTTTGCTGAAATAAAGGTCATGTCCAAATTCATGGGCTGCATCCTCCTGAGACGCATTTGTAGACCAATTGCGTCACAGCGACGCGCTGAAGGCTGTCCAAATTCGTAGAATCCTCCGAATGCAGCCGACAAATGCGTCCTCCTTTTCCCCGAATTTGAAGGATGGGTCGGGTGTGTCCTTCGTGGCCTACCATATCCCAGAATTCATAGCGTGGCCCAGCCAAACTCCAGTTTCCAACAATGGCGGCAGCTACTAAGTTTTAAAATTACTCTTACTAATCTTTCTGGGTCACAAAATAAACTTTTATCATAATTTCAGGCGAGAATGTAGCTGTGTTAACATCAAGTATCTGCTCTGTTTATCAAGATATCGCATATTTGCAAAAGTACTTCGGAGACGTCTGCTACCCACCGGCTCGGGAGCTGGAGGGTCACTGAAGCCGCCGAGAACGGCACAACTCCCGGCACATCATTTTCAGATTACCGCGGTCTTTTGCTACTCAGGTTAAATGTAATATATAAGTCACTTAGACAACCTAAAAATGTTATTGTTTGGCTTTTTTATGTGTTTTATTTGTTCATGAGTAAATTGGTTTGGCTGAAATTAAAGTTATGAGATTAGATTAGAGAAAATAAAACTTTATTAATCCCTCGGGTGGTTTTTACAAAGCTGAATAAACATCAAACAGAAGTGTGAGATGGTCGAGAATTTACGTGTCCTGTTATATTTTAGGAGCAGACGGCTAAGTTTATTAAACTCCACCGAGACAGCAGAAGGCTAGACCGTCCAATTTCCCCAGCCGTTTACTTCCGGCCTACCCGATCTTCTGAGCACCCAGCCCACGTAGAGCGTGAAGACCGGGTCCTCAGAAGGATGCAGCCCATGAATTTGGACACGACCAAAGTGATTACACAGCAGTCTTCCTGTTTCATATGTCAGCTGTGCCCTCTCTATTTTTGGTTTCCACGCCCCAAACAAAACACGCATTAAGAGGCCTGTGTCTCAATCTCGTGGCCCATGTCACCTCTACTACACCCCGCATAATGACGTGAAGAAATATTTTTAAAAATTATTCACAAAAATGATTTCACATGAAGGCAATAGGCAGAGTGTTACAGGCATCGCACTAAAGAATGTAGCCTCATGGGCAGTGTAGTTCGTGCTGCAGGGAGAATGGACTGCCATACCCGTTATGTGTCTGTGAGCGAGCGAGGGAGGGAGGGAGAAAAAAGGAAAAGTACGAGCTGTACCCGAGCAGAAACGGGAGCTGGAAGCATGCAAATATAATAATAACCACTGCAGCCAAAAAGAGTGCCTGACGAGCCCAGTTGTAAGTAAGCTATTAAGACTCGACTGTACACTGTGTTCGTGTTTTGCTCCCAGTTCCGTTGGAGCAGCCTTTCAACGCCTCTCTCTCTCTTGCTAGCAAAGTTGACCCAGACAACAAAGTAAAGCTAGTTTTCAGCTACAAGCCCGACATGAACCCGCCGTATTAGCCAGAGGTCCCTTTACTACGGTTCGGAGCCACGGACCTGTTTTATATACGCGTGGAATAGTTTTCTATACGAGATCGCTGCAAAAAGTGCAGCCTTACCTAATGTCCACCCTACTGTTACTCATTTATATTAAGATTTTAAAATGTAGTCAGTATTGGTATGGCGAGTAACCTTCAGTAAAAGTCATAATTTACACAGCAATAGTACATTCATGTAGTTGTAAAAGGCATGCTAGTATTATAGGTAATCCAAAGTATTCAGAATTCATTACTGTCATTGAGTAACGTAACGGAATACGTTACAAAATACATTCTGGGGCATGTAATCTGTAGTGGAATACATTTTAAAAGTAACCTTCCCAACAATGTGTGTGGGTAACGTTCACACAGTAATAACGGCCTCAGGTGATCAGGAGAAACTCACCTGGATTTCCTTTTTCCACAGCAGACTGAGAGCTGCAGGTGGAACTGAAGGAGGTCTCAGACAGAGGTTGTAACTTCAGTACACATACTACTGTTAAAGGACTGAATACACTCCCCATACCAGCATAGGCAAAAATACACGTTCTGTACTAAAGTGCTGTAGTAGAATTTGAAGTACTGATTCAACTTCTTTACTCAAGTAAAAGTACTGAAATGTACTCGGAGAAAGAAAGTAAAAGAAGCTGTTTGCAGGATGTTTCAGAGCTCACTGAACCTTGTGCTATATTAATAGCTCCAGTAGATTTTCGTAGTGTGATCAGGTGACCTGCTGCTCTCTGTGGATGGACACACCTGAATCCAACCAGATGTGAGCAGATGTTTCATGAGTTGTCCTGATTTCATCCTCCACACTGACAGTACAGTTTATCCTGTCTTTATATTAGACACTATACAACCATCATCAGCTAAGTCATCTGAATCTCTGCTACATATGTGTAGCAGCAGTCACACACTGTTCTTTACTTTAAACCATCACAGCAAACTAACCTGTTTATCCTGCACTAACCTGCAGAGGATTTTCATGCAGCCTTTAAATCTCACAGTCGCCTCAGTTGGATTTCACAGTATGAACAAACATAATGTGACATGTACAGATTTGAAAACATGAGGACATGTGAGCTTTAAAAGCTGGAAAAACTGATCAGGAAGGATGGCTGTTGTTAGCATGAAACTGGACACTCTGGTGACAGTGGCAGAGAAAAGGACACTAAAGAAACTGCTGGGCATCCTCTGCACACGGCCATCAACAACCAGAGGAGTCTGTTCAGTGACAGGTTGCTTTTCCCAAAGACAAGAACCAACAGACTTAAACTCTTTTGTCCCACACGCCATCAAACTGTTTAACTCTCTGGAGGGGAGAGGGAGGGGAAACAGGAGGACAAAGGAGGGGGGAACAACTGAGCTGTAGTGCTTTTTCACTGTACAATACTTTTGTTAATATCCAACGGTGCACTACTCATAATACTTGAAATGTGCAATTCCCTTGTATTCCTACTCCTATTTATTCCTTTCGTATACTCTGTATTTATATATGTGTGTGTGTGTATATATGGTATATTTCTGCTCACATGCATCCTGTAACTTCTGTCGGTGCTGTGCTATTGGAAACCGAATTTCCCGGAGGAACCCACCCGAGGGATTAATAAAGTTTGAAGAAGTTCGCTCTCTTTTCTCACCCTGTGAAATAAGCAGCTGGACCTTTAGCTGCAACACACTGCAAGAGAAACTGCACACAAACAATTTGTGTGTTTGCTGATCTTTGTAGAGCTGATAGAAACGCTGTATTAAAAACTACCTGGCACTCCCTCCTTCTGTAGGGCTGGTTGGATGCTGAAGTACCACAAACACAACTTAAATGGTAAATGGCCTGCATTTGTATAGCGCTTTTCTAGTCCATAGGACCCCAAAGCGCTTTACACTACATTCAGTCATTCACCCATTCACACACACATTCACACACTGGCGATGGCAAGCTACATTGTAGCCACAGCTGCCCTGGGGCGCACTGAACTTAACACCTGCAGTCCTTCAGATGTTGTGGGGAAAAAAAGAATTAAAAAAAGCAACACTGTCCCACTTTAATCCCTGACTTTGGCACACATCTCTTTTCATGCTCGATCTCCTGGTGATTAATGAATGAACAGGATTTCTGTTTAGGCTCAGATTGGTTTGGAGGCTCGCAGTGACATGAAATGACAACTCGAGCCAAATGAGCTAAACCTGAAGTAACAAGCCTGTTCTGAAAATGTGAGGAGTACAAAGTTCAGATATTTGTTTAAAAATGTAAGGAGTAAAAGAGGAATAGTAATAAGAGTAATGAACAGGCGCCGTTCAGTGTGCCCAGCCCTGAGGCCCTATATGTATACATAAGGACTTTTTAAGCCTTATTGACTCTTTAACCTGGTGCAGGTTGGGATCTGGTCTCAGGACTGAGGGCAGTATCTACAGTGGCTTGCAAAAGTATTCGGCCCCCTTGAACTTTTCCACATTTTGTCACATTACAGCCACAAACATGAATCAATTTTATTTGTATTCTTCTTTTACGTGGAATTCCAAGTGGTGTACATGTGAGAAGTGGAACGAAAATCATACATGATTCCAAACATTTTTTACAAATAAATAACTGAAAAGTGGGGTGTGCGTAATTATTTAGCCCCCTGAGTCAATACTTTGTACAACCACCTTTTGCTGCAATTACAGCTGCCACATCTTTGCACATCTAGAGACTGAAATCCTTGCCCATTCTTCTTTGCAAAACAGCTCCAGCTCAGTCTGATTAGATGGACAGCGTTTGTGAACAGCAGTTTTCAGATCTTCCCCATTCGAAGGATCTCATAGTGGAGCTTAGAGAGAGTGAAGCCGAAAACTTTTTCACAAACTGATGTCGAAAGGATCCTGTACTTTTGGAGCTCTGCCTGTGTCATCTTCAGCTTCAGGAGTAGGTCCTTCAGTTTCTCATAGGACACAAAATCCTTATTCATAAGTCCCACTGAGCTGACCAGCACTAAGACCTTGTTCCGCGTGTGCTTTTCAGTCTTCCTCGGAATCCTCTTGATCACTTGGGGCAGCCATGGCATTCCATGCTCTCTGTACCTTTCAAGGGTCCTGGCGTAGCACAGTCCATGGCGCTCCATGGCCACATCCCCCACTATGGCAATGGCCTGGGACTTGATGGAAGGCTCCCTGTTGTCATTATGTATCTTTACATAATCCATCAAGTTCCAAGAAGCCCTCCTTGTTCCCTTTATGTCACGGTACTTAATGTCCGGGAACCACCTGATCTTCAGCTCGAGGAATCCTGCTCTCAGGCATTCTTGTACATTCTTGCCTTCACCTTCAACAAGCTTCCTTGCCCGGGCAAAGGTGAATGGGGTCAGGAAGGAGTCTCTGGTGGACAGGTTCTCCGTCAGTACAGCCAGATTAATGTGTCCCTTTGAGATTCTCTGGGCATTTTTCCCCTTGCAGCTCTGACATGAAGATGCCGTTGTTCCTCCTGAAGAGGTCTTTCAGCAGAAGCTTTACAAGTTCAGGTCCCAGCATGGAAGGCTCGCACTCGAGACTCAATGTGAGAGCAAATAGCCTCTCGATTCTTTTCATCTTATCCCTTGCCCAGTGTGCCAGAGGAGGTGGGCAGTCGTCAATAGCTGCACCAGTTGCTGCACCCAGGCCCATGAAGCCCCTCATGTTGGTTGCACTGAACTCGTGCAGCGAGCTAGTCCCCAGTGATGCCGAGTACTGTCTGTCCATGTTGGACAAGGGGTGCCTGTATAATGCCTCCTCCAGCGCAAGCTCCAGTTGTAATGCCTTCCACACTGGGAGAAAGCCGCCTTTGCCTGTGTGCTTTTCCCAGAGTTGCCGGAGCTGGTCAGCCATATGCTTTAGACAGCGAGACAGTATCTCATTCACGCTTGGCTGTTCCTGTTCCCGTTTAAAGGGGACAATGAGGGGGGAAGTCCGTCAGGCACTTCTGCAATGTCCTCATGTTGAAGAATAGGCGTGCCTCAACTATGTGTCCCCTTCTATCCCCTCCACTATCTCTATTCTCAGGTTATAATTACCTGCATCCTTCCTGGCCAAGTCCATCATGTGGACATTGTAGTCCTCAGCTCTGGTGGCCACCGCCTGAACATAATTCGGGTGACTGAGGCCATCAGTGACGATCAAGCCAGTAATCGGGTGCCGGAATGTGGACATATAATGCGTGTGTGGGCTGTCCACATAAAATTGCCAGAAGGTGACATAAGGCCTAGTGGCAATTGCTGCCAAAGCTGGCAAGATATCCGGTGGGTGCTGGTCGAGTTCTGTCTGCACGTTAACACACTCGTGAATGGACATGCACGTGAAGAGCATCCTTTCCAGTCCTGCTCTTGACCAGAAAAGTGTGGTGTGAGGGTCCAGTGGTATCAGGTTGCAGGCCACGTGGAGAGAACGTCACACAATGTCGTCAGGGTCAGCTATTGAAGGGTTCCTTTGTCTTGTGTCCAAATTTGTAGACGAAGAACCGGACTTCCAATGTTGGATGCTCCAAAACATCCTCTTCGCTTCAAGTTTGGAGAGCGCGAACGCTTGATCCTGCGACAATACGTTCATGCTCCCCTTGTTTTGAATGATGGTCTTCTGCAGCGTGGGTCAGGTCTTCCAGTGGAAGGTCTTTGACCAACTCAACAAATTTTGTTAAGATGCGTTGGGAAATCAGTTTTACCCCGGGTTTTTTTTTTTTTTTTTTTTTTTTTTTTTTAAATAAATTCCTCGGGCCTCCCAGAGATGCACCGGACCCAGTAGCCATTTTCACAAAAACTTTATTCATCTTTATTTAAGCATGCATTCTTCTAGAAGGGAAGACTTGCCAGGCCGGTGTCCCTCTGCAAAATCTTCACTCCTTTGTCTGTTATCGCCAAAGGAAATGAATGGTATCCCACTGAATGGGTCGTTCAGTGAATGGGCTACTGAACGACACTCACTGAATAAGCCACTGAATAGCCCATTGAATGAACAAACGCAGGTACACATGTCTTTCCCATTCTTATGTGCCTATCCTCTGTGCCCCTAGAGACAACAAAAGAAGCCTTAGATGCTGAAAATTTGATGCCTATGTTTGCAAGGCCCACTGTCACCTGAGTGTCACATGTCACTCATGTGCATGAACGAACACGAACACACACACACACACACACACACACACACACACACACACACACACACACACACACACACACACACACACACACTAGGGCTGGGCGATGTGACCCAAAATTCATATCTCTCGATATTTTTTAGCTGGATGGCGATATAAGATATATATCTCGATTTTTTTATTTTTATTTTTTAAAGCCATAAGTTAAGAACAAAAAGAGTTCTTAGTCACACTGTGTCCCAGATGTCACACGGGCACTTTTATTTACATACAGCGTAGATGTACATGAAGAAATTACTCAAAAATAAATTATCAGCATTTATTAAATAATCATGGTCCATAAATAAAAGAAAACAATGTTGTTTTTATGCATAACAAAAAGCTCACAATTGTGCAGTCAAAATGTAAACTACTAGACGCTTAGCATAATAACAAAGAGACAGATTTCACAGCTGCACCACGTCTCTGAACAGGTGCCATTTGTGGTCCTTATACACACACACAGTACGTATCACTCCGCGAGGCTCCTCCTCGGTAGCCGTAATCCTCCGACAATCCATCAAGCGGTGCAGCTCCGTAGCTTAGCAAAGTCATATTAAAACATTTTTTGACAGATTGCTGAGCGCTGTGTACCACATAAAATCGGTTCGCGGTCAGTAAGCACAACCAGAATTCATACATAAAGCGCACTGTCTATTTTTGAGAAAATGAAAGGATTTTAGGCCGTGCAGCCCCTCCTGGCTGCATGTTGTTAGCGCGGTTAGCTCGCTAACACGTTGACGCCGTCCAGCCCCACGCACGGTAACTCGCTAACGGAGATTTTCCGCTTTCATCTTGTCATTGCCTGCAGGTGAAGCTATGGGGGAGGCGGAGTTGTGTTCAGTGAAGGAGAGGCGAGGCCGAGTAACGTTGCGTAGAGACAAAAGTGGACGAAAGAGAGGCAAACCTGCGGCTCCACAAGTTTAATTATAACGTAACATAGACTATATCGATATAAACGATATTGTCACATCTTATATCTTGTATGAAAATATATCGATATTTTTAAAAAACTCAATATATCGCCCAGCCCTAACACACACCTACCTTCATGTTGAGTTTAGTCTTTGGTCTTCAACTTATTTTTTATTTGTTCATTTTGTAATACATTTTCAGTGCCTATTTGTATTTTCACTGTAGTTTTTTTTTTTTTTTTTTTTTTTTTTTTTTTTGTCTAATTCTATTTATTCATGTTAAACACTACTTTGAGATATTGTTCACAGCTAAAGAAGGCTGAATATAGCATTGGTGTTGAAAATGGTTTTTGTGCTAATTTAGGAGCAGTTAACAAGGACCGGTCAATTTTGATGGCTCTTGAGGTTCTGGAGATATGCCAAATCAGAACAAAAAGGATGGGACATGTTTCTCAGGTCTGGTAGAACAGTAGCTGATTCTATAATGAACAGAATAAACAATTATTCTGCAGAAATAAATTGTAGTGTGTGACAGGATTATTATATCTTTCAAAGGCCTGGTGTGAACTCGCCTCACCTGGGAGACATGAAAAATATTATGTATCTTCATGTTAAGAACGCTAACAGGATTTAACATTGCTTCACTGGGAAAGGACCAATAAATCGGGAATATAAATACGGCCATGTTTGGCTTAGTGAAAAAAGAAACATGCATATCAAAAACTCTTCATGCTCCTTTCAAGCTCCCCTACCCCGATACTATGTACATTTAATATAAAGCTTCTCTTGTTTTCAATATATGTAAAAGTATGGCTTTGTTATCCTATGTAATGATTTCTGAAAAACCTTTAGGTATTTATTTTATAAAGTGCATTTGTTATGATTTCAAATAACACGCTAACAGCTTGACTGCTCTCCTTTCACTCTTATAATCTAGTCAACCTTTATGTGCTTGAGTAAGAAAACAGTGTCACTGTACAGTAACTGATCAGCCAGTATAGTTTTAGGAACTTTTGAATGCAGCAGAATGACATTTTCATTATTGTTATTATTTTTTTTTATGTATTTATTTTTGCTTTACCATGGAGAATATGGTTTTCAGCTGAGATTTTAGAAGGCTGGTAATCTGTTGTTACTGGGACGGTGGTGGCTTGGGATGTAATGCCATCTTTGTGCAAACTGTCATTTCGTAGCTCTCCCTTAATTGCTGGTCATTGATGAGCAACATATCACTGCGGCTATCTGTCCTCCATATATACAATTACATAAACATACAGACACCTTTTAAGCCCTTCTCCTCTGATCAGGTGTCCATCTAGCATTTACCTGGATCACTGTCGCCAAACCATCTGTTTCATAATACATGCAAGCGAATGATCTCAACGTGCTTAAGATACTTTTTTTTTTTTTTTTAAATTATCTGTCATTTCTGTTCATATTTAAATTAAGAGGTAAAAACTCTGTAACAGAGATGTCATCAAGTACACTGTCAAACTATTGCTCTGTACGGACTCGCGTACTTGACTACTGAGAAACAGCTTTCATGTCAGACTTCTCGTCGCATTTCATTTACTGCTAAGCTGCTTAGCAGCTCTTATTTATCCAAAGTGCGACACCTGAGCACAGACCTGGGCTGTTAAACAAGTATGAGTCAATGCAGAGGTCAGACAGACTGTCCAAATTCTCCCAAACAATCTGCAGCCACCTGTTTAAAATTGACGTAGAATAGAAAATTCTAAGTCTGTTCTTGAGATATTCTTATTTTCTGTTAATAGTTAATCTTTCAAATGACAAGAGATAATGCCTAGATATCTCACCTCATCTTTCCTCTGTATGTTACATATTGACTGCAGGAGACACTCATGTAGAGCTAGTATCTCACTATTATTATTATTATTATTATTATTATTATTATTATTATTATTATTATTATTATTATTATTATTCTTCAGCTGTAAACCTGACGTGTTTCATAATCGCCTTGGCTATGTTAATCATCATGCTCTTCAGGAAGTCGTCAGGAGGCGGGGAACACAGATGAGAAATTAAAATGGAGCCACAAGGGAAGCAAAACAAGACACCTGAACATGGAAACACAAGACCTTCACAATAAAACACGAAACTGTGAACGTATATAATACAATGTAAAACTGAGTGAAATTTGGAAACATGACACTTTTTATTTCAATACGTAAATTTAAAAAAACAAAACAAAAACCCTCAAACCACATTTAAATTACAGGCAAGACCATGTAAAAACAGCTTTTTATTTGTTTTAAACAAACTACTGCCATCTTAGGGAAGAATAAAATCACTGCATCAAAAAACCCAAGCAAAGAGGAAAAAAAAAAGAACAGATAAAATCAAAGTCAGCTGTCCAGCCACTTCAAGTCTTCCCCTTCAACACCATAAGATTTGTGAGTTACTCCGTTGTCCCATAACAGCTCCTCACCAACTGTGATGTCCTTCAGGGCAATGAAAAGTATTGTCTCCTAAGGTCCTGTAGGGAAGTTCATTGTAAACTTCTGGGGCTTGATGTTGGGATTTTTCCGGGAATGGTTCATTCGCATTCCATAGGTTTCAATGTCGGGAAGACGGGCACAGGGGAATGCAGTGGTATCTATGCACATACCTCGGTCACACTTGCCCTGAAGAAGAACGGATACCCCAACTGGAGCCTCCGTTTCCCTTCTGCCTTACTGATGTATGTCCCGTGGTAATTGCACACGACATCCCCTTTGCAGAAAGGCATAAGTGCGATCACACCTGTAAGTTGAAAGAGACCATCGGTCATGACAGGGCTCTTAGAAACGTTCACTTGCAATTTAAAGACCATGTAGTCTAAATGATGTGTGCATTTGACCTTTGCCCTTCCATTCCCCAAAGTCTTGCAAAGCCAGGCCCTTCCACTTCTGCTCTGCAGTCGAAGACGTGAGGGACTCGTTGTCTTGTATACTGGGTTGCGGAGCAATCCAGGCCTGCAAGATGGCATTGACAGTGGGCTTGTTGGTGTGCCATTTCTCCTTGTCCAAAGCTATCTGTACTCGTGCAGGCTTAGGTGGGTTACCTCTTCTGGCAACTGACTGACCTGCTCAAGTGGTCCAAAGAAAAAATGCAAGTGATTAGTGCAGCTTAAAAATGAAAAATCAACCATATGCATTGTCAGAAAATGCCGAAATCACATATTTGTACCTTGAAAAATTCCTTATATTTATAATTGAGCTATCTGTGTATATTTGATAAGTGGTTCTCAAATTGTGGTACGCGTTTCACTATGTGGAATCCACCTAGTGGTATGCGTGAAGTCTCCCAAAAAATTCTAAGATGAAATAATATCATGTAATGATTGAGGGATTTCTGAAAAGTTAAAAACATACTGTCCTGCTATCACTTCTGGCATAAAGGAAGACGGGAAACTAAACAGCAATGACGTTTGTAAGGTTATTGAAGTCAGGTTAGCTAGTATACAGGGTGGGCCATTTATATGGATACACCGTAATAAAATGGGAATGGTTGGTGATATTAAAGTCCTGTTTGTGGCACATTAGTATATGTGAGCAGGCAAACTCAAGATGGGTGGTGACCATGGTGGCCATTTAGAAGTCTGCCATCTTGGATACAACTTTTGTTTTTTCAATAGGAAGAGGGCCATGTGACACATCAAACTTATTGGTAATGTCACAAGAAAAACAATGGTGTGTCGAAGAGGTTAACACGTGAGGAGCGGATCGAAATTGTGTTGATATCTGGTGAAGGCAGTAACCGGGTCATTGCAGCAGATTTCAATGAGACCACCCATCTCCCATGCTACAGTCAGCAAACTGCTTGCTAAGTTTCGTGAAACTGGTTCAGTGTTGGATTTGCCAAAACGTGGATGCAAGAAAACTGTCACTAATGAAGAAACATCAGTGGCTGTCCTAGCTTCATTCAGCAAGAGCCCACAGCGTAGCACTCGCCGCAAGTCACTGGAGAGTGGCATTAGTCGAACATCCCTTCGGTGGATATTCGCTACTCTCAAATGGCACCCTTACAAACTGCAGCATCTCAACGAGGATGACCCAGATCAGCACACACAGAATTTGCAGAATGGGCAAAACAAAAATTGGAACAGGACCCTCAGTTCACGCAGAAGATTTTGTTCAGTGATGAGGCAAACTTTTATGTGAATGGTGAAGTTAACAAACAAATCCACCGCTATTGTTCTGACACTAACTTGGATGGATCCCTCCAAGACTGAAACAACAAAAGTGATGGTTTGGTGTGGTATATGGGGTACAACGATAGTGGGTCCATTCTTCATCAATGGAAACCTCAAGGCCACTGGATATTTGAAATTGCTACATGATGATGTGTTTCCCTCTTTATACACTGAAGCTGGCACGTTCCCTGAGTTTTTCCAGCAAGATGGTGCACCACCACATTATGGGTGCCAGGTCCGAGCATACCTAGATGAACAGTTTCCTGGAAAGTGGATTGGTCGTCGTGGGCCAGTTGAATGGCCCCCAAGGTCTTCCGATCTGACCCCCTTAGACTTTTATCTTTGGGGTCATCTGAAGGCAATTGTCTATGGTGTGAAGATACGAGATGTGCAGCACCTGAAACTACGGATACTGGATGCCTGTGCTGGCATTTCTCCTGCGGTGTTGCTATCAGTGTGTGAAGAGTGGGAGAAGAGGGTTGCATTGACAATCCAACACAATGGGCAGCACATTAAAGACATTTTATAAGTGGTCAGAAACTTGTAAATAACTCATGAAAGAATAAAGTTACGTTGAAACCAAGCACACCATTGTTTTTCTTGTGACATTACCAATAAGTTTGTGTCACATGGCCCTCTTCGTATTGGGGGGGAAAAAAAGTTGTATCCAAGATGGCAGACTTCTAAAGGCCACCATGGTCACCACCCATCTTGAGGAGTTTGCCCCTTCACATATACTAATGTGCCACAGACAGGACTTTAATATCACCAACCATTCCCATGTTATTACGGTGTGTCCATATAAATGGCCCACCCTGTAATGATGTACTACGTGGTTGCTAGCTACAGAGCTATATAAACACACTGAAGCTAGAGGATGAACACTAACTTTTTTTTGAAAAACACACTCAGTTAACGTGAGGGTTTCTGGTGGTTAGGGACAAATGCAATCGCATGGCAGGATCCTTTAAACCAGGGGTGTCGAACTCCAGGCCTCGAGGGCCGGTGTCCTGCAGGTTTTAGATATCACCCTAGGTCAACACACCTGAATCAAGTGATCAGTTCATTACCAGGCCTCTGGAGAACTTCAAGACATATTGAGGAGGTAATTTAGCCATTTAAATCAGCTGTGGTGGATCAAGGACACATCTAAAACCTGCAGGACACCGGCCCTCAAGGCCTGGAGTTCGACACCTGTGCTTTAAACGGACCAAACTTCATTGAGAAAAACAGCTGAGATAATCCATCCATAAATTTGGTTAGTCGTTAATATACTGAAACATTGGGTGCGTTGTACTTACATCTATTGTATTATTTAATTAGTTCAGTCTGTTACTTGTTGTCTCTACACAAGTGTAACCCACATAATTTTCTTAGAGATTATTAAAGTATTTTCATTCTGAAATACACACAAAACAAACAAATCAATGCAACAGAAGAGGCTCCATTAACATGACATGCCCAGCCCTTTTCTTCAGCTGAATATCCCTCCATTTCTTGTAGTGGCATCTGTGCTGTGGAAAGCCAGCCTGTACACACTGGCGTTTGGATGGTGGCTCTCCATTCAGGGTGACCGGAAAGGCCTGGAGGAAGGCATCCCATTCTTGGAGTGGCAGGTGCGTAGATGATGCACTACACAAAAGGTGTAGAGAAGGGGGATGGAAATCCATCAAAAGTTTTTAAATGTGGAAACTTGTACCACAGGTTGACTTGTGGTAGTGTGTGATTTTTTTTTTTTTTTGTTGTTTTTGTTTTTTTTCTTTTTTTTTTTTTTAAAGTGTACCTGGTCTGTCTGTAGTCCACCTACTGAGCTTGATGCTGACTCAGCCATGGCATCCTCAGGTTCAGTGCTCAGGTATCTGTGGTTTTTAATGCATGCAAATGAATTAGAGCCAGGAGAGATGAAAAAGCCAAAATACAAGGGGCGAACAGCTTTTTTCTTCTTTTTTTTTCTTTTTTTTTTGTCTGTCCCATTTGGTTCTTTGGCCAACAGGGATACCAAATGGATCATCGTGGCATTGCCGTATTGGTCCATTTGATCGACCTTTGTTTTTATTATTTATTATATTTTATTTTCAGATGTTACAGACGGGACAAACATGAGTGAGGGATGGGAAAGGGAGAGAGAAAGAGGAAGGAAAAGAAAAACAGAAGGGGAGAGGGACAGTGAGAAAGGGGGGGAGAAAAAAAATCTCCTGGATCACCTGTTGAGAGAAGAATAGAAAACAAGCAAAAAAAAAAAACACCAAAGCAACATACTAAACACAACACCATCGCATTAATCTAGCTAAGTGTAAACAGCAGTAAATACTAAATATTCAATGTTGTTGTGCAGCACACAGGACAGACAGCGCACAATGTGCTTTGAAGTAGCAGCCAAGAAAGGTGTAATTTAAGTCTACGAGCAGTGAACACCTGTGTGCATACCTGTGTGGATCAGCGCGCTAGTATTCAAATGGTTTCCACATGTAATGGTCTGCAAGAGGATGTAGCAAGTCCCCCAGGGCATGAAGCAGGCATGGAGGAGATCCAGGCCCCAGACATCCAGAGGCCTCAGAGTGCGAGAGCCCAAGGAGGACCACCAGAGGGGCATCCGTGCCACCCTCATGGGAAGGGCTGAGGATCCACAGACGAGGCGTCACCCAGTAGCCACCGAGCAGAAGCTAGAGGGGGCTGCACCGGCGTGCCCACTGGCTCTGCCGGCAGCCAGCTGTGCCAGAGTGAACCGAGCCACATGCCCGAGGGCCCCCCGCACCCCAGAGGAGGCCTGACCGAGCAACAGGCGCCAGGCCCCGCCAAGTAGCCACCGGGAGTGAGCTGGTACCTACCTGAGTGCCCAGCCCCGGACACCAAGAACCACCAATGCACCGACCCCTGAGGGCATCAGTCACCGGCAGGGAGTGTGGTGAGGGGAGATAGGCCTTGGAGGGCCTGGGAGTTCCCAGAGAGGTGGAGTCTAAGACCCGACCTGACATATACTGTAGACACAGACAAACAGGCACACACAGACACAAACATGCATTCCCACCCTCATGCACACATATACAAACACTCAGCACTCACCCAACGTAAGGATTGACATAAATGGACATGTACACACAATCACACTCCCCAAACATACTCTATACCCCGGGTCCAGGTACCCTCGCCCCCAGAGGGGGAAACAGAACCCAGACCCAAGAGACGTTACCCTTCCCCCCCCGGGGTGGAGGCAAGCAGACCGTCCCAGGCTCCGCAGCAGCAGGGAGGCCAATCGGACAGCTAACATCTCCTCCCAGCCCCCCGCCCCGATGGCTAGCAGAGAACGGGGGTGTGTGAAGACCCCATACCTCCCTCCTCCCGCTCGTGTGTAGTGTTGCTGCGTGTTGTTCTAAAGTGCATTTAAAACAAGGGAGAGCATGGTGCTGCTGCCAGAGAGCAGCAGGTGGAGAACCCTCAATGTCTACATGGATTTAAAATTGAGAGGTGGGCACCAGCGCAAGAGGTAGGTTTGAATACACAGACTGTCCACTGGACGCCGTTAACGTGCCCACCCTCAAGGCCCTGTGTGTGTGTGTGTGTGTGTGTGTGTGTGTGTGTGTGTGTGTGTTTTACGTTCCCCTGGGGGGTGGGGGGGGGGTCTAGGCGGTGAGGGGGAAGTAAAAAAAGTGACCGGGTCAGAAAAAGGAGTCAAGGAGGCGAAACAGTTTAAATAAAACAGTTTTATTGAAGTAAGTCAATTAAAAGAGACAGACAAGCCGTTATTACCATAAAACACCAACAAAACACAAACAAAACTCAGGCGTTGGTCAAATAAAGCAAAAAGTCAAAAGGAAAGCGCAGCTCACTAGCTGGAAACCACACTACACAGCTCACTAGCTGGACAACACACTACACAGCTCACTAGCTGGACAACACACTACACAGCTCACTAGCTGGAAACTACCGCAAACACTCAGCTCACTAGCTGTACCCACACAAAATGGCACTCTGGCCCAGAGCTCACCCTGCTCTGGGCTTAAATACCCTTAATTGCTGATGGGAGTCAGCTGTACAGGAGGGAAAGGTGGCACCTCAGGCAGGAGGTAGTGGGACACGCCCACACAGGCACCCTCAGGAGAGAGAGAGAGGCCCTGCTAGGGCCGTAACACCCCCTCCCATAAATGCAAACCCATGGTTTGTCAATTTACCATAACCAAAAATGAGTCCATAACCGTTTCATGACGAATATTGCAGGCTTTCCACCTACCAAACCCCATAACAACGGTTAGGCATTTCCTGCGGAAACTGCCAATCCCATCTCAGTGGGTTCACAACATTGCCAGAGAGTGGCCCCAGACCCTCGAAACAGTGTCCCATGGGATAGCCAGGGCTTCGAACCATCACGTGTGGAGAACCCAGCAGGCAGCTAGCAGGCTTCACTGAAACACAGACATGACTGTTAGCAAGGGGTGCAGGTCTGAATGATGGTTTTAAACATGAACCGGAGAAAGGGTCAACCAGCGGCAGCTCAGGGTTAGTTGGCCTCGTACACTGATTACGGGGTGCTACTGAGCAACTGTGCTCCAGGTTTAGCCTTTTAGTAGGCCTGGCAGGCTTGTCAGTTTGAGAGCCACGACTGACTTTACTCAAAACAGGCCCCTTTTTGTGTTATGAGAGTGTAAGTAATGTGGATGTCTAAGTTGTGAGATAAAATTGAGGTACAGGTGGCCAGAAGGGGACAGAGGGGGGGGGATGTCTCCCCTGCACCCTTGTGACACGCAGAGGAAACTGTACCCACCCCAACATTCAATCGTCTCCCAGACTACACAAGACAACAGACACCCAGGTTAAGTTTATTCTCCACCTCTCTTATGTCTCTCCCCCACCTGCAGAGTGGACTCCTGCAAGGATGGAACAACCTCCCCGCCAGTTGAAGAGCCCCCCAGTTAGGCCGATGCACAAGAGGCCCCCTGCGCCAGGGCTGAGCCCCCGTGCACCCACCCGCTCACAACCTCGGTGACACACCGACGAGGATCCAAGGCCCAGCCAGAGCCCCAGCACGGAGGCGAAGCACCCCTGAACCCCAAACCCCCACACCTGCCCCGGATCCACTCAGGGGCAGCCAGGCCACCAGGCCAGTAACCTACGTCCACCGGTACAGACCATCCTCCAGCCCCGCTGCACGCAGCCACGAGGAGAACAACCTCTAAGAGTGACCAGAGACACTAACCAGGTTATGAACACAACCCCCGGGTTAAGCCCTCCAGGGATAACGTCTCTAGGGGTCCTCCAGGCGCCCTAAGCCCGTCCCAACTCCATATCAACCACAGTAGCTAAGGCGGGACCAAACCATGACCCCTTACCCCCGCTAGGTGATGGAGCCGATCAAAGGAGCCCAGAGGGATTGATCTAATGTGGTGGCAGAGGCTATATCGAGACTAATGTGATCTATTAGAAGGTTTCTATATTGGCTAGAATTAAGATTATTTTTATTTTTCCAGTTCATGAGGACAGTTTTCTTGGCGATGCATAGGGCAGTAAAAACCATGTGGACTGTATTAGTTTCTGTAGTGACCTCATCCAGTTTTCCCAACAAGCATACTAAAGGGGAGGTTGGAATTTTACATTTCAGACACTTTGATAAGTCTTCACATATCTCGTGCCAAAACTTCTGCACTGGTGAACAGAACCAAAGAGCGTGAATGTAATTGTCTGGTGTATTGCCTTGACAGTGTGAGCAGTTGTTGGAAGATGTAAAGCCCATCTTGAACATCCGATGACCTGTATAGTGCACTCTATGTAGTATTTTGTATTGTATTAATTGCAGACTGGGATTTTTAATCAATTTAAAGGTTTTTAAGCATACCTGAGACCAGAAGTTTTGGTCTAAGCTGACTGATAAATCTACTTCCCACTTTGCAATAGGAAGGGATATTGATTCATCTAATTTAGAAAGTGTTCTGTATATTTTAGATAATAATTTGGGGGATTTAAGAGTAAGGAAATGTGCCGCACTTGGTGGTGTTTGTAATTCAACTTGACTGAGGTTAAATTTCTTTTTTACTATGGATTTAATTTGTTGATATTCTAAAAATCTTTTCTTGTTGATCCCATATTGTGCAAGTAGTCTGTCAAATGGAATAAATTCTGTTCCCTCTAATATATGTTCTAAGTATTTAATTCCTTTACAACTCCATTCTGGGAAATTAATCATATTATTGTTTTGTAATATGTCAGGGTTATTCCAGATAGGTGTACGTTTGGGATTAATGAAGACTGTTATTTTTAGAAACTCCCACCATGCTGTCAGAGAGAAGCTGATGTTGATACTTTTAAAGCATTCATGTCTTTTGATGTTTGAGCTAATAAATGGTAGGTCTGAAATCTCTAGATCCTTGCATAGTGCCTGTTCAACATCTAGCCAGGGCTCATCTAAGAAGGTATGTTTTAACCATTCTGAGATGAACTGAAGCCTGTTGGCTAAGAAGTATTGGTGAAAATTAGGCAGATCTAATCCTCCTCTATCCTTGGTTCTTTGTAGCGTTTTTAAGCTGATAAGCGAGGGTTTATCTTTCCAAAGGAATTTGGTTCAGATCTCTGGATTCATATATTTCCAATCTTGTGATGGTTTGTTAGGGATCATCAAAAATAAGTAATTTATTTTTGGCAAGATCATCATTTTTATAGTGGCGACCCTTCCCATGAGTGATATGGGTAAAGATTTCCATCTAGTCAGATCGCCTTCTACTTTCTTTAGAAGTGGGATGTGGTTTAATTTAGTTAAGTCTGAAAGCTTAGGAGAAACATTAATACCTAAATATTTAATATTTCCAGATTGTAGTGGGGCAGAGGAAGAATAATGGAAGGAGCAGTTAATGGGAAGAACTGTAGATTTTGGCCAGTTAATTGAATAATCTGAAACTCTTGAAAACCAGTTTATTAGAGTAATTACCTCAGAGGTTGGTTTGTGTGTTTTGCAGAAAAAGCAACACATCATCCGCATAGAGACTGATTTTATGTTCTATGTTCTTACATTTTATGCCCTTAATTGTTGTAACCTGTCTAAATGCTGCTGCTAGAGGTTCGATAAAAATTGCAAAAAGTGAAGGGGAGAGTGGGCATCCCTGTCTGGTGCCCCTCAGGAGACAGAAGCTGGAGGATGTCTGGTCATTTGTTCTGATACGAGCTGTTGGGGAATTGTATAATATTCTTATCCAGTTTATGAAAGAGTTTCCAAAACCAAATTTGTGTAAAGTTGCGAATAAAAATTTCCAGTTAACTCTGTCAAATGCTTTTTCTGCATCTAGAGATAATATTATGGTTTCGATGTTTTTATTGTATGAGTAGTCTATTAAATTAAGTAATCTACGAGTGTTTGTTGAGGAGTGCCGACCTTTTATGAAACCAGTTTGGTCAGGATGAATTAAGAGGGGGGTTATTTTCTCTAATCTCTTTGAGAGAGCTTTGCAGATTATTTTAAGGTCTACATTTAAAAGAAAAATTGGACGATAGCTTGAGGGGAAAAAAAGGGTCTTTGCCTGGTTTTAGCAGGAGACTAATGTTGGCAGAATTCATATTTGGTGGTAGTCTGCCATTTTCCTCGATTTCCTGCAACATGCTGTAGAATTCTGCAGGGAAGCCGTCTGGACCTGGAGCCTCATTATTGGGCATACTTATCAGGGCTTCCTGGAGTTCACCTGGCGTCAGTGGCGAATCCAGTGCCATTGCTTGACTGTCTAGTAATTTTGGAAGAGTTACGTTGTCAAGAAACAAATCAATTTCATTTTTAGATGGGTTTATTTGTGGTGAATATAAAGTTTCATAGAAATCCCTAAAAATGTTTATTCTTCCAGGGTCATATATTGTGTTCCCCGATAAATCTTTAGCAGCACATATAGTTGTTTTTTCTTTCTTTATTTTTAACTGGTTAGCTAGAAATCGACCTGATTTGTTACTGTGTTCAAAATTCTGCAAGTGAAGTCTTTGTATAAGGAATTGTTGTTTTTTTTTTTTTTTATTAATAATTTCATTTAATTCTAGTTTTGTCTTGCGTATTTTGTTCAATGTTTCCTGATCTTGGTCGCACGCGTAGGCTTCTTCTAGTGATTTGATAGTTTTTTCTAATTCCTGAATATTTTTGTTTTCTTCTTTCTTTTTGTGTGATGAGAAAGAAATTATTTTACCTCTCATCACAGCTTTCCCTGCTTCCCATAGAACAGAAGCAGATATTCCGGGAGTGTCATTAAAGTCTAAATATGAAGTCCATTCCTTTTTAAAATATTTAATAAAGTCTTCATCTTTAAGCAGTGATGTATTAAATCTCCAGTTTTTACTTGGCGTAGTATTATTCTTGTGCATTAGTGTTAAAGATGCAGGAGCATGATCGCTGACAGCTATAGGATGAATCTCAGTGTCTGAAATGTCACTCAGCAGTGAGCTGCTGACCAAAAAATAATCCAGACGAGAGTAGGAGTGATGAACATGTGAGAAAAAAGTATATTCCTTACTGTTGGGGTGAAGGGAGCGCCATGCATCGCGAAGGCCAAAGTCGCTCATATACTGTTTGATTATTTGTGGATTGCCAATTGTGCTGAGTTCCTGTTGTGTTGAGCCTATCCATTTCTTCATTTAGTCCAAGGTTGAGGTCGCCGCCAAGAATGAGTGTGCAATCGAGGTGTTCAGAGAGTGCACTAAAAAAACCGTGGAAGAATGAGGGTTCATCAACATTTGGACCATATATACTTACAATACATAGTTTTTTGTTCAATATTGATAGTTTAATAATTAGAAATCTACCCTCTGGATCTATAACTGTATCGAGTACTGTAAAATTAACATTTTTATGTATTAAAATTGCTACTCCCCTTTGTCTAGAATTATAACAGGCTGCAAACACGTTAGGAAACTCAGGTGTTTTAAGTTCGTTTAAACCTGTGACAGGTCTGTGAGTTCCTTGTAATAAAACAACATCTGCCTGTAGTTTTTTTTTTTTTTTTTTTTAAGCTGGTTAAATATCTTTAACCTCTTTCCTCTGGAGCCAGCTCCATTTACATTCCATGTGACAAACCTCAGCATGCCCATAATTGTGTGTGTATGTCTAATGATGTACGATGGGTGTTTCGTTTAGACAGGTGGAGAGAATGTGGAAACATCCCTTGTTTGTAAATAGAAAGAGGAAAAAAAGTGTGGTGAGAGGCTCCATAAGTCTGACTATGTGTGTAAATATTCACTAATATGAACAAGCGTGGCTTGCTTATGTGTCCTACAAGTCTGTGCGTGCTGTGAGGCTGTTGTGAATGTGCTGCCGTTGAGCGGATGTGTTTGCGTGATCGTGGTGTGAAAATATGGAGAAATAGAGGGTGTTGTTTGTAGGTGAGTGGGGAAGTAGGTGATCACAGCAGTGAAAGACAAGAGAAAGAAAGAAACCACATGAACTGTGAGCCACAACAACAAAAAAAGAAACGAAACGGAAACATTCCAATTAAAGTAATGACGGAGGGTGACGGTGTTATATCTGCTATGACATCATATTGATATTACTAGGTTAAACCCATGTTAAAGGAGAAAGTGTGAATGAATAAGAAAAGAGTGTAGCGGGTTCTTATCTGGAGTGCAGTCAATATAACCATGGTGTGGTGCCGGGGTCGCAGTAGAGCTGTCAGTCCACGTAGAGCCGGTCCACGGCGATGACAGCACGGGAGCCTTTCTGGATGAAGCTACGTCGAACTGGGAACAGGACCATGCGTCATTCCAGGATCTCTTTGGGGAACTGGTCGTTCACGCTGAAGTCCGTTCCTTTCAGCTCTCTGCCGCGACTCTTCACCTGTTCCTTCTGTTTGAATTGACCGAATTTGCCCATAATAGGCCGTGGTCTCCCGGTCCGCGACCACACGCCCCCCCAAGCGATGCACTATATCGAAGTCGATGTTCTTTACGGTGTCCTCTGGCAGCTTCAGGTGGATTTTAATGAAGCTTTTCACCGTTGCCTCTGCGTCCTCTCCGGCAGATTCTGGAATACCAGAAAACACAAGATTATCTCTCATGCTACGGGCTTGTAGATCGATAACGGACTCTTTTATTTTTTTATTTTCAATGTTTAGCTGGATCACGTTATCGGTGAGAGATTTGACCGACTCCCGTAGTGTGGCATTTTCAGTGGCAAGCGTTTCCACCTGCTGCTGGCTGAATTCCAGGGATTCTCTCAGAGATTTAAATTCCCGGTGTAAAATCTCCACCAGGGACAGCCTCACATCGAAAGTGGACAATCGCTTGTCGATTGACTCCAGGATGTCTGCGATGTCTTTGCCGGCAGGCGATGTTGTACCGGGGAAGTCTGCCAGGCGACATCTCTTCGATGACGGCGTCTCAATTTTGGCCGGGGAAGATGCACTCTGGGCCTTCTTCATTACTAAATCTTGAAAACAGCGGTCGATGTAATCTTGGAGAGCGTCTAAACTCTCCCTGTTGTCCTCCAGGGTGTTAGAGATGATAGGACAGATGTTGTTAGTTAAATGACAATTGATTAGTATATTTGGTAATACTGAAGCTTGAAAAAAACTTTGTTAAACTCTATGCTACCATTCGCTTTTTTTCCGCCAAATCTCCGGCGTCTGACGTCACCTACAACATGGGTCGCTTACCTTACTCGTCACTTCCGTCACTTACCGTCTCCTCCTCTATCCACATCTGACATACAGCAACATATGTGGTTGACTGTTATGAGTACAGGGTTAGGGTTTCTCTGTCAGATCAAAGAAACAATCTTTCTTAATATGCTTTTGATCCAGTTATGTCAAGCATAGAGATGGACCGATCCGATATTACGTATCGGTATCGGTCCGATACTGACCTAAATTACTGGATCGGATATCGGAGAAAAATAAAAAAATGTAATCCGATCCATTAAATATCACGAAAGCACCTCACAAAACTTGCAAAACTTGCAACACGCCGTAACTCACCTCAGAACGTTAGCACGTCGGAGCAGTATGCATCACGTGATAGAGCGGCTGTGGCATGTAGGACCTGTCGGTGGTCTGGATAGCATTTGGAGCTTCGCTAGCAACCCGGCATTTCATCTCAAACAAAGTTATCCCGAGAGAAGTAAAGCAAGTGTGTAAGTCCATCTCTGAATGTTTGTAAAGCATTCCTGCGTTAAGCTTAACAAGCGACTGCCTCTCCTGCTGCTACTTCAATCATGAAACTGCTTAACGATCAGCTGATCGGCTTTTCTGTCGCGAGTCCATCTCTCTTGTTTGCTTTTGGCCCACTTTGCACCAGAAAGAGGAAACCAGCGGCTGAACAACAGCAGCACGTTTAAGCTTGATCAGCTGTTGTTAGAATTTATTTAATATTACTTTCTACACCAGGATCTTTTTCTACGCAGCTGACGGCTGTAACTGTGCAGGGGCGGATCTAGCAAAGTTTAGCCAGGGGGGCCGATAGGGCATTAACAGGGAAAAGGGGGCACAAAGACATACTTTTCTTTCTTATTCTCATTTAAAATGTCTAGCTTTTAATAAATAATTATCTGACACCCAAAGTTTTAATTTGATGTAAAATGAATAGAAGTCAATTACTGTATATAGTAACTATTAAGTCTAATATATATACACCCTAGTAAGCTATAGTACTTTTTCCTTTGGGAAGGTACCATCTGTGCAGTCTGCAATTTTGTTGAAGAAAGATGTTGAATCTATTTAATATTTCTTGAAAAATAATTGATTTCTGTGCATTTTTTTTCACACTGCATCAAATTAAGGTTGATTACGTCGATTAAGCATCATGAGGTGGAGCGTGAGGGGTGGTTCCCTATTTTTTATTTATTTTTGTTGTTGCTGGGAGTTGGAACCCTATTAGTTAGGTTGCTTAATATTTATGCTAAGTACTCTTTAAAATACCAGAATAGGGAGGATGGTGTAGGTTTAAGTTTATTAGATTGATCAGTATTGCTGAACTATGAAATATTTTTTTTTGCATAGGGGTATAACAGAATAGCTTTAGTGTAGTTGTTGTTTTAAACTTGAGTATGAACTTATACAAAATGCAGCAAGATATTTAAAAAACAGTTTTGTTGATTAAAAAACACTATATCGGATTCATATCGGTATCGGCAGATATCCAAATTTATGATATCGTATCGGACATAAAAAAGTGGTATCGTGCCATCTCTAGTCAAGCACTCGCCTCGCTCTCAGGCGTTGTACATCTAATACTGGGTTGGACAGTGGGACCCCACATTCTCCTAGCAAGAACTTGCCCCTGTCATCGCTGCCAGCAATTTGATTTTGCAAGGACACTGCACGGATGTTCTTAAAATAGCAGTCCAACAACTCCAGAGAAAAAAGGAATCAATGCTAAATATCTCATAAAATCAATTCCTCTACCTGTGTGTGTGTGTGGGGAGGGGGGCTTAAAGAAATACAGACTTGCATCAACTGTCATTTCACTTATCGTGCACTTTTATTGTTGGCGGTGCACTTACAAAGTTCTTGAACAGCATTTGCTGTCAGTCCATGTTGTAGGATCAGGATGGCCTTGCGGTACTGTCTGAAGGTAGTCATTGCAAATGTGGGGATACAATCACCGCCTGAAAGCCTTGCGTGGAAATATTCAATGTCCTTCTTGGTCACGGCAAGAATTTCCTTCTTATCAGACCTAT
Source organism: Maylandia zebra (assembly GCF_041146795.1). NCBI lineage: Eukaryota > Metazoa > Chordata > Actinopteri > Cichliformes > Cichlidae > Maylandia > Maylandia zebra. The sequence goes on along the minus strand of NC_135186.1, from coordinate 21,623,327 downwards.
TGCAAATGTGACAGAGGTAAGACATCATTGAAAGTGTGTATGTGTCATCCAATATGTGGAAGTGGCAATAAGGTCAACATACCTCGCTGTTGGCACGACTGTTGGGCACGCTTGGGGACTGTCAGTGATGATAAAGCCACGTGTTTGAAGGTGAGTGCAGAGTTTAATGCAAGATTCTTCATCCTTGCAGTACTCCTGGAGCTCTGAGAAGTTCCAGACTACCTTCAGTAGAAAACAGCTTCTGTGAAGTAATGGCTCTGGAAGCTTCTTCCTCACATTCCTGTGGTGTGCAGTCTTTCAAGCACACTCTGCTCAGGTGTGTGCGAATGGACTGTTGGGGCTTTTTACAAAGCAGGCAATAGACAACGCTTCTCTCCATCTTGTTTGCACTGTAAGTACAAAGAGTGAGAGAGAAAATCTCTTCATATCACTTTGTTTTCTCATACTGTCAAAATAAACTGAACAAACAACAACAAAACATCCACACACAAACTTTGCTTCCCCCATCCCCCCCCTCAAAAAAAAAACTTAAAGAAAAAAAAGTGATTTAAAACAAGACAAGAGAACAAACTGCTTCATTTCCAATCTACTACATGGATTTTCACAAAAGACCTGAAACTTTCCCTGATTGTTCCTCAAAGCCTGCTGATTCTTACAGTGCAGGAATGATATAGATAGGCTGCCGACCTCTGATATGGTATTTTTCTTTCTTGCACTTTTTGCACTAACATTTGCTGATGATGTTTAACCCAGTGTTAATTTGGTTATCTGATATTGTGTGATATTCAGTATATATGTATATATCTATATTGGGTGTTATAAAATGATCTTCAATGATTTTGAGGTTTTGTTTTGTTTTTTTTTATTGCTATTGGTTTGCGGCTGCTTTACGACAGTCGACTGTGGTAGTACATCCTAGCGGGAGGGGCTATGAGCTCACGTGGCTTGTAGCTGTGCCAGAGAGCAAGCTTGGGTGAGCTAGCGGGGAATATCTTCTTCTGCAGTAGCCTTAAAAAAAGACTATTGTTCGTTCTCCTGCCAGGCGCCTTACTGCTGTGCTGCCTCGCTGGTGCCATTAAAGGACAAGCGGCTGCCATCCATTCATCCATCCGGACTTCGATTATTTGGACCGAAGTACTCACACACACACACGCCCGCACTCAGTGCCATACAGTCTCTTTATTTTGCTGGCCAGCTAACATCATTGTTTTGTTTTTTTTCTTTTTGCATTCACAAAGACTATCCAAAGACATTTTGGTTATTGTCAAATAGACACTCTCTGATTACGGACTGAGGAGGTTGTGGTGTTACAACCCCAGGACTGAGAAAAAAGACTCTCTACATAATATATTCACTTGTCTCCTGGTTAGGAGAAGTGATTATTGATGGAAATATTTTTTCTTCTTCTTGTCTTTGTTTACATTGTATCCCAGAGAAGTTTTAAGTTGTTCAGGTTGAAACATTTGCACTTAGTCTGTTAAGTTTCCTTTGATGTATCAGTGTCAAGCTGATGTTTAAGAGGGTATGTTAAGGACAGATGTGCTCCAGTCCATCAATCCCTTAAAGTGCTGGACACCGATGGTAAAGTGCCATCAGACCCTAAATAAATTGTCCTCTGCTTTTATCCATATTGCTTCACTCATTCTTTGGTGAGTAGACGTATTAGTTACAACTAAAAGTAGTAGGAAAAAATTGGCGCCCGAACAGGGACTGGAGCGCATCACTAACTTTATCCTGAAGCACATGCACAGACATCTGTGAATTCATCTACTGCTTTGCAGAGAGAGACTATGGAGGTATGGTTTTGATCCAGAGTACACTGTTTTGTTAAAAGGGGCTAAAGCCAAGATTAAACTACAAGAGGTGCAAAGAGCATTCGCTTTGCTGGATCACGTGGTCAAAATTCAACAAATAGTCTCCCTGACACTATTTAGTGTCAGTTCACTGAGTCCATTACCCCAATGCTCTTAGATGGAGAACATTCAGCAGATGGGGAGTGTTGGGAGGTTATTCAGATAGATGAGTACTGTCCTCAGGGACCTGACAGTTTTCACTTGGCGCATGATGTGGTCCCCCTTGCTCGAGCAATTGATGATGTGACTGCTAGTTTCAGAGAACAAGTAAACGAACTGGCATTAGCATATAATGTGAGCCCCGCGACCTTAAATCAGGCTGCAGTGAGCCACATGTGTGGGAAAAATGATACATATAAGGGGTTAGCTACCTCAACTCCTGCCTTGGGAGTTAAAACTCAGTCCACACCCGGTCCCAGGTCAACTGCCGCCTGTGATGATGGCCATGTGCCCAAGGCTAAACAGGCACTGGATGCGGACTCCCTGCTTGTTGATCCTGTGCCAGCGGAGGTTCAGAAAGTTATCGTGGAGCACATTGTAAAACATGACTCACCCATGCATACTCCCTCTGCTTTTGAGCTCCGCTCATTTTCAGGAAATTCTCCAAAACCCCCTAATGAGGTAGAGTACAGGGTATGGCGACTTAGAGCTAAACAGGTACTAAATGACTCTACCCTTTCCGAAGGGCAGCAGCGCCGTGTTTTCCTCGATAGCTTGGCTAGCCCTGCTTTGAATGTAGCCCTTTCTATTGGGTCTCAAGCACCACCAAAAGACTACCTCGATGAGCTCGACAAGGCTTATGGCAATGTCACTGGAGGTGAAGAGCTGTATATCCAGTACCTAGAGACTTATCAGAATAGTGGAGAAAAGGCATCTGATTACTTGCGCCGACTCCAGACGTTGCTGCAGGAAGTAGTTGACGGTAATGGCATACCTAGAAGTGATTTTGATGTTCAGCTACTAAAGCAGTTCCTCAGAGGTTGCTGGGATGACTCTCTAATTGCCACTCTGCATCTAAAAGAAATAGTGGGATCTGCACATCATGTTATTCCCACTTTCTCAGAGCTGTTTTTTAAAATCAGAACGCATGAGAAAGAGAGTCAATTAAAAGAAATGCACAGGAGACGTTACATGAGCGGCACCTCAACTAAAGTGCAGGCTCGAACACTCGTAGCCACAGATGACGGCAGGCCTTCTGGCACCCTCCCACAGCGCTGGATGCGTGTACCAGAAAGCAACTGGAGGAAAATAAAAAGAGGAGTGGAGGAAGTATGTTCGCCCCCTTGTACATGCTTATAACTGTACAAAACATGGCGCAACTGGAGAAGCGCCCTTCCTTCTGATGTTTGGTAGAGAGCCACAGCTTCCGATGACACTTGCATTGCTCAATAACTTTTTCCTGTCATTACAACAACAGATTGCTGGGTTAGTGCAATCTCTGTCGGGTGACAGTGACGGGGACGTCACACTTTAAGCAGGGGTGGATGTAACCCAGTGTTAATTTGGTTATCTGATATTGTGTGATGTTCAGTATATATGTATATATCTATTAGGGGTGCAACGATATTCGTATCGATATTGAACCGTTCGATACAGTGCTTTCGGTTCGGTACGCATATGTATCGAACAATACAACATTTGTAATTTATTTTATCAACTTTCCTTCTGACGACTAAAGTAAAACAGTATTGTAACGATGGTTAAGTGTTATTGTACAGTGACATGTTGGTGATCTCTGCACACTGTTGTTGTTCCTTTAAGATTCATGTTTGGTTGTGGTACAGGAAGGGGAGGGGGGACCTGGTTGTTTTGGGTGTGTGTGTGCCAGGCTGGAGAGAAGAGTTGTATGAGGGCGCTCTCCCCGGAGTTAGCAACCCGCTTGCTTATGTGCCGAATAAACGGACAAACTGAGACCCAACCGTCTGGTTCTTGTGAATGCTACATTGGTGTCAGAAGTGAAGAAAGAAAAAAGAACCCCAGAACGCCCGACACCCTGTTGCTGGCGATGCTTGCCATTACGAGACGAGGATGTTGCCGGGCAAGATTAAGAAGGAGACGGAGGAGAGGGACGTTCGTCCGCGCTCGCCCGCCCATGGAGTGAGGGAAACGGCGCTGCGGCTGTCTGCCGAGGCTGGATTTTCTCCAGGTTTGACTAGGCTCGGGAACTGTTCGCACAGCGGCCGCGATTCCGGCGGGAAGGAGTCGACCTCGCTTGGCGCGCCGTCACGTGATGTAAACAAACATGGCGGCGCCCAGCAAGCTGCAGCGAATATAAAAACGCCTAAGTTCAGCGGCAAGACGCCATGGGAAGTGTTTATCGCACAGTTCGAGCTGTTAGCTGTCGCAGCTGGCTGGTCTGAGGAACATAAAGCTCTCCAATTGGCTTTGTGCCTGTGTGAGGATGCAGCTGCATGCCTGCTGCTGCTGACCGAGGAGCAGAGGGGAGATTATAATGCTCTGGTCGGAGCACTTCAGAGGCGCTTCGGGCAGTATAACCAACCAGTGCTGCTGAGGTCGGAGTTCCACAACAGACGCAGATTGCCAGGTGAGCCCCTCCGCATTTTGGCCCATGAAATCGAGTGCCTTTGCCGGAGGGCGTATGACAGCATGCCACCATCAGTGCAAGCGGAGTTAGCTCGGGACCAGTTCCTGCAGGCCCTGAGCCCTAAAGAGCTCCGTATGCAAACTCAGCTTGCTCGGCCGGCCACACTCAGTGCAGCCCTGCAGCTAGCGTTGGAGAGGGAGATGCTTGCAGGATCCTCTGGGGGCGCTGATGATGCACACGTGGTGAGGGCTGTGTCAGCACCTGTGGAACAGATGGAGACGCCAGCGGGCTTGTGCAGCTTGGTGCAGGCGGCTTCGCTGCAGTCGCCTTCCCCTCGGGCTGGCCCACACCGCCGACCACAGAGCTGCTGGGGATGTGGACAACCCGGACACCTCATCAGGCAGTGCCCCAAGCTTGCAGCGGTTCAGGGAAACGCCCACGGGCCCGTGTAGGCGGGAGTACACGGGCCTGGGAGAACGACATCCCCACGCCACCACCACCTCCACCCGGTGCGGCCATCGCTGTGGGATGGACCCAGGTTGGCGGCTTTTGCCATGTTCCAGTGACGATCGCGGGGGTGTCCTGTACGGCCCTGCTGGACACGGGGTCCAATGCAACGCTGGTCCGACCCGATATTGTCCCAACCGGAGCTGCTGTGCAACCGACTAATGTGCAACTTAAGACTGTGACCGGTGATCTGGCCCCAATGAGAGGGAGGGGAGTGTTCCAGTTCAAGGTGGGGGACCTCGGTGTGTCTTATGCTGCCTGGGTGGCTGACGTGCAGGACGCCTGCATCCTTGGGCTGGATTTTTTACGAGCCATTGGCGGTGTACTGGACTTAGGCAAAGGCTTCCTCGTAATCCCTGATGGGAAGAAGGTGCCGCTTATTCCTCCCCCGGTCTGCACAGCATCTGCCGCGGCGTCCACCTCCACCGCAGAGACCCCTGCAGACCCGCCAGCAGAACAGCAAGCGGAGGAGGAGGAGAGGCTCTTAGCAGTGAGGAGTATCTGGTCAAAGAACTGTGAGGGGCTGACTCCATGGCAGGTACTAAAAGAGTTTAGTGACATTTTTGCCCTGAAAGAAAGTGATGTTGGCTTGACACACTTGGTAGAGCACGTCATTGAGACCGGGGATGCCCAGCCTATTAAAGTGCGCCCCCGCCGCCTGCCCCTGGCTCATCAGGAGGCTGCGGACAGAGAGTTGTGTGAAATGATGAAGGCGGGCATCATAGAGCCATCTGATAGCCCGTGGGCCTCCGCGGTGGTGATGGTGCCTAAGAAAAAAAGTCCTAGGATGCGTTTCTGTGTGGACTACAGACCACTCAACAAAGTGACGAAGAAGGACTCTTACCCCCTTCCCAGGATTAATGAGTCTCTCGACTTAGTAGCCGGGTCCTCCTGGTTCTCCACCCTGAACCTGCGGAGTGGCTACTGGCAGGTGCCACTGTCCCCGGAATCCAGACCGAAGACAGCCTTCTGCACTAACAGGGGACTATGGCAGTTCAAAGTCCTGAGCTTTGGTCTTTGCAACGCTCCTGCGACCTTCGAGAGGCTTATGGACAGTGTGCTGGCTGGCGTCCCACGGCAACGGTGTCTGGTTTACCTGGATGACCTTCTAGTGCACGGGAGCTCCTTTTGATGCTGCCCTGGATGCCCTGAGACAAGTGTTGGAGAGGGTGGCGGCTGCAGGCCTGAAGCTGCACCCCGACAAGTGCCACTTCATGAGGAGGGAGGTGGAGTTTCTGGGCCACAAGCTGGGTCGTGAGGGCATCAGCACGTTGGAGGAAAAAATTCACACCATTACCGAGTGGCCCACACCAGCAGACCAGAAACAGCTCAAAAGCTTTCTAGGACTGGCGTCTTATTACAGGAGGTTTGTGAAGGGCTTTTCCTCCATAGCCGCACCACTCTTCCACCTGCTGCAGAAGGACCGTGACTTCATCTGGACCTGGGACTGTCAGCAGGCGTTCGACACCCTCCGCAGATCGTTGACAGAGTCCCCAGTCCTTGCCCCCCCTGACCCCGCCCTGCCTTTTGTCCTGGACACTGACGCAAGTAATGTGGGGCTGGGAGCGGTGTTGTCGCAGGTTGGGCTGGAAGGGGAGAAGGTGGTGGCATACTTCAGCCGGGTCCTGAACAGGAGTGAGCGGCGCTACTGTGTCACACGACGAGAGCTGTTGGCTGTGGTGGCGGGGGTGAGACACTTTAAGTACTACCTGTGCGGCACAGCATTTGTTATCAGAACTGATCATGCTGCCCTTCAGTGGCTGATGTCTTTCAGGGAGCCAGAGGGACAGGTGGCTCGCTGGCTGGAGGAGCTCCAAGCCTTCAATTTCACTGTGGAGCACAGAGCAGGGACGCACCATTCTAACGCAGACGCCCTCTCTCGCCGCCCATGTGCTGCAGCTGGCTGCCGTTACTGTGAGAAGCGAGAGGAAATAGAGCGGGAACTCACGACAATAGACGGAGCAGCACAGCTCGCCTGCAGGGCTCTTCTGGTGGTGGATGCAGCGGAGTGGAGGGCACGACAGGAACAAGACACGGACCTGCTGCCGGTCCTGCAGTGGCTGGAGAAGGGGGAGCAACCCCTTTGGGATGAGGTCACTGGGTTTTCCATCTGTACCAGGGGGCTATGGGCCAAGTTTGCAGCTCTCAGGCTGAAGGAGGGGGTGTTGGAGCGTGCCTGGAAGGATCCTGCCACGGGGGAGGAGAGGTGGCAGGTTGTGGTGCCAAGGTCGCTGAGGTCAGCTGTGCTGGAAGCCTGCCATGGGAGCACTGGCTCCGGCCACTTTGGGGTCTCCAAGACTCTCCGCCGCCTCCGCCAGGGCTATTACTGGGGTCAACAGCGGAGGGACGTGGAGGACTTTTGCCGCAGCTGTGATGCATGTTCCTCACACAAAGGGCCACAGGACCAGTCCCGGGCTCAGCTTCAGCAGCAACCAGCAGGAGCCCCAATGGAGCGAGTAGCTGTGGACGTCATGGGCCCATTTCCTCGCACAGACAGAGGAAACCGCTATGTTCTTGTGGCCATGGACTATTTTACCAAGTGGCCGGAAGCATACGCCATCCCAGATCAGGAGGCTGAGACTGTCGCTGATGTATTAGTGGAGGGGATGTTCAGCCGCTTTGGAACAGCAGAGACCCTCCACAGTGACCAGGGGCGTAACTTTGAGTCCAAGGTATTTGCTGCCATGTGTGGACGCCTTGGGATTAAGAAGACCCTGGTGGAAAGGTTTAACAGGATGCTGGCCCAGCAGCTAGCCATCCTTACCTCAGAACACCAACGGGACTGGGATTACCATCTTCCCCTTACCCTCATGGCCTACAGGTCGGCAGTACAGGACTCCACCCAATGTACGCCTGCCCTGCTCATGTTAGGGAGAGAGCTGAGAACTCCTGCAGAGTTGGCTTTTGGGAAGCCCCCGGACGCGCCAGAGGCACCACCGGGCCGGGACTACGCAAGGAAGCTGCAGGACCGGCTGGATTCTGCACATTCCTACGCCCGAGAGCAGCTGGCGAAGGCAGGCCTGCGCCAAAAGAGGAATTACGACATCACCACTAAGGGGAGGCACTTCCATGCTGGGGAGCTGGTGTGGGTCTACAGCCCAAAGAGGAAGAAGGGACGGTGTCCTAAACTGGATAGCAGCTGGGTGGGGCCTTGCAGCGTCCTAGAGCGAGTAGGGGAGGTTGTTTACAGGGTGCAGTTGCCTCCTAGGGGGAGGATAGTAGCGCCGCACAGAGACCGGATGGCCCCCTACAGAGGGCAGTCCCTCCCCTCCTTTCCAGAGGGACGTGTACAGAGTGTCCGTGACCCTGCTCAGAGGGACCCCCGACCCGGGCTGCGTTCCCCTCCCTCAGACTCTCCACTCCAAAGCCCCGAAGCTCCGCGTCCACCTCAGGGGCTCAGGAGGTCAAGGAGGGAAAGTAGGCTACCACCCCGCCTCAGAGACTGTGTCGTTCCCTCGGGGACGAGGAACTTATTGCTGGGGGGGCAGTGTAACGATGGTTAAGTGTTATTGTACAGTGACATGTTGGTGATCTCTGCACACTGTTGTTGTTCCTTTAAGATTCATGTTTGGTTGTGGTACAGGAAGGGGAGGGGGGACCTGGTTGTTTTGGGTGTGTGTGTGCCAGGCTGGAGAGAAGAGTTGTATGAGGGCGCTCTCCCCGGAGTTAGCAACCCGCTTGCTTATGTGCCGAATAAACGGACAAACTGAGACCCAACCGTCTGGTTCTTGTGAATGTTACAGTATGTTGGATGTGCCACGCGAATGAATTACATGGGTTTTGAATTACATGGGTGGGAGCTAGTGTGTTAGCGCAGTTAGCTCGTTAACGTGTTGGCCGTCTAGCACCATGCACGGGGCTATCAGGGGTAGCTCGTTAACGGAGATTTGCCGTGTTGTGGCGTTAAGGTCATTTTAACGAGGTTAACCTGAAAGCACTGGTGGGAACACAACGAATATGACTGCACATTTATGCCGACATCCTAGTGCAAAGACAAAAACAACAAGCATGCATGCTACAAACTTTACCCGAGTCATTTAGACAGCCGTTAGCACATGAGTCTCCTTATGGGGACCTGATATGTTTAATATGCTGCTGAGAATATACAGTGGGGCAAAAAAGTATTTAGTCAGCCACCGATTGTGCAAGTTCCCCCACTTAAAATGATGACAGAGGTCAGTAATTTGCACCAGAGGTACACTTCAACTGTGAGAGACAGAATGTGAAAAAAAAATCCATGAATCCACATGGTAGGATTTGTAAAGAATTTATTCGTAAATCAGGGTGGAAAATAAGTATTTGGTCACCTCAAACAAGGAAAATCTCTGGCTCTCACAGACCTGTAACGTCTTCTGTAAGAAGCTTTTCTGTCCCCCACTCGTTACCTGTATGAATGGCACCTGTTTGAACTCATCATCTGTATAAAAGACACCTGTCCACAGCCTCAAACAGTCAGACTCCAAACTCCGCCATGGCCAAGACCAAAGAGCTTTGGAAGGACACCAGGAAAAGTATTGTAGACCTGCACCAGACTGGGAAGAGTGAATCTACAATAGGCAAGCAGCTTGGTGTGAAAAAATCAACTGTGGGAGCAATCATCAGAAAATGGAAGACATACAAATCTCCCTCCATCTGGGGCTCCACGCAAGATCTCATCCCGTGGGGTCAAAATGATCATGAGAACGGTGAGCAAAGATCCCAGAACCACACGGGGGGACCTGGTGAATGACCTGCAGAGAGCTGGGACCAAAGTAACAAAGGTCACCATCAGTAACACACTACAACGGCAGGGAATCAAATCCCGCAGTGCCAGACGTGTTCCGCTGCTGAAGCCAGTGCATGTCCAGGCCCGTCTGAAGTTTGCCAGAGAGCACATGGATGATACAGCAGAGGATTGGGAGAATGTCATGTGGTCAGATGAAACCAAAGTAGAACTTTTTGGTATAAACTCAACTCGTCGTGTTTGGAGGAAGAAGAATACTGAGTTGAATCCCAAGAACACCATACCTACTGTGAAGCATGGGGGTGGAAACATCATGCTATGGGGCTGTTTTTCTGCCAAGGGGACAGGACGACTGATCCGTGTTAAGGACAGAATGAATGGGGCCATGTATCGTGAGATTTTGAGCCAAAACCTCCTTCCATCCGTGAGAACTTTGAAGATGAAACGAGGCTGGGTCTTCCAACATGACAATGATCCAAAACACACCGCCCGGGCAACAAAGGAGTGGCTCCGTAAGAAGCATTTGAAAGTCCTGGAGTGGCCTAGCCAGTCTCCAGACCTCAACCCCATAGAAAATCTGTGGCGGGAGTTGAAAGTCCGTGTTGCTCGGCAACAGCCCCAAAACATCACTGCTCTCGAGAAGATCTGCATGGAGGAATGGGCCAAAATACCAGCTACTGTGTGTGCAAACCTGGTAAAGACCTATAGTAAACGTTTGACCTCTGTTATTGCCAACAAAGGTTATGTTACAAATTATTGAGTTGTATTTTTGTTATTGACCAAATACTTATTTTCCACCCTGATTTACGAATAAATTCTTTACAAATCCTACCATGTGGATTCATGGATTTTTTTTTTCACATTCTGTCTCTCACAGTTGAAGTGTACCTCTGGTGCAAATTACTGACCTCTGTCATCATTTTAAGTGGGGGAACTTGCACAATCGGTGGCTGACTAAATACTTTTTTGCCCCACTGTAGCCCAGAAGAAGCGTATAGTATAGCTTTTATTTTGGAAAGAGACATTTCTCTGTAATAAATTCTCTTTTCCAAAGATGAGTGATTCCTCAATCAGATACAGGGCTCACAAAATCGCTAGCCCGATTTTTTCCAGTCGGGCTACCAAAATCTATCTCTGCCCTGCCCGTCCGGCTATTGTAGGAAGGAAAAATATATGTCAATGCTTTTGCATTCTTTCGGAAATGTAGCTGGGTAATTATGTCATTGGCATCGGTGAGCCACTGTCAATATGTGACATATTGAAATCCCGTTTGAATTTGCACTTGTTTTTTTTGCTTTCACTTTGCAATCGCGCGAACTGTGTATAGAGAGCGACAGTACTGATTGGTGAGTGATGATGATTTGTGCACCAATTCCTCTGACATTGTCTTATTAATCGTTAGCTTACTACGCAAACAATGACAAGTGAAATCTCCTGCAGCAAGCTCAAACATGTGAGAGGTTGATCGCGCAGAGAATCGCTGAGCTTATGTGAGTGCGTGTGTAAAAGTAGCAGGATTTATATTTTAGTTCTGCTGAGCCAAATAAGCCAAAGAAAAGCTTACCACAAAACGGAAAAGTTATGACAAATCAGACTATAAGGCAAAAAGAAAGTGCAGCTTTATGGTTTCATGGACAAAATAATTTCTGTGGCTGCAATATGATGAGCTAAATAACCAGGGCTGCACATAAGTGGTCCGCAGGTGCGCATTCGCTGTCAAAATAAAAAACACGCACAAGGGTTAGGGTTAAATTTAAAAACTGTACTTTTGAGTTAAAATATATATTTCTAATTTTAATAAATGACAAATTAAAAAGGCATGAACATTTTTTTGTATCGAAAAAATATCGAACCGTGACACCAAAGTATCGAACCGAACCGTGAATTTTGTGTATCGTTGCACCCCTAATATCTATATTGGGTGTTATAAAATGTTCTTCAATGATTTTGAGGTTTTGTTTGTTTTTTTTATTGCTATTGGTTTGCGGCTGCTTTACGACAGTCGACTGTGGTAGTACATCCTAGCGGGAGGGGCTATGAGCTCACGTGGCTTGTAGCTGTGCCAGAGAGCAAGCTTGGGTGAGCTAGCGGGGAATATCTTCTTCTGCAGTAGCCTTAAAAAAGACTATTGTTCGTTCTCCTGCCAGATGCCTTACTGCTGTGCTGCCTCGCTGGTGCCATTAAAGGACAAGCGGCTGCCATCCATTCATCCATCCGGACTTCAATTATTTGGACTGAAGTACTCACACACACACACGCCCGCACTCAGTGCCATACAGTCTCTTTATTTTGCTGGCCAGCTAACATCATTGTTTTTTTTTCTTTTTGCATTCACAAAGACTATCCAAAGACATTTTGGTTATTGTCAAATAGACACTCTCTGATTACGGACTGAGGAGGTTGTGGTGTTACAACCCCAGGACTGAGAAAAAAGACTCTCTACATAATATATTCACTTGTCTCCTGGTTAGGAGAAGTGATTATTGATGGAAATATTTTTTCTTCTTCTTGTCTTTGTTTACATTGTATCCCAGAGAAGTTTTAAGTTGTTCAGGTTGAAACATTTGCACTTAGTCTGTTAAGTTTCCTTTGATGTATCAGTGTCAAGCTGACGTTTAAGAGGGTATGTTAAGGACAGATGTGCTCCAGTCCATCAATCCCTTAAAGTGCTGGACACCGATGGTAAAGTGCCATCAGACCCTAAATAAATTGTCCTCTGCTTTTATCCATATTGCTTCACTCATTCTTTGGTGAGTAGACGTATTGGTTACAATGTCACAAAACACAACCCCACAATAACAAATATCTCATGTTCACCATACAGATGGACATCCGTTGACAGCCTTTGTCGCGTTGCTTTGACATCATTGCCCACAAATGCGGCCATCGAAGTATGCAATTTGGACACAGCCGTAGTGTACAGCAGGTGGGAGGAGTGGTGTTTGGGGAGTAACGGAATACATGTACCACTGTTACTCATTTGTATTTTAAATACGTAACTGTATTCCGTTACAGTTACCATTTAAAAAGGTGGTATTTAGAATACTTACTTTGCTGAAATAAAGGTCGTGTCCAAATTCATGGGCTGCATCCTCCTGAGACGCATTTGTAGACCAATTGCGTCACAGCGACGCGCTGAAGGCTGTCCAAATTCGTAGAATCCTCCGAATGCAGCCGACAAATGCGTCCTCCTTTTCCCCGAATTTGAAGGATGGGTCGGGTGTGTCCTTTGTGGCCTACCATATCCCAGAATTCATAGCGTGGCCCAGCCAAACTCCAATTTCCAATAATGGTGGCAGCTACTAAGTTTTAAAATTACTCTTACTAATCTTTCTGGGTCACAAAATAAACTTTTATGATATTTTCAGGTGAGAATGTAGCTGTGTTAACATCAAATATCTGCTCGGTTTATCAAGATATCGCATATTTGCAAAAGTGCTTCGACGTTTTCGGAGACATCTGCTACCCACCGGCTCGGGAGCTGGAGGGTCACTGAAGCCGCCGAGAACGGCACAACTCCCGGCACATCATTTTCAGATCACCGCGGTCTTTGGCTACTCAGGTTAAATGTAATATATAAGTCACTTAGACCAGCGGTCCCCAACCTTACCTGTGTGCCAAGTTTCATCCAGATTTACTGTAAAATTCCTCAAAAATTAAAGGACATTTATATGCATTTCAATACAGCCAATACACTACAATTATGGAAATTTCAGAAATTCATTAAAAATCATCCATAGTAGTTGAGGTCCAACTTTCAACACTTTCTTACTCTGGGCGCCCTACTGTATCTCTGGGCCAAGTTTCATCTCAATTCACTGTAATCTTTATCAAAAATTGAAAGAACAATTATATGCCAATGCTGGATGTGTGTCCTTTCAAAGTGACACTAAATAACAGAACTCAGGCACATCAGGGAATAATCCAAAAGGCGGATTTATTAAACAAAAACAACATACAAAATATCTCTAACCCATACTACATAACCTAAAAAGAAACAAAGGGACACTTAGAAGCACAAGAAAACAATACTGAAAGGGCAAGAGACACAGCCCAAACATAATCCACAACTAAAATGCCAAAAGAACAAGTCATCCCACATAGCAGACGGGTCTTGCCTGGATCTGGTGTCAAGCCGGCACTGCTGGCTGACTTCTGGCATGGTAAGATGGCACTGTTTATGTGATGGCATGCCACATTTGGCCCGATTGGGTGAATGTGACATGTTGTATAGCGTAGGGGTGGGTTTTTATAATCGAGTTATCGATTAAAATAGATTCTGGCTTGGATAACGTAAAATCGATTCATTAAAATCCTGAATCGATTTTTTTAATATAAATTTATTTTGCCCGAAATCTCTGGTGAAATCTCACAAAATTTCAACCACCACCAAACAGCTAAGACAGTAAATGAGAGCAGGAACACGGATTCTGCACAAAGACTTAAACACACAGCGCGACCCGCGGATCAGAATCAGTTAGATGTTGCCTTTCTCACGGTCGGGGCTGAAAGCCGACAGCTTGCTGATTCTGATCTGTCGGCGGGTCCGCACTTTGTGTTTACGCCCTTTATGTGCTGATTCTAAAGCTGCTAGTTTGATGTCTCTCCAAACAATATTGACCGAACCAGCAGCAAAAGAAGATCCAAACTATGCTTCACATGAACATTGTCATGTATTCACTCTTACTTTTACTGTTTTGCTTCGACCACGATGCACAGCTCTCTCTCTCTCCCTCTCTCTCTCCCTCTCCTTCAAGAACAGTTTCCCGTCTAAAAATCTGTTTTCGTCATTATTCGCTTACTTGTTATGCACAAGACTACAGTTTACAGCGCTGTCGGCCGACGTTTTTTTTTTTCGTTTTATATACTTCCGAAAAGAAAACCTAATTTCTGCGGTTCAATACTGAACAAATTTAAACTTTTTAAAATTATGCAAAATGCTTAGCCGTGTCTCTAATAAAACTGCTGTAACTTCAGATTACAATCATGTGTTGATTAATGGTTTTCTTTCGTTTTTGATGTACTGCAGAATATTTTTATAAAATCCCAGGCCAGGAAAATCACCTTCATGTTTTTCTGTGTTTTATCCTCAGCTACTTTGACACAAAGGCATCTGCTGTGATGCTCACACCTTTGATAAAGTCTTGCGTGTGTCAGCTTCCTTTTTATAGATACAAAAATATGTAAATGTACTGATCTGAATTATAATATTTCTGTCAAAATTTCCCAGATTCAAATTGAATCGAATCGTGGATCAAATCGATTCGGGACTTTGTGAATCGGAATTGAATCGATTCTAGAAATCAGTGACGATACCCAGCCCTAGTATAGAGCACTTTGAGTAATATGGGTGAGTAAAAAAAGCACTGTATAAGAATCAGTCCATTCACTGTCTGAACAGAGTTTCGTCATGTTACTTTTGCACTATTATGTTCCAGCACATGTTGTTATTACATGGCTTACATGGCTAAGGTACACATTAGGCTGACATCTGGGGCCAGAGCTGAAACTGTTCTGGGCCAGCACAGGGCCAGCAGTGTGTCTGCAACTGGCCTTGTGCTGGCTCATGTGTGGGCCACCTCTGGTAAACCAGATCTGGGCCACCAGAGGGCCGTCATTCTTTGCGGTACACAGGCCATGTGTAAGCAAATTGTGTGTGACAGATCCAGGCCATACCAATTTTGCTATGTGGGAGGAATTATGTAAAAATAGAAACATCATAAAAATGAACATGAAGTAAAATGTGCTGAAAAGAACATCAGTATGGCCATCATTATTTGCTTGGAAAGTCTAAAGTTCCATGGCTTTGAACAGCCAGACAACGCAATGCCCAGCTTAGAGTGACTAAAAGTAACTTCTTTTAACATTCTGTCATTCTGCCTCTATATCAAAAATCCACTAAAAATAGTCATTTGAAAAAATATTCGCCACTTTTCATCAGTGTGGGTTCCTCTGTTTATAGCAATTTTTAGAAAAGAATCGAATACCTTTGTCACTATACAGTTGTACAGTGAGATACAGAGCATTTCCTACTCATTGCAAACATGCTGGGGGGGTGGCTCTATCCGCCTTAGTGCAGCTGCCGTACCATACTGTGATGCAGTAAGTTAGTAGGCTCTCAATGGGCGAGTGGTGGAAGGTCAGCAGAGGATGTCTGGGATGATTGCATTAAAGGCTGAGCTGTAGTCCACAAAGAGCATTCTGGCGTAGCTCTGCCGCTGTTCTAGGTGACTCAGCACCGAGTGGAGGGTGATGGCATCTTCTGTGAATCTGTTTGCGCGGTATGCAGAGAGCAGAGACGGGTGTTTGTCTTCTGAATTAATATAGAATAGAATAGAATAGAATTTATTGTCATTGCACATGTCACAGGTACAAGGCAACGAAATGCAGTTTGCATCCATCAAGAAGTATATATTGTAATAGATGTATTACAATATATATTAGCAATAATATAGGTATGCAAGTATATTACAGAAATGGGTCTATTATGGTATGTATAATGTACACGGTATGAAGTTATGAATATGCTATAACTATAAGTATGTACAGGCTGTAGTGAGTACAAGCTATGAACAGGATATAAATATGAAAAACTATACAGAATATGAAATTAAAAAAACTATACAGAAGTATGAGATGTACAGCTATACAGAAATGTGAACTATGCAGGTTATAAACAGTTGTAGAATTAAAAATTATCATATTGTACAGAATGATGTGAGCTGCATCCACAGAAGAGAGGCCTGAGAGATGAAGACTCTGATTCCTTTTCAACATTAAAATTCTATAGGAACCACAAGTACACCTAATATTCCAAAATTAAAATCTGGATTTCAAAGCGAGTCAGTGAAGACAAGCAAATATGCTGTCTCTTTATAGTCCCTGTCATGACTCTCTCAGCAGCACTTTTGATCCATCAATATTAAACAATTATTGATGCAGCAGATTGAGATGAAACCTGGCCCAGAGGTACAGTAGGTGTCCCAGAGAAGGAATGTGTTGAAAGTTGGACCTCAACTATTAAGGATGATTTTTAATGAATTTTTGAAATAGACAAAATTGTAGTGTATTGATTGTATTGAACTGAACATAAGTTCCCTGCAATTTCTGAAGAATATTGTGGTGATGTGTGGGTGTTCATGTGCCAATGGGGTTTTGCCAGTAGGGGGCGCTGTATTTGAGAGGGCTCATGAATGCCTCTATAAAAGAAGACTGACTTGTGAATGAGATATAAAATGTTTGGAGCAGACGCTCGCGAAACACAAGTGGATGCTGTGTAATTATTCAAAGCTATACGAAGACAACACAAATATTACAGTAAATCTGGCTGAAACTTGGCCCAGATGTACAGCAGGTTTCCCAGAGGAAGAATGTGTTGAAAGTTGGACCTCAACTACTATGGGTGATTTTTAATAAATTTCTGAAATTTCCATAATAGTAGTGCATTGGCTGTATTGAATTGCATATAAATGTCCTTTAATTTTTGAGTAATTTTACAGTAAATCTGGCTGAAACTTGGCACACAGGTACAGTAGGTGTCCCAGAGGAGGAATGTGTTGAAAGTTGGACCTCAACTATTAAGTTTATTTTGAGCTGCATACTGCCGCCAGCTGCATAGGAGACGCATTGCACCATTAAACCTAAATCGACAATTCATGTGCTATTACTTATGTCTGAGTAAAGGAGCAACCAATCACACAACTGGCTCCGCCCTGTCTCTCTTGATTGACAGACAAAGTCATTCTGCTGAAAAGTCGCATTATGAAATAAATAGACCATCGGGAAAAACGGGATTTTGAAATAAAGACTGACTTTGAAAAAAGGACATTTTGGAATATAAACGGCTGGAAATAAATAAAATGCCTCAGGAATAATCTGTTATTGTGAAAAATAATGACCATGAAATAATATTTCACAATAATAAGTACATTTATATAGCAGAATGTAATATATTTCACAATAATGAGCATTTTTTTCAAAATGTGTTCCATTATTTCACAATATCATTCTCACATTACATATCTGTGTCTTATTTATTCACATAGTTGTTTATGTCATCTTGACCTATTTATTTAATTTTGAACACTTTGGTGCCGGTCCGCTATGGAACTCCAAACGACTCGCGGACCGGTACCGGTCCGAGGCCCGGGGGTTGGGGACCGCTGACTTAGACAACCTAAAAATGTTATTGTTGGGCTTTTTTCTGTGTTGTATTTGTTTGTGAGTAAATTGGTTTGGCTGAGATTAAAGTTATGAAATTAGATTAGAGAAAATAAAACTTTATTAATCCCCCGGGTGGTTTTTACAAAGCTGAATAAACATCAAACAGAAGTGTGAGATGGTCGAGAATTTACGTGTCCTGTTATATTTTAGAAGCAGACAGCTAAGTTTATTAAACTCCACCGAGACAGTAGAAGGCTAGACCGTCCAGTTTCCCCAGCCGTTTACTTCTGGCCTATCCGATCTTCTGAGCACCCAGCCCACATATTGCAAAGACCGGGTCCTCAGAAGGATGCAGCCCATGAATTTGGACACGACCAAAGTGATTACACAGCAGTCTTCCTGTTTCATATGTTCAGCTGTGCCCTCTCTATTTTTGGTTTCCACGCCCCAAACAAAACGCGCATTAAGAGGCCTGTGTCTCAATCTCGCGGCCCATGTCACCTCTACTACACCCCGCATAATAACGTGAAGAAATATTTTTAAAAATTATTCACAAAAATGATTTAACATGAAGGCAATAGGCAGAGTGTTACAGGCATCGCACTAAAGAATGTAGCCTCATGGGCAGTGTAGTTCGTGCTGCAGGGAGAATGGACTGCCATACCCGTTATGTGTCTGTGAGTGAGCGAGGGAGGGAGAAAAAAGGAAAAGTACGAGCTGTACCCGAGCAGAAACGGGAGCTGGAAGCATGCAAATATAATAATAACCGCTGCAGCCAAAAAGAGTGCCTGACGAGCCCAGTTGTAAATAAGCTATTAAGACTCGACTGTACACTGTGTTCGTGTTTTGCTCCCAGTTCCGTTGGAGCAGCCTTTCAACGCCTCTCTCTGTCTCTTGCTAGCAAAGTTGACCCAGACAACAAAGTAAAGCTAGTTTTCAGCTACAAGCCCGACATGAACCCGCCGTATTAGCCAGAGGTCCCTTTACTACGGGTCGGAGCCGTGGACCTGTTTTATATACATGTGGAATAGTTTTCTATACGAGATCACTGCAAAAAGTGCAGCCTTACCTAATGTCCACCCTACTGTTACTCATTTATATTAAGATTTTAAAATGTAGTCAGTATTGGTATGGCGAGTAACCTTCAGTAAAAGTCATAATTCACACAGCAATAGTACATTCATGTAGTTGTAAAAGGCATGCTAGTATTATAGGTAATCCAAAGTATTCAGAATTCATTACTGTCATTGAGTAACGTAACGGAATACATTACAAAATACATTCTGGGGCATGTAATCTGTAGTGGAATACATTTTAAAAGTAACTTTCCCAACAATGTGTGTGGGTAACGTTCACACAGTAATGACGGCCTCAGGTGATCAGGAGAAACTCACCTGGATTTCCTTTTTCCACAGCAGACTGAGAGCTGCAGGTGGAACTGAAGGAGGTCTCAGACAGAGGTTGTAACTTCAGTACACATACTACTGTTAAAGGACTGAATACACTCCCCATACCAGCATAGGCAAAAATACACATGTTCTGTACTAAAGTGCTGTAGTAGAATTTGAAGTACTGATTCAACTTCTTTACTCAAGTAAAAGTACTGAAATGTACTCGGAGAAAGAAAGTAAAAGAAGCTGTTTGCAGGATGTTTCAGAGCTCACTGAACCTTGTGCTATATTAATAGCTCCAGTAGATTTTCGTAGTGTGATCAGTTGACCTGCTGCTCTCTGTGGATGGACACACCTGAATCTAACCAGATGTGAGCAGATGTTTCATGAGTTGTCCTGATTTCATCCTCCACACTGACAGTACACAGTTTATGCTGTCTTTATATTAGACACTATACAACCATCATCAGCTAAGTCATCTGAATCTCTGCTACACATGATGTGTAGCAGCAGTCACACACTGTTCTTTACTTTAAACCATCACAGCAAACTAACCTGTTTATCCTGCACTAACGTGCTGACTAGTCCGCTTTTTTTCCACCACACAACACTGGCGCTCCATCTGTTGTAAGTCCACAGGTTTGTCCCAGGGCAGTTTCATGTCGGTTACACTTTGACATACGTTTTAAAAAATGTCTTTCCCTGTCGTTGTCCCTTGCATCGACTTAATGTTCAATATTTCCTCTCCACGGATGAAGATGGTCAGCTGTGCAATGTCCATCATGTCTATACTTTCATCCACAGCAAGAGAGTATGCAATAAAGTTTTTGCTTCTTTCACACAACTGTGTTCTTAAATCAGTGGCCATCTCACAAACCCGATCAATCGTATTTCTGCTCAGGCTCACATTTGCCAAAATCTGCGTTTTGTCTGGACACAAGACGTTGCACAGCTTCATCATGCAGCTCTTCAGAGTGGTACCAGGCTGATTTTGCTCCTCTGCTACAATAAAACTTGTTTTCACAACAGCTTCACTTTGTGATTTTGCTGTGGTGAAAAAAGTCTGCTGAAATGTCAGATTCTTCTTTAGCTCTTCTACTTTCTGTAGTTTCTGCTCTGCATATAGGTTTTCAGCTTATCCTGACGTTTTGTCTCGTAGTGCCGTCTTAAATTAAATTCCTTAATTACAGCCACATTAGCTCCACTACTAAGACACACGGGTTTACCAGCAATGTCTGTAAACATATATTCAGTCACCCACTGGCGCTGAAAGGCTCTGCTTTCAGAATCAACTTTTCTCTCCACCATTGAGAGCGGCTAGCTGCGCAATAACAGAAGTTTGACTTGATTGACGCGGGAATGTTCTCAGTTAGCCTGGACACATGTGCAGTGTTTATACCGTTATGGAAAAAAACAACAACAAAAAAAAAAACATCAGCCCATAAAAACGAAAAATCACCATCTGTATGCCCGGTATGCCCGATGGCCATGCAGTTTGGTCCAAAAGTAAACTTGTCAAAAAGCCCGTGACATGCAGCTGCTGCCAGGACCTGATGATTTAAGAAGCATGTTGTATCCTTTCATGTAAACGCCTGCTATTTTTGGACTGAGACAAATACTAGCGTAATGTTAGCTACAACTAAGCAGTAGTTTCGCGTTCTATTGAGTTCATGTCCAGAGAAAGAGTGTAGCCACATTTACCCATAATGAAATTCTTTGGCTCGTGCTCCTCACCTTTACATGAACATGTAGAGAGTGTGCTGTTATATTAAGAAGGGAATAGCAGAAAATAGCAGTAATAATAATAATGATAAAAGAGAAAAAGAAAGAAAAAATTCTCTAAATATTTAAAAGTTAGGGCAAGTTGGTATTTACATGTTGTGCAAAACTTGTGCAATAAGCATTTAAGTGACAGTGTCTAGAGTCCTGTAGTTGTAGTGAGTGTGTAATGGTGCGTGCAGAACGTCAGCAGCTCAAAAGCCTGGTGGCTTGTGGGTAGAAACTGTCTCTGTGTCTGCTAGCGCGGGTCTGAATGCTCCTGAACCGCCTGCCGGACGGCAGGAGTGAGAAAAGTCTGTGGCTGGGATCGGAGAGGATGCGCATAGTCTTCCTCATGCAGCGCTGTCTGTAGAGATCCTGCATGGCTGTGCTGTCCTCACCACCCTCTGCAGAGCTTTGTGGTCCAGAGCATTACAGCTGCCGTACCAGGTGGTGATGCAGCCAGTCAGAATAGTATGAAGCATGAACTATGAAGCAAAGTTACAAACAATTTTTAGGAAAATGTGTCTTCTTTCTTAAACAAAAGTTTAATAAGACAGGGAAGGACTTGGAGATTTAGCCACTGAGATTAATACGTTATTGAGCAAAATTGTGATGGAGTAAATCATTTGTTACACTACTCGGTACATTACTTTTGCTCCATAAATTGACCTGAAACACATTCACATAATTACCAGTTCTGCTGTTCTACACACCAACATATATCCCTATCAAAGTCAGAACACACATGTGATCTTTCATATGTATGAACACAAATCCAACAACACAAAGCAAAGATGCTTTGGAGTGCATTACACACAACATTGAATATGATAGAGTTTAATTTGGGGCTTCATACTAAGTGATGCTGTTGAGCTGACCTCCTCTCCTTCTCTGCTGCTGCAGTGGGTATGTGGACATGTCCCACATGCGATAAGAAATATCTGACAGAGTACATGCTGCAGAAGCACGTCCACCTGACCCACGAAAAGGTAGAGGCCCAGTCGTGTCACCTCTGCGGGACAAAGGTGTCCACTCGCGCTTCTATGAACCGACACCTGCGACGCAAACATCCCGAGGTGAGTGGGGTCAGACCTGAGAGGAAACAACCCATATTACAGCACCCTAAAGGCAGACTCGACCTGAAATGCTGTCCTTCTCTTATATGCCTACAGGTGGTGTCTGTGAGAATCGACGAGTTTGATGATCTTCAGGAAAATTTGTCAATGAATGATTCATCTATCAGCATTGTGCAGGTTAGAATAAAATTCTGGATTTCTGACACCACAGACCAAAAACGATTCATTGTATTTGGTCTAGACCAGGCCTCCATCCATTGTCTTAGTATGGTCCAAAATGCAGCTGCTCGCCTGCTAACTGGTATCAAACGGAGAGCGTATAACCCTAGTTTTAGCTTCTTTACACTGGCTTCCTGTCTCCTACAGGATCCAATTTAAACTTTTACTTTTTGTTTTTAAGTCGCTTAATGCCCGAGCGCCTTCTTACCTGCCTGAGCTCCTCTCTGTTTATGCTCCAGGAAAAACCATGAGGACTAGCTCAAAATGAATGCTGTCCATCCCACGGACTTGTCTCCAATCTCGTGGTGATAGATCCTTCTCTGTGACAGGTACCAGACTCTGGAATAGTCTCCCCCTAAATGTAGATCTGCACAAACACTTGAGCAATTTAAATCACTACTTTTATGCCCTGGCTTTTAACACATATGACCCAAGCATTCTGGTCTTATTTTAAATAGTTTTAGTTATTGTCCTATTATTGTTTTATATTGTTATTATTGTATTACATTCATGCTTTTTAATGCCATTTTTATATTGTTAAGCACTTTGTGCAGCATCGGCTGTTTGAAATGTGCTGTATAAATAGATTTGACCTTGACCTTTGACCTTATTGACAAGCAAGGTGGTTTTAGGGAGGTGTAGCTATGGAAACACTGACAAACAACAAGAAACCATATTGGATTAAGTATGTCTGTGGTGTCAGCTGCCTTAAAATCTGCATTTTTCTGTACACTAAAGATGTTTCACTTCCTTCTGCAGCCCTCTCTGACCATGGAAAAAGACGGGATGTGTCAGGAGCAGCCCAGTCGACCTTCCCGACACCCCAAGAAGAAGCAGAGAAGCTCAGCTGAGCCGGAGCTCTCTGAGTCCGATGAATACGTTGATTTTGCTGAACCAAGGCATTGTCGGTGATGAGACTGAGATGAGCTCTGCTGTACAGAGCATCCAGCAGGTACAGTGGGGCAAAAAAGTATTTAGTCAGCCACCGATTGTGCAAGTTCCCCCACTTAAAATGATGACAGAGGTCAGTAATTTGCACCAGAGGTACACTTCAACTGTGAGAGACAGAATGTGAAAAAAAATATCCATGAATCCACATGGTAGGATTTGTAAAGAATTTATTCGTAAATCAGGGTGGAAAATAAGTATTTGGTCAATAACAAAAATACAACTCAATACTTTGTAACATAACCTTTGTTGGCAATAACAGAGGTCAAACGTTTACTATAGGTCTTTACCAGGTTTGCACACACAGTAGCTGGTATTTTGGCCCATTCCTCCATGCAGATCTTCTCGAGAGCAATGATGTTTTGGGGCTGTCGCCGAGCAACACGGACTTTCAACTCCCGCCACAGATTTTCTATGGGGTTGAGGTCTGGAGACTGGCTAGGCCACTCCAGGACTTTCAAATGCTTCTTACGGAGCCACTCCTTTGTTGCCCGGGCGGTGTGTTTTGGATCATTGTCATGTTGGAAGACCCAGCCGCGTTTCATCTTCAAAGTTCTCACTGATGGAAGGAGGTTTTGGCTCAAAATCTCACGATACATGGCCCCATTCATTCTGTCCTTAACACGGATCAGTCGTCCTGTCCCCTTGGCAGAAAAACAGCCCCATAGCATGATGTTTCCACCCCCATGCTTCACAGTAGGTATGGTGTTCTTGGGATGCAACTCAGTATTCTTCTTCCTCCAAACACGACGAGTTGAGTTTATACCACAAAGTTCTACTTTGGTTTCATCTGACCACATGACATTCTCCCAATCCTCTGCTGTATCATCCATGTGCTCTCTGACAAACTTCAGACGGGCCTGGACATGCACTGGCTTCAGCAGCGGAACACGTCTGGCACTGCGGGATTTGATTCCCTGCCGTTGTAGTGTGTTACTGATGGTGACCTTTGTTTCTTTGGTCCCAGCTCTCTGCAGTTCATTCACCAGGTCCCCCCGTGTGGTTCTGGGATCTTTGCTCACCGTTCTCATGATCATTTTGACCCCACGGGATGAGATCTTGCGTGGAGCCCCAGATCGAGGGAGATTATCAGTGGTCTTGTATGTCTTCCATTTTCTGATGATTGCTCCCACAGTTGATCTTTTCACACCAAGCTGCTTGCCTATTGTAGATTCACTCTTCCCAGTCTGGTGCAGGTCTACAATACTTTTCCTGGTGTCCTTCGAAAGCTCTTTGGTCTTGGCCATGGCGGAGTTTGGAGTCTGACTGTTTGAGGCTGTGGACAGGTGTCTTTTATACAGATGATGAGTTCAAACAGGTGCCATTCATACAGGTAACGAGTGGGGGGCAGAAAAGCTTCTTACAGAAGACGTTACAGGTCTGTGAGAGCCAGAGATTTTCCTTGTTTGAGGTGACCAAATACTTATTTTCCACCCTGATTTACGAATAAATTCTTTACAAATCCTACCATGTGCGTAAGAAGCATTTGAAAGTCCTGGAGTGGCCTAGCCAGTCTCCAGACCTCAACCCCATAGAAAATCTGTGGCGGGAGTTGAAAGTCCGTGTTGCTCGGCGACAGCCCCAAAACATCATTGCTCTCGAGAAGATCTGCATGGAGGAATGGGCCAAAATACCAGCTACTGTGTGTGCAAACCTGGTAAAGACCTATAGTAAACGTTTGACCTCTGTTATTGCCAACAAAGGTTATGTTACAAAGTATTGAGTTGTATTTTTGTTATTGACCAAATACTTATTTTCCACCCTGATTTACGAATAAATTCTTTACAAATCCTACCATGTGGATTCATGGATATTTTTTTTCACATTCTGTCTCTCACAGTTGAAGTGTACCTCTGGTGCAAATTACTGACCTCTGTCATCATTTTAAGTGGGGGAACTTGCACAATCGGTGGCTGACTAAATACTCTTTTGCCCCACTGTACATGTGCACATTTCCCCCAGAAGATTCTGCTTTGTTGCTACAATAACGTGTTCAACTTCTTTCCCCCCGAACACCACGATAAGTGGATAAAGGCAGGCGGCCTGATTAAAAAGGAAAACACAGACTGAAGTTTTTCTCCCTGAAGAGCCCTTAAGTCACCCACAGCGGCTGGCTCGACATTGCCAATGAAAGGCTGAATAAATCTGGATTTGCACTTGAGGGGCAGGGATAGCTCAGTAGGTAAAGTGGTCGCCCCATGATCGGAAGGTCGGCGGTTCGAATCCACTTAACGGCTACCCTGAGGTACCCCTGAGCAAGGTACCGTCCCTACACACTGCTCCCCGGGCGCCTGCTTAGTGGGCTGCCCACTGCTTCACTGAGTGAATGGGTCAAATGCAGAGAAAAACAAGTAATTTCCCCATGGGGATCAATAAAGTATCCATTATTATTATTATTATTATTTGTTGATTATTTGATATGAAGTCATCATTTAATAACTGTGGCAGTTGTCTAATAAAGTTTTTTTGAATGGGCTATAATGTTACATAACCTAATAAATTGCTGACTTTGGTAATTGTTGACCTAGTAGTTATGACTTCATTGGGAATTGTAGGATAAAATGTGGATCTGTTGAGTAAAGCAGGTGTAAAATACACACAGTCAAACCACAAAATGATTACATTTATAATATCAAATTGTTTTCCTACTGTTAAGACAGTGTTATGAAATTACACAAATGCAGTGCAACGCTTGAAGCCACAATTGACAGCTAAGGCTTTGTGATTACAGATGTGCTCAAACACATTAGACCTTTAACAATTTTAATAATATAACTATACAAAGTGGCATGATGCTTAAATAGTTTGATTTAAAAATGTGAAATAAGACATATTTTCTAATTGTATTTATTTTTCAGATGTGTTTACTACATTATTTCTGTCTGGGCCACTTGAGTCAATATAAGACTGTTTTTCCAGCTGCAGTAATTTATATTTGACCTCTGTTCTGGAACTTTTCTAACATGTGCAGTATGGAAAGCCAAGAGGGCGGGAGAGCGGCAGCATCATTAACAACACTTTCCTTCCTGTTAAAAGGGAGTTTTTCCTTCCCGCTGTCACAGAGTGCTTGATCACTGGCTGGTGTCTAATTGTTGGGGTTTTCTCTGCATTATTGTAAAGTCTTTACAATATAAATCACCTTGAAGTGACCGTTGTCATTTGGTGCTATGTGAATGCAATAAAATTCAGTTCAGTTCAGTCAGCTGGTCTGCCAGGATCGCTGGCTGAGCTTGACTCACGGCCTCAGCCAGCTACTGTTCCTTACAAACTTAGATTATAACAACAGTGTTGTGCTTTGGCACCAGATGAGCTGCTTTCATCA
Organism: Maylandia zebra; assembly: GCF_041146795.1. Lineage (NCBI taxonomy): Eukaryota > Metazoa > Chordata > Actinopteri > Cichliformes > Cichlidae > Maylandia > Maylandia zebra. The sequence goes on along the minus strand of NC_135186.1, from coordinate 21,596,819 downwards.
TCGAGTTGCAATTGATTTCATTGTTGCCGTTTCAGGTGGTGGTTCTGACCGACCCCAGTGCTCCATCAGCCTCCTCCCCCAATAGCTCAGTGGGACTGGCCAACATCACAGTCACGCCCATCACCAGCCACGCCCCTGCCCAGTTTACCAGCCTGCAGCCTGTCGCCATGGGCCACCTGACAGCCAGCGACCGGCCCCTCACACTGGACAACTCCATCCTCACGGTCACCTTTGACACAGTCAGTGGCTCCGCTATGCTGCACAACCGGTCTGCAGAACTCATCCCAGAGACTGTAGGTTCTGCTGGAAGCAGGACACCCCAGTCCGTCGCCCATTTCATCAACTTCGCCACTCTGGTCAACCCCATGGGCCACCAGCTAGAGGCCCCGACTCTGGCATGGAGGCCTGTACCTGCAGCTGAGGGCAGCCAGGTCACTCCAGTGGTGGAGGGTGCACATGGGGAGAGTCAGGAGGCCCAGATCCAGGCCGGCCCAGCCAGAACCAGCCAGCCACCCCTCAGCAGCAAAGCAGTTCTGCGCAACAGATACTCAGCTACTGAGCAGACACTAGGGGTGCAGGTCACCTCACACAGATACTGTTACATAGTAGAGTAGATTTTTAACAAACTGTACAAAGTTGTGATCACTGTCACCCAGATGCCTCTCCAGCCCAATGGAAGCAAATGGTATTGTAATATTTTTTTAATAGTAAAACGGAAAACAAATTGACAGTTAGTGAATCTGTTTTTGAGAAAATAAAGAAAAAAAAATGTGCATTTAGCCACAATCACTGACGTCTGAAACCAAAGCAACGGTTGAATATTCTAACGCCTTACCAGCCTTGGGGGGGGAAAAATGCATGTTTTCAAGATAAGCCTGCTGCTTGAACAATGAGATGTGGAAATGCACCAACATGAAAAGCAGATGAACTTTGTGACAAATAAAGTGAAAATACGTTGACCACATTATAATAACACGTGGTATTTGGTGTATTCCCTAAAACAGCTGAGTGGTGAACATGATTTTTGAATGCTGTAAACTGTAATTATTGTCAAACTGTCTGAAATAAATATTGGCAGCCATTTTTAAAAATGATATTTTTAAAGAAAATTCATCAGGTCGTCGTCCTTTTTGTATGTTGTCAGTTGTGACTGCAGCTGCAGACAGCCTGATGGCTGGGCCTTTGCCCATGTGGCCTGGCCAAGTGCAGCCTAAAAAAAGCTATATGGGCACACCCTCCTGCAGGCCCATTTATTGTGGGCAGTCTAAGGCACACCTGTGCGATAGTCATGCTGTCTAATCAGCACCTTAATATGCCACACTTGTGAGGTGGGATGCAAAGGAGAAGTGCTCACTGACAGAGATTTAGACTGATTTGAGAGTAATGGGTGTTTTGTGCATGTAGAAAATGTTTCATATCTTTGAGTTCAGCTCATGAAAAATGGGAGCAAAAACCAAAGTGTTGCATTTATATTTTTGTTCAGTGTTTCTACACTTACACAACACATTTTGACACTCTGTTGAATGCTTTTATTTTCAAACTTGGCAATCCAGGAAGCCAAATGAAAAAGTTTAGATTTTATTTGAAGAACAGAGTCAGCGTCTAACGAATCAGAAGGTTTTTAGCCCATGAAGCAGTTCAGCAAACATGTAAAGCACCAAAAATGCACTTTAGGTAAATAACTAATTAATGATGAAAGACTCGCTCTAGTTTCCTTAATTTAATTTAATGTAATATAATTCAGCCAGAGAGGAAGCAGAAATCATGAGCCTGAATACTTTATGCAAAACACTCGTGGAGGGGTGTGAACAGAAACCAAACAGCCAACGGTATCAACTACGTGAAAATGGCGCCATCTCGTGGCCCCTTTTGTCACTATAATACCTTCAAAACTGTAAAAAAAAAAATGCTTCACCTGTAAAAGTTTCAAAGTGACGTTTTTTCACCAGCAGAACTTGAGCAGCTTCAATCGATGACGTCACCGAAGAGTCAGAACGCAAAACTACAAAGTTAACGTGTGACGTCATTATATTTGAATAGTTGGTAGAGAAATATCAGTTAACAGTTGGCAGCGTTCCTCGCAGCATTCAGTGGCAATTAGTCTACATTTACTCCGCGTTTTTAAAGAGCTAAAAGCTTTCACAGCATTTTAAGGACTGTGTCATAACTCTGGATAAGTTTGAATCCGTAAAGTTTGAGAGCTGTACTGCTTTAGTTTCCTCCAGATTGTGTATCATCCCAGAAGAATGGACAGAGGAGACGGACTAAACATCCCGATTCAAAGTAAGTGCGTGATAGGTTGGAAGACTTCTGTTATTCCCCATAGGCAGTATCAAAAAGCTATATAGCTGTTATTCATAGGGTTCACAACAAAGCAAAGGTGTACAGTTAATAATTAATTCATATTAGGTGCCATAAGCATAAAAACGATGTAAATACGATAAGAAAATTGTTATTATTTTTTTCATGTTGCATTAATGGTTGTCATTTTATTAGTCCATTACTAATCGCCTTTCTGGGATCAAGACCATCACAGACTACAGGACCACCAAACCCTCCCCCGCATCCTCTGATGTCTCCTTCCTCAACGAGCTCAACAACTTTTATGCTCGTTTTGAGCGAGGGAACCCCACAACCACAACCAAAGCAGACATGACGCCAGACCACCAACCTATGACTCTCTCCCCCACCGATGTAGGAGCGGTGCTGAGCAGGATCAATGTCCACAAGGCTGCAGGCCCTGATGGCATCCCCGGGCGTGTTCTCAGAGCGTGTTCTGGGGAGCTTGCAGGAGTGCTCACAGACATACTCAATCTGTCCTTGGCCCACGCTGTGGTACCGGCCTGCTTCAAATCCACCTCCATCGTCCCGATACCCAAAAACTCCAACCCATCTTGCCTCAATGATTACCGCCCAGTAGCACTCACCCCCATCATCACTAAGTGCTTAGAGCGACTGGTCCTAGCACACTTCAAATCCTGTCTCCCCCCCACCCTGGACCCCCACCAATTCGCATACCGCCGGAACAGGAGCACAGAGGATGCAGTCTCCATCGCAATGCACTCTGTCCTCTCACACCTGGACAACAACAACACCTACGCCAGAATGCTGTTTATAGACTTCAGTTCAGCATTCAATACAATCCACCCCTCACAACTCTTCAGGAAACTGACAGACCTGGGCATCAGTTCCCTCATCTGCAAATGGTTACTGGACTTCCTGACCAACCGCCCCCAACATGTCCGGCTGGATAACCGCTGCTCATCTACCATCACAATGAACACCGGTGTACCACAAGGCTGTGTGATGAGCCCTTTCCTCTACTCCCTCTTCACCCACGACTGCAGACCTGCTGATGGTTCCAACACCATCATTAAGTTTGCAGATGACACCACGGTGATTGGCCTCATCAGTGACAACGATGAGGCCGCCTACAGGGAGGAGGTGGATCGTCTGGCTGAGTGGTGCGACAGAAACAACCTGCTGCTTAACACCGAGAAGACCAAGGAGCTCATCGTGGACTACAGGAGGAATGCTGACCCACATCCACCCATCCACATTAAGGGGACGGCTGTGGAGCGTGTGAGCAGCTTCAAGTTCCTGGGAGTCCACATCTCCAAGGATCTCACCTGGACGACCAACTGCTCCAAGCTGGTCAAGAAGGCTCACCAGCGCCTCTTCTTCTTGAGGACTCTGAGGAAGAACCACCTGTCCTCAGACATCCTGGTGAACTTCTATCGCTGCACCATCGAGAGCATCCTGACCAACTGTATAACAGTCTGGTACGGGAACTGCTCTGCCTCGGACCGGAAGGCGTTGCAGAGGGTCGTGAAAACTGCCCAGCGCCTCGCTGGAGCACCACTTCCTGCCATAAAAGACATCTACAGGAAGCGGTGTCTGAAAAGGGCTGGGAAAATCATCAAAGACCCCAGTCACCCATCACATGGACTCTTCACCCTCCTGCCCTCTGGGAGGCGCCACAGGAGCCTCCGAACTAAGACCACCAGGTACCGGAACAGCTTCTTCCCCACAGCTGTCAGACTCCTGAACTCTGCCTCCTGACATCTGACCCACGTTAAACTCATGGACTGAACATACACACACCCACAATGGACAACTGTACCCTCAAACACAATAATAACATGGACTGAACCACCACTCACAACCACTAGCACTTTATATAGCCTCTGTAGGAATTATATCTCACTTATCTTAACTGCACTACTGTATAGCTCTGTGTAAATAATCATTCTGTACATTCGATAATCTTTAATCCTACAACTGTTTACAACTTGCATAGTTCCCATTTCTGTATAGCTGTATATCCCAGATTCTGTAAAGTTATTTATTTCATATTCTGTATAGTTTTTCATATTTATATCCTGTTCATATCCTGTACATAGCTTGTACTCACTACAGCCTGTACATACTTATAGTTATAGAATATTCACAACATACTTCATACCGTGTACATTATAACATACCATAATAGACCCATTTCTGTAATATACTCACATATCTATATTATTGCTAATATATATTGTAATATATCTATATCACTAAAGCACTTCTGGATGGATGCAAACTGCATTTCGTTGCCCTGTACCTGTGCATGTGCAATGACAATAAAGTTGAATTCTATTCTATTCTATTCTAATTGTTAGTGACTCCATCCTCCACCGCGCACTCTCATCCGGTCCGTGAGTCGTTTGGTACCGGGCCGCGAGAGTTGAGGCTGTGAAATTTATGGTTTTCAGGGTTTTTATCGGTTTTCCTGGGTCTTTTCCCCTGGTGTAGTTGTTTTATTTTGAAATAACTATTTACGCGTTACCATAGCGACCAGAGAGCATTAAGGCGCAGAGAGGATCGGACGTTACTCTCAATGTTGTTGGTGCATTTCAGGAGGACGCTGCTAATAAAGTTATATATTATTATATATTATATTTACAAAATACCACAGTTTTTGTCTTGGTCGTATCATTTTTATTTTGTTGTATTTATCCGCCACACCTTAAAGGTGACAAACTGGTTTTAGGATGGGGACCGCTGCTGTACAGTACAGAATGCGTTTAGCTTGTCGAATTTACACACATCTTCAATCGCTAGCAGTGTGACTCTGTGCTGTACTGTATGTTGTAAGTTTTCTCCCCATCAAACACAACAATGCCGACGAAACGTTTTGCACGGTCAGAGGCTCCTGCGGCTGCCTTTGGTTTCATTCTATAATAGGGGAGACCGGGGATAGTTGTAACATTTTTCACATTTCTGTCTGTAAATTGGAGCTCTTTTAAGGTAGTGGATTCAAAATGTAATGCAAAGTATTTACATGTCTCGGCTATTAAATAGTGCAGCTATTTTCTCTGCAGCACAATTACCCATTGCATGGTATGGTCTCAAACACAAAGAGTGAAATGTTACAATTAACCCCATAGTCTGGGTTAGTTGTAACACATCCCGGGGTGAAATGTAACACAATGAAATAAGGGTACTAACAAAATATTAACATGTAATCTCTGTTTATTCAACACATGAATGCACTTAGAGCCATTTATGTAGCTGTGTGTGTGTGTGTGTGTGTGTGTGTGTGTGTGTGTGTGTGTGTGTGTGTGTGTGACAGAATGCAGAAATCTAGCTTTTGAACATATTCCAACCCCCCAAAAAAGACAAGTTATAGAATTTTCTGCAACTGAATATTTCATTAATTTTGGTTGGTCTTCCTTGAGTTTGGCCTCATTGGCTCAGTGGGCATTATAACCTACAACTCTTGCACCAATTTTGAACATAACAATGAAGCTGAAAAAATGTAGTTGTTCACCAGCATCGAAATTCCATTACTTTTTTTCATGGCTTACCTTGGTGTGGTTTGCAAAGTGCTTCAGAAAGATGAGGAAATCTGTTTCTTGCACCCATCCTGATTTATTTCCACTACCAGTACTTCCTACTGGTCCATCTCTGACACAGTGGTCTGCATAATGTGTGTGTGGGAACACAAACAGTGGAGGAATTGTGTTGCCAATGGCATTAACCGCATATACAAATGTGACCAGTGAACCTCTCTCTGCTGATGTCGTTGCCCCAACTTGTTTAATATAAGTTAAAGTAATAGTGTGGTAAGTTGTAACATCTGCGTTATTGTTACAAATAACCCAGACTCCTATAGCCATGAACTAGCTAACATTACAGCCAACGGCTAAAACATTAGCACTAAAGACCTACACAGAATATATCCCCATAGACATACAAATAACACAATTTAAGTTTGATGAGTTTAACTTAAAAGCAGATAATGCTATTAGAAATTGAAATAAAGTAGAAAAACTTACTTTTTGGCATACAAATTACTTTTTTTCGTGTTAAATTGTCTGTGTTTGACAAAATGTGCTGATTTTTCACATGTGATAGCACAACTGAATTGGGCATGCACAGGATGAATCACATCATTTGAAACTTAGCCCTGATTGGAGAAATTGGAAGTGTTACAACTGACCCACGTTACAACTATCCCCGGTCTCCCCTACTGGACTTATGTTTCTACAAAGGTTTGAAAATGTTCGTGCCTGTCTGAGAAAAGTGTATAAAGTGTGTAGTGAGAGGTTTTCCAGCCTTAAAACATCTATAATAATTGTAAAAAATAAAGCTGGCTACTTCTGATTTCACCTGTCGCGGGTTATTTTTAGAACATAACTCCCGCGATAAACGAGGGACCGCTGTAAACTACTGCATGAGAGACAACGAAATATCACTTTCGTGATTCTTTCCCCCATGTTTTCAGGGGTGTGACAAGAGTGTGGTCTCTCTTTGCAGTTTTTCTCGTGGATTATCTGACAGTTTGTTACTACACATGAAAGTTTCTGAAGTTTTAAGGCCTCAGTCACACAAAGCCCAGAGGCTGCTCTGAGCCCTGAAAACATCTGTGTGGTACTGTGTATTTCCTGGTGCACTGGGAATACACATGTCTCTTTATAAAAATGATTTAGACTTTGCACTTAATTATAACAAAATCCTAATAATTGAATTTAATAGTGCATTACAACTGTGAGTGAGGGCTGAGGAAAACTGACATGAGGACATTTACACGTTGCTGCTCATCGACTGAAGCCTTTTTTACTTGAAGGAACAATCACACTGTAATAAGTTTAGTGGGCGTATATTTGTATGTTCCCTAAGTAGTTATTTTGCATAAATTGGAATTTGTGGACAGTTTTCTCATCATATGAATGATAACAATAATATATTTCCCTGTTTGTTGTTGTAGGGGTACCCGTCGATGAACTGATTTTGGAACTGCAACAGCGTCCGGATTTTGAAGCGATTCGGCCGATGGTCCGCTGGCTTGAGTACGGTGTGTTGAGCGGCCTCTTAACTGAGCAAAACCTCCGTGTTCTGGGCCAAGTTATTCATCAAGTGCAACGAAATGATGAGGAGGAGGACAGAGTTCAGGACAATGATCAAGAGGCTGATAACGAAGAGGAGGAACAGGCTGATGTTCCAGTAGCGGGGATAGAAATAAATCCACCTCAAGTAGAAGGACCCTGGGTCCATAACAGAAGAAATCCCAGCAGGAGAAATTGAAATACACCCGGCCCAGCAAGCAGAAGATCCCATTGCTGAAGAAATGGAGAACTGGTTCTGGGATGATGAGGAGGATGAGAGCGACAACGAAAGTGACCCTGAGAGTGGTCCTGACAGTGACAGCGACCACAGTGACACTGATAGCAACAACAATGATGGGAATGACGATGATGATGGCGGAGACAATGTTCAGGATGCCCCTGTGCCACTGCCCCCCAGCCCAGTACCGGGAGGTTCAAGGAGGAGACCAAGGGAGGAGGATGATGATGAAGAAGAAGATGGGGCACCTAGAAAACAACTAAAACTCTGAATTTTGCTCCTGGACATCTAGCAAACCCTTCAGAGGATTCAAAGATGTACATTTCAGTGGCAGCTAAATCTGTGAGTCGTCTGCATAACAATGAAATGAGATGCCATATTTTTTTTTAAAAAAACTGAACCCATAGGGAGCATATAAATTGAAAAGAGAACTGGGCCAAGAATGGACCCCTAGGGGACCCCACAAGCAAGTGAGGTTTTTGAGGATTATACAGGGAGTGCAGAATTATTAGGCAAGTTGTATTTTTGAGGAATAATGTTATTATTGAACAACAACCATGTTCTCAATGAACCCAAAAAACTCATTAATATCAAAGCTGAATGTTTTTGGAAGTAGTTTTTAGTTTTAGCTATTTTAGGGGGATATCTGTGTGTGCAGGTGACTATTACTGTGCATAATTATTAGGCAACTTAACAAAAAACAAATATATACCCATTTCAATTATTTATTTTTACCAGTGACACCAATATAACATCTCCACATTCACAAATATACATTTCTGACATTCAAAAACAAAACAAAAACAAATCAGCCACCAATATAGCCACCTTTCTTTGCAAGGACACTCAAAAGCCTGCCATCCATGGATTCTGTCAGTGTTTTGATCTGTTCACCATCAACATTGCGTGCAGCAGCAACCACAGCCTCCCAGACACTGTTCAGAGAGGTGTACTGTTTTCCCTCCTTGTAAATCTCACATTTGATGATGGACCACAGGTTCTCAATGGGGTTCAGATCAGGTGAACAAGGAGGCCATGTCATTAGTTTTTCTTCTTTTATACCCTTTCTTGCCAGCCACGCTGTGGAGTACTTGGACGCATGTGATGGAGCGTTGTCCTGCATGGAAATCGTGTTTTTCTTGAAGGATGCAGACTTCTTCCTGTACCACTGCTTGAAGAAGGTGTCTTCCAGAAACTGGCAGTAGGACTGGGAGTTGAGCTTGACTCCATCCTCAACCCGAAAAGGCCCCACAAGCTCATCTTTGATGATACCAGCCCAAACCAGTACTCCACCTCCACCTTGCTGCCGTCTGAGTCGGACTGGAGCTCTCTGCCCTTTACCAATCCAGCCACGGGCCCATCCATCTGGCCCATCAAGACTCACTCTCATTTCATCAGTCCATAAAACCTTAGAAAAATCAGTCTTGAGATATTTCTTGGCCCAGTCTTGACGTTTCAGCTTGTGTGTCTTGTTCAGTGGTGGTCGTCTTTCAGCCTTTCTTACCTTGGCCATGTCTCTGAGTATTGCACACCTTGTGCTTTTGGGCACTCCAGTGATGTTGCAGCTCTGAAATATGGCCAAACTGGTGGCAAGTGGCATCTTGGCAGCTGCACGCTTGACTTTTCTCAGTTCATGGGCAGTTATTTTGCGCCTTGGTTTTTCCACACGCTTCTTGCGACCCTGTTGACTATTTTGAATGAAACGCTTGATTGTTCGATGATCGCGCTTCAGAAGCTTTGCAGTTTTGAGACTGCTGCATCCCTCTGCAAGATATCTCACTATTTTTGACTTTTCTGAGCCTGTCAAGTCCTTCTTTTGACCCATTTTGCCAAAGGAAAGGACGTTGCCTAATAATTATGCACACCTGATGTAGGGTGTTGATGTCATTAGACCACACCCCTTCTCATTACAGAGATGCACATCACCTAAAATGCTAAATTGGTAGTAGGCTTTCGAGCCTAATAATTCTGCACTCCCTGTATATCGCCCAGTCTAACAGAAAAGCTTTGGTTGGACAGATAAGATTTAAACCACTCCAATGCAGTCGCTTTGACTCCGACAGTGTTCAAGCCGAGAGATAAGAATCCTATGATCTACGGTATCAAAGGCAGCACTGAGGTCTAATAGTATTAAAATGGCAGAATCTCCCAAGTCAGCAAAAGTGAAAAGGTCATTAAAACCTTTTAAAAAAGCAGTTTCAGTGCTGTGGTGGGCTTTAAAACATGACTGAAATACTTCACTAATGCCATTTTTATCTAGAAAGGTCTGGAGCTGTAGAATAGGTTCCACCACAGCATGTTTAAAGTCAGCAGGGACACACCCAGACTGAAGACTGCTATGGACAATAGACAGCAAACTCATACCCACAGTGTCATAACATCTTTTAGTAAATGACATGGAGCAATATCCAGAGTACAAGTACAGTGAAAATTTTGAAGCAATTCACCCGATGGTCCACTGGCTTCAAATTGGTCTGCTGCGCGGCCTCTTGACTTAAGAAATTCTCCGTGTTCTCCACCTCAAGTAGAACGACCCTGGGTCAATAACAGAGCAGAGATCCCAGTAGGAGAAATGGAAATAAACCCGGCCCAGCAAGCAGAAGATCCCATAGCTGAAGAAATGAGGTGGTTCTGGGATGATGAGGAGGCTGCGGGGAAGAGCGCTCTATGACCGTCCTCGCGAGTAAAAGACAACTGCAGTGTTGCGCCAGAGGGAGTGTTAATAGACCTCTCTGCATTGAATCGTACTTGTTATGAATCTCTGTCTCTCTTCCACAGCATGTCTTTATCCTGTCTTCCTTCTCTCACCCCAACCGGTCGCAGCAGATGGCCGCCCCTCCCTGAGCCTGGTTCTGCCGGAGGTTTCTTCCTGTTAAAAGGGAGTTTTTCCTTCCCACTGTCGCCAAAGTGCTTGCTCATAGGGGGTCATATGACTGTTGGGTTTTTCTCTGTATCTATTATTGTACGATCTACTGTACAATATAAAGCACCTTGAGGTGACTGTTTTTGTGATTTGGAGCTATATAAATAAAGATTTTTTTTTAGTTGCCACTTTCTGTGTGTGCTTACCAACGGTGTATTATTCCTGACCTTGTATTGCTTACAATACAAAGGTCACTGTGAGAGCAAAAAGGTAATGTTTCCATTTGTCCCAAATCACAACAAATGTGTCATATTGAAATCTGTTAGAGAATGTAATTTTTTCCATTTTAAACAACCATAGACAACCTCATACCAGTCATTTAGTGACAGAATTTTTACACTTAGCCATTTCTTAGTGATAGTCTTTCGGGCAGCCACACTCAAAATGCCATATAATAGCTTGATCACTTTATCCACAATACTGAGTATAAACATCCAAACAAGAGTTCATCCCAGTTAAAGGGAAGCTGCATACTAAGAATAGTCTGTAACTCAGAATGAATCAAAACCCAAAAAGTGTTTATCAATGGACAGGACCAAAACAAGTGGAGGTGCTTTACTCCTTGGGCCCCACAGTTTCTCCAGCTGCTGGAGGAGTTGGAATAATGTTTACTTTGTGCAGGTTTAATAAAAAATTGGCAAAGACTCTTCCAGCCAAAACATCTCCATATATTAGAGCTAGAGATTCTTTCCCATTTTTGTTTGATGTAAATTGTATTCAAATTCCTAACCTCCTGTAAACCCTTGTACAGTCTAGAAATCACTTTGAGACCAGGATCCACATGGTATGCCTCAACAAATCTATTCAGAACAGGAAGAAAGAAAAGATTTGTTCTCTTGGGTATAAAGTTATGTAAATGATGCGGGATTTGGAGAAACCTGAAAAAAAAAATCAGTCTTGCTTAACTGACTGGAAGTCCCTAAGATTTCCCTTATCATAAAACATACAGTATGCCGTTAAGCCTTGTCCTGCCCAGTTTTTCTATCTCACATCTAACTTATTGGGTAAAAAATCAAGATCATAAGCGCATCATCTTAAGATCCTGGCCTCTTCATTCCAATCATTCTTGTTAAGAAACTGTAACCAGAGTTTTAAAACCAGCTTAATCCATTGGTTTTCTTGCAGAAGTCCACTCTGCAGGTGGGGGAGAGACATATGAGAGGTGGAGAATAAAATCAACCTGGGTGTCTATAGTCTTGTGTAGTCTGGGAGATGATTGAATGTTGGAGTGGGTACAGTTTCCTCTGCGGTGGGGTCAGGTGGGCTGCCCTGGGTCCTGTGGGGCTTGGCGGTGCTGCTGCCGTAGGCCCCAGTCTGGATGGGCCTGGGCCCCGTTGCCTTGGTGGGTGTTGGGGGTGCCTACTAAGGTCAGTGGTCTATTCCCCCCCCCATCCCCCAGCCCACACAAGTAGGGCCTTGGGGTGCAGGGGTGTCACCAGTGTGCAGGGGAGGCTTATCTCCCCTCACCATACTCCCTGCCAGTGGCTGATGCCCTCAGGGGTCGGTGCGTTGGTTCTTGGTATCCGGGGCCTTTAAGGCTGCATTGGGATACAGCCTGTATGTCTTTGGACTGTGGGTGAGAACCCATGCAAACTCCACACAGAAAGACCCTGGTGGTGGTATTGAACTCAGGACCTTCTTGCTGTGAGGCAACAGTGCTAACCACCATTTATTACTGCCAGTAATGTACAAATACTTATTTATACTTTATTTTGTATTTTCTAATGTAATTTTATTTTGACAAATTTATCAAAAGATTTCCATTATGCTTAGTTTTCTACACTGAAGTATTAAATTGGTGAATTTAATTTAATTTAATTTAATTTAATTTAATTTAATTTAATTTAATTTAATTTAATTTAATTTAATTTAATAGATTCAGAGTTTGCTGACATTCCTCATCATACAGAGGTCCATTGGCTGAGTTGGGGAAAAGTTCTCAATAGAGTTTTTGAGCTCATCGAGGAAATCTGTCAGTTCATGGACATGTATGATGCGGTGAAGGCATTTCAAGTGAAGCTGTCACAAATGTACCAGTGCAACCTGCCTCACTTTCCCTGTTGCCAAGTAATGTTGAACCAAGTCAGCGGACTTTGCTGAACTGCACCTGTGCAGATTCAGATGGAGCTGCAGTGTAATGATACACTCAAGGCAAAGTACGACACTGAATGGCCCGCACAGTTTATTAGTTCCTGAAGCAATGCCTCAGCTCCATCTACATGCGGCTCCAACCTTGTATATCGTTAGCTTGATAGCATAATTGCCTAAGTCATTTTTTTGTGTTTTCGGAAAACAAGAAAAAACTAATTTTCTAAATATCACATGCATATTTTTAATTGATATTTTCACAGAACATTTAAGTATATGTGAGGAAAAGTATGGAAAAAGAACAAAACCCAACATCATTTCTTTTGTCTAATAAAAGTGACTTAGGCAGATTATGCCTATGACTTAGGCAGTTTTTCTTCAAACTATAAAATGAACATGACATACTATAATGTAACCATAACACACTGTAACTTTTCAATTTTAATCACAAAATGGCAGCTAGAGTAAGGAGACTTACTCACTTCACCTCACCCACCCATTAATTTGCAGAGGAGGCCTGTAGGCTCATAAAAGAGGTGTGCGTGTGTCTATGTGTGTTTGTATCTGTCTGTGTGTGTTTGTCTCTCTCTTCTCTCTCTTTCTCTTCGTGTGCGGGTGTGTGTGTGTGCGTGTGTGTGTGTGTGTGTGTGTGTGTGTGTGTGTGTGTGTGTGTGTGTGTGTGTGTGTGTACTATTTGGTAGGCTATGTATACTACTGATGAGGAAGATCATCATAGTACTTGTGGGCCACTCTTGGTAGTACATTTTTCATTGACTGTAAGTCACTGTATTTCCTCAGGGTGATGGGCAACTGAGCAGGAAAGAGTGGGATCCACTTGAATGGCTTGTTGTCGGGTATGCTGATGCGCCGAGGCAGGTCTTCCCAGTCAGATTCAAAATCCAGCTTGTACCTGATCCGTCCATCAGTCAAGTACTGCAAAGCCTGCAAAGGTCATGGACTGTGGGGTCCCCAACTTTTTTGCCGGGTCGAATATTGGTGACATAGGTGCCAGATAACTTCATGAAGTCATTGTGGTATAGTTGAGTCACCCTGTATGGGGATGGATTAATGCGTGCAGCCTCAAAGATGACAACGTAATCTCGTGGAGTGTAAACGTCTTGCACAATGCGCCGTTCAATTAGACTGTGCATGGAGTCACACTCCATCTGTGTGTGGCCTGCAACTAGAAATTTCTGCTCAATGCTGACACCATGCTTCATGGCCAGGTAAAGGTAGGTGTTGCTGATGGTAGCACACCGGTTCTGATACCCGCAGCCATCACTCCAGACAATGACTTTCTCAATGTTTCTGTTGGCCTGTAGGACAGACTCAAAGTGGTTGGACTGCAGATGTGCAAAAACCTCACTGCTGAGGGAGCCTTCATGTTCTTCCCAAGCATAACAGTACCCATCTCTGTTGTTCATGTTGAAGCAGGTAAAGTTGTGCATCTGTAATTTAGTTTTGTAGTACATTGTACTTGCTTTTGTCTGGGGGCAAAGAAGAACGGGTTGAAGGTCCATTGTCCACACTGAAAGTGTGTCACTGGATTCATTTTTGTCTGCAGCCTTTTCAGCTTGAGCCTGACTCTTCAATCTCAAGTGTGTAGCAAGAGCATCCTCATCTGTATTTCCTACCTTGGCGCTTACACAGATGTCACATTGGTCTTTTTTTGGAATGAACACAGAGTAATCCTGCTCTCCAAAAACCTTCCGAAAGTATGTCTCACTCACAGCACGCTTTCCATTCTCATTGGCAGCATTCTGGTATTCCTTGTGAAGCTCTCTCAAAACTGTTCCTGGCTCCAGGAACTTCTTGTTCTGATAAGAGGGAACCTGGCGGCAGTAATGGGATGGGACTGTAGGTATTCCAGAGAGCCACTCTTTCAGGAAGGCCTGGTCTCCATCTGATATTGGCATATGAGGACCAGTCTTGTTGATCTTGGGGTTGGGCTGGGTATGAGTGTTGGGTTTCATGCCTGCAGTTAACCATGATCCAATGGTTCTCAGGGCAATACCAAGTGTGGAACAGAAAAGATTTTTGCACACAGGTATTTTGCATCTATCTGAGAGTTGCAGGTGGTATAGCAGAGATGTTGTTCTCCTTGAATCAACACCACCTTTCTTCTGTTTTATGGGCACATTTTCAACAACAGTCTGGATATACACCTTGCGTGTCTCCCAGGAAGGCATGGACCAGAAATTGTTGAAGATTCCTCTTCTCTCAACTTCAGTCAGTAGCTCACAACTTCTTTTCGTTGACTTGAAGCAGTGCTGTGATGTGCATGGTGGGCCCATGGCCTTTGGTGGTCTCTCCTGTCCCATTGTATTCTTGTAATTCTCTCCCTTCAGACGCTTTTCTTTGATGACATTTTTCTTCCACGTATGGGGCAGTGGACGCTTGTGACGAACAGCAGAAGTGCTGGGGGTTGGACTGGCTTCCTCTTCCTCTGCTTCCACCTCCCCTCCTTCCTCTTCCTCCCCTTCATCTTCGTCTCCTTCCCCTTTCTTTTCCTCTCCTTCATCTTCCTCTCCTTCTCCTTCCTTTTCCTCTCCTTCCCCTTCCTTTTCTTCTCCTTCATCTTCCTCTCCTTCCCCTTTCTTTTCCTCTCCTTCATCTTCCTCTCCTTCCTCTGGCTGCTTATCAGTCTGTTGCCCCATATCAACATAATTTCCTCCTTCTCCCTCATCTATATCCACCAACTCCTCTAAGTTCACATCAACTTCCTTTCCTGATGATACAACAGAAAATAAAATGCTGTTGGAGTATCTTAAAATGGTAAATCAAGATGACATCTAAATCTACTTGTGTAGTCAAAATGTCTGCTATGTAAAAAAAAAAAAAAAATCAATTTGTACTATTAATATCAAATCAAATCAATTTATTTTTGTATAGCCCAAAATCACAACAACAGTCGCCTCAAAGGGCTACATGAATATTACTGGCAATAGAGTTCAACCAGTATCAGTCATTTGAACACAGTCAATATAAAGTCCAATTTAACAATTAACAATGAACCCAGGGCGTCCCCCGTCCTTAGACTCTCCTCCTAATAAAAAGCAAATGTTTGAAACATAATATAATTTGCAAACTTGCTGAAAATGCTCAAATTGCCTTTGAAATTGCCAAAGATTTACTCTGGTAGCATGCTGCTGTTAGCTAGCTGCTAGCTTGTACTACATTACTATGCTAATGCTACACTACTAACGCTAATGTTAGCTAGCCATCATACTTTGTTTGCAACAAAAAAGTAATCTTTTAACATGGTCATAACCTCTTTGATTGAATGAAAATACATTTAGTGACCAAAAAAACTAAAAAAATATGAACTTTTACCAGATGTAAATGAATCAAAAAGAAGAGCAAGGGCTTCACTTGCGGTCAACCTCTTCTTCTTATCAGCCATTTTGCATACATCAAAACTGCCTAAGTCAAATTGATTGTAGCAAAACTGCCTAAGTCCAATGGTAAAACTGCCTAAGTCAAATGAATGACTTAGGCAAGTATGTTTTTTGACTCTTATGAGTGTTGTGATTGGCCAATGACATAGGCAGACGGACAGGATGATGCAGCAGTGGTAGGGGAGTAAAGTTAGGCAAAAATCTCAATTTGACCAAAAAATGACTTAGGCACTTATGCTATGAAGCTAACGATATGCTTTCATTTATTTTTTCTGGGGGGTTTTGGCAGCATGTTCATATTTCTAACTTGCATAATTTTGACAGGATATATTTTTATGAAGAGCAAAATATTTAAAGTTAAAGTTTTTTTTTTTTTAAAGTTTATTTAATCTGGAATAATATTCCTGTCTGTTTTTATTCATATTTTGTGGAGTTTATATACTGCTGGGCGGGTGCTTATTGATGTTGAACTTGTTTTATCTTATTTTATTTATAAGGTTAGTTATTAGAGTTTCCAACCGTCCCGTAAAAAACGGAATGGTCTCGTATTCAGAGAAAATATTGCGCGTTTTTCGTATTAAGGTGAAAAGGAACACAGTTTGTCCCGGACTTCAGCTACAATGAAAAAGACACAAAGCTGGAGTTATTCTGTCTTTGCTGCACAACTGCCTCCTCTTCTCTCATTCTCTCCCCTCCCTCTCCTGTTTCTACTTCAATCATGAAACTGATCAGTGATCAGCTGATTTTGCCAGTATTTTCCCACATTTTCTAGATTCTGTACCAGTACTGTGTGTAAAATGCCAACAAAAAGTCAATTAAGTTTTATTCTTTCTCACCTGTCTTTCTGTCTCCTTTCACTTTTTAAAGGTTGCCATCTTAGAAAAAATATTTTGCCCTGCCATGCTGTTTATTGATGTGGCAAATGAATGGTTTATGAAAATATATCTAAATCTGTCATCAGTAATCAGTAATGATCATGTCTCTCCTCTAGTCTTCTCTGTCTTAATTTCAGGTTTTCACCATGTGTTCTAGATAGTTTAGGAGGTTAACTCGACCAAGCAGTCTACTTTCGGGTACTGTTTAGAATACCAGAATAGTTTAGTTTATTAGACTGATACATATATACCAACAAGACAGTGTACATCACTGTGACAACAGCGTTTGTTTTCATTCAAAGGATTTATGGTTTTTCCTATAATACCATGGTGGGCCATTCATTTGGACATTTCAGGCTATTGTTGCTTTCATGATATGACTTGACTAAAAGAAATGTTATTAAGGAACCGGACCACGGCAGGTTTTAGAAAACCCATCCAGAATAATTTTGTAGGCCCATACAGGGACCCCAAAGGTCAAAGCTTCTGTTGCCCTGCTCACGCAGTCCTACCAACAACTACCCACTGTGAAAACAGGCAGGTAATAACGTTTTGGCACATTATTTATGATAAGAACCCACCGTGAGGGGAAATGCAGTTGTGGGGAAGATGAAACCACAGAACATGTTTGATGACGCTGTCAGAAATATGAAGTTGGGAAAAAGTGACTGATGCAAAGCCCCAGTAAAGTGAAAGTTAAAGTGGATCTTATTGATATACTGTAAAAGAACTGAAGAAATGAACGATATCAGGCTATATTGCATTTTCTCAGACAGACTAATTTATCTGATAGCCTTTGATTTTTGTTTTCTTTCTCCGAGGGCAGCTGGATTAACAGCGTATTGATTTATAGGATAAAATATCAAAGAAAAGATGTCTAGTTTGACTTTGGTAAGAGACATAAATCCCTTGAGGACTGTCAGGAACAGCACCCCGTGTAAACATCAGCCGACATTCCTGAGTGGCTTTCCTCTGGTCCTCACGTCACGCCGAAGGATGGCGGTAATGCACACGGTCGCTGTTTGACAACCGCCAATAAAATCCACGAAGAAGAACCCGAGGTCGGTTTGGATAATGGCGGGTGTTCTGATAGAGAAACAACTTGCTCGTCATGTATATTCTTCATTGGAGGTAAACATTAAATACAATATTAACTAAATAAAGTCATAGTTGTGCTCACATAGCATTAAACGCTGCTCTGTGATTTATTTGAACGTGAGCGGCTCATTAATGCACTGAAATGATTAGTGATGTTTTCTAAGGCGGCGGTCCCCAACCCCCGGGTCTCGGACCGGTATCGGTCCGTGAGTCGTTTGGTACCGGGCCGCGAGAGTTGAGGCTCAGGTGTGAAATGTATAGTTTTTATCGGTTTTCAGCATTATTTTGTCATCGTTTTTATCGTTTACTCGGTTTTCCTTGGTCTTTTCATGTGTGTTATGAATACATTTTCTTTTTTTCGGTACCGGTACTAGTTTTATTATGTTGTATTTATCCGCGACACTTTAAAGGCCGGTCCATGAAAATATTGTCGGGCATAAATAAACCGGTCTGTGGCGCGAAAAAGGTTGGGAACCGCTGTTCTAAGGGACTGTGTAGCTGATTTGGCTTCGGTACAATGTTGGACTTGTTCTACATGAATATTTTTACAGTGGTTTTCCTGCTGCGTCCTTTCTTCTTGGTCTTTTGACTGCTGCCTCATGCGGTCGAATAGAAACAGTACTGCTGGAGCCACAGATCCGCTGTGCCTTTGGTCATGACTCTTTTCCTTTGCCTTGATGTGACTCTGTTGTCGTGTGTGTGCGTGTTGAGGCTGCGTCCTGCCCCTTGGTTGAAGGTCTGTACCTGCAGGAAGCAGACAGTATGCTGCAGCTGCTGTGCGCCCCCTCACAGCACCGCACGGACATACTAGCGTGGATCTGCAGCAGGTAGGAGAAGCTCTGCTCCTGTACCACAAATAATCTGTTCATCATTATGAACTCGGCCGTGTGTTCACTTCACAGTATCAGCCCAAGCTTCACCAGTTCAAAGCCGATGTCAGTGAGATCCAAGGAGCCTGATGTTCTGACTAAAGGTAACGTAGCTGTGCACAGAGTCCACCAGATGTTTTTGCTGCTTGACACTAACTGTGGTGGTTTATGTCCAAGCAGATATGGCTGTTCTTGGGCAGGAACTTTTGCTATGCCGAGCATCTGATGTGGACCTGATTAGGGTGAGAGTTTGTATTCAATTAGTGATGTTATTGATTCACACATACAGACATGCAGTATCACAATAAACACAAACAGTAATCACACATCCATGGTTCTGTGTTTAATCTCTGAAGGGTGATGCAAGTCCGCGGCGGCAACTTCAGTTTCTGGAGCAGCTTTTAGCTTTCGTCCCAGGCTGCGTGAAGTCTGCTGGGCACACAGCTGATGGAGAGCTGCTGCTGAAGGAGTTCTTTGGTGCTGAGAATCTGCCGCACCTCACACAGACGCTAAGTCCTGCATTTGACCCTTGGCCTACACACATCAAGTATGTTTGCTGTCTGATGATCTCTTCTTACACACATTGCTGAAAGACTCGTTCATGGATGCTTGGTGAATCCTAATCGAATTCATTGTGTGCTGTTGTACAACCACAAATCAGAAGAAGTTGGGATGTGTGTTAAAGTAAAATCAAACTGAAACAGTGCTTCGTTAAATGATCTTTGACCTGTATTATATTGAAAACAGTACAACAGCACATTATTTAATGTGTTCTTCATGAATTTTATTGTTGTTTTCAAAATAAACACATATTCCAGTTTTGGTTCTTCCGACACATTTTAAAAGCAGTTGGAACAGTAAAGCATGTACTGCTTTGTAATGTTGTCACTTAAAAGACGTTTAGAGACTGAGGACACCGAGCAATGAAGTGATTCAGGTGTCATTTTGTCCCATTTCTTCCTGCAAACAAGTCTTAAGCTGGGCAACAGTACGGGGTCTTTGTTGTCACCACACATTCTGGACTGGAGACCTGTCAGCACTTTGTAACTTTGTTCTTTGGTCCGGAGCACACAGCATCCATTTCTCCCAAAAAACAGTGATTGATGGTGAACGGACTGGTTCTTTTCTACTCTTCTGAGCAATCAAAGTGCTGCAAACAACTTGTGTATTCACACAAGCACATTTTCTGAGTGCTTTCTAACTAACATTCACACGCTGATGGATGCATCGGAGAGCAATTTGGGGTTAGTATCTTGCCCAAGGATATTTGGCACGCAGACTAGGGGAAGCCAGGAATTGAACCATCAACCTTCCGATCAGTAGATGACCTGCTCTACCGCCTGAGCTACTGCCACCCAATTGATATGAAATTATTGATGTGATCACAGTGTACGTTTCCACTGTGACGTGGTTCATCCCAGATGCCTGTGAGCCCAGAGAAGTCCACGGCACTTCTGTTAACACACGGCTTCCCTTTGGCTCAGTACAGTTTTAACTGCCATTTGTGGATGTAACTACATACTGTGGTACTTGACAAAGGTTTTCCAAAGCGGTCCTGAGCCCATGCGGTGATATCGCTTATGGATGAATGACTGTTCTTGATGCAGTGAGGGATCGGATCGGAGCGGTTGTTCAGCTTGCGCCTGCGCCCTTGTCCTTTATGCACTGAAATTCCTCCAGATTCCTTGAATCCTTTAATTCTATTATGCACTGTTGAAGGTGAAATATCCAAATCTCTTCCTATCTTTCTTTGAGGAACATTGTCTTTAAACATTTTGTCTCGTATTTGTTGCAAACTGCTTCTCCTCGGCCCATCTTTGCCCCTAGAGACTCCAAGAAAGGACTAGACCTTTCTCAGATGCTGCTTAGACGTCACCTGTTTCCAATCAGATCAATATTTAACCAATTTACGTGATTACGAGTCCTAAATTGCTCCTGTCCCAACCTTTTTTGGAATGTGTTGCAGGTCTGAATGACAGAAAAGGACAAAACATGAAATATTTTGTGTTCATATTCTCTGCAATGAAACACGAGTCAAAGGAAATTTAGAAATCACTACTTTCCTTTTTTTTAAATTTGTTTTCCAAACTGTCCCAACTCTTTCTGATTTGGTTTGTAGGTGAGAAGCCTCTCTGACTTCTTTTCTGTACCTCATAGGGCTCTGTGGAAGAACACAAAGTCATCTTATAAGCCAAACAGAGAAGAAAATGGAGATATTGTTGCCCTTCTACAGGCGACGCAATCAGCACTGGAGCAGCTGCAGTCAAAGGTCTGACAAGGGAAAAAAAGGGAAACTGTTTTATTAAAGCACCAACAGAAAGCTCAAACATCTTGTTTGACATGTGCGACTGTCATGGTGGTAAAGCATGCCGTTTGCTTCGTCCCCTCAGTGTGTATTCCTGAACAGCGAGGCCCAGAGTCCTCCCGCCTTCTCTCCAAGCTCACTGCGTGTAGCAGCGTCTGACCTCCAGCAACTGATGGCCACCTTCAGCCATGTTTATGAGACAGACCTGAGAGTTTACTGCAGCAGAGACCCCCCCAGCTTCAGCTCAGAGACAGAAGTCTTCCAGAGGGTCCAACAGCTGCTGCTGGCCTGCAACACGGTACTCACAAATAAGCCCACTCTGTTAAAGTCACACCCATAGCTGGACTGGCCATCGGGCATACCGGGCATTTGCCCGGTGGGCCGCTGGCGATTTTTTGTTTTTATGGGCCGATGTTTTTTTTTTTTTCTTTTTTTAGGAAGGGTATATATAATGAAAGGTGTTGGATTGGCCAATTGGTCATGATCGACTCTGGGCTGGACCAATTACAGCCGAGGAGGCTGGCTGCACCCGCCCCCTTCTTTAGCAATCACGTGATTTTCGCGCATTGCATGCCGGGAACTCGTGGCAAAACAATCCAAGTACCGCATCAAATGCAAACATTTGCAGCACCGCAAAACGTTCATTCTCCGGTTCCAATACCTTCTTTTTTTTTCTTTGCCGCACAAAAAAGGAATGTACAAAACAAAAGGAGAATAATGCCGGTCCGTACAAAGACAGACTCGACGAAAAGACAAAGAAAAGATACGAGGAAAAAATCAAAGGAGTGAAAGGGTCAGACCCTTATGAGTGGACAAAAGACGTCAGCGTGCTGCCCAACTTTCACCACGCTCAGATTTATAATTATACGCTTCTTGGAGTGAGTGCATACACTCATGAACTTTAGTAACTTCAGGTCACTGCAACAAGCCCAGGTACAGTTTACCGACAGATGGGTACAGGACCTTGAAACGCACCGTGTAGAACGAAAGACTATTGTACATATCATAAGTTTACCAGTCTCACAAATCGTCTTCATAAATACACATTCATTAACAGTTTATTAATAGGACCTTTAAGCTCAACGGTAATTAATTAGTAGTGGAAATAATTTCTGGTAGTGTAACAGTGTTTATGTGGTATTATTCCACTTGCCACAAATATCAGTGTAACGGGGAAACAGCGCCCCCCTCTCGGTGTGGCTGGCTGCAGTAATCGCTGCCAGTCTGCCGTACGAGCCATACGAGAGGTGAGTTGTATTGTTCCGCACACAATATAGCTAAGTAGTACAGACACATAAAACATGTTTGATTAGCTGACGAGCACCGAGTGTAATAAGTGCTTAGTGGACACATGTCCAACACCAGTTTGATGTACTTTTCATTTGTTTATTAATGTGTGAAACTGTATGCTAAAGCGGAATGCTAATGAGATGTTCTGCCGCAGTGTGCTGTGCGGAGTGGTGTGTGGCGAGCCTGTGCACTGATAATACACCGTTGTTTCCATTCAGGAAATAAAGTGGCAACGATCGATCAGAGACTCCTTGTCTTTTTAAAAACACTACACAACGCAGAGTCGAGGAGTCTGTTTGGGCCGAACTGTTGCAGCGGGATGAAGCAGAAACCGGTTACAGTAGCATTACAGAAATGTAGCAGTGACAATAATATTGTATGCTGTAATCGCACTGGACAATTAGTGATACAAAACAACTGTTTTATCCTGTGAATAAAAGTATATGTTTTTGTCAGTGTACCATGGTAATAACAGAAGCGAAACGCAATATTGTGTCAGAACAATTCACTATTTATGCACAATAAATAAAGGAGCATAGCGCGACAATTTCTGTTCAGCGCCAGACTTGCTTGTAACCTATATCACCAATTATGTTAAGAAAAATGACGTATTAACTACTACAAAACTCTGACCTTTGTGGGAATGCCTGGAGCAGACTAACATGTGAGCTGGAGTGTTCTGAGACGTTATATTTGGTATATCCAGACCATCCATCGGCTCTTACTTCGGAAACATGGCTTAAAAAATTTCACTTCAACGACGTAATCCGATAAAAAAAAAAAAACGATCTCTTTACCCGTCGACTTCCTGTGGCTGTCATGCGACCGGCTATTGCAGTTAATAATAATACAACAGCTTCTTGCCATTTTTTGGGTTTCTTTTTATCGCTGTGTAACTGAGTTCAATTGAAAGCCTGCGTGCGCTAGTACCTCTTGCCACAAGTTCCCAGAATCCTTTGCGGTTTTATCCCTGAATGACGTCACATTTTCAATCTTTATCCTGGTGGGCCGGTCTCTAGTCAAAATGCCCGGGCCGATTTTTTGTCCCAGTCCAGCCTTGGTCACACCTGTGTCATTTGGACACCCACAGTTCCAGAGACTTCCACATTAAATCATTCTAGGGCTGCCCTTAAATCATTGACTAAATATTAGCAAATGAGGAAAGTCTCAGTTGACCAAGTTTGGAGTTTGGTGGAGGGAAAGCAAAGCAAATCATTTACCTTCTTATTTACAGACGTGGCCAAATGTTTTGAGAAACCCACAAATATTAGTTTTCACAAAGTTTGCTGCTTCAGTTTTTACGATAGCAATTTGCACACACTCAAACTTCTTTACCATGAACTTGACCGAGCAACCCAACAATCATATGACCCCCTATGACAGGAGTAGGGAACGTTAGTCCTCGAGGGCCGGCGTCCTGCAGGCTTTAGATCTCACCCTGGGTCACCACACCTGAATCACATGATTAGTTCATCAGGCCTCTGGAGGACTTTAGGACATGTTGAGGAGGTCATTTAGCCATTTCAATCAGCTGTGTTGGATCAAGGACACATCTAGAACATGCAGGACACCGGCCCTCGAGGCCTGGAGTTGCCCACCCCGGCCCTATGAGCAAGGACTTTGGCAACAGTGGGAAGGGAAATGGAGTTGTGTCTTAATTCTGGGAGTGTGACTGCACCTCATACACTCCCCTTTTAGTTTTGTTACTGTTTGAATTCCTGCATTTCACAGCGTCTGTTCTCGTTTTTCATGCCCACACTCTGCTCTTTTGTTTCGTCTCAGTAGTACCTGGGATCTACCTGCTGTCAGTCAGAGGGCTGCCGTGAAGCTTTTCCCAAACTCCGGTCACAGACTCAGATATTAGCTTCCAGCTGTTCTCTTTCTATAGACACTGATGATCTAAGTGAAGACACGGTTAAAAATAATACATTTACAGCCAGAAACAAAAACCTGTTTCTGTAGCTAAATTATTTTCCTCCTCCTTAAACTGAATGGTGTTTTGATCGTTCTGTTTTTATAACCCAGCAGTTGGTGCCACGTTGATGGGAAGGTGTGCAGACACAGGCGGCTGTACAGCCTGGTCTGACCTGAAACCTCTTCAGGTCCTACACAGCAAAATCTCCGGTGTTAAATTAACACTGGAGAGTGTCTATATGGGTCCACACCTCTGAGTGTTAAATACAACACTGTTGAGTGTTAAATTAACACTTTTGACAGTGTTATATGTTTAAAAGTGTAACCGGAAGGTCGCCGGTTCGATCCCTGGGCTCTCTGTCCTGGTCGTTGTGTCCTTGGGCAAGACACTTTACCCTACCGCCTACTGGTGTTGGCCAGAGGGGCGATATGGCAGCCTCGCTTCTGTCAGTCTGCCCCAGGGCAGCTGTGGCTACAACCGTAGCTTGCGTCCACCAGTGTGTGAATGAATAGGGGCATTGTAAAGCGCTTTGGGTGCCTTGTAAAGCGCTATATAAATCCAATCCATTATTATTATTAAAAGTAACCTAGTCAGTTTTGAAGATTAACAATGGCTAACACTTTTGACAGTGTTATATGCTGATTTTCTAACACTGGAAAATAACTCGGTGTTAGAAATATTCCAGTGTTAGAAAATCAGCACTGCTCAGTGTTAGCCATTGTTAATCTTCAAAACTGACTAGGTTACTTTTAAACATATAACACTGTCCATCCATCCATCCATCCGCTTATCCTTTTCAGGGTCGCGGGGGGCGCTGGAGCCTATCCCAGCTGTCATAGGGCGAGAGGCGGGGTACACCCTGGACAGGTCGCCAGTCTGTCGCAGGGCTAACACATAGGGACAGACAACCATTCACACTCACATTCACTCGCACATTCACACCTAGTGGCAATTTGGATTAATCAATTAACCTATCCCCACAAGCTGCATGTCTTTGGATGGTGGGAGGAAGCCGGAGTACCCGGAGAGAACCCACGCAAACACGGGGAGAACATGCAAACTCCACACAGAAAGACCCCGGCCTGATGGTGGAATTGAACTCAGGACCTTCTTGCTGTGCGGCAACAGTGCTAACCACCGTGCCGCCCTATAACACTGTCAAAAGTGTTAATTTAACACTCAACAGTGTTGTATTTAACACTCAGAGGTGTGGACCCATATAGACACTCTCCAGTGTTAATTTAACACTGGAGATTTTGCTGTGTAGCTTTGCATACTAATGGCTTATTCAGGGTTGTTGTAGTGGCAGCAGATACCTTGGACGTGTTTCACAGAGGTGTTGAATCTATCCCACCAAACGTCTCTGAAACAGTTAGTCTGAACCTTCATTTAGTCCGGACTGTTTGCAGGCCTGATAGCAGGTCAGTGTAACTAATAAACTGACACTGCTCGTAGGACAGGAACATAGTGACGTGTTCTGTCCTCTGGTGTGTGCGTCTGTCAGGAGCTGGAAATGCTGAAGGAAGTGTCAGAAGCTTCTGAGTCGGTGAGCGAGGAGGTGAAGCAGCTTCAAACGCAGCCTCACTACTGGAGCCGAGGAGAGAAGCACACGTTACGTAAGTCAGTTTAACACTCATATTTAGAGTTTCTTACATATTGTTTATTATTTGTTTCCTCTTTTTTTCTCCACTAGCTGATCAACTGGAGAAGGTTATCGGGCGAATTGGAGGCTTTCTGTCTCAGCTTAGTTCATAACGTCATTCAGAGGGATGCACTCATCAGATTCACTGAGGAGGCTCTGGTGGTGTTAAGACGGAGACAACACAGCTTGGACGTGTTTCACAGAGGTGTAAGGGACAGACGTGTAAGGGACAGACGTGTGTGTGGTCACTGCAGTCAGACACCCTGTTTAATCTGAGCATGACTGACATGTTGTTGTGTGAAACAGAAAGTGTCACTGTTGGTGAGTCGAGAGTTTTTACATCGTTTTTTTGGAGAAATCAGTGATGACATTAAACATGTTGCTATGCTTCTTTGTTTCATGATGATTACTGAAACTGACCATTTTACACTCAGTGGTCACATCACATCTCACTGCAGCCGTGCTGGGAAGTACTCCAGACCAGAGTGGGAAGAGAGTATGTTCCCTACAGTTGGCGTGAAGGAAGCGCCATGCGTCGCAAAGACCAAAATCACTCATGTACTGTCTGATTATTAGGATTCAACTTCGTCATTACACATGTATAAATACAGGGTAACAAAGTACAGTATAAATACAGTATAACTTGTGGACAGTCGAGTTCCTGCTGTGTTGAGCTTGTTCACATCTTCATTAGTCCAAAGCTGAAGTCGCCCCAGAGAACAAGGGCACAGTCTAGGTGCTCAGAGAGTAACAAACATGGAAGAATGAGGGGTCATCAGTATCTGGGTCATATATACTGCTATTCAATTAGAAATCTACTCTCCTAATCTGTAACTGAGTACTGTGAAATTCACATTTATTGTTCTATATTTTGTTAAACACTCAACTACATGTTAAAAAAACAGAAATGAAAACATTGTTTATCACGCCACAATTATTAACAGTAGTTCAAAGTAGAGCTGGGCGATATAAGATTTTTTCATATCACGATATTTTTTTTCATTTCAGGCGATAACGATATCTATCACGATATAAGCCAAATAACTATATTTGTAAGATTTAAATGTGCTGTTGCTCACAAGTAAAATGTGAAATAATCAGCAGCTTGTTTTTATTTAAATATTTATTTCCCATAATAAGTTCAACAGGGTAGATGTACTTAAGGAACATGAGACTTTTTCAGATAAATAAAGGCAAATATTACAAACTACACAAAAGGCAGCCGCTAAAGCGTTTAAGTTTCAAAATAGAACAAACGAAACAGACTAAATTGTCAATTCCACTTAGAAACAAAATATTAATTCTAAAAATAAATCTTAGTTTGTTTTACAGAAGAACAGACAAAACTGACTAACTTTTGTCAATATCAAATAAACTGAGAACTAAAAGGAAATTCTCAATCTCTCCTTGTTGTATAGCTGAGCTTTTCAAACAGTTTTAACAGTTACTTTAGTCTGACAAAAGCCGAATGACGAATTAGCGCTTCCAGTCAGAGACTGAGGCTACGTCCACACGTACACGGGTATTTTTGAAAACGGAGATTTTCCGTTTTCGTTTTAAAAAATAATCCCGTCCACACATAAAGGCAGAAATGAAGGAAAACGCTGCTATGAACATGCCAAAGCAGCAGGTGGCGCTAGATTCCTAACCGTGCAGAAATGTTGGTCAATCAGAAGTCTAGAAGCCTCGGTGGGAAAAAGTAAACAAAGCTGGGGCATAGAAGCAGAACCGAGTCGTATGTGTGGAGGGACAGTAACTGTGTGTATATGTAAGCATTTAAACACTGCAGAGAGTAGAATTAACAGTATTGTAGAAATTCATTTCACCGAAACAATAACGTGGCGCACAGTGTGACGTCAAAAAATGCGCACACCTTTGACGCTGCGTTTTCTCCGTTTTTCTAGTCCACACGTAAATGCAAAAACGGAGTTTTCAAAAATATCCACCCTGGCCGGAGTTTTTAAAAATCTTCGTTTTCAGTGACCAAAAACGCCGTTTACGTGTGGACGAAAGGTGCAAACGCATAGAAAAATCTGCGTTTTCAAAAATACCGGTACGTGTGGACGTAGCCTGAGCATGCACCAGTTTATTGCATTTCCAGACTTGCTTTCGGCACAATTTACAGCGCACGCTACTCTGTTTTTTGTCAGACTTGAAATAGCCGAAATACCTTCACACTACGGAACTTCTATGGCTCTTCCGTTCGACAATCTCTCCGGCATTGGAACTATCATCTGTTTTCTCTTCGGTAACCTTCGGTCACGCTCGGTTGATTTTTTTTCTAGTCGGCACACTCATTTCCTCCATTACCCGGACCGTATGGTGGCTGGCTGCTTCCCAAACAAATACACATGTGCGGCTTGGCACTTGTGCTGTACGTAACAAGTCACGTGACGTGACGCTGCGGCTGTGATTGGTTCGGCTCTGGGCTACTTAATTTGGATTGGCTGTTCTTTTTTTTCTTTTTTTTTTAAGAGGACAAGAGCGGCGAGGTCTATCGCGATAGTTTAACTTTTCTATCGAGAAAAAGTTATATCACGATACATATCGTTATCGTTCTATCGCCCAGCTCTAGTTCAAAGGTTTATTACATAAACGTAAGCTCAACTTATCCTTGTTTTATATCTCATGTATATATATGGCTTCAAGCTCATGTACAGTGGTGTGATTCAAATATTCAGCCTTCAGACCAACAGCCACTCTATTTCACACAGTTCTACTCAGCCTGCTTCATGTGACAGGGAGCAGCTATCTCATCCACCCTGTTTACAAGGGGAGCCTTTCCAAAGACACTGGCTGAAACAAAAGCAGAGGGGAGCTAAACCAGTCTGTCCAGCTCGTACACCCAGTATGAGATTGGAACACAGTCTAATAAATAAAAATCTAAAATCAGGAGCAGAGAAATGTTATTATGGTTAAAGAGACCTAAAAACAGCTGAACTCTTCACTTTTGGTGAAATGTTGAAACTTTTCTAATCACAGAAATAGACAGTTTTTAGGTTTTAAACTTTAAACTGGTCTGAATCCATCATAATGGGAACAAAAGGATAAAAAAATCCCTTGTGAACCCAACAGAGCACCTCAGTAAAGGACGTATAATTCTTCTCATTGCTGCAGGCAGGCCGGCACACTGATTCGTGTTGATTTGTGTACAGTGATATTAAAAGACAAGACATTTGAGAAAGATGAGATACTTCAGTTAAAGGGCTCAAAGTTCTTGTATTATGAATGACACGAGTGTTGGAAAGTGACAGAGAGGCATGCAGTGGGAGTTGCTTAACAATCCTACAGGAGGAGCAGCCAGACTTGATCCTGTCTCCAGCCTCGAGTCTTTCTGCAGCCAGTACAGCACAGACTCCAGCAGCAGGAAGAAGAATGGCAGAGCACACGCTTAATGCAGAGGACATGGCTCTAAATAAACTGGGCGACATAGAGGTAAGCATCAAGCCTGTCTTGTCCTCTCTGCCCTCGGGGGCCACGGTGCTCGTAGCTGAAATGCCTAAAGTTTGTCCAGTTTGAGTCGGCACATCATGAAGCTGTTACTGAAGGTAACGGCAGAATTGTATATGGAATTATAGCTTGTGTGGGGAAAAACAAATTTTTTATCCTGTCTTGGGGCAAACTGACCAAACTTCTGAAGCAAAAGTAAAGCTGTGGCTCTCTCCCCACCGGTCATTTAGACATGGGGCTTTTTCATAGAACCAGGTGTAGCTTCTTTCTAGCAGGACTTTAGTCTCACCCACATGATGTTCTACATTTCTGTTTCTGAGGAGCCAAAAGAAAGGTGGATCAAAAAGGCTAAAACAGCTCATTTTTGACCTTCGATGAACACAAAGGCCCAGCATGAGATAAATAAGGATCATGTTGAACTGTGATTCAATAATAAAATTAAGGTATTTGATGTGATCTTAAGTCTCTTTTAATCCTACCAATAAATTTAACAAAGGCTGGGGCTGTGTGTCGTCTTAATGTCTTTGGCTTTTGTTATTCCTGATTTATTTATGTGGTGAAGCTAGCGATGGGCATTCTGAACCTGCTTTAAAGTAGCTGAAAGTAACTATGTGTTCTCTTAATGCTCAGATCCACGTCAGGCATGTGCAGGCTATGCTATAACAAAGATAACCTGTACAGTGATGAAAACTGAGAACGTCCAGGTGAACACAACCAACCTTTTGGGATTTACTTGGATGTTTGAGCATGCAGCACTAATCCCTGACATCACATCAACCTCGAAGAACAATCAGAATGACAAAGTCACAAAAAACAAAAAGATTAATGATTCAGTTCAGTGTCACTTCATCATTATGCTATTAAAGTCCATGATAACAGGGAGAGAAAATAGGAACGACCCCTCTCCAGTGTCTGTTCCACTGATCAGCTGTACAGAGAGCTGAACGATAGCTTTGGGGCTGAGACAGGGCTGCACCCCGGTGTGACGTCTCACACCCTTGTGCTACACAGCTGGACTTAAGTAAATGTCTCAGCTGGTTGAAACTTTCTCACAGTATTTCTGAGATACATGGCGGCGGTCACCTGGATTTATCAGCTCAGACACAGGACCAGTTCAATTGTTCTCCGCACATACATGTTTTCATGTGATAAGTTGGCAGGTATGTAGAAAACCACACCTCTTTGCATGTTAGCCCATGTTAGCTCAGGTGAGTCAACATATGTTATTCTGCCACTCCTACCTTTGTCCTTAATGCCACACCCCAGGGACAGGTAACTAAACGTGTGTGGAAAAAAGCGTGGATACGTGTGCAGAGACGTCACACTGTTAAAGAGAGAAACATTGTGAAAAGTTATTTGACTTTGCATTTGTGTTCCTGCTCTCGTACCTAACCTGTCCTCTCACAGGCCCAGCCTAGAAAAGCACTCCGACCGATTGACATGAATCACTACGCCACTAAGAAGCGTGCGGCTCAGAGCATGTTGGACGTGGCCTTGCTCATGGCCAACTCGTCTCAGCTGAAGACCATCCTTTATGTGGGTCCGCAGTATCGTTTCTATGTCCCCCTCATCATGCTGCTGACCCTGTCCTCCGCGTTACAGGTCATAGTGGGGCTGCTGCTCGTCTTCATTGGCAAGTGACATCATTGACTTTGTCTGAATGAAAATGGCTTAAAGAACAGCTGTGCTTCTCTCTGTGTTATTCCAGTTTGAGTGAAAAATACTTTCAAAGTATTTTTAGAATAGAAAAGAATAGAATAAACCTTTATTATCCCACGGATGAGAAATGTGGGTGTTACAGTTCTTATAGCAGGGGCAATATAAAATATAAAAGGAAGACACAAACTGTTCCTATATACATAAGCAACTGAAGTTCGTATATACAGGTAACAATGCACAGAGCTATATATTAAATGTGCAGTAAACAAACAAGCTGGTGAGTAAGATGATCAAAGAATGTTGAGCTGCATTATAGAGTGTGACAGCCCCTCTCCAGGCTCAGACTGAGGTTAAAGATGGATGTGGTAACCTCACAGAGTTGATCTGCACAGTCCCTCAATAGTCTGGAGCTGATTCCATCCGGACCCGTGGCCTTCCTGGTTTTCCTCTTCCTCAGCTGACTTTGCACCTGGTCAGCTGTGACGGAGAGGCTGCAGTGTGGGACAAAGTAAATGATGATTGCTGCTAAAGAACTGATTGAAGTTTCTTCGTGACTTTTTAAAGAGCAGGATAAGTTTGGGGGGTCTCTCTTCTGCGTAGTGAAAAAATGACAAGAGGATGTGAATCTCAGATTGATTGTGATTTTAATGAAAGGAAGAAGTGACGCTGAAAACTAGTTCATGCATTTATTAGTTCCAGGCTGAACTACTGTAATTCATTATTATCAGGATGTCCTAAAAACTCGCTGAAAAGCCTTCAGTTAATCCAAAATGCTGCAGCAAGAGTCCTGACAGGGACTAGAAAGAGAGAACAGATTTCTCCTGTTTTGGCTTCCCTTCATTGGCTCCCTGTTAAATCCAGAATTCAAACTCCTGCTCCTCACATACAAGGTCTTAAATAATCAGGCCCCATCTTATCTTAATGATCTTGTAGTACCATATCACCCTATTAGAGCACTTCGCTCTCGCACTGCAGGCCTACTTGTTGTTCCTAGAGTATTTAAAAGTAGAATGGGAGGCAGAGCCTTCAGTTTTCAGGCCCCTCTTCTGTGGAACCAGCTTCCAGTTTGGATTCAGGAGACAGACACTATCTCTACTTTTAAGATTAGGCTTAAAACTTTCCTTTTTGCTAAAGCATATAGTTAGGGCTGGACCAGGTGACCCTGAATCCTCCCTTAGTTATGCTGCAATAGACGTAGGCTGCCGGGGATTCCCATGATGCATTGAGTTTTTTCTTTCCAGTCACCTTTCTCACTCACTATGTGTTAACAGACCTCTCTGCACTGAATCATGCTTGTTATTAACCTCAGTCTCTCTTCCACAGCATGTCTTTATCCTGTCTTCCTTCTCTCACCCCAACCGGTCGCAGCAGATGGCCCCGCCCTTCCCTGAGCCTGGTTCTGACGGAGGTTTCTTCCTGTTAAAAGGGAGTTTTTCCTTCCCACTGTCGCCAAAGTGCTTGCTCATAGGGGGTCATGTGATTGTTGGTTTTTTTCTGTATCTATTATTGTAGGGTCTACTGTACAATATAAAGCACCTTGAGGAGACTGCTTTTGTGATTTGGCGCTGTATAAATAAAATTGAATTGAATTGAAGGTAAATTACAGCGCAGGAACACGAGAAAACACGGTGATGCAGGACGCTCGCAATACTTTGGTCACTTCAGTGCACGCAGTCCCACAAAACTGGATGTCACGACGCATAAATGTGACATATTTTACTCCATATTCATTCCTGCTGTCTTACTGTTTATATTTTACTGCTGCACAGTCAGCGTGCAGCACCTATCATGGAATTTTGCATGTACAAGGACAGTAAAAGGCTATTCTACTCTATTCTATTCTATTGTCATTTGCAAACACTGATGCGGCCGTGTATTTATGTGGAACATTTGTAATATTACTAGACATTTGAACCTAGGCCAATATCAACGAGTTACAGCAGCTTTGAATTCATTTCAGACTGGATGTAGCCAGTTACAATTCAAGTCTCACATAAGAAGTATTTTGTTAACTTTCAAATCAGATAAAAGCTTCGTTGAAGAGTGCACAGCATCACTAACACCTGAGGGTGTTCTATAGCAAAATCAACTATGATGTGCAAACGTTTGGAGGCCTCGAGGGCCAAAAGGTCAGATTGCTGACTCACTGACTCAGAACAGGACGTTTACATGGAACTTGCTTTTGACAAATATTGCAGTACCTCCACCTTTTTTGGGTTGAGCTGTCCTATATACATTATAGCCATCAATACTTATAAGCCTACTTGTAATACATTTGTTTAACCAGTCCAATGTGCCCATTCACGGAGCATATCCATCATGGAACATAAGCGACCAAGATGGATATGATGTGGTTTAACATTCCCAGAGATAAGAAGTAGCAGAAGAACGACACGCTTCAGCTTAAAGATTTCCTAGAATTATTTTTTAGAATCTAATTCTATTCTAAAATCATGTTTAAAGGAAAGTACAATTGTTGTGAAGAGCCATAACACAAATCATTTGGGGCAGTTCCACAAAAGAGAAGAACAAGGGCACAGGTAAAGACTTCATTCACCTCAGTGCACCGTCACTTTTATACACCACAACATATATTTGCACACATGCTTGTCCTTATTTATATTCATACCTACATCTCTGTATTCATCAAGTCAGCTTAATATTTATCTAACAATGTCTCTGCTTCTACACTAATTGTTTATGAGTTTGTTGTATATTTGCTGCTCTACGACAAATAAGGTTTCTCTGATTCCAGTTAATGCCCATTAAATCTGCGTGATCAATGGCATGCAATAGAATTTAATGGCAAAAAAGCATTATTTTTTTTAACACGTTGGGGGTTGACATGTTGTTTTAGTGAACGACCTTGGGTTAAACTAACTCTGATCAGCTGTATGGAAACAAAATCAACAGACTCTTCATATCAGAAGCTCAACCTGCACTGTGCTCACAGCACAGTCAGCGCTAAATCTGATTTGAACTGACCAAACTATACAGTACCTGTATGAATACTATGAAGGCCGGAAGTGAGAGGCTGTGGAGTGGGACGGTCTGTGAGACTGAGATTACCCAGAATGCACCAGTGAACGACACAGGAAATCATTCCTGGCTGTGGATACCTCCCTGCACAGCTCCTCCATCTAATGCACGACACACACTTTTGTTCTACGGTGAAAATAACAATTTGTTACAGTTTAGCCTAAAATGCCAATGATATATATTTCTCCTCTGCAATATTTTGGACATTTATAATGGAGCTATTTATATATATTACAGCTACACCTTATATTTTGTAACTGTGTAATGTATTGTGTTATTTAATTTTGTTCAGTGTTACTGCTCTTATTGACTCGGAGCGACTGTAACCACAGAATTTCCGCAGGGATTAATAAACTCTTTATTTCACTTTCCAGCATGCAGAGAATGTGTTAAACGTTTTTCTCTGCCACCTACTAATAATATACACAAAGAACATAAAGGCTTCCACCTGGCCCAAATGACCACAACTACGACATATTTTCAGTGTCAGTTCATCAGATGATCAGTTTTCAGGATTCGGATGTATTGTTTGGTCTATTAAATGTCACACACTTGCAAAGAGCATGGTTTATTTGAAGACACAGAGTAATCAAACACCTCGTTTTGTTAAATCAGAACATTTTGTCTTCTGAAAGTTTTATTTCTGCTTCTGCCAACATGTTTAGTTAACGAGCTCGACTGGACAGAAACAATCACAACTGCTGAACCTGCACTGTGCTCATGGTTAAAGCTCCCACAACATTTTGTCTTCTGAACATTGTATTTTTGCTTCAAAACTGCTTCTAGCACAACAAGAGTCAGCGGAGGCTGGAATGAGACTTAAAAAAGCTTCAGTCCACATTTCAGTTTGTTGAGCTCGCTGTTGCTCCAGAGGAGGCCCTCAGCTGGCCGGGCTGGAGCCGAGGCCCCGGGGATGCTGCTACGTGTCGCGCTGCTCTCCAGCTCCACTGGCTGGTCAAACACAGTCATTATCGAATAATTGTCCACCATGAGGCACGACGGGTCGTCCGACTGTCCAGGAACTTTACCAAGGGCGTAGTTCTTCCATGTGACATTATCAGTGCACACCTGCCACGGAGAACCTCTGAGGGCAAGTGCTCTTTCAGCCTGCACGTCTGCCCATTTGCGCTCCTCACTTCTCTCCGAGTCCATTGGTGAGGAATGCAAGGGACGGGCGTCCTGCCGGGAGTGTTGCATCTGGTCCAGCAGCATCCTCACAGTATATATGGGCTGCTGCTGCTTCTGCTGCAGAGGTGTGCTGGCCTCTGAGCGCTCTGTCTGTGTGTAGATGGAGCAGAGCTGGAACAGCTTCTCTCTGGTTTCCTGAGGGGGGGGATGCTCCATGTCATCCAGGACTAGCTGGATCAGGTGAGGTGTGCTGATGCAGGGGGCATCCAGACATGCAGAGAGAAGCTGCTGCCACCTCAGCTGGATGCGGTTGATGAAAATCCTGTCCTTCGTTCTGGCTTTCTTCTGCAACTTTGTCTCAAAATGATATTCAAATTTGTTGTTGTTGCAGAGGAGGACTTCTGAAATCCATGCAGAAATATAGAAACACCTGTGACTGTTGGGCTCTTCGCTGAGCAGCTTCAGTTCCACAAAGAGCTTCTCCAGGAAGAGGTGAATGAAAGACGGAGAGTTAAGCATCTTTAGCAGGGGCAGCCAAAAGCGCAGGAAGGTTTGTGGGACTCTGGGCTCAGTGGGACTGGCACTGTCAGAGGTTGCACAGCCTAATGTTTCCAGCTGCTCCATGGTAGGAACAAGAAAACCGTCTTCCAGCAGCACATCAATCAACAGCTCACTGGACTCCAGTGCAAACTGCTTGATCTCACCCAGCAACCAACTCATGTCTGCTAAGGGGGCCTGCCACAAGCTCTTCTTGTCTTCAGGAGACCCAGCATCAAAAGCTTGGTACTGGTCCTTCTCATAAGAGATCAGCAGCTCCCGAGCGTTTCTGTAGGCATCCACTTCTTTCTGCCTGGCAACGAGCTCATCTTCCTGGCGCTTGACGTCCGCTTCCTCATCCTCGCCATCCGACTGCAAGTCCCAGCGCTCATCGGGGGCTCCTCCCAGCTGTCTGGACCAAAACTCCTGCTGGAGCCACTCCAGGACCACCTTACACCCCTTTCGGCACCATTTCAAAGAAGGAAGCGTCCGATGCGTGATTTCGTGCCTCAGATTCACCACCCACTCGGGGATGTTCAAGTTTCCAGCCAGTCGCCTCAGCGGCCGGGCTGTTCTTCCCTGCTGGCGCTCCGTGATAAGATTAACAAATCTTACCAGGGCCGTCCCGTACATCAGGGTCAAGTCATCTCCGGTAAGCTGTCCGGACCGGTCCCGCACCTGGCAGCGCACGAGGTCCGCTGTGCAGTCCACGGCCACAGGAAAACTATTAGCGCACCTGGCCTTCCAAGCCGATATCCTCTCTAACGCAAACCTCTGCAGAGAGGAGTCCATCGAGTAAAGGTAGTCCCGAACCTGATCCCACTCCGCTTTGTTAAGCCAGGCTACCACATGGCGTTTTTTCTCAGAGCCCTTTTTCTTCATTGTGCGCGCTCCGGACCTCACGCTCAATCTCTCACTCACCGGGAAAAAGCCGCTCGCCTCACGCAGAGACCACTCGCAGATTTATATGACACAGGACCGCGTTCAGAGCTTCGAGTTTTACCGTCGCTTCTCGCACAGCATCCAGGAAATGACGCTAACGTTTTCTTCGGCTTCGTTTGCGGCTGACGTTCACCCTGCGGGCACGCTGACGCCTCCTGCTGGATTGGAGGATGGAGCGATGGTTCTACAGAGCGCTTATTTACATGATGCTGGTCATAAACGAGCTTTCTTTGGCTATGGTGATGATCACAGTTTATTTACATACTCTATAAATTCACGCTGTTTAGTTTTAGACACTGCACTTTTTTCTTGCATCGCATTCATTTGGACATTTCAGGCTATTGTTGCTTTCATGATATGACTTGACTAAAAGAAATGTTATTAAGGAACCGGACCACGGCAGGTTTTAGAAAACCCATCCAGAATAATTTTGTAGGCCCATACAGGGACCCCAAAGGTCAAAGCTTCTGTTGCCCTGCTCACGCAGTCCTACCAACAACTACCCACTGTGAAAACAGGCAGGTAATAACGTTTTGGCACATTATTTATGATAAGAACCCACCGTGAGGGGAAATGCAGTTGTGGAGAAGATGAAACCACAGAACATGTTTGATGACGCTGTCAGAAATATGAAGTTGGGAAAAAGTGACTGATGCAAAGCCCCAGTAAAGTGAAAGTTAAAGTGGATCTTATTGATATACTGTAAAAGAACTGAAGAAATGAACGATATCAGGCTATATTGCATTTTCTCAGACAGACTAATTTATCTGATAGCCTTTGATTTTTGTTTTCTTTCTCCGAGGGCAGCTGGATTAACAGCGTATTGATTTATAGGATAAAATATCAAAGAAAAGATGTCTAGTTTGACTTTGGTAAGAGACATAAATCCCTTGAGGACTGTCAGGAACAGCACCCCGTGTAAACATCAGCCGACATTCCTGAGTGGCTTTCCCCTGGTCCTCACGTCACGCCGAAGGATGGCGGTAATGCACACGGTCGCTGTTTGACAACCGCCAATAAAACCCACGAAGAAGAACCCGAGGTCGGTTTGGATAATGGCGGGTGTTCTGATATAGAAAACAACTTGCTCGTTATGTGTATTCTTCATTGGAGGTAAACATTAAATACAATATTAACTAAATAAAGTCATAGTTGTGCTCACATAGCATTAAACGCTGCTCTGTGATTTGTTTGAACGTGAGCGGCTCATTAATGCACTGAAATGATGCAATGTATTTATTATTCATGTATCTGTAGAAGTTTACTGGCTCAATGGCGCCATCTTTCAGAGGCAGTAGACAAAAGGCTGAGGTGGCTTGTAGAGCAGAACGCTGTGGTGGGGAACTCCAGGCCTCGAGGACCGGTGTCCTGCAGGTTTTAGATGTGTCCTTGATCCAACACAGCTGATTTAAAGGCTAAATGACCTCCTCAACTTGTCCTGAAGTTCTCCGGAGGCCTGGGAATGAAACAATCATTGGATTCAGGTGTGGTGACCAAGGGTGAGATCTAAAACCTGCAGGACACCGGCCCTCGAGGACTG
Source organism: Maylandia zebra (assembly GCF_041146795.1). NCBI lineage: Eukaryota > Metazoa > Chordata > Actinopteri > Cichliformes > Cichlidae > Maylandia > Maylandia zebra. The sequence goes on along the minus strand of NC_135186.1, from coordinate 21,558,510 downwards.
GAGTAGGAGACCCCTGGACTAATACCATGAGTGTTGGTGAGCTTTTTACTCCCCAGTGGTCTGTACCATACAGCAGACCATAGTTTTATGGGTACAGTTCAGTAAAAATAGTCCACCAGGCCCCAGCAGTGTGCACACAGTGAGAAGGCTGGGACACCTATCACAGCAGCCGTACCCTAATTCAATTAATCAGGTGGAGGAAAGATTAAAAGAAATGACCCTACTCTCTCTAAATAAAGATCAAAACTATTAACACAGGCCAAAATGGTTTGCAAACATGCTTTTTATGCTATACAGCTGGACGTTAAAACGTGTTTGCATGTTTGCAGACCTCTAAGCAGCACTTAGAGGTCCTGCAGTTTTTTGGCATTTCTTAATTTGGCTTCATTTTTCAGATCCAGAAGGGCCCAAGCAGGGTGTGCTGGTACACAGTACTTTAAACCACATCGTGGTCAGTGTGTTAGCGCAGCATCCCATCTGCTGAGACATTCCAGTAACAGTCCAGCTCATTGACCATAACACAGAATCCACGTTACTGTCATTCTTAGCCTGCTGCTGTTTCTAGCCAGAAGAACATGGAAACATTAGATCACTAAGGTCTTTCAACATGGCAACAAAAATGATGTCAGATATGCGGACATACGGTTTCTCGTAAAATGTCTTCATTACATTTTCTTTTTTTTTATTTTTACAAAAAATACCTTTAATAATTTGCCTCGTTACATTTCTTGTCAGTGACATTTTATTAAGAGTGTAATTCTTTCTGCTTTACAGTGACTTAAGAAACTGTATTATTGTTATTACACACTGTTACACTGACGCACACTGTTTAGGAGTGATACTTTACAGAACAGCAGGAAGACAGCATTTCATTCTTGAGTCATTATAGGACAAAGTAACATTTTAAATCCTATGGAGCAGGTTTGGATAAGCTGGACAGAGGCAGGTGTAAACTTGTTACACAGCGCTGTAATCAACTCGTGTACTTTCACTGTGGACACAACGAGTCAGTGTGAGTCCGGTGTTTTGAATCTTCTTCGGTTTTCTTTCTCTGATGCTACATGATTAAGTACATCTCAAAACTCGGGTAAATAGAAAATAATAAAAAAGGACACTGCTTAAAACTGTAATAAAACAATTACATTTGACCCTGAATTAGATAAGAAAAAGGACAAATGGATGGCTTTAATGTTAGAGGAGCTAAAACAGATGTTTCAGACAGAAGATGAACTGGGGAGCTGCACCAAAGGCCAGTAACAGATAAATAAGTATTATTTTCAACAGTATTACAGGTGTACAAAATCAATACTGGCTGGTCACTAGAAGCTTTGGCTTTAAAGTTGGACAGCAGAATCTGAAGCTACTGTAGCAGAGTCCAAGTAAAAAGTGGTGAAGCTCAAAAATAGAGTCTCGATGTGACATCGATGGAACAATCCTTCCATCCAAAGGAAGATGATTCCCGAATGAACAACTTCCACTGTTCATCACACGATGTAGGCGTAGGCGTAGTAGCACACAGCTGATAACACAGCTAAAGGCAGCAGCACCAGAATCATCTTCCACAGGCTTCCTGTGGACTTGTCTCCAGTGGGCTCCCCTGATCGTACAGAGGTGTGATTGGTGGAGCTGTAGGTGACCTGCACGGCAGCCCTGAGACACAAAGGAGAAGAGGTGGGTTAGATCCGGCTATAAACTCACGAGCTCAAACATGTGACTGCTTCATACTGCAGGATTCACTCTGTGTCAGCGTCTGGTCCCTCCACTCCATGTTGCTCAGTGCTTCGCTTCACCCTGTGTGCAGGAAACACACAGTTCAATACTTAATGTTCAAGCCAGCACTGGGTTTGTTTCACTGCACTACATTTATGATACATTTTAGGTAAAGTTACCCCAGGGTTTACCATCAACGTGTCATCACCATTATGACTGAGCTGACAAGAACAGTGGATTTTATTAACACACATAACAGATTTGCACTGGTAGTTAGCTGCATGCACTTTTTGGTTTAAGGATGGCTGGGTATTAAAATGTTATCAAGTCCAATTAAATAAAATATCCTCAAACAAAGATCAAGAACGTGATAAAGTCCCTCACGTGGAACAAATGGCAGTAAGTACCGTGGCAGCTGCATCAGCATCAGCAAGTTAAAATAATGAAATGCTGCAGTTTGAGTTTCACATGTAAACCATCTCTCTGCTTCCCTCGTCACCTCCTGGAGTTCTCCCATTTTCACATGTAAATGATTTGATTGGCTGAATAGCATGTGTGTAGTGAGTTACAAAGCACACGATTGGTTGGTGTACACACAACAAGAGATAAAGGAAAACGTTGCACAGATTAATATAACGTTAGTGTAAATACTAGAAAATCCAACCTATCATCTTACAGTGTAAATCACAACACTGTACTAAGAAATGTGACTCTGCAGAGTTCTGACTGACATCTGGGTAAACAACAACAATCTGCCCTTTCAGTTTTACTTCCATGGTAGTGTGGACCATAACACAGATGAGGTGTGATAACACCAGTGCAGTTTGGGAGAATTTCATAGAGGAAATAAAAGCACAGTGTTGTATGTGGGCGGTGCAATATAATCAGCTTTAAGACTATCCAACCGGAGCGGTGTGCTGTCAGTTAAGTAAACAACATTTAACTTCTTTTTGCAGTTAACACTGAATGGAACGATGTTTGCTAACTGGGTATTAGTTGTTTGTAAACCAGTCTGGTGGTTGTTGGCAGGTTTCAACTGGTGTTTCTAAATGGTTAGTAGAGAGAGTGGTGCATCGAGAACCACCAGTATCTCGCCAGTCAAGGTGAATGTTGTTTACCCATGAATGCCACAAACCCACACTATCATTTTTATGAGATTCATGTTCTGTTTAATCTGCTTCACTATAGTTTCATGTCCACATTTGTGCATGCACACACATGCACCATGTTTGAAATGCACGTGTCAGCGGAGCGGCTTCATCGATCCATCATTGTCTCAGAGGACGAGAGGATCTTAAATTAGAGCCTCATCCAGATGCTCTAACCCAGGGATGTCCAACTCCAGGCCTGGAGGGCCGGTGTCCTGCAGGTTTTAGATCTCACCCTGGGTCAGCACACCTGATTAGTTTATTACCAGGCCTCTGGAGAACCTCGAGACATGTTGAGGAGGTCATTTAGCCATTTCAATCAGCAGTGATGGATCAAGGACACATCTGAAACCTGCAGGACCCTGACCCTCGAGGCCTGGTGCTGGACACCGTGGCTCTAACCTCTCCTCAGCCGTGCGTTTGCTGCTGAAATAGTGTCACTAGTGTTGTTTGTGGGGACAATGAAGACAGGCCTCCATGAGATCATTAAAGAGTCACATTATAATCAAGGTAAACGTACTTTGCAGGTGATGATCTAAATAAACCCTCAACACCTCAGCCTCGCAGGTCTCGACAGAACAGGTTGCTGCTCTTTTTCTGCTAACAGGTTAATCAGGATGTCGTGTTGCACGAGTGTCTTTAATGTGCCTTGTGATGTTCTGTGTGGGTTATAGCAGTACTCACATGTTGGCAGAGCGCTTACGTGTAGCCTGTCGAAATGAAAGCAGGAGTAATTGTAAGATTATTGTCTTTTTCCAGAGTAGAGGAGTTGGCACAAAAACAAAGGGGTAGGCAGACAATCAGGACTCACTGCACTCTGGTATGTGATGTAGGTAACTTCCTCCTCTGTAAAAAAACAACACGAAACACAAATCATCAACTATTACCTCAAAGTTACACCTCCAAATCTGATCAGAGGACAGAAACAGGAGGAGCAGAGTGAGCCTGAGAGCGAGCTGCTGGGGCTGACCTCTTCATACAGACCAGTTATCATCACTGCTGCTGTTTCCATAACACTAACGGATTTAAACTTCAAATTCACAACTATGAAGGGAAGAGAGTTACAGTTCACCACCAAACACCACAGTCTCCTGACTTTACCCAATCACCGTTTGTGTGTTTAAGATTGGAGCTAAATGAGCCCGATCCTTAGTATTCTTCACTCTGACTGAAACACTGACGGCTTCTACCTCAGGCTGCTTCCTACCTTCCTCTCTGTAGTAGGTCTTATCAGAGGACGTCTTCACTGAAGCCTGCTTCATTGCCTTTTCAAGCTTCCTCTCATACAGATGCCGAGTGGAGTCTGTGTTCACACAAAAACACTTCTTCAGTATGTGAACAAAGGACAGACACTTATTTAAATAAATGCTGGAATGAATTAAAAGCAGTTTTTGGGTTCACATGACCTTTTGTAATGAATGATTTTAATGTCACGTGGATCCATTTTTATGATGCAGTGTAAGCAGTTTCCACATACTGTCCACATATACCAAGCCAGACCTGACGTAGCGGTAGCCTCGCGTTATAAACTTCCAGTGTGAAGGAAGTTTCCCGCAACATTTTCCTCATGTTTCAGATGCAGAACAGCGCTCACGTGGATAATCTGTGTGTGTGGAAAACACTTCACGGCGCAAAACTGCGATCCCTGTGTGTGTACTTACCCACGATGGGTCCGTGTTTGATGCCATACTGAGAGAGCAAGCTGCCGAGCTCCTCGTCGCTTTTCTCACTCAGAGACATCTGCAGACAGACAGATTCAGACATGCGCCACCCTGCGCTCCAGCAGGGAAACCAACAGGCTACATTTCAAAACCAAACTTTATTAGTCAACGTTTAAGACAGTCGTACATGTTGTAAAGCGTTTACTTCTTTGGGCCCCGTTAAAATGAGTTTCCCCGCAGAAACATAGTTCCGAGAACTGACCTGGCGGCTTTTTGCGTCCCTCTCGAGAGAGTAAATCACGCTGCCACAAACAAATGAAAGCGGCGCATGAACAAAGCTGACGGTAAAGTGGGCTGAATGTCACTCACCTTTGGAATAAGACGACGGCTGTGCTGCGTGAACTGAGACGAAGGAAAGTCGGGCACAGCAGTAAAGCTCACATGTGGGCGTAACTTCTCCAGAATTTGGAGACGTTAGGTTGGCACACCCGCAGAGCACCGCTGATCCTGCTAACCTGACCTAGCCTTGTTCTGTAGCACGGTTACCAGTGCTTTGCTTTTAAACGAGTAATCAGCGCTCAGAGCGGGTCCAACAGGACCTTTGTTATCGGCAATCTGTGTAACATAATAGATATCCCTCTCCCGCCGATCCATCCTTCCAGCCCGGGTCCTCTACCAGAGGCCTTGAGGGTCCTGCGCAACACCTTGGCTGTTCCTAGGACTGCGCTCTTCAGAGACTGGGAGGACTCCGATTATCACTGGGACCACCGGGAGCTTCATCCTCCACATCTTCTTGAGCCCTTCTAAGTAATTTCATGTCATAAACTTTTGTCTTCTCTCTCATAGCTTGTGTGTTTTTGTTGTTGTGAACTGGTGCTCTATTAATAAAACTGAAACAATCTTTCATTCTTTTCGTGGAAGTTTGTTCAGTGCATGACACGCATTTAGTTTCTATTTCACTCGTCTGTAAATTAATATCGGCTCCCTTACATTAAGCTGGAGGGAAATAAAGACAACAGATGCTGAAAAATGGCGACTAAATGAAGTAAAGACATTGTGTGAATACATTTTTATTAGTGCTCTGTGTAAGACTTTATAAATATAAAGCAGTACTGCAAGTCTCCTCTGCTGGAATGCATAAAAACGTGATTTTGTCTGGTACAACGGTAAAAGGATCATCATCTTTGATGTTGTACTCCAAACAACAAAAACTTTAATGTTCATTACATTTATGTCAAGTTTTCATGAAACCACGCAGAGTTGAATCACTCATCGCTCTGTGTCATCTCTCTAAGGCACTCCTTCAGGTTATCCACCCTTTCAGGTGGAGCCTTCTGTATGGTCTGCTCCAGCAGCCGCCGTACTTGATCAAGCCCTCCTACCTTAGGGGCGTTCTGGCGGAAGAGGTAGCCGCAGAGCTGATTGTCATGGCAGTCTGGAGAAAGCAGGCCACACAGAAAGCGCAGGAACATGTCAAAGTGACCCAGTGGGTGGTTAAAGGTTCGCACCAACGCACACTGGATCAGGCCTGCGATGGACTTGGTTTGTTCTTTGGATGCAAAGATCTTGGGCATGTGCAAGATCCCAGAGTCCAGGACGTTCTTCTCCTCTGTGCGAAACATTGTGAAGACATACAAAGCAGCCATGAACTCCTGCAAGAAGGAAGATAGAGCTTCTTAAAGCGTGATCTCTACAACATACAAGTTTTTCACATTTTTGTGTATGTCACAAGAAACAGTTGATTACAGTGGCTCCTCGTTTATCGCGGGAGTTACGTTCTAAGAGTAACCCGCGATAGGAGAAATCCACGAAGTAGCCAGTTTTATTTTTTTACAATTATTATAGATGTTTGAAGGCTGTAAAACCCCTCACTACACACTTTACACACTCAGACAGACACGAACATTTTCACACTTTTCTCTCTTGTTTAAACGCTTACAGTTCAAACCTTGGTAGGAAAATAAGTCCAGTATTATAGAATGAAACCAAACACACCCGCGGCTGCCTTTCAGGGCGCAAAACGTTTCGTCGACAGTGTTTGTTGGAGCAAACCTACAAACATACAGTGCAGCACTTCAGAGTCACACTGCTAGCGATCAAAGATTTATATAAATTTGACAAGCTGACCACATTCTGTACTGTACAGGAGACACGGCACGAGATTGATTAACAGTGGCCTGCAGCCAATCAGGACGCAGAACACAATGCGCTGTAAAAAATAAAAAATGCAAAATTGCACAAAAAAAATCAGTGAAACAGCGGGGCTGTGAAAGCTGAACCAAACACTGTTTCTGTGGTGGGTGGGTTGATCCCTGGCTGCTCCAGGCTGCATCCCAAATGCCTCGGGAAAGATGCTAACCCCCAAGTTCAGATCTAATGCTCTGCTAACCACTCCCTGCAAATATGATATAAATTAAACAGAAACAAACAGAAAATAAAAAATCTACACAAGGATGCTAGGGTAGCTGAAACAGAGGGAGAGATGGGAAAGTCTGCAGCTTCAACAGATCCCTACATGTGAAGTGTATGTTTGATATACTAGAAGGCGTGTTAGTGTGTAAGATGCAATGCAGCTTGAGTTGTGCTAGCTTCACTACCTTTATGGAGTCAAAGGCTACGTTCACACTGCAGGTCTTAATGCTCAATTTTTTTTGATCAAATCTGATTTTTTTTTCTGTCTGGTTGTTCACATTACAAATAAAATGTGACAGCAAACATGCTCTACTGTGAACAGTTCACGGCCCTCAAAGCAGCCCGCATGTGCAAAAGAAGACGTCACACACAATATGTCTGTGAAGGTTCTCAGTCATCCAGGTCATCGTAGTCTAAGGAGCTTGGAAAGAAAAGCGTCTGGACTTCTTTGAGTTGCTTGAAGACGTTTCACCTCTCATCCGACAAGCTTCTTCAGTTCTAAGGGTCAATGGTGGGGAGTCCCAGAGAGTCCCACACCAGCGAGGGAGGATAAGAAAGACAGACGCAACAGGCCTGTCTTTAAATCTGGGACTCCCCACCATTGACCCTTAGAACTGAAGAAGCTTCTCGGATGAGAGGTGAAACGTCTTCAAGCAACTCAAAGAAGTCCAGACGCTTTTCTTTCCAAGTTCCTTAGACGTCACACACAACGTGCTCCGTTTATGGAAGTAAAAATGGCGGCTACAGAGCAAGTAGGTGTTGTTGCAGCAGTCTATCAATTTCTGCACAGTCGTAACTGACATAATTTTGACGAATTAATTAGAGAAAGAAGGACACTGAGAAAACAGAGAGGGCTTGTGCTTTAACAATGGCCGCCATGCTTTCTCGTTTGTCTTCTCCGGCGCTGATAATTGGCGTCTGTCTTGTGTCAGTGACGTAAAAGACGGATTTAATGCAACATGACCATTCAAACAACAGTCGCTTTCTAAAACATCAGATATGTATTGGATTCAGTACCACATACGAAAGTGACCCAGATCGGATTTGTGCCGTTCACACTGTCATACCATGATGGGATATGGGTCGCATAGGGTCAGAAAAGTCAGATTTGATGCGCTTTCGCCTGCAGTGTGAACGTAACCTTAGACAGTAAAGTTTATGGGAAGGTTGATGTCCGAGCAACAGGAACCTGTGAAGAGAGCTTATGTCAGGTCTGTTTGAAAAGAATAAGCACGAACATGTTTACCTGGAAGGTGAAGTGGATAAAGGAGTACACTGTCCTCCCATTGGCAGCTGGGGCGGGGAGCGCAGTGCACATGCCGCAAAACACGGCCACCTCGTTCAAATTCAGGCTGTACTCCTTCAGATCGTCTTCATAGAACACGCTGGTATCCTTCTCCAGCATTTTCAAGGCCATCCTTCCCAACTGTACCACCAGGTTTTTATCTTCAGTGGACCATTTCTGAGTGCAAAGAACACAAGAAGATAAAAACAAAGCTCTGACACCGAACATAAGCTTTGCAGTTCCAGGGCAAATGCCTGTTCATCGGTCTTAATGGAAATAAACTGGGATTTGACTGTGTTTGATTTATTGCTCCTTTAAAGCTGGGCCACATCTGGACTTTTCTGTTTCAACAGCTCTTCTTTTCACAGCAGCTGCGATGTCATCCACTCTGCTGCTTTGGGACTGCAGCGTACACCCGACAGTCATACATTAACACTCAGTTACCGACAGTATAGACAGTATATGACCCATCAAAGTCATACTAAGGCTGTAACTTGGCCAGTTTAAAAACAAAGACAGTATATAAAAGATGGATGCATCCTCTGTGACATCACTTCAGAAACTCGTGTAATACACACTGTGGACAAAGCCGCTCTTTCTCTCCTAAAGCTAGCAAACTAGAGCAGCAGTAGTTTGCAGCAGGACTGGAAGCTGTTTGGAAATGAAACACAGACACGTTACCAGCTCATTTTCCCTCCTGTCATAGTAAAACTGCAGCCTGCGATTCATCTGGACCATCAAAATGTTGACGTAGAACGGCGTCAGTCTGGGAGGATCCTTCCCGTAGCCCCGGTAACGGTAGCAACGCTCGAACACCGTGGCCACCATCCAGCACACAAACGGGTGTCGAGCGGCCATGACAAGTGTGGGGAGGCGCTTAAAATGAGACAAGATCTTTGCTCCCAGATCCGTATCGCTCTGCCAGCGATTCTTCAGGTAGGACTCTTTCATGTCATCGCTGCGGACAAAGGGGGCAAACGGATTAACTCACAGCACTGAAACTAAATCACGTGCACACAGACGTCAGAAAGAATCAGCCGCCATACTTGAAGCCCTGGATTTCTGTGACCGCATCGATGAACTTGGAAGGTATCTGTGAGACAGCCCCCCGTCTGCCCAGGATCCAGAGGCGGGCGCCGCGGAGCACAGTGCCTCTGATGATGTTTACTACCAGGACGTCAGGATGTGCCGGAGTGTCGTTGTCATGTATGACTGGAGCATTCTGGAGACAGAAAAAGGAAACAGACAGAAATGCGTCCGATTGAGTCAGCCACTTATCTTAGCAGCCAGGTTTATTCCTGCTGGCTAAACCTGCTCAGTTACAAACAAGATCGTCACAAGTACTTTACTCCATCTTCATTTAACCTCCTAGGACCTGACCTCCACATGTGTGGACATCACATTTCCTTTAGAAATGTGTGGTTTCTTGCACATTGAATTTTGGTTTGTCCAGACCACAACACTGAATGTTGGGCCTGATATCCACTTACAGGGACGTTATGCTGCCACTGTTCTATCCAAATGTAAAACGAATGTCCTCGTGTGTGGATCTGATTTTTCTCAGAAACAAAAATCAGGTAAGAAAGAAAAAAAAAAAAAAAAATCACAAAATTCTTAGTTTTTACATTCATCAGGTCCCAGTGACAGAGCTCAGGTCAGTAGGTTAATATAGCTGTGTCATGTCAGGATATCATTGCAAAAACAACGCCATGTGCTCCTAGCACACACAATGCCACTGCTCAAGCATCGTCCTCTGTGGGGAACATGATGCTGTTTTAGAAGCAGAACAGCTCTGCTGTGAATGATGCCGGTGACGTTGTGGGAACGAGATGAAGATGTGTTACACTGACACTACATATCAAAGATGGTTTGATGAGTGTGCAGCTTGTTGTGTGGTTGGAAGGAGGTGCTGCTGCTGTTCTGTTTAGTTAGTCTGAGAACAGGAAGTTAGTCTCACAGAATAAAAAGGGTTTTCACTCAAATCTTTAAATATCCAAGTGTGTTTGTTTCCTTTATGTGACTTGAGCCAATGATGTTAATAAGTCAGACATCAAAGTATGTGAATGGATGGGTTTACCTCCCAGTCCAAAGAACTCTGGTAACGATCAAATGAGTCCATTATGATGAGAAATTTACATTCGTCCTCCTCCAGGAAAGGCTTTACGTCTTTGCAGTCAGAATAAAAATATTCAATGATTTCCATGATGGACATCGTCTGAGAAGGAGGGAGGTGTTTGTTTCGCAGGACCCACAAAGATCTGAATGAAAGTTTGATGACAAACTGGATATCCTGGATAGAAAGAACAACAGAAAAGCTTTTGGTTATGAGCGAAACACAGGAACAGTAGCACAGCTCGTCTCTGCTGCAGCTGGAAAACCAAATACTGGCGAATCAAACCAACTACGCTGTGTGCTACTGCAGTGCTCAGGCTTCACACAGTATATAAGATGATAAAAAGGGAAATGTAGACAAAATATTGTGTAATTCCAAATATCAAACACATCTAGAACTCACACTGGCTTTCATTTATGGAACGAGCTAATTACAGCCCCTAACCCAGCATTCAGGAGGATGAATGGATGGATGACATATACAAAAAGTTCATTCCCCTTACAGCTGTTATCAGAGTGAAACAGACCGAGTGAAGCTGCTGGGATTTCTGTGTTCTTTCAAAGTAACTGCTAACGCTCTTCATGTATCAAGTGCACGAGACTGGAAAATAGTTCAAACAGTGAGCTCCTGCTGGAGTGACGGTATAACCACGTGTTTATCCACAGCAGGGTCCAACCCGAATGCTTTTTCTTGTCAGGACTGGCCTGAGGCGCTCATTGGGTCAGGATACGCAGAATGTAAAGCATAAAGGCTCAGAGAACTCAGACCTCCCCACTCAGGACCAGCCCAGAACACACCCTGCTGTGGCTTTACTGAAGCTGTGATTTGTAAACATCTCACCTTATTGGCCCGTTGTTCGGCCCAATCCAGGCAGAATTTTCCCACACACACACTCATGCCAACTCCTGGAAGCCCTGTGGTCACCAGCGTCCTCACCGGAGTGCCGTCATCTTTCTTTAGTCGGATCAAATTGTTCAGTCCAACAAAGGTGTCAGGGCTGGGGACCGGGACAGGGGACGCAGGTGGTCGTAAATCATGGGTGGGATAAATTCCTCCACAACCAGAGGTGGAAATCTCCGGCTCCACAAAGACCTTGTCTAGAAAGTTCTGCTTCCCAGCTTGAATGACTCCCTCCCGGATGACTTGATGGTCTCTGAATAAAGCCTGCTGCAAGCGGAAACGCATCAACGCTGTGTCGGAAAAGATATGGAGCAAAGTGAGAAAATGACATGTAGGAAAGAAAGAAACATTCAGTCCTTCAGGTACGTGTTGTCTAAATTCTGAGAGCTAAAATGAGATCATTCATCATCATTCAACAACACATCGCCTACAGGGGAAGTAAGAGGTTAAATCCAGGACGTCACACAATCTATTTACAAGTCAAGAAGCTTGCAGACAGAGCAGGGGTGTCCCACCCCAGGCCTCGAGGGCCGGCGTCCTGCAGGTTTTAGATCTGACCCTGGGTCAGCACACCTGAATCACATGATTAGTTCATTCCCAGGCCTCTGGAGAACTTCAAGACATGTTGAGGAGGTCATTTAGCCTTTAAATCAGCTGTGTTGGATCAAGGACACATCTAAAACCTGCAGGACACCGGCCCTCGAGGCCTGGGGTTGGACACCCCTGAGACAGAGGTCAGAGAATAGATGTTCGAGTGTCGGCAGACAGCAGGAGCATCAGAGTTGCACATCGAGCTACAGCAACTTTCTTATTTGTGATGATTGGAGCAGCAGATGCTTTGTAATGGCATGAAAATATAAAATGTCGTTTCATTTTACACATGAGTAACCCTGCTAGTATATGAATTGTTGAGCCATGGCCAAAAACAATTATATTGTCACTCTGACTTAAACAGTCTCATCTCTGACACAGCGACCACAGCGATTCTGAAGTAATCCCATTGAGGCTTCCCAGAGCTGTTCCCGCAGATATTGGATGTCATTTGCCGTGAGGCATAAAAGCACTTTGACCCTTCTTGAAACAGAGACATGAACATACTCTGCTGATGGTGCTGAAACCTCCTGAAAGCCCACGCACTGTCCGCTCACCTCTCTTACACATGTTTGACAGCTCCTCTGCTTCTGGCTTCTTGTTGATATGTTCCAGATTTGTTATTGTGCGAGTCAGAGCTCGATCTTGTCCTGCAGAGCACAGTTTGCATCCAAAATAAAAGCAATAAGAATGTGTGACACAAGTGTCCATCACAGCAACGACTGTTTCAGCTGTGAAATAAACTTTTACACCAAAATCCCCCCACAGCTGTAAAAGACTGGTTGGCAGCTGTTGCTCCTAAGTGTGGCCCAGCCAGTGATTAGGCTCCGGGAAACACCTTTCCACACGCAGGTTTGGATTTTTCCCCATAAACTCCTTCATTTAGAAACTGCTGCTTTAGTTTACTTGTGTTGTCTGTTTGACATTTCAACTTGTTTGATGAGTTGAAACATTTAAGTGTGACAAACACACCAAATAATAGGAACTCAGGAAGAAGGCAAAGACTTTTCACATCACTGTAGGTGCCACAGCTGTGCTTCCTTACCGAGGACCTCCAACAGCCGGTCTACAAAGTCCAGTATGTCTCCATCGTACATCTGGTTCAGCTTCAGGTCAGCCTCCCACTGATAAAACCACGACTTGAATTTCATCATTTCTTCCCAGGACAGCTTGGTCAGGGTGCTCTGAATATTCTACAAATAAAGAGCACCTTATGAAAACACAACTTAAGACGATGTCTTGTCTTGCTGAATGCTCACGTACTCAAACCCATGGACATGATTTATCAATAAAACTTGTAACAAAACGGCAAAGTTGCTCTGAAATTTGTCCCTCGACTGCCAAATGGACTATCGGGATTTGTTCCACCCTGAATGTTTCATGTGTGCGCCCACTGCAGGAGCCTGCTCTGCAGGACTTCACTCTCAGGCGTGTTTTGGGCAGAAAGATGAAGTAACAGCAGAACAAGTGGAAAAGTCTCAAATGGACTGATTGGGTGTTTCAGGGTTTTCTGGCCCCGCAGACCTCTGACTAATCCAGAGAAGCTTCATCTGTAGCTTTCTCTGACTCTGTGTCAGCCCCAGTGTGTATGGGACAGCTGTCACACACACCTGCAGCTGTGACCAATCACAGCCAAGATGTAAAACGTCTTTATAACCTGAGGAAACATGACGGCTGCTGTTTGTCATTGTGGCACTGATCTTCATCACACTGAAAATGCAGACAGACGTCTGAAGGAAAAGCCTCCTGACAGCAACAAGTTCCAAACACTTTGGACAGAAAATGGTGATTACACTGTGTTATTCAATGAAAACGTCTTTAGCGTGGACACCAAGCGATAGCTTCAGTAAAGACAGACAGGCTTTGTACCAACCCTAAAGACATGAGGCAGATCCTGTTCTGGGTGCAGCCTGCCGGGCTGGCTGTTCTCGTCAGGCATTGGATCATCTGGTTCAATGGGCTCAGGCGGTTCTGGAGAATTAGTTATTAAATACTCATCTTCTTCCTCATCATCTTCATAAAAGTCCAGATCAACAGAGCTGGGAGACAACCAGAAGCACAGGGTAGAGTCAGAGACTGCTGCAAACACGGTTACACAGCACGCATCCTGCCTGACCCAACACTGGTGAACAAAGTGTGGTGGATTTCTATAAATATCACTCTTTGGCTCTTCTAATAATAACGTTTGTCAACAACATTTGTTTTTTTTAAGTTTAATGTGTTTGAAAAACAGAAGACAAACCAGCCCGGGTCCATCGTCATGTTAAACTGAAACAGTGTGTGTGTGTGTGCGTGCATACGTGCGTGTGTGTGTGCGTGTGTGTGCGCGCGCGCGTGCCACCTGGTATCAATGACCACAGCTCCGGGCGCTCTGGTCTGCTGCGTGGTCATGGTGTACAGGGTTTCTGGAGAGTCGGAGCGATCCTTGATCTGTATCCTGGTCAGTATGAAGAACAACAAGCTGTAACAGGCTGCAGCAGCTCATATCATCCACACCTGCCATCCTCTGTAACTCTAACAGGATATTCAAATGTACCAGATGAGCTGCTGTAAAATGACTGCCCTGCTTTCAAAAGCAGAAAAAGAATTATTGTCACTTCTGTGTTGCTGAGCATTGAAGAACAAATCCAGAATGGCTTGTGGCAGCGCCCCCTGCATAGAAACAGCGCAGGTCCAATCCACGACATTTTTTAAGAACTCTGTACTTCGTTAGCCTGTATTTAAACATGACAGTGAAGTTGAAGCCTAATCCTAACAGCAGGATCAGCTGTGTTTAGCTGCACTGTCTTGTGCATCGTGCTGACTGTGCAAACTTTCTTGCAGCTCAGACAGTGGACAGGCTTCATTTTTAATACGGGCAATTAACTGGAACTAAGGGTGGCAGGCTAACTGTCCCAAAAACACACAGCAAAGAGCAGAAGTCTACAGACTGAAACTTCAAATCAGATAAAACACTCAGGACCAAGTACCCTGTCCCTGTGGGAGCTCTCGGTTCAGGTAGTTTTGCTACCACGTCTGCAGCTTCCTGCTTCTCCTCCACGTTGTCCTCCATGTCGTCACTCTCGCTCTTCATTGAACCGTAGCTGGACGGTGGCCTTTTCCACTTCTCCTTCTCCTCGTCCTCCTCATCCTCTCTCTGGAAAATGCTGGGTGAAGGAAAAGAAAGTTTTAGTGTGCACCTGACTGTTTCTTAAACATCATTCTTCTCACATATATTCACTCATATTAAGTTTTGGTTGTCTGGCTGTGACAGAGAGGTGTAAAGGTAAACATTTTTTTCTGAATTGCCACGTTGCTTTCTGAAAGACGCGCCTGCACTTACTCGTTATTGTTTCGTTACTACATTATTGGCTCCCTCGTCAGCCACTTTATGTTTTCCTCCTCTGTGTTTCAGATTTCTGTGACCGAAGCTAAACTCGCTCCATCACATCCCAACTGGCTCCAACTTAAACCAATGAATTCCTGATGGTGCTAAAGGCTGTAATACTAAAGCCAACAGGATGGTAAAGAACAGCAGACAGTATGAGAGCAGAGGGATGTTCAGAGTAGCTTTAACAGCTTTTTCAAATTCTAAATGTATGTGTAGCTTATGGCATTGAAACATGAAACATGATGTGCACAGCATACAGTTGTGTTCCTTTGCAAAGGACGGCCCAGTGCATCCAGGTGCAACAAAGGGAGCAGTGAACATGTTTCTGGAGCACTCACAGCTCTCCTGGATGACTGGATCCATGACACAGTGACACATGCAGGAAAAAGAAGTCTGACTGGAAATTCATAGACTAGTTTTCAGCAAAGATGGCGGTTGGCCCACAACTGCCTCCCTGAAGTTAACAGCAGAAACGTGAAACATCAGCCAGTCACAGTGACGTGACGTCTACTTCACTTTCCTCGCTCGCTGTAAACGCGGATTTCACTCGCTTTCTTGAACTCTTGCCCCCTGTGTCCACACAGCTGGGCTCTTTCTTTTCACTTGTCTCTGCTGTGACAGGGAAAAGGTCACGCAGGAAGAGGCGTGACGGGGGGGCTCGCTGCATACCTGATAGTAATAAATGCGTGTTAACACTTGAGTCAGAGCTGAGTGTTCTGTAGCGCACAAGGAGAGTAAACTACGAGGTCCCGTCGGAAACACTGCTTCTCTCCTGAAGTCGCACACAAGCTGGGAAGATAATGACAACACCCACCTTTCGACCTCCGTGTCCGGGTCCATGTTTGTGGTTGGAGCAGACTGGGACGGCACGGAGCTTAGGCGGCTAAATGTTGCAGCACACAGTTACTTTAACACGAAAACAAGCCGACCGGCCTGCCGCGCTGATTAAGCTAAACTATACCACTTCCAACTTTCGTTTTCGACTCGTTTCCTTCCGCGAGCAAAGTGCAACGCAAACCCTAAGACTTCCGGGACAGCTTTTCGAAATAAAACCATGATCGTCGTTAGATACGAGTATATTTTAGAAAGCTACGTGTGTATGAAAACAGACACCACGGGCAGTGCTCGGGGCTGCAACACCACTGCTGTAGACCGCAGAGCTGCGCATGATCTTAATCACGGTCATAGAGCAGCTCAGATGTTAGTTTGAGACATATTCGGGCTTCATAAGTTAGTCCATCCATTTTTATTGTATTAATTATTAGTAGGATTTTTGAATAAGGTTAAAATAATCCCAAATAGTAGAAAAATCAGATTAAAACAAAAAAAATATTTCAATAACATAAGCATAACATTTATTTGTAACATTTAAAGCTATTGTTAGTGTTCGACATGACAAACGTGGACCTGAATGAGCTCCTCATCTAAGAGAGATGCGGTGTTATGTTGTGAGAAAAGCACAGGGCAGCTTAAATCACCATCTTTTCAGTGTTCCAGGGTCTCCTCTAAAGAATTGTCTTTACAAGTTCAAGTGTACCACTTCCTACTTTATTAGGCAGATCTGTAAAATCCAGTGTTGTCTGTACATTAGTAATTCATATCAGTTCTTAGCAGGTCAATTCAAACATTATTTTCTGTTTATTTTCTATTGTTCTAATGTCCTCATAAACACAGGACGGGCAAACTGTTAATGCATGAAAACACTGCAACACAAAAGTCCAAAGATGACTTTTTGCGGGGACTTTTCCAAGCCCTAGCAGGAAAACAAACTAAACAAAGGTGCAGCACAATGTCAAGGAATTGGCACATCTGAAGCCGTTAGACTTGTTTGGGAGAAATGTTTGTGCAACCACATTTTTAGCTGGTTTGTGGTACCACAGAGGATTCAGTTTTACCACCACAGTGTAAGACTGTGAAGTGAGCTTACAGCAGTCAACTACAGTGCAGGCCCTCTTTTCTTTAGGTCTGGTTTTCAGTGAGCCAGACTTACTTGTTATCTTTGAAAGTTTTCCAGGCTTTCTTTCAAAGCTTTGCCTTTGGAAATTGACTTTTTTTTTCTAACTGATTGCAGTCTAGTCTTTATAACATTTCGTTTGTGCAGAGGCGGAGGCAGACATTTGAAACACCAAAAGGTAGTATGCATGTGGGATTGGGGGGGGGGGGGGGGGGGGGTAGAAATGACTGAAAGATTCATTGGCTCTGTTTTGAGTTTTGTTCAAAAAAGAATGACTTCATATAGGGAAAAATATATAACACATATGCAGGACACCTTAAACTAGTTTTTTAATAAGCAGCAAGGCAGAACAAAATCAGGGCTGCATCAAGACACAGGGACTAAACCCCAATTCAACCAGACCCAGAACTGATCCGGAATTAAAACAGGACTACAACAGTTCAAAATCAGGACTACTGAGGATTTAACCAAGACAGAACTAGAATCAGAACTAGATGATAGTAGCACTAAAAATCATCATAGACCTGCACTACACTTATTTTTTAATTCTACCAAAGTCCACTATTTAGATTGAGAAAAATGTATATAATTATTTAGCCTTGTTGTGCAAACAAGCCTGCATAACTTAATAAATATAGAATTTGAAAAAGAACAAACCCAAAAAGAAACACTAGGTACGAGATACATGAGGACCTATGATACGGTGATACTTTTGGTAAACAACCATGTGACTAACATGTGGGTCTCACCTGCTCTTGTTCCATCTCTGTTCTGTCCTCATTCTCCTCTCTCTCCCTCTTTGTGCTGACAATCATCAAATATACAGTTGAAGCCAGATATTTACAAACTCTTCAGATAAAAACACAAACACTTTTTTAATTGTAACATCAAATCAGACTAAATGTTTTTTTTTATATTGATAAATATAAAAACTTATTTGTTAACTTTAAGAGTAAAGAGAGAAACTATCTGTATTTCTTAATTGCAAATGGCACCAAATTGTATTCAAAATTGAGCCACACTTATGGAGCTCCACAGTTCTTTTCCTGGTGTTTTGTTTGACATCTCTTGATTTTCCCATGTCACAGAAACAGGCTCTGTGTTTTGCCTTATATGCATCCACAGGTGTGCCACCAATTTACTCACATGGACTCTACTAACCTATCAGAAGCTTCTTCAGCTCAGAATGGAATCATCTGGAGTTTTCTTATTAATTAACAATAAACTTAGTGTATATGTACTCCTAAATTTGATGAAAGTAATAAAAAATAGACAGCTCTGTCTCTCTTTATTCTGACATTTAACTAATTCAAAAGATATTTCAATATTTATCCAAAACAAAACAAGTTTACTCTAAATTGATGGATAGTCCGGAATAACATCTGTGGGCGCAAATTGGATGACATCTCGGGGAGGCACACTGCCGTGAGTTCTCAGAAATCGGCTCCTTGAGCACAAGAAATGACAAATCACAGAACGCAAGTACGGCGAAGCTCGCAGCTCTCCAACGGGAGATTGAGAGACCAGTGTTGGACTGTAGAACTGCTTTGAAATTCATATGAGTTGTTCGCACTAAAGTAAAAACCACCATCACTTATGCGGATACCCCTTTGGCGCCAGCTGCAAGGCTGGAGCTGAACAACACCCTGATAACGACTGTGTTTAGTCTATTCCTTCCCATTCCATGCAAGGCCACCTGGGTTGGCTGGAAGACTGTTTACTTAGGCTAGCAGGGCGAAGGACACTGTCTCAGCTGAACTCTGGACACGCACACGTATACACTGATATGCACACTCTCATCCCCCCTCCCTTTCCAAACGCCTTCGATGCTTATTCCCTTCCGATGCTGACGGGGATCAAGGAGACCAGCGCACGCAGGCCCAGATGTACTGTCAAATTCAGCTGTCTCTCATCCTTTACCCACCCCTGTTGCTTGTCATGTGTTTCTTTGGTGTATTAAGAGTTTTTTTTCATGTGCTATGTGCAGAGGTGTTTTTTTCTGTTCTCATACTGATCTCCCTGTCGGAGCTCAGTCTGGGGGGAGTTATTTTTTTCTCCTTATCTTTCCTCATGTGGTGCATTTTCCATTGTTATACCTCTCTGACCTGTCTTCCCCATGTGATGTTTTGTGTAATGTATGTATGGTCGGAGGGTAAGATGGCGCCGCCATTGAGTGCAATAGGTCGGCAGCCTTATGAAATTTCCCCTTGTGGGACTAATAAAGGTATAAAGGTATATCATATCATATCATATCATGTTGTACAGTAAAAAAATGTTCTTGTGTTTTCCATAAAGTGTATGTAAATATCTGGTTTCAGCTGTGAATATACTGCTGTGTATTGAAATTCCTCTTGTTTTGCATAGAAATATACTGAACAACATACAAAGCATAATATATAAAATAACATCTACCTGAGTTTTTTCTTTGAAAGAAGCCCCTTATGTCCATTCTTGTATATCAGTACGTTACTGAAACCTATTTATTTAGCTGTGGAGGGTAACAACTGAGAATATGAAATAAACACACATGTAAACTAAGACTCACTAAAGCAGACCTTCCCAAAGTGTGGGGCCCGCTCCCTAGGGGGGGTGCAGAGCCATTGCGGGGGGGGGGGGGGGGGGGGGGGATGAAAAGGGGGGGGGGGGGGGGGGGACAATGCTTGGACACTGCTAGCACGGCGCCCACACAAACGCAAAGCAGGAGATGAAGCATCGCTGAATATGTTTCCAAACCAACTTCATTCTAAGCCAAAGACTAGAAAATATGGTGAAGCATATCTGCCCTTTGGTTTCACCTGCACAATTGCCAAGGTAGGTCTCCCTGCAGAATTGGTTTTCCCTGCATTGGGAGCACTCACCTGGCTCTACAAATCACAGACAAACAGTGTTAGTTCACAAACACTTGTTGTAATGACTAACTACTCCTGACATTTTGGAGATGTTAGCTCTTTATACAGTAAAGTTACAGTAGAATACAAATACCATCAGGCTGATCCTGCCACAATTTGTTGCCCCTGTCTATCACGGACAAACAGTATCCCACAGCTGTTTATGTTTTTAGACTCATTTTGCACAGAGAGACATTTTTTGAAAAATGTATTGATAGCAATGTTGAATATTATTACACAGAAAAAAACCCAACTACACGTAAAATAATTACACCATGATGCTTCTGCCTTTGTAAATAGAGAGACAGTAACTGCGTGTGTATATGTAAGCGTGTAAAACCTGCAGATAGAGACAAAAATGTTAATCTGACTATCTGCCTTTCTGCAATTCATCTCATGTAAACAATAAAGTGGCGCACAGCGTGACATGAAAAAAGGCGCATACCTTTGACGTTGCGTGACGAACTCTGTATTCCTCTCCACACTTAAACGGCAGAAAAGGAGTTTTAAAAATCTCAGTTTTCGGTGATTTGAAACGCTGTTTACACAACAGCTGCGTTTTCAAAAATACCCGTGTAGGTGTGGATGTAGAGTAAAAGAGTTAGTAGTTTATTTTATTACTGCCTGTAATATATTGCAGATTACTTGTATTTGCTTAATTGTTTGCTAAATGTTTGAGGTGTGAAATAAACCGCTATGGAGCAAAATATGGGTGTGTGTGGCTGGAAAATGTGTTTGTGCATGCGTGCGTGCGTGTGTGTGGGGGGGTGGGGGGGACATTTTTCTTGTAAAACAAAGGGGGGCCCAGCAAAAAAAGTTTGGGAACCACTGCTCTAAAGAAACAGCATTGTTGTTCGGCTTTTCATTTCGCCATTTGTTTATTCACTTGAAGAGCAAGTAACGTAATATGGGTTAAGTGACCCACTTGATATCAATCTTTCGTGATACATCGTCATATTTACATTATTTGTACAGTACAAATGATTTGCTTTGATACCTGGTCAAACTTCAGTTCTCCTCTGTCTGCCTAGCTCCGTTTCTCCAACAGCGCACTCGCAGGCAGCAGCTCCCCCCGCCCCCTCGCTCAATCGCTAAGGCTACGTTCACACTGCAGGCGAAAGCGCATCAAATCCGATTTTTTTGACCCTATGCGACCCATATCCGATCATGCTATGACAGTGTGAACGGCGCAAATCCGATATTTTCAAATCCGATCTGGCTCACTTTCATATGTGGTACTGAATCCGATACATATCCGATGTATTAGAAAGCGACTGCTGTTTGAACGGTCAAGTCGCATTAAATCCGCCTTTTACGTCACCGACACAAGACTGAAGCCAATTATCAGCGCCCGAGAAGACATCGCGAACGCTTCCTGGCCATCCAGCGTAGATGTCAGTGAAACTGTTGGGAAGACAACGTAAACATTTTATTTGTACTGTATAATCTGCAGATTCTGACAGAAATCTGCAGCTATCCTTTGAAGCACCGCTCCTCTAAAACAGCAATAAGGATCATTATTAGGTTATTTACATTATTATGTAAATAACAAAATAACTTAAAGCAAAAATTGGGAAACGTGAAGTCCGAAGTCTTTATATTAAGGGCCATCAGTCAAACAATATTGTTTGCTCTGGGTCTAAACAGAGCGCGTTGTGTGTGACATCTTCTTTTGCGCATGCGGGCCGCTTTGAGCGTTCACACTAGAGCGCGTTTGCTGTCGCATTTTATTTGTAGTGTGAACGAGCAGACAAAAAAAATCGGATTTGATCAAAAAATCGGAATTGAGTATTAAGACCTGCACTGTGAACGTAGCCTTAGTGCCTGAGCTCGGATCATACCAATATTAGGGGGGATTTATGCACAGTCGTAAACTTCCACAGGGTGCACTATGTGCTTCGAATACTGTGTGTAGTCTTTTGTTTTATACAGTTGTAAGCCAGGCATCTAACTATGAAAAAATTACACTCCAAGAGACCCCGGGTTTCTGAAAAAACAACCCGGGCTTAAGCCCAATAACCCCCCCCCCCCCCCCGCCACTGCTGAAGTGTCTGTCTAATGTAAAACTTAGCAAAAAAAACAATTGTAGATTTTCAGGCATGTTTGTTACAGGCGCCTGCTCAAGAATAAAAGATGGTCATACCATAATATTGCCTTTCAAGCTAACTGTCGGAAGTGTACAGCTGTATTTGCCTTACATGCTTTCCCCCCATTTGTTTGTACGTTTCAGTAAATTTCGGCACTTCCCAGTTTCAACAGCACAAAGCTGTCACGTGGTGCTGGTATGCTGGTAGAGCCACCTGCGATGTTTACAATCCGGTTGTTCAGTCTGACGTCACTAGCCGTGTCTGGACCTAAACTCCGCTGCAGGTCCATATATCAAATGATCACTGTGGCATTACTGAGAGTTATTTCTAACACTGGAAAATAACTCAAAATGTTAGAAATATTCCAGTGTTAGAAAATCAGCACTGCTCAGTGTTAGCCATTGTTAATCTTCAAAACTGACTAGGTTACTTTTAAACATATAACACTGTCAAAAGTGTTAATTTAACACTCAACAGTGTTGTATTTTACACTCAGAGGTGTGGACCCATATAGACACTCTCTAGTGTTAATTTAACACTGGAGATTTTGCTGTGCACTCTCCCCCGCACTCGTTTTTTGTTTTTTTGTTTTTTTGCCTGTCCTGTTTGGTTCTTTTGCCATCAGAATTATTGTCTAAAGGTGAGGAAAGATGCCCAACGGATTTACTTTACCAAATTGACCATCCCAGCCTTGCCGTAATGGTCTATTTGATTCACCATTTATTGTTTATTTTATGAATTTTTTTTATTTTCACTTGCTAGATACGGGACAGACTTGAATGAGGAAAAGAAAAGGGAGAAAGGAAGAGGGGGGAAAAACAGCAGAGAAGAGGGACGGGGATAAAGGGCAAAAAAACAAAAACCAACTAAATAAGCAGACAAAAAAAATACATATATCAATCACCTGGATCACCTGTTGAGAAAGAAAAAAGAAAACAAGCAGAAGAAAACGAGAGCAATACAATAAACAACATCACGATGATATATGGGAATATAACAGTAAATGCTAAATATTAAACATTATTGTGCAGCACGTAATATCGACAGCGCACAGTGTGCTTTGAGGTAGGAGCCAAAAAGGGTGTAATTTGTGTGTGTGAGCACCCATGTGTACACCTGTGAGCATGGATGCGTTCGTTTTTAAAAGGTTCCTTCATGTAATGATCTGCTAGAGGGTGTGGGGGGGCCACAGCCCCGTCCACCAGGGCATGAAGCAGGTATGGAGGAGATCAAAACTCCAGACATCCAGAGGCCCCCAGAACACAAGAGACCAAGGAAGACCAACAGAGGGGCAGCCGCGCCACTGTCCCAGAAAGAGCTGAGGAGAGTCCCAGATGAGGGGTCACTCAGCAGCTGCGGAGCAGAAGCCAGGGGGAGTTGCAGTGACGTGCCTGTGAGCTCCGCCGGCAGCCAGCTGTGCCAGAGTGACCGAGCCCCAGACCGAGAGGCCGAGGGCACCCCACCTCCGAAGTGGCCCGAGCGAGCCCCAGGCTCCAGGCCCCGATAAGCAGCCACCAAGGAGTGAGCCGGTGTGTACCTGGGCGCCCATCCCCGGACACAAAGAACCACCAATGCACCGATGTCTGAGGGCGTCTGCCACTGGCAGGGGAAGTGGTGGGGGGAGATAGGCCTCCATACCTTAGAGCAGGGGTGCTCAATACGTCGATCGCGATCGACCAGTCGATCGCAAAGGTAGTATTGGTAGATCGCATGGCATTAAAAAAAAATAGATGCCAGCCTATCATCCATCCCGTCACTTGATTGATACAGGGAAGCCAGTCAGATGACAGCAGATTTTTTCTGACGCTTAGGTCGCTGCGCATGCGCAAACAGCGGCGCGAAGTGTAGTAAAACTGACAAGCTAGTCAGCGAGTTAACTCCAATTTTTAGCTCTCGGTTTTTTCTCTTAAACCTGGCCGTCAGCAGCTACTGTCCGGACTATGCATCCCTGGCTGATTCAATTCAGTGCAAGTCATCAGAGTAAACTCAGGTAATGACAAAAAATTTACATAGTTAATTGTGTTGTGAAATATTGGATATTGCGGTTATGCATGTATATACATTGTAGATATAAAGAATCCTCAATATATTTATAAATAAGTATATGTTTTGGATTTTTGTAGTGGGTAGATCATTTTGACTTGGTCATTTTATAAGTAGCTCACATGCGGAAAAAGTGTGAGCACCCCTGCCTTAGAGGGCCTGAGATGTCCCAGGAGAGGTGGCGTCTGATACCCAACCTGACATATAGACACAGACATACAGGCACACACAGATACAAACATCCATTCCCACCCTCATGCTCTCATATGCAATTACTCAACACTCAACCGACAGACATAGAGAGACTATAGCTGTGTCCCGAAACGTCGGCTGCATCCTCCGGAGGCCGCATTTGAAGGCCGATTACGTCACAGCCAGGCGACGAAGGCTGTCCCAATTCGTCAACTCCTTCAAATGCGGCCAATAAATGCGTCCTTCATTTCCCCGAATTTGAAGGATGGGTCGGGTGTGTCCTTCGTGGCCCACCATATCCCAGAATTCATAGCCTAGCCAAATTTCAGCTGACAACAATGGCAGCCGCTACTAAGTTTTAAAATTACTCTTATTAATCTTTCTGGGCCACAAAATAAACTTTTAACATATTTTAAGGCAAGAAAGTAGCTGTGTAAATTACAAATATCTGCTTGGTTTATCAAGACATCGCATATTTGCAGAAGTGTGCCAACGTTTTCGGAGACGTCTGTTACCCACCAGCTCGATAGCAAGCCAGGGGGTTCAATGGTCACTCCAGCCGGCGAGAGCAGCGGACTCCCGGCTTCATCGTTTTCAGACCCCCGCTCTTTCGCTACTCAGGTTAAACATGATATACTGTAAGTCACTCAGATAAGTTAAAAATGTAATTGTTTGCCCTTTTTGGGTGTTTTAGTTGTTCTGGAATAAATCGGTTTGGCTGAGATCAAAGTTATTAGATTATTAGATTAAATAAAACTTTATTAATCCATCGAGTGGGTTCCTCCGGCATCTTCACACAGCTGAATAAACGTTAAACAGAAGTGTGAGACGATCGAGAATTTACGCCAGTGTCCTGTTATATTTTAGATAGCAAGGAGCAGACGGCAAGTTTATTAGACTCCACCAAGACAGCGGTGACGCAAATCTGAAGGCTAGATCATCCCATTTCACAGCCTCACACTTCCAGCCTTCTCGGTCTTTGAAGGACCCGGCCCACGTAGACCGCAAAGGCCGGGTCCTCCGAAGGATGCAGCCGACGTTTTGGGACACAGCTACTGTACACACAATCACACTCCCCAAGCGTACTCTAAGAACCGGGTCTAGGTACCCTTGCCCCTGGAGGGGGAAACTGCACCCAGACCCAGGTGGTGTTACCCTTTTTCCCTGCGGTGGTGGGGTAGAAGCAGACCACCCCGACTCCGCAGCAGCATGCAGGCCCCACACTCCAGACCCTAGTCGGACGGCCAACCCCTCCTCCTAGCCCCCCGCTCCAGCAGGTCGCAGAGAACGGGGGTGAGAGAAGACTCCAAAACCTCCCTCCACCCGCTCATATGTAGTGTTGATGCATGTGTGTTCTAAGGTGCAATTAAAACCCAGGAGGGCATGGAGCTACCTGCCAGAGAGCAGCAGGTAAGCGCATACCCCCTCCTGATAGCCCTCAGTGTCTACGTGTATTTAAAATTGAGAGGTGGGCAACAACACCAGGGGTGAGGTGTACACCCTGATGGTCTTTTGGAGTTCGTGTAGCGTGCCCACCCCCAAGATCCTATATGTATGTGTTATGAGAGTGTGAGTAATGTGAATGTCTAAGTTGTGACATTGACAGCACCCTGGTGACACACCTTTACCCCAAGGCCCTGCATGTGTGGGTGATTGTGGTGGAGTGGGAAGAGGGAGGCAGCTGGAGATGGGGAGGGAAGGAAGGGAGGGGCAAGTGACCCCTCCCTGGGGCCAGCTCCCCCGCTGACCCCAGTAGGCACCCCCATACTCCGCAACCCGCCAGGGAAAGGGGGCCCCGGTCCGGATGGACAGAGCCTGTGACAGCCCACCTGACACCACCACAGAGAAAACTGTACCCACCCCGTCATCCACTCATCTTCCAGACTACACAAGGCAATAGACGCCCAGGCTGAGATCTTCCTCCACCTCTCCTGTATCTCCCCCTCCTGCAGAGAGAGTTCCTGAAGAGAGGAAAGCTCCTGCAAGGTGTAACAACCTCCCCCACCAGTTGAAAAGCCCCCCAGGTGGATCGATACACTGGCGGCACCCTGCGCCAGGGCCGGGCCCCCATACAGATACCCGCATACAACCCCGGCAACACACCAACCAGGACCCAAGCCCCCGAGGCCCGGCCAGGGCCCCAGCCCAGAGACGGAGCGCCTCCAGAACCTCACGCCCGTCCCGGACCCACCCAGGGGCAGCCAGGCTACCAGGTCAGTAACCCATGTCCGTCAGCACAGACCCTCCCCTAGCCCCGCTGCACGCAGCCACGAGGAAACCGTCACCTAAGAGCCAACAGAGCCCCTAATAGGCCATGACCGCTACCCCGGGTTGAGGCCCCCAAGGAAAATGCTCCTGGGGAACCCCCCGACGCCCTAAGCCTGTCCCTACCCCCACACCAATCACAACAGCGAAGGTGGGACCAAACTATGACCCCCCACCTCCACTAGGTGATGGAGCTAATCAAAGGAGCCCAGAGCAATTGATCTGATGTGGTGGCAGAGGCTGTATCGAGACTAATGTAATCTAATAGATAATTTCTATATTGGTTAGAATTAAGATTATTTTTATTTTTCCAGTTCATGAGGACTGTTTTCTTGGCTATGCATAGGGCAGTGAAAACCATATGGGCTATATTCTTATCTGTAGTGACATTATCACTTACATTTCAGACACTTCGATAAGTCCTCACATATCTCGCGCCAAAACCTCTGAACTGGTGGACAGAACCAAAGAGCGTGGATATAATTGTCCGGTGAATTGGTTTGACAGTGTGAGCAGTTGTTGGTAGACGTAAAGCCCATCTTGAACATCCGATGACCTGTATAGTGCACTCTATGTAATATTTTGTATTGAATTAATTGAAGACTGGGATTTCTAATTAGATGAAAGGTTTTTAAGCAAATCTGAGACCAGAAGTTTAGGTCTAAGTTAACTGATAAATCCGCTTCCCATTTTGCAATAGGAAGTGATATTGATTCATCTGTTTTAGAAAGCATTCTGTATATTTTGGATAGTAATTTGGGGGTTTTAAGAGTAAGAAATTGAACCACACTTGGTGGTGTTTGTAGTTCAACTTGACCCGGTTTAAATTTCTTTTTTACTATGGATTTAATTTTTGTTGATATTCTAAAAATCTTTTCTTGTTGATCCCATATTGTGTAACTAATCTGTCAAATGAAATAAATTCTGTTCCTTCTAGTATATGTTCTAAATATATGATTCCTTTACCACTCCAATCTGAAAAGTTTATCATATTATTGTTTTGTAATATGTCAGGGTTGTTCCAGATAGGTGTACGTTTGCATGGGATTAATGAAGACTCCGTCAATTTTAGAAACTCCCACCATGCTGTCAGAGAAGAGCTGATGCTGATGCTTTTAAAGCATTCATGTCGTTGGATATTTGAGCTGATAAATGGTAGATCTGAAATCTCTAGATTGCAAAGTGCTTGTTCTACATCTAGCCAAGGTTCATCTAAGAGGGTATGTTTTAGCCATCCTGAGATAAACTGAAGCCTGTTGGCTAAGAAGTAATGCTGAAAGTTAGGTAGTTCTAATCCTCCTTTATCCTTGGTCTTTTGTAGTGTTTTTAAGCTTATACGTGGGGGTTTATTTTTCCAAAGGAATTTGGACATACAAGATCTGAACCAATCTTGTGGCGGTTGATTGGGATCATTGAGAATAAATAATTTAATTTTGGTAAGACTATCATTTTTATAGCGGCAACCCTTCCCATGAGTGATATGGGTAGACATTTCCATCTAGCCAGATCATCTTCTACCTTCTTTAAAAGTGGGATATGGTTTAATTTAGTTAGATCTGCAAGCTTGGGAGAAACATTAATACCTAAATATTTCCCGATTGCAGTGGTGTTCTTCTGATAGTTTAACTTTATAAAGTTAAACTATCAGAAGAATGGAAATAAACAGCTACAATGTCAGTCCTCAAAGTATTTTGTTAGAGGTAAAAACAGGGCGTGGCTTTATTTTGGCATAAGACCACTTTGAACTACAAAATGGGAACCATAGTAAGTATCCAGTCTGTCCAATATTATTCAAGCTGGTATTTGGCTTTTTCAAAATTATGTTACTATTATACATAACCGACTTATTCTGAGAGCCAGAAGAGACTACCGTTTTAGAATAGTTAGCAATAAGCAGTGTTGGTCACTTGAAAAAAGTCATCAGTAACTAATTACTGATTACTTCCCCCAAAAAGTAATCCCATTACTTTACTGATTACTTATATTCAAAAGTAATTAATTACTTAGTTACTTAGTTACTTTTTAAAAACACGATTTACAACCTGAATAGGTGATAAAGTGATAGATCTTTCAGCCCAATTCTACTTTTTCTACATAATCCATCATACAAAATGTAATCAAATGGAAACATCTCTTTTTAAAACTTGTTTTATTAGTTTTAATCTTTTAACTTCATGCATCAAGCAAAAATTTAACTATATGCAACATTCTCTTACTGGAAGAAATTTGTTTAATATTTAAACCTATTTTCTGCACATTCCAGCACATAATATATATATATTTTTTGTGTTTACACTCACTCTTTCAAATAGATGCAAGTAAAACACAGCAGAAAATAAATTAAGTCAAAGACTAGCGGTCCTGTCGCTCTATTTTCACCTGTAAAGCAGGAGCAGGTTTACCCTGGTGCAGGTGTGCCGCAGCGGTCAGTGGAAGAATCCGCGAGTTTCTCTGTGAATTTCCCATTACGTTGTAGCGCACTCGGTGCTTGCTTGGACAGTAACGCGTTAACGCGGACACCTTCAGTAAAATCCTGCTGAAACACTGCCACCTTGTGGTGAAGGTTTTGCATGGGATTTTGGGGGGTTAAGGGATAGGGATGCAGTGGCAATCCACATTATTTCCTTAGGGAAAAGTATTCTGATTCTGACTCTGATTGTTTCAGGATGACCTGCCATTATCCAATGACACATCTGCTCACCTGTATCTTTTGCTCGCTTCTCCTCCTCTTCTTTTCTCTTTTTTCTAAACTGAGCACCTGATGGCTTTGAACTTTTCTTGTCCATCTTACATTGGTTTTAATTTTGCACTACAGTATGAACACAAATCCCCCAACTCGAGGATCGCAACAACATAACCTAATAGACCTACACCTTAGTTCACAGATTCACTTTGTCTAAGGTTTATTTCTGGGATTTCACACAACCCAGGATTCAAATCATGAATACATAATGGGCTTGGATTTACAACATTATAAATAATATGTGCTCTATTTGGAAGCAGCCCCCCCCCCCCTCCCCTTTCGACGGGTTGTGTGAGACTTTAAATCATCAAACTGTAAATTATAAATTTTAATTTGTTATTGATCCCTTTACCCCAGTCCTAAAGTGTATATTTATTTTCTTACTCTTCTTATATTTACTGTTTGTTTACTTGCACTGCTGTAACTGGAACCTTGTCGTCTCTGTATATACTGGACTGTATGTAGTGGAGATGACAATAAAGTTTACTTTGACTTCAGCAGCAAGCATGCACACTGAGGGCTCTCGCGCTCACTTTTCGGGTATAGAATTTCAAAAAATTATAAGTCTGTATCATAATGTCTGGTGTTTTCGTGTTTGTTGTTTTGTTTTTATTTTGTTTTATTTTGCGAGTTGGTTATTAGTAGGGGTGGGTTTTTATGATCAATTTATCGATTAAAATCGATTCTGGCTGGGATAACGTGAAATTGATTCATTAAAATCCTGAATCGATTTTTTTAATATAAATTTATTTTGCCCGAAATGACAGAATCTCAGGTGAAATCTCACAAAATTTTAACAACCACCAAACAGCTATGACAGTAAATGTGAGCAGGAACATGGATTCTGCACAAAGACACAAACACAAAGCGCGGACCCGCGGATCAGAATCAGTGAGATGTGACTTTCTCACCTGAGGGCACGGACACGGTCGGGGCTGAAAGCCGACAGCTCGCTGATTCTGATGTTTCGGCCGGTCCGCGCTTTGTGTTTACGCCCTTTTTGCGCTGATTCTGAAGCTGTTAGTTTTATCTCTCTCCAAACAATAAAAATAAAACTGACTGAACCAGCAGCAAAAGAAGATCCAAACTACGCTTCACATAAACATCGTCATGAATTCCCTCTGACTTTTACTGTTTTGCTTCCACCACACTTCATGCACAGCTCTCTCTCTTTCTCTGTACTGTTTTCTGCATTATTCACTTGCTTGTTACGCACACCTCTACCGTTGTTTACAGCGCTGTCTGCCGCTGTTTTTTTCCCGTTTACATACTTCTGAAAAGAAAACCTAATTTCTGAGGTTCATTACTGAACAAATTTAAACTTTTTAAAATTATGCAAAATGCAAAACGCTTAGCCATGTCTCTAATAAAACCGCTGTAATGTCAGAGGTAATGTTCATATGTTCATTAATGGTTTTCTTTCGTTTTTGATGTACTGCAGAATATTTTTGGCCAGGAAAACCTTCATGTTTTTCTGTTTTATCTTCAGCTACTTTGACAAAAAGGCCTCTGCTGTGACGCTCACACCTTTGATAAAGTCTTGCGTGTGCCAGCTTCCTTTTTATAGATACAAAAGTATGTAAATTTACTGATCAGAATTATATTTCTGACTGTCAAAATGTCCCATATTCAAATCGAATTTAATCGAATCGATTCGGGACCTTGTGAATCAGAATCGATTCTAGAAATCAGTGACGATACCCGGCCCTAGTTAGTAGATGCTGCTCCAGCCAGCCAGAGAATCCCCCGCACTCTCCTCCCTGTGCCACAAGCAGCAGGCGCACCTTGCAAACGGAGGGCGTCCTTACTGCCAGCAAATGGGCGATAGAAAACCGATCGGTGCCTATGCCATTCCCAATATGCGCTGGCTGATGTCGAGGGAGCATGAGAACCAGCAATTTTATATTTTTTTTGCCGATGCCCGTAATGCCGCCCCCCACCACGATGCCCCGGGCAACCACCCATATCAAAAACCGCTACTGTAGGGATGGGTTTAAAAGTATGTTTCCTAATTCAAATAAATTTTAGTTTGAATAATCTCATTTCGATCCATTAAACCCTAAATGTATGTTGCCAGAAACGCCAGAATCTCACAAAACTAGTTCAACAGCCGCCAAACAGCTAACCGGTTGTTAAGTGATGCCGTATGAACCCTGCTTCCGGGTCCAAACTACTCTGCGTTAATCAAGGCTGATGTGTTAACATGTAGTGATGGCCGAGTGAAGCCTTCTGAAGCACCGAAGAGTTTCAGGCCTCTTTAGTGACATCTGGTGGCCAAAAGTATGAATCGCAGCTTACAACTCAAACTTCTTCATTATGATTGCCCGCTCCTTAGAGCTGAACTGACAGCGTCTGTTTGATGTTTACTTCAATAATAAATTATTTGTCCTTGTTTAAATGTGCCATGGTGTGTTCTCCTTTTGCTTGTGACTTCCTAATATAACACACACACACACACACACACACACACACACACACCAGAAAATTAAAATCTCCTTGTTTTATCGTCAGTTACTTTGACACAATGGACAAGCGGAAGAGAGTTGATGGATGTACAGAAATGAGACAACCATTAGAATGACAGAAAAATACTTAGACAACTTTATTGTGTATCAAAATACTGTCTTACAATCATTTTTAAAGCCTTTTTATTTTGGACAAGATTCTTTTTTTTTGTTCAGAAACAGATTAGACAGAGCGGAGATGGAAGGACAAAGGGAGGGGAGGGAGGGGTGGGGTGGGTGTTGCTGAAGGGGAAACTGGTGAGATCTAAAACACTGAGCGCAAAAAAAAAAAACCAAAAAAAAAAAAACCAAGCATCTGTCCACTCCCTCTGACGCGATGAACCACACCATCATCGTCGTTGTCAGCCCTTCTGTTAAGCACAACTTTGGAAACTTCCCTTTTTAACATACAAGGCAGTGAGCCACTGCACACTCACGTTTCATGCCAGGGAATCGGGCTCTTTATCAGAGTTCTTACAACCTAATGGACATGGATGGCCATTACTGGTGGCACGCTTTCCACAAAAAAAAAAAAAAAAAAAAAAAAAACCAAGGAAGTGGCATTTCCAGGCAGCAGTGTCGGGATGACGAGCAAGCTACTGTGAAATGCGTCTTCCCTACTAAGAACAGCAGTGGCTAAACCTGGATCACACTAGCAGCAGGTAAAACAGCTGGGTTAGTAACAGA
The DNA here is from genome assembly GCF_041146795.1 of Maylandia zebra. Taxonomy (NCBI): domain Eukaryota; kingdom Metazoa; phylum Chordata; class Actinopteri; order Cichliformes; family Cichlidae; genus Maylandia; species Maylandia zebra. The sequence goes on along the minus strand of NC_135186.1, from coordinate 21,525,957 downwards.
GCATCATGAACACTCTGGTGTAATGAACAGACATGTGTGTGTTCTCATAGAAGCTCATATCAGAGTGAATCCATTATTTACTGTGTGTATGTCAGAGTAACTCCTCCAGTGTAAACAGTAACTTCCATCCAAAGCAGGGGGCCAGACTCTACTGGCGCTACACTAGCTTCTCATAAATCCACTGAAAATCGCCTAAGGCACGACTGACTGCTAGCTTACAGTAATAATGAAAAAGGTGCGTCGTTCTCGTCCCCAAGTTTACTGAATGTGTTTAGCAGAAGAATGAAAACAGAAAATGGAGCAACTGACTGTAGACAAAGGAATATTCAATGCACTGAACTTTGAATGGAATTTTAAAATATCCAATCCTGGAATCTGGCTGAGGGCAACACTGATGAAGTCATTGGTAACATGGGAGGGACGTGGAGCTGTACACAATGATGGCTTAAACTGGAGAACGTCGTTTTAAACAGTGGTACAATTCTAATCTGCAGAGCTGGATTTTTGCTTTTTTATTTTTTTAAACTGTGATGTGGTAGGGGCTGCCGGGGATGTGCTCGTCGCCCCACTTCACCACCAGGATGTACTCTCCCTTTTCCTTGAGCTGGTAGCTCACGTTGTACATGCGGTTGCCCAGATGTTTCACAAGGATCTCCTCACATGGGACCTTAGGACCGTCCACGCCAACCAAGAGCATGTTACGACCTGCAAAAGATGTTATCAGGTGAGTGATTGCATCAGATCAGAATCAGCCCCAGAGCGTGTCGTGCAGAAGCAGCCACACTGCTGAAAGGTGTGGACAATTCCTCCAATGTTGCGTTGCTAAAACAAGCACAGCCATTCCTCAGAGACTAGTCCTGACAACAGCTTCACCAAACTACCATCGCTGAGTGCTGGCAGTACGGGCCTTCCTTCAGATGTCCATTTGCATGAACAGATTAAATGTCAAGTGAAAGCAGCTCATATGAAAGCTCTGCCACACCGCAGGATTTTCTATTGTCATACTTACGACTTTACCACAAAATACAACATCTGATCCTGAATAGCGCTTTGACCCGTGTTCTGTTCATGCATATCCTAGCTTTACACACCTGCTTTGCTGCAGTCAACGCTGAAGTTGTTCTTCTGACCAATGAAGCCCTTTGTCAGGCCTGGGCCCTTAGCCACAACCTTGCTGGCATCGGATTGGATAGGAGCGCCCTGCTGAGAACAGCTGATGGCACGGGTCACAGGGTCTACAGTAACAGAGGAGGTTTCATGCATACTGTGGCTAGACACAAGCTTGGAACCTAGAAGACAGAGAGGAAGAGGAGTGCGAGTTAAAGCTGAAGGCATTACAGTATTTTACATTTAATAAAATAATGATGAAAATATTCCTCCTCACCAGTGATCTTGGCCTTGAAGGGGCTTCCCACAATGTGGTAAGGACCGCCATACTTGATGGAGATGAGATAGTTGCCGGGTGCCATCGGGGTGTACGTGACCCTGTAACCCTCGGGACACTCCACACAGTCCATCTTCACCTTGGAAGGCCCGTCGATGGTGACCGCTAAAGCCCCGGGCCCTGCGTTGCTCGTGTTCACCACAAATTCACATGATGTTCCTGGAGGTAAATGACACATGACAGGCAGGATATAGGGGACATCAAACAGGCAAAGGAATTTCATTGATTTGCACTCAGGGTGAAAGTGCTACCTGTGGTGCCTCCCTCCAGTCCTGGTCCGTATGCAGACACCATCCCAGGGTCTCCGGCCTGGCCGGTCTCTCCGACTCGAATCTTGAACGGACTACCAGGGATGTGACTTCCATTGAACTTCACATCAATCAGATAGAGACCATTCTCTCTGGGGATGAACCTGACTGCATATTTATCTATCAAACAGAAGGCAGATCAGTGTGTAACACATCACATCAGCTTAGCAAGTGCTTTGATTGGGTTAGGGTTGGTTTTCCTGAGGTTACCTTGGTCAATCTCAGTGACGCAGCACTCCTCCAGCGCTCCTGACGGGCTGTGGACCTTGGCATCAATCGCACCCTTTGCTCCGTTAAGGCTGACAGCAAATGACGCTGGTTGGTTCACCTTCAGACCCGATTCCTGCTCAACAACACACTCACAGAATTAAACACTGCATCGAAGGACAAAATGAACCCCCATGCCTCTGCCGCCCACAGCAAGTCAGCAAAAGGTCACCACATCATAACCACCACTCTTACATAGCTTACCTGAAGTCGCTAACAAGGCTAAAGAGGAGGGCTGTGCAGTGAAAAGGTGTGCATGCATCATATTTTTGCTTGTGCACGTCCGTGTGCACATGAAGATTCCTGCAAGTGCTTCTAGTAGGTGGTCTGACCATTCATTTTGTAATATATTAGAGAACGCGCGATATGCTTTCAGTGAGCAGCAGGTACTTTGGAGTCGTGCTACCCAAAGTCTACGTCCACACAGTGTCTTGGTATCATGCATGTATGCAGTGATGACAAAGGCCCGTGTGATGATGTGACACTGACACATGGCTCTATGGATGAATGAACAGGAAGAACAGCCCATGTTAAACCTCTTTAACCCTTTAGCGCCCACAAGACTTTCAGAGACGAGAGGCTGTTGGGAGCCTTTAGAATGAGGCACGAGAAACACACACAGTCCTTTCGTATCCCAGAAGCCCTTGCACTGCCCAGCAATGCAGCAGCAGCTGATGGTGATCCCATGTCTGTACCTTTGCTACCAGTGCATGCAAAACAAACCACTACAGCTGACTTGCCGTCAGAGGTATCCACGCTCAAAACAAAAACAAAAACCCTCACCGAGCTGCTACAGTAAAAAGAAATAAAAGGCTGGTCTCTTTACATATGATCTAGCACAAAAGTCACCAACACTCTGCTGCTGCAATGCGGTGTACTGTGGCCTGGTGGTGTGTGCATACGGATGTGTGCGTGTCTCAGAGCCTCACCTGAAGACTGGCAACAGTGAGTCGGCGGGCATCGTCTGACGGCGAAGCCACGGGGACGATGAAGGGGCTGTCGGGGATGTGCTCGTCGTTGAAGCGGATCGACACCTCGTAGTCACCTACACGGGGAACCATCAGTCAGTGAGAGTGTCACTTAAGCACAAAACAGTGACAGGACGACATGCACACGCACGCACTCATATGAGGACCAGGGTCAGAGTACGACTGAAGCATAAAACCACACTAAACTAGAAATGTGATTCAGTGTGCAGCACAGGCTCTGTCTCTTCTCACCAGGCTCCTGCACGATGTAGGAAACCCCACTGGAGCCGTCCTTGCGGTCCTCAAAGGCGATTTCGGCCTTGCTTGGCCCCTCCACAGCAATACTGAGCCCTCCGGCCCCAGCCTCCCGCGTCCAGATGCTGAACTCCGCTACACACACATGCCAAAACAGAGTTAGCTATACAGTGTAAAATTACACACTGGATTCTGCACTCACAACCCAGACACCACACCAACCTGGTACTCCAGCCTCCGCTCTCTCCAGGCCTGGCCCTCCAGCACGCACTTTGTGAGCGCCACCCTCACCCAGGGGGCCGACAGTGAACTGGAACGGGCTCCCAGGCACATGCACGCCGTTGTATTTCACACACACTGTATGCACACCGGTCTCAGTGGGCACAAAACGAATGCAGTAGGTGTTATTCTCTCCCTCCATGATGTCAGCCTTGTGAACCTGACCAGAGGGGCTGGTCACCTGAGCGGTCATGTCCGCTATGCTGATCTCTGAGGACGCACAGATGTAGACATACAAACATGAGGATCACCTAGCGTCAGCTGCATAAGAGAACCTAACCGTGAGAAGGCTGTAACCTCCCCGTTTACACCCAAGCACAGATGGAGAATTAAATACGAGTTCCTGCTCGTCTCACCTGGGATCTTCAGGCTCAGGTCACACTGGCTGCCAACATTTGCAACTGATGCTGCCCTCTTCTTCCTGGTGATGCTCTCCTTCATTCTGCCCTCCCCAGTTACCTTCACCGTGAAAGCACTTCCTGTGTATACACATGAACAAATTCACTTTTACAAAACCAAAACATGTGCCTCCTCTGTAATCCGACTGTTTCATGTAAGCACCTGGCACATGTTGGTCAGCAAACTTGATGTTGATGATGTAATTTCCTGGTTCAGTGGGGCAGTAGGTGACCTTGCAGGTGCCATCCTCCTGGTCCTCAGTGTTAATGTCCACTTTGCTGGGGCCTTCAATGGAGAGGCTCAGGCCACCGTAGCCTAATGCATCAAAGATGAGCATGACAAATATGAATGTGTAAAAATAAAATGACAGCATCTATGCTTTCACTGAGCATATACCTGCATCACGAGTGTCGATGATGAACTCTGCAGGCTCAAAGGTCCTGGCCTCGCTCAGCCCCTGTCCACTCACACGCACACGGCTCGCGTCACCAATCTCTGACTGCTTGATCATTACAGAAATTGGGCTGCTGGGAATATGACGACCGTTCTTCTTGATGTTAACAAGGTGCTCGCCAATCTCCTTGGGAACAAAGGATATTCCTAAGACAGACAGAGGAGGGTTAACAACGCGCCAACCAGCATGCAGCCAGTTTCATCCCCCCAGTTATACTTAGGAAACCATAAAATATTCTGATGACTCATTGTTTAGCAAACTTAGACGCACACTCACCAACGTGACCGTTACGCAGCATCTTCAGCAGGCAGGGCTCCTCTCGCCCTGAGGGTGTTGTAAGAGAGGCTGTCAGCTGGCTGAGGTCGAGCTCTCCAATGTCCAGTGGAATATCTGCAGCCGAGCCCACCTTCAGATGGGACATCCTCATCGAATCGTCACCTAGAGATGCAGTAGTGATTGTTAGGGCACACGCTAATGGCATAAATGCACTTTTTCTATCATTTTTTGTGTGTGTGTGTGTGTGTGTGTGTGTGTGTGTGTGTGTGTGTGTGTGTGTGTGTGTGTGTGGGGGGGGGGGGGTGCGGTTTGTGGCTCAGCTGCAGGGGAGGGGGTGGAGCAGTGGGTTCAGGGGAGGCCGACCCACACCTGACTGGAGGAGAGGGTGGTGTGTGCTACAGGAGCAGTGGGAGAGCCAATAAAAACGTGTTAACAGCAACGCTGCTGTTGTCGGCTCACACACACACACACACACACACACACACACGTATCCTTGCTAAATTAACTGGATTTTTATCGTTTCAGTTTCCAGGCATGTAGTCTTGGAACATCTCTGGATCCAGCAGGAAGGGAGGAACTACGTTACTGTAGTGTGTGGGCTGCATGGATGTCTACTCTGATGTAGAAAGAGTTACCAGTAATCCTAGCAGAGAAGGGGCTGCCTGGGATGTGCTTGTCATTGTATTTAACAAGGATGCTGTAGTCTCCCGGCAGCACTGGCAGGTAAGACACGGTGCAGGTTCCGTCCTGGTTGTCCACACAGCTGATGTCAGCCTTGGACGGACCCTCGATGGCCAGAGACAAACCCCCTACAAAGATGATCAGCGGGCGTCACATGTGTTCAAATCTGAGGCGGCAGGTAAGTCATAGCCAATATAATTGCACTCCACAGGTGTAACTGTTACCCACCTTCTCCAGCATCTTTGGTGTTAACAGTAAAGACGGCTGGCTTGTTGACAGTCCCGTGGATAAGGCCAGGCCCATAGGCACTGACATTACCACTGTTCATGTAATCCACGTAGAACTGCAAGGGACTTCCTGTTGGCAGACAGAGCGGTTAGTGTCGCACGTCCAAACCATCTTCTCAGTGCACTTTAGAGCCTACACAGTCCTAAATGTGTGCAGATACCAGGGATGTGGATGCCGTCGTATTTGATATCCATCTCGTGCAGGCCGGCCTCTGTGGGAGCGTACTTGACAGTAACCGTGCCATCTTTGTTGTCTGTGATGTCAGGCTTAGCCACTTTGCCCGATGGCATTCGGACCTCACCTGAAGCAGAGGACAACACAATGACACACACAATGACACACACACACACACACACACACACACATCACTATGATCAAATTACGCGTTTATAAAGGAGACGTTACCTGTGATCTCTCCTTTCTGGATGGTGAATGGAATCACCAGGTCAAACGGTCTCAGACTTGCCACATCCAGCCCGTTCATTCCCATTGGTCGGTCTGTTGCCTGAGAGACAGAGTGCACCAGTCAGATCACAGGTTGTTAAGAGATTGTGGCAACCGTTCTGGTTATAGTGACAACATGTCACACAAAGTGAACACAGTGCGGGATGGAAGAGGAAAACGCCAACAATGAACAGAGGATGAGACGATGAGATGGAATGATAATGGCGACTGTGGTCAGGATGATGGTACGGACAAGCTGCAAGAGCAGGATGGGGACAAAACATCGGGAAGCCATTTTGAAAAACGTGGAGTAGCTGGGACGGCCAAATTTAGGATTTTCAAAATGGCCTTTTTCCCTCTGAAGCCAGGTCGACATGGAGCACTGTCCACAAGGGCTGCATAATGCTTGAGTAAATATATAATTTGGTCCCATGCTACGAAGGAAACCACTGTTTAGCTCATACAGTAGGCTTTGGACCCTGAACTTTAACATTATGCAGCTCTGCTGAACAGTCCATGTGTCCCTGGCATCCTGTTTGGAGAGAGAAACGAGAGAAAGCACCCTCTCAGTGATGAAACACCTGCAATGAGACACAGCAGACAATGATGAAAGGAGACCATGTGCACCATAGACGACAAAGGGACAACAGGGAGAAGCAAAACTGAAGCCGAGAAGGCCGAGAGACTGGAGGCTGAGGATTTAGATACCCAGGGCTGTTGACTGTAGTACTGGGGCATTTGGCTCTGTTGCATGAGCTGGTCTGATGGAGCTCCTTCCAGTGCCTGGAGGGTGTAGGTAGGGATGGTGGAGGGAATTGAGAGAGTGAAAAAGATAAGGCATTGGAGCGGATTAAAACGGCAGTCAAAGTGATTTAGAGAAACGGCTGCAGGCGTCAGGACCAAAGCCTCTGTAGGGGAAGTAGTTGAAAGCATCTGTGGTCCAGGGCTCTGACAAACCTGTAACTGCTGGTAAACAACCAGCTCAGTAGTTACTGTACCGACGAGCAACACAAACACTCTGCATCAACTTGTAATTCTTACCACGTCTACATCAGCTGCTGCTCATTTGAATTTAAAATCTGTCCTCATAAAGGCCCCGCCCCTCTACACCATCTTACTGAGAGTACTCAGTCAGTATGAAGGGGCTGAGCAATGACAAATGAAGCCAATACAGGTGTGACAAAAGCTGCACCTCATTGTCCTATAAAAGCTCCCACGTCCACCTTTGTAGCCGGAAAAACAGAACGTGCTTACACTCTGCCTATACTGACCAAAGCTGCTTTTTGGACCCACTTCCACAGCAACACAACATGTGTGACTTTAAAACATTAAATCAGGGCTTTGGAATCTCGGACTGTGTATGAGTTTTCTTCAGTTGGTGGTTTCTGTCACTCTTACTAGCAGCAGGGCTCGACTAACGCACAACCTTTGGACAAACTGCCTGAAATGTGTCGACAGAAACATTTCAGGGATTCTGAGTGATTCTGCACTCCAGATGGGTTAATTGCAATAAAATAAATTTCATCGTGATGACGGATTAATCCACACTAACACGTTAACTTGGACAGCCCTTATTAGTGCTCACTTAAATTGCTTGCCTAGAATTTGAGGACAGTTTATCTTGGGCCCACTTCCTGTCAGTTATCTCGGCCATAATCGTCTCATGTCGGTGACTTTGTATTCTCGCGTCACCAGCTTCAAGCTGCAGCCTGCTTTCACTGTGGATGCAGCTTAAGACTGAACTCTGCTTCTCCAAGTTGAGGGTCATTCTTGATAACTGTATCTGACACTGAGAAGTTTTCATGAGATTCTAGCAGAGCAGGCTTACACGTGCAGATCACTCACCGTGACTTGGAACGGACTGTTAGGGATGTGCTCCCCTCCAAAGCGGACGCAGATCACATACTCTCCAGGCTGTGGCGCCGTGTAGAAGATGTCGAATGTGCCGTCCTCATTTTCAACCACGTCCACGTCAAGCTCCGCCCCCTCTGGCGTGCAGACGCTGCACGTCACCTTGCCTTTTCCGGCAGCCTTGGCGTCCACCGTGATAACCGTCTGTTCGCCAATCTGGATAGTTGGGCCAACACCGGCACCTTCAGATAAAAAAAAATCAAAAAAAAAAATCAAATCAAAAAATGCATTAAGTCGTTTCTTACACAGACAAACGCACTGCCAGACGCAACATTCAGCATGCACATTCCACAACCAGAAGACCAGGTTAAAGCTGAATCTAGTCATGTTATTACCATCGCTCATATATTGTTACCAATAACAGTTACAGTTTCCATGTATGAACAGAAAGCTAGATTAGCCAGAGTGCCATTCCACCATGCCTTTCTACCTACTCTGTTAGTCCATTAGTTTGTCCAATATAAAATGGAGACACAGTTATGAGAGAGGAAGCGTAAAATGAGATTGAAGGCGGGGGAGGAAAAAAAAAAAAAGTCTGGGAAAGTGAAATATAGAAGAGAAACAAGCAAAAGGATGGGATGTCCTGTTGAAAGCTGGTGCCACTATCCTCCATGCTGAGAAAAAGACAACAGAAGGTCCTCTACATGATAAAAAGGCTTACCTAAACCGTGACCGCCGATTGAGACTGAAAGTAGGAACGGTGAGAAGCGAGGGAGCCAGAGAAAAGTGACAAATAAAAGACAGTCAGGTGGGGTGGAGGTGACGGGTGGCAATAACTGTGCTCCAAACAGTTGGATGAAACAAACGGTGGGGGAGTGTGAAGCGGGGCGGGGCGGGGCGGGGTGTGTGTGTGTGTGTGTGTGTGTGTGTGTGTGTGGGTGGCCGGGCTGAGTAGGAGTGTGCAGGGTGCAACTGAGGAGCACAGCGTGAGAAATGCCACATACCAATGCACAAAAAAAAAAAAAAAACAAAAAAAAAAAAACTGATGAGATACGAGCTGCAGGTACACTGAGAGGCACTCTAGATCACATGACCTCCAACAAACCACTCACATAATCATCTGTGGAGCCAAATGTCCGTGAGCCCTCAGGTGTGGGTGGGTAGGAAGACTTTCAATCGTTGCCATTGTAGTTAACCAAAGAGTGTCTCATTCATGTATGTTTGACTAATTCATAAAAACCAAAAACAGGATTTCTATCATCTGAGCTCAAACTCACTGATGTCATGCATCAGGTGACTTAAAGAACCAAAGCAGGTAGTCCTACCTGGCTGTTAGAAAACATTCAAGCTTCGCTTTCAGAACCAGAAGCTCTGCATGTGATTACAGCTGACTGATTAAACTGGAACTTCAACGCTCGACTTTAAATACCAGATCCTGACTCTTCAGTTCAAAGACACGCCGAGCGCTCAATCCTTGTGTTCTGTAGACGCATTTGTAAGTATTTACCCATTTGTAAATCTGCACCGCTCAAAGAACTGTGCAACATTTTCTGCAATATATAAAATCCTGTACGAGCAACTATTCCTGCACGAGAGAGGAGAGAAACGTTTTGTGGCTCTGAGTAAAAACCCTTTGACCTCTCCCGCCTGCAGGAACTCTGGATTTTAATAGCAACAGGTGGAAATGTGGGGCATATACTGTTGATAACAATCAGATATGTTGGAAATCATTGTGTGTCAGTATTCTACACAATATGTTTCACTAATTATTCCTGCTGAGATGAGACACTGATCAGCAGTACAGCCGACTGAGTTGGTAGAATAACAAAACTCAACGTCTATGACTGCAGCAGCCCGTCCTGGACATACCTGTGACGGTGCACTTGCTGGCATCTCCGGTGGGCAGAGCCCTGATTCGGTAGGGTGAATAAGGGATCTCGTCTCCTCCGTACTTAATGAGAATGGTGTATCTGCCAGTCATGTCTGGCACATAAGACACCAGGTAGGTCCCATCATGGTTGTCACGGATATTTGCCTTCTTGGGCTTCCCCTCTGGGTCCTTCAGGAGAAAACAAAGCGTTAGCTAAACATCGCAGCTCTGATTCCATGCTTGTGTGGTCCAAGCACTCACAGTGATCTGCACTGCCAGCAGTCCCTCGCCTGCATCTTTGGCATCGATGGTGAACTCCACCGGCAGAGAGGCGGGCACTCCAGTGGTGTTGAGGCCGGGTCCGCTTGCACGCACCTTGCTGGCATCATGGGTGGGCAGCACCTTCACCTTGTACGGGCTGACAAAGAGAGAGAAGGACTGGCTGTGGGATACAGTCTCATCGACAGAGCCGAGTAAACCACGGGCAGGTTAGAGGTTTCACTAGCAGCCTGATGAAACGAGCTGTGTCGTTAGCCGAATTCAGCCATGCAGACAGATGACCGTCTGTGGTAAAGCATGCAGATCACCCGGACAGCACAGTTATTATTCCAGCCAGACTTCAGCTACTTCATTCTAATAATGTAGGAACTACAAAGATTTATTACTGGCTTTTGAATGTGGTTCTATTCAGAAAAAAACTAACATCGTTTTGTGTTTTCTGTGTTGGTCACAGGCAGACATTGATCATCACTGTTAGATATTAGGAAATGGATTAAAATTTGTGCATATTTAGGCTGATACACTGCCTGAGAGTTACCTGCGTGGGATCTCCTCATCAGCATACAACACATTGATGGAATAGGGTCCCTCTCGAGTAGGAACATAGTTGACTGTGTGAGTCTGGTCACCGTTATCCACAACCTCCACAGGCTCCACCACACCTGAACACACACAGAAGGAAGCCAAATACCAAGTTTAACATCCTCTAAGAGCTCTCTGGTACACAGTTAATCATAGATGGAGAAATGTTAGAAGCCAGATCACCTTTGGGCCCTTGTACTCGGACCTGCAGTGGGGCAACTCCAGCTTTGGAGGCATCCACTGTGAACGCCTGAGGAATGTTGGCTCTGACATTGTTGCCGAGGCCGGGACCCTGGCACTTCACCTTGGTACTGTCCACTGTGTCGCTGACGGGCACAGAGAACGGACTTCCTGCTCAGAACAAGCACGAGGGAAACGATATTTAAGGCCTCTGCTTAACAACAGGGGATGAGTACATTTCAAAAGGATGTTCTTCTCACAGTTGTATTTCTTACTACTACTACTACAACAGTATTCGGTACCTGTGATGGGCTGTCCTCCGTAGGTGATGTTGAGGTTGTACGTGCCAGGCTCGTATGGGATGTACTCCACACTGCAGCTGCCATCCTTGTTGTCAGTGCAGGACATTTTGGCCTCCGACGGACCTTCCATAGCTAGACCCAGGCCACCAGTACCTGCTCCTCTGCACGGGGAAGAAAGACTTTCACAATAGGAGTAGGAAACAGATTTGTGACACACCACCATGAACTCGTCTCACCTGGTTTCCACAGTGAACTTGTTGGGCTTGTTGGTGGTGCCACCTTTCAGACCAGGGCCGTGCACACGAACACGAGCCGGGTCGCATCCTTCAGTCACAGCAACACGGAACGGGCTCTTTGGTACCGGAGAGCCATCATAGCAAACTTCCACAGTGTGTGGGCCTGAAACACACACACACACACACACTCAACTCAAAGTGGAGAAGAAGAAAAACGCTCAGTTACTGTACCCACTGCTGCACTTTAACTCACCCTCCTCATAGGGAGTGTACTCCACATTGTAGGTTCCATCCCGAAGGTCCGTGATCAGGGCATCTGTGCGGCTCCCTGAGGGGTTGCTGATGTGGGTTTTGATGTGGTCACCTCCAGTCTGTGTGAGAGCGCGAGCATCCACAGTGAAGTCTGTAGTGGCCTCACGGAAGACTCCTGAAAGGACAGAACATACAGTACACATAAGCTCATGTCCTTTAAAATGAGACCAGTCTATCATTTACATTTCACACAGCTCCCTTTATTCTTCACATAACGTTATTCACACAAGCTGGGGCCCAATTTCATCTGAATTCTGCAATAATCTACAGATCAGATCCCATCAATAAGACTATGGTGATAATGAGAGGAAGAAACCAGCACCAGCCCCACAAAAAAGGAACACACACACACACACACACACACGTTATTTCACCTTTGCCTTCCACTCCTGGTCCGAACACCAGAACACCGCTGGCATCAACGGCAGGCTCCACGTTGAGCCGAGCAGGGAAGTTGGGCACATCCTGGCCACCATAGCGGATGGTGAGCGTGTACGAGCCGGGGTACAGAGGGATGTAGGTAATCGTGTAGGTTCCATCTCCGTTGTCTTGGATGTGAACCTCTGCCTCAGTGCCGCTGTCCGATATGATCTCAATAGTCAGCTCAGCAGGGCCGGCATTGGTACAGTCCACAATGAACTCCCCTGTCTCGCCAACCTTGGCACGCTCCAAACCTGGGCCTGAGCAACGTACCTGAGAGGAAAGGTGACACGGAACAAAGATCAATGATTCCAATCTGCAAGCATGTCAAGCTGAATTAATTCAATTCACTTCACACAGGTTTAAGAAGATCCAGCAGCGCTTGTGGCCAACCTTGGAGGGGTCTGTTGCAGGGTAAGCTGTGGGGGTGAAGGGGGAGCCAGGGATGGGCACTCCATCATAAGTCAGTTCAACCTGGTATGGTCCTGATTCCCGGGGAATGAATTTCACCTGACTAGTCTCTGGGCTCAGCCCAGGCTCCACCTGGAACAAAACACATTAACGTGACTTTACCAGAGGCATGAGGAGAGAGAAATACGTGGCACTGAAAGAGTGCTGGAACACTGGGAGAGTTCTCCAACATCCAAGGAGAACTTCCAGGGAGACCAAATAAGTGGCTGGAGGTGTAAGACAGCGGTGGAGTGGACTTTGATTTTACCAATAAGGATAAATAAAATGTTTATTAAAAACCAAAAACAGGATGAAACTGGTTTAAGACTCAAAGAGAAAAACATTGACTCCTATATTGTCCTGTTAAGAAAGGAGATTTGGTGTCATACTTTGCTGGACACTGGTTTCCCTCCTGGTCCAGTCACTTTGGCAGCAACCTTGCCCTGACCCCCAGCACCCTTTGACTTGACAGTCACTTCCTGATCTTTGCCGACAGTCATCTCTGCAAGAACAGACCAAAGAAAACACACTGACACTTCTGATCTGCCTGAAAAGCTTAGATTTTTTTTTTTTTTTTTTTTATATAAACACATCAACATACTGACAACCATGCAAGGGAGAAAGCCATGGTGAAAACAGTCATGTTAGACAGTAGGCTTTATATAGGTTGAGGTTTGCTGTCAGGTGTGGCTGGACAAGAACAGTGGCACAGGTACATACTGTCTCCCAGGCCGGTCACGTTGACCTTGCTGAGGTCCAGTGTGGGCGCCACGCCGACGCTGAAAGGGCTCTTGGGAATGTGATCTCCACCATAGGTTACAGCAACTCCCAGTGGACCCTGTCACAGCAAAGAGGAGCGATCCACACAATCCCATTTAATATGATGCATAACAGCCAGAAGAATGCTTTACTGCTCTGATAAGAAGCCACATGATACAACGTAGCACAACTGCATGTGGGAGCATTCTTCTCTCACCTGTTGCACGGGTGTGTATTTAACAGTGTGTGTGTTGTCGTGGTTGTTGATGATTTCAAAGTCTTTCACAGCCTCTCCTTTGGTCGGGCCGCTGAAGCTGCAGTCCAGGTTTGCCTTTCCTGCTCCTTTAGTGCTGACGGTGAAATGAGTGGGCTTGTTCAGCTCTACGCCTGAAAGACAGCATTCAACTGGGTTAGGGAGTCTAATTAGAATAAAAGTAATCACCCAGCATGTCATACAAGCTTTTGTATCGACACGTTTCAATAAGCAGGAAACTTTTACAACTTGGAGGAAATGCTCTGGGTGCTTCAGGGTCCACGGGTAACAGCTCACAGCAGACAAAAGACTAAGATTAAGATGTGTAAATGTAGATCTGCAGATATATAAAAGACTTAAAGTAACAGATTTAAAATGCTACCCAGCTTAGCACAGCGTTTCTTCTGCAGTGTAAAATAACACCAAACTACCTTGAGCTAAATTAAAATGATGCATTTAACTGAAGCAGTTGATGACTGATTTGAATTATATTAGTTCAAATAAAGTCTATTTATATGCAGTGTACAGTGACGATTATAGGTGTGCAGTACCAGTCTGACTCTTAAGAGATTAATAAGTGTGATCCAGCTTCATACATTTATTCTGGGATGCCACAGCTTTACAGGAGTCTGTCACAAAACAATTTCAGCCCCCCACCCCCCCAGATGACAACATCTTAAGCTAATGAGCAGGAACAGTGACTTGTACAAATAAATCCTATTATGTGACTCATCTTTGCCATCTTACCTCTGTCAGACTGTCACATGACAGCTCAGAGGGACCCGTTTCCATTAGCAAAGCAGCTCTAACCCTGTTTATTCTTGTTTTTAAATCCTTGTGATTTTAATCTGGATCTTGTCAGTTTTGTCAAACAAGTTCTTGCTACAGATGTTAAAGCATTGAGAGCTATGAAGAGTTGTTCCATGCAGTTTGACACTGACCGTCAAACCTTTGAGCGTTCAATCTACAGCCAATCGAATGTGGCCACGCCTGTTTTTGTTAGCGCCCTCTGGCTTGGTGTTCTTACCACTGCGGCTGAGTCCCGGTCCCTCCGCCTTGACTTTGCTGGCATCATGAGAAGGATCCACTTTGACCCTGAAGGGCGTCATTGGAATAGCCTGAACGCAAACAGGAAGACAAACATTACAATAAACCCCGAGTCGTGGAAACAGTCTGCCTTCCAACCGATATAAATACTCAAGGATTCAGAGTCACCTGGTCAGCAAACAGCACCATGATGGTGTAGCTGCCTGCTCCAGGGGGAGTATATTTGACGGTGAAGGTATCGTTGTCGTTCCTGATGATGTCAAAGTCGATGTCAGCCTCTGCAGGTCCCACCACTCCCGGGGCACACTTGATGCCTATGCTAATGTCACCTGATGGCCGAGGGCAAAGGTTAGCACGTTAGCATGTTATAGGTAAAGCTCTACAGCCTCAAACAGCAGCTGGGTGAAATACATTTCCTATAATATCTGTTCATAAACATGTTGTTTGGAATATTGCTTTGACCGGATCTTTTGTTTGCGCGCTTTACTCTCAGTTTTCTGGAGCTTTACCTTGACCAGCCTCTGAGCAGTCAACAGTGAAGTATGTTGGCTCGAAGGCCTTGAGGCCCGTCTTTGCCACTCCAGGCCCAGAAACCTTCACCTTGTTTGGATGACAGCCTGCTCCGATATTCATCTGTGGGCACAAACACCAAAACTCAGGAGACTCAGTGAGAAGAAAAGGCGAAGCCTGCATAGCAGAGCATACTCACCCTGAACGGACTCTCAGGGATGTTAACGTCTCCCCAGGACACCATCACAGTGTGCTTCACAGGCTTTCGTGGGGTGTAGGTGCAGCTGTACGTGCCGTTGCCATTATCCTTCACCTGGACGTCCACAGAATTGCCTTCACCATCCTGTGCAGAGGACAAGGGATTAGTTCACTCAGATTTAATACACATTTACCATATTTTTGGTCATAAACAAACCCAGACATACCTGAGCTACAATTTTCAGAGGAGCTTTTCCTCCTTGCTTGGCATCGACCGTGAATTCGGTGGGTTTTCCAACAGCAAGTCCACTGCTCTGAAGGCCTGGGCCGTACGCCTTAACCTAGACAAAAAAAAAAACAAAAAAACCCCACATGTACTACAGCCAGAATAGCATTTACACACTACAGTGCTGTGAAGACATATCTGCCTCCTTCCTGATTTACCATCTTTTTCCATATTTATCACACTGACATGTTTCAGATCAGTTTTTAATATTAGACAAAGAATGTCTCCTATTAAAAACGCAGTTTTCCAAACACACTACAGGAAAAAGTAATTCATCTAAAACCTGAAACCTTGTGTGTCACCTCTGACACCAAGAACTGCATCAAGTGTTGGGTGCAGGAAGCCTCCCTTTGCCTTCACACAATCGTTTTTAACCCATCCACTCCCACCATGATCTCAGGCCTTGAGGCAACAGTCATGAAAACTAATCTTAACTGAAGAAAGATTGTTAGATGGACTCGTCCGTAATCTCCATGTGCATCTCTCTGGGTGGGCGCATACCTTGTCTGGGTAAAAGTCTTTCCCTGGTGGGTTGACGATCTCAGCCATAAAGGGAGAGTGCTGGATGTCCTCATTGTTGCAGAGCACATGGACGGCATACTCGCCAGGCTCTGTGGGCCAGTAGCGCACGTCACACGATCCATCACCCTTGTCATCACACTCGATCTTGGCCTGAGACGGACCTTCCACAGAGAAACCTGAAGAACAGTTTCAGAGAAGAAACTGAAGATGATCTGCACATGCTTTCAGGACCGACCCCATGCCCGCGTATGGCACTTACCCAGTGTACCGACATTGTCTCCAACAGCCTCCACCACAAAGTCAGCAGATTTACCAACAACGCCTCCTTCCAGTCCAGGACCCCAGGCCCTCACCTTCTGCTGGCTAGCCTCGGTGCCAATCTTGACCTCCACGGGACTAAACAGAGCATCGAATGGTCAGTCACAATGACAAGTTGGAGTCAGTGTTTTGTTTGCACGCCCATGTGTACCTGCGTGGAATGTGCTGTCCTCCCCAGGTGATGGTGATGGAATATGTTCCAGGTGTGGTGGGGTAATACTCAAATCCATACACACCGTCTCCAAGGTCTTTCCGTTTACACGGCTCCTCCAGACCCTCTGTGAACAAGATGCCTTTGCATTATTTCTTTAATCCAGTCTTACTTTATCATTTTAGGAAGGAGGAAGCATCCCCAGTCTGTTTGTAGTGAAACCACAAACAATAGATTCATTGGCTGCTCAGAACCACATTTAAGAAAACAAAACCATAGCTCAGAGTAGAAATCCTCTGAGGCGATCGTCATTTTAGGTTGCATTTAAAAAAAAAAAAAAGGTACATTTTTAAAATGCTTTATGCACAAAATTGTTCCCGTTGGACACAAGAAGCAGATTCTGCAGCCTGATCAGGCTGGTGTTTGTGCAGCTGGCTCACTGTGCTGTGATAACAGTGCATTTGTCAAAGACTGATGTGAACAGTGAAGACAGTCTGAATGTCAAAGAGCGCAGAGGAGGGCTGCAGACGTCAGGAGCTACTCTTTCAGTGACAACAGCTGGCTGCGCTCGTTTGTCTTCACTGTTCTGTTGGTTTGTTGTCAGTTAGCTAAAGATTATCTGGGGCTTTGTAAATCCAACAACCTCATTTACTGATGTGTTTGTTTGTTGGGTTTTCTCTTCAGATTGCAAACATTAATCCCACCTCAAGCACAAAAACCAATATGAACTTTTGGATTAGAACTCACTGGGGCCCTTGATGGTGACTTTCAGCTCCCCAGTGCCGGCTCCTTTTGTGTAAACCTTGAAGTCTGCAGTCTCCTTCACCCGGAGGCCCTTTGGCTGCAGACCACGACCCTTGGCTCTGCAGAGGCTGGGGTTACATGCTGTGGACAAACAGAGCGAGTGAGACGGGCACGGCTCCGAGTAACATTATGACCACATTTCAGTGGGGACAAGACCAATGAAGTGTGAGGTGAATGACATTAAACACAAACCATCCATCACACTCCAGATCTGTTGGAAAGCAAATGTTATTTTCTCCTTCCTACTACCCTGCATGCCCCCAGTTATCCACCCATCCTTTCCTGCAGAGGGAATTCTTAGACCACAGGGAAGGAAGTGAGCCATTATCCTCACACAGGAAGTGGGATATCCCTTCATATCACTTTATTAAAACTGTAAAAAGCAGTGCTGAGTCACAGCGAGACCAAGTGCAGAAAGCAAAGGAAGCCTTCCAGGAAGATAAAGTGTCTCAAGATATGGTCCATGTTATTGTATTCAGATGTGTTGCACTTGCAAAAGCTACTGGACACAGAGACACCACATTAATGGCAGAAGATTGTTCTGTGTTTTGTTTTAAACCAAAGTTACTTTGTTTTTAATGTCTTTCAGCCTAATCTAAGGGGACCTTCTGGTTAGCAGCAGAGCTGTTTAATGACTTTTGGTTTTTCCCGATTGTGAAACTGAGGAAATTCTTTACAAGCTCTTGTTGTTTCCCACAGGCTCACTTTAAAGGACGACCATGATCTAAACGTTATCAGTTAGTAGGGGATGAGCCTATACTTGGCAAGTGGCAACCCTTCACTACTTTGTTAATGTGCAGCTCTTTCCATTTAACACCAAAGCAAATGCATTTGTTCTGTGAGCCCATTATACAAGCTGAATTTGTTTTCTGTCTGACAGACTCTGGCTGCATGGACGTCTTACTGGATCTCAAAAAGACAGTGAGTTACTATTAGGTAGCAGCCACACCCACCGTTCTGCTAAAAGCTATTTAAATCATGTAAATATAATTCTTAGTAACCCAGGTCACTGTTAACTTAAGACCACAGATTGGCTGTAATGAGGAACTGGTTTCCTGATCAAACACACTACAGCTTAATTTTCTGGGAATGTGTTTCTTCATGAATGTGCTGAAAACACCAAATAAGGAGATTCACACCACTGTGGACGCTCGAGTCACGTGAAGTTTACAGGCAGCCGACACACACAGCAAGTTTACAGGGGGAAAACACACACACACACACACACGACAGAGTAGGTACCAAAGAGATCCCAGGAAGGAAGAGGCTGTTCCAGAGAGAGGACAGATGCCAGCAGGCTTCTATCAAAGAGAAGAGGACATAACATCCAGCAGAGGAACACAGCAGAGGTTAGACACAGGAGAAGCAGAAACACATTTTAAAACGGCTGCTGTGGTAGAAGTGTTCAGTTAGCAGTGACATCCTCCCAGATTTACACTCAGTGAAGCTTTAACATATGCTCACCCTCTCCCACATCAACTGTGAAAGGACTCTTGCTGATCTGACCACCAGCAAAGGTCACGTAAATGGTGTGCTGGCCCTCCTGGGTGGGTTTGTAGGTGCAGCGATAGCTGCTGTTACCCTTGTCCTCAATGGTGCACGTCACCGTGTTCTTATTCCCTGCAGGGTCCATGATCACCACTTCCACCTCTCCAACACCAGCACCTTAGAAAAACAGGAGGAAACGCACAGTTAAACACTCCATGTGGCCTGATGTTACAGCTAGCTGCACAAACCTACATTACCTGCTGTGTACACATCAAAGTAAGTGGACTTGTTAGCAATATTTCCTGAGGGCTCGAGGCCCGGTCCCTGTGCTGTGGCCTTGCTGGAGTCTCCCTGAGCCATGCCGACCTCCACCTCGAAGGGGCTCTTAGAGATGTGTTGCCCTGCAAACAGCACAGTCACCTACAAAGGAAGGAGAGCAGGAAAATGGCATGTTAGCTGTAATCACTGCTTTGTGGAGCAAAACCCATTTTCTACCTGAAAGATTACTTTAGGGATTATTTCTCACATCTTTAACATTGAATTCTTCACTCACCTTGTGCATGCCTGTCACTTTGGGGACATAGACAACAGAGTAGGTACGGTTCTTGTCATTGTTGGCCGTCACTTT
The DNA here is from genome assembly GCF_041146795.1 of Maylandia zebra. Taxonomy (NCBI): domain Eukaryota; kingdom Metazoa; phylum Chordata; class Actinopteri; order Cichliformes; family Cichlidae; genus Maylandia; species Maylandia zebra. The sequence continues at coordinate 21,506,448 of NC_135186.1, read as the reverse complement.
AGCCTGAACACAGACACAATCGTTTTTAAATGAACAAAACTGAAAGTAGAAGTTACACACTAGGATGGATCACAGACCTCCTCTCTGTGGCCTGCAGGGTCCTCCACGTAAACCAGCACCTCTCCCATTCCTGCGCTGATGGTTTCCACGGTGAACGTAGCCTTTTTCATCACTACATTACCAACGGGCTCGACGCCTTCACACAACAGACAACATGTTAAAAATGTCTCACTGCAGTATGAGGCTCACAGTTTCTCTGTGGATACAAGCAAAGGTGCATCAGCTGCATGTGGTGATGCGCGTGCATGCCGGCATACCTGGGCCATAGGCACGCGCCTTCTTGGGGTTGAGTTTGGGTCGCAGAGGTGCTCCAGGCTTGAGCTTGGCTTTGGGGAACTGTGACAGGTAGGTCATGACTGAGTGCTCGTCCACATTGGGGTCCACGATCTCTTCAGGGGTTATCACCTAGGAGACGAGGAGGAACATTTTTCTAAATGTAACGGCGGGCAGCCCTCCCCACGACTTGTTTGCATGTTTGTAGTAGGAGAACCAAGGTGACAGCTGTGCAGACGGAGGCAGGGCTTGATCAGTTACCGTGGAGATTACCCACAGGCAAACCCAGTGATGTTTTGATTGTGTGATTAAAACCACACACACGAGCTGTACGCATTTAGAAAGTACCTGAGACAGTCGCACGCAAACCAGGAGCCAGACAAACCACAGAGTCTGGAGGGGAAGGACGCCGACAGTTTCTTAGCAGAAGCACGGCTGAAGGCGGAAACGCCAGCGACCACAGAGCCAACTGTCAGCACGCTACAGCGTGCCAATCATGCCAACAGTACTGAGACACACACACACACACACACACACACACACACACAGAGCAACGCCACACAGGCGGCACAGGAAACTGAGTTCACTTTCAAAGCTCCCTGGTAAATGCTGAAAAGGGGCTCAAATGTCAGGTTTCCCCACATGACTGCACCAGAACAGATTTACCGTTTCTAGTTTGCCAAAGACCCTCTGTAGCCTTACATAAGACTGAGGGGGTCTTTGGGGGGGGAACCAAGAATCGGACAGGTATGAAAATGGCCGCTCACTGACCAATTTATATAAAAAATAAAAATAAAAAAAAATAAGGAAGCCATCACCTGGGACCGTCACTCAGATAAGAGAATACTTGCACCACTGTGTAAGGATTCAAAAACAAAAAAGCTTCACTGCAGATAACAATCACCCTCAGGAAATGCACCACTTCCTTGTGTTTGGTGTCGGAGGGAGTGAAGTCATTAGCAGGTGTGGATAAGAGTTCAGTCATAGTTTCCAGAGCGTAGCATGATCACCTACACCAGCCTAATGGCAGACTGACTGCAAACGATGAACAGTCTGAAAGAACACGATGAGTTTACTGGTGAACAACCTCTACACTATTTTAAAAGTTCACCTGCTGTTAACCAGAGGCCCAAAGACCCATCAGTCAGCAGCTTCTGTAAAGCCTCTCAGCCTGTGGATGAGAGTCTCCAACAAGTTTCAATGACCAGTCCTCAGTGAAAGGCTCCATCATTTTACCTCCATTTAGATTAACTGCAGATGATGCAGTCATCCTCAAAGCCACCTTAACTCAAAGCAGGTTTTTGCTTTATATGCAAAATCTGTTCAAAAGTGAACGGTTGCTTATTTGTAAAACACTTGTGACTGGTCACAGTGACCAGCAGGAAGCAGTGCATTTCCCTCCAAAAGGCAGATAACTCTGGTTAAACGTTAGCTATGGGGAAAACATGATTGTGCTTGAACTGTGTTCCAATATCCAGCTTTTTTAATGTTACTCCTTCATTATCAGGTCACCTGTGGAATGCCGAGCCAGTCATCAGCTTGCTGCATGGCTTCACGTGCGTTGTCCACTGGTTTTGTCTGATCCCACTGGTCCCAGTCAGGACACAGACCTGCAGGAATAAGAGGTCAGATGGATTCACTATATGAAGCAGAAGGGTTCATTTATAGTACTGGCTGTACTGATTATGACGAGTATAAGATCTCAATGAGAAAAAAAAAAAGTGTTTAATGATATTGAACTTGCTAGAAATGCTAATGCAGAGTGGACATTTTTCCTGATGACATGTATAAGCTCAGCTAGCTCTGCATTTCACCACCGAGAGTGGATCTGTCGTGTCTTTGCTAATTTTCTGTCATTGCTCCATATTTTTTTATTAACACTTGCATAATTTAAAATCATGTGTCCTGGCTTCAGAGGGCTCCAACACTCAGATGTCTTGACAATGAGAGCAGAAATCCCCAATATGGTCATCTGAAGCATACAGCTCTGCCCCACCCAGCCACTGTTTAAGGTTGCACTGAGGAGCTGTGCCAGGGCTGTATAAGATAAATAAGAAGTTGAGTAAAAGCAGAGTAGATCCCCTTTACACAGTGAAACAGCATTTCTGATTAATTAGACATGGAGTGCTTCCTGTTATAGCCAGTCTGTCTAATTAAGGACAACATGTTGACTCCAAACTTGTAGCCTTGATGATATCCAGAAGATAAAGGCAGAATGTCTAATCTCTGCAGCAGTACGTAGGTGTGGGCAACTCTGGCTCCCAGACATGTCTGCCCTTGAATGATGAGCCTGTCCTGGAAATGCGGCCATGTCAGCAGTTATTTACTTGCTGGTAAGTCTGATGGCTGTCATTTCAGGACGCTGCAGTAAATCTGTTTGCTTCTGTGGAGGCCTCGTCTCCAGCTTGAGGTTGCTGGTGAGCCATAGCAACGCCAAACACTCCAAGCATGTAAACAGAAACCTCCTTTGTCCCCCGACAGAGCTCTGTACCCCCCTCTAGCTGCTCATCACTCTTCCCATCTGTTTTATTGACACGTGAGAATATCATGCTTTCCCCTCACCCAACCTCCAGCTGTCAGTCACTGCTGTGTGTTTAATGTTAGACGTATGAGGCGAGGTTGGCGTGCAGTTTGAGGAGTGGTAGTGTTGCGTCAGTGCACTGCTTAGTTCCACAATCTTTAAGTCCTCTCTAGCTGCTGGACTGAAATGTGTCACTACGTGCCACAGAGACCTGCACACAGGTCGAGGACCGTTTCACACGTCAGCTTTAAATGAATGCTGAACTGTGTTGGCCTGATTATTGATTTTAGCATCTCTACAGACACACACCTCAGCATTTCTGCTGCTTTGTGACGGAGATGTTTTCTGTTTCACTGCAGTGTCACTTACTGTGATTGGCTCTTGTTTATTATTGTTTGCGTAGTTATTTACTACCTTTGTGTGTCTCACTTGGTGAGCCGCATTACCAAATGAGAGCAACATGGTTTACACAATCCCTCGGGAAGTGAAAGACACAAGTCCCCTCTGGGGTCAGGTCAGGAAGGACTGGTGTCAAACTCAAACATGCAGACTTGCTACTGTGAGCCTGTGGGACAAGCTGAAAGTAGCTTCTCACCACACTGGTGTGATCGCTGAACACTCCAAATTTAATGATTCTTTATCGGTTAACATAAAATAAATAAGCGACTAATTTTTAAAATGGCCTGTATTTGTATAGTGCTTTAAAGCATGTGTCCAAGAACATGTTTAAAAATACTGAATCTTCACTGGAGCAGCAGAACATCGAGACAGGAGCCTCGTCTTTCTGAAATAGATGCATCTCGTTCTTGGTACTGGGCTCGTCTCAGGATCAGCCCCTAGCAGTAGGGTAAACACACCCACACACCCAAGACCCCAGAACACCTCAACACATCCACTGTTTAGCTCACCTGGAGCACAGCTGTCAACCAGGGCTCCCAGGGCCCGGCCGGTCTGCCAGTCTCTGTTGAAGTTGGTGATGGGGAGCTCAGGCAGCTTGTTCTGGATCCATCCCAGCAGCCTCTGCTTGGGGGTTTTCTGCTTGCCATCATCTGCCTCTTCCTCTTCATCCCACATGGGCATGGAGATGGAGTAGTGCAGGATCAAGGTCCAAATCAGACCCAGGATCAGCTTCAGGTTTCCATCAACAATGGCTTTAGAGTCTGGGGACCAGATATGAGTCACGTTAAACAGTCGCACAAAGTTCCTTTATTTTAGAAACCAGCTTAGACCACCATAAAACAAAGCACGACTAGAAGGTCTCAGCCAAGGACATGAAGTAATCTGTACTTCAAATACTCAGATTCCTCCTGCTATCTAATGTTTGGCTGGATACATGCCCCTCCCCCTTTAAACATATTTCAGATGGTCTAATTTCCAGTGGTTGTCATAATTCGAAGATGTGTTCATTCTTGGAGCACTGCATTTCAAAAGACATTAACTCAGAGCCCAAACCTTTTTTTAAAAGTAGGAGGATAACAGTGCAAATTAAAAGCCGGGTTTCTGACACTGGTGGACAGAGTGCACGTCCTCAAATGGCAGTACAGCAACACAGTTTGTGGTTTGGGCCACCGCTGCAAAGCTTTAATATGAAAACCTTGGAGGATACGTCGAGTGTAAATGCATTTGTTTCAAGGACGGCAGATTTGACCACCATGTACCAGTCATGGACTTTGTTAACTACCTACCTCATTAATTGCTTTACATCAAAGGAGATTCAGTACATTAAACTCCAGGATGTACACAGAGTCCCGCTGACTCTGTAAAAACAGTCATTTTCTAATGGACTCTAGGCTGCTCCACTATTTACCCAGCGGTTGGGGATGGACTCATCTGATTTTGTGCCGGATGCCCTTCCTGATGCAACCCTCCCAATTAGCTGGGCTTGAAAGCAGCACTGGGAGTACACCAGCTTGGAATCCCCACAGACTGGATTTATGAAGACGCCAACCAATTCCTTTCATGGTGTTTTATTAACTCAGTGTGGATGACTCATGAGCACAGTGAGTTTAAGTGTAATAAATGTGTATATAAATAAAATTGACCTTTTATTTGAACTAATTTTAATTTCACACGTCTTTGATGCATTTTTGCAGTGTAATAAAACTTGACCATTTTTGAAACTCCATTTGTGTTAATGAAACAGTGACGCTGAAGCGTGACAAAGACATGAAATTCATCTGAATTAGAGCCTGAACTGTCTGAATTCAGACGATAGCGTGAGAACTTCCAGAACAGAGAGTGCCATGATGAATGCAGAGCTGAATCACATTAAAACTGAGACACTGACACACTAGTTCCAGTTGTGACGACCACACCAACAGCACACCGACTTCTGTATTTGCATTTTTCTATTTTCAAGTCTAAACCACATACTGCTGCAAGCTGAGTAAAAGGTGATGCAACCATAAGCTAGCCTGGGCATGAGCACACATACCGGCCCACATAAATGCTACTGCATGCACATAGCTTGCACAAGAAGCAAGACCAATGATTCCTAAGATCAGGCCTTGAGGAACGGGTGTGGCGCAGTGTTTGTGCGTTTCCAAGCTGATGTTGATCAGATTATTAGTTAGAGGAAATAATGGGGCCAAGTTCAGATTCTTGGAAGAACCTGAGATCCAGTTCTGAAATACGAACAAAGCCCCACTTTTACGTGCAGCGTTTTTGTTTTGCAGGGTTTGGGAGAGCTTTAGTCTTCATTGCAATCTTAACTCCCCACCCCTGAATTTACAGCTACACTGGAATAACTGTTGGTGACAGCAAACCAGCCTCAACCACAGTGACACCACCCGAGCCCTTTGCTGGAGCTACTGCAGCATTAATGGTCTTCTCTGGGAGTCAGCGAGAGCGTGAGGATGCATGATGCAGATAAAGATGAGGAACAGAACAGCAACAGGAAATCTTTTCCCCATAACAACCTTCAACAAGTCGAGCTGTTTGTGCACATGCAGAACTGGGACAATCTGTCTTAGCTGGCTGCTCGTCTGAATCCATGCGCCAACAGAAAAGCATGCTCTCGAGCAGCCAACGCTGCTCTACATGACATGTCAGCTGCCTTCTGTTTGGCGTGGGTGGGTGAGAGACACTCCATAGGGGTGATCAAACAGAACTGGATCAGATGCTTGGATGGCCAGCTACTGTGGGAACTTTGAGAAAGAAGCAAAGAGGCAGCGGCGGAGGGGCGCAGAGATATGTTGCCTAGGGACAGATAAACCCAGGACTTATAAACTGTTATTAGTACTGATAGCAGAGTCTGAATAAGACCACAGGTTGGTACGTGTAGCAAGAATGCAGAGCAGCTAAGTAGAGGCGTGTCAGCCTGCCAGCCATCCCAGCAGAGACACAACACTACTAGTTTTAGTACTTGTACAATTAAGAGAACACAATCTGCTGCTTTTAGTTCAACACGACAGTCCCCTATAAAGGAATATTGTTAGGACTTCATTCAGCTCCGAGTCTGTGTCTTTGATTCATGTCTTGCACACACAAAAGCCACTAAACATTCAAGGAATCTGCCAGCATTCCCAGCAGAGCACAGCTCACCAAGCCTGACAGAGCCCATATATGGACACATGCTGCCACAGACTCCCCCCTCTGCTGACTCATACACCCCCTGCAACAAGCTTGTGTGTACCACGGAGGCTACCGTATGGAGTGTCTGTGGTCCCTTTACTCCTAAAACTCCCATGATTCATTGGTATGGCTCATCGTTACTGCAGCAGCCCCTCCACAGCCCTCCTGTGGCATTACATGACATCATCACAACCCGTGACCTGTACCCTGACCTGGTCTCAGCAACGAGACCACGGGGAGCGAGAGCGCTCTGCACGGTTCAGACTGTACAGCAACATCTGGAGCCGATTAGTCCTGAGAGCTTGTAAACTGAAGAACAAGCAGCAGTCCCGAGGCCTCTCCCGTCCATGTTATCCTTACACAATAATGATGAAGTGTAACCGTAGCATGACTGTCACCATCTCTGTATGTTCATAATATCTCCAGCTCACATGTGGAAAGGAATTTTAATGAAATTCTTAACATGTCACATGACCGTACGTGTATGTGTAACATACATATGAGGAAAAAAAAACAAAACATTAGTGAAGTCCCACTGAGAAACAATGGGACCATCATTTCCAAAATGAGCGTTATGTTGATTCACAAAGACTTGAAACTCATCAGTTTGATGTCAGAGTTCGTGGTTAATCTGGAGTCGTGCAGCAGAGGAAACAGAGCAGCTGCTGAGAATGTAACTGCAGTCACAGGGAGACTGAAGAAAAGACATTCATAATAAAGCTTAAAAATAAAGTCATTTGCTTTGTTCATGCTGGCCCACATATACCAATACACTAAATGTAATCTATTGTTATACAGAGTTTAGGCTAAAAGCTCCAAATGCTGAAATCTGTGGCCTGCAGCTGTTCTTCCCCTCCCACTTCTTCCTCTGACTGCACCAAGCCACACTGGAGCTACTACACTTCCTCCTCTTCCTTTCTACTCCTTCCACTCATCCTCCCTCCCCTCAGCACTCCCTAAGCTGGGGGAGAAAAAAAAAAAAAAAAAAAAAAAAAAGTTCCTCCTGGTTTTTTAGCCTTAAAAGGGCAGAAGCACACTGGATTTGGCAGGGCCCCCCCACCACCCCCAATTCCCTGGGCTCTGGTTACAGACAGGGAGGGGAGGAGGCAGGACGGACAGGGAAAGGGAAGGAAAGAGGCAGAAGGGGCGGAGGTCTGAAAGAAAGAAAAAAGGTGCGGGGAGTGAAAGTGCTGCATGGGACATTTTTATAAGGCTGCACTGACAGCAGCACACACTGAAGATGGGATGTGTTCATCTGAGTGAAGCAAGCAGAGAAAATGGCCTTGGACAAAAGGATGATCAGGAGGTGAGGGAGGACATGGGTACCATGTCAAATGATGGAACACAATACAAGTGTTTCCTGGAAACCGCTGAGAAGTACTATTAAAGTACTGATTATTCCCTCGATAACATCGTAATAAGAACAGTAACATAAGACATTATCTATGAAAAACAATGTGTCTGCTGTTTATGTGCAGTTTAAATGTGTGCTGGAAAAAGTGCTTGTTGAGTTTGAACATGAGGCATGGGGAGTTGTGGCAGTTTTCCATATATGATGTAATGGAATAGCCAGAATACCTCTGAACTGAATGGGAACACACTCTGCTAATTCCAGGATCCACATGACCAACCCCCTCTGCCTGTGCAGACAGGAAGTTGTGCTAATGATAATGAGCTGGCAGGAAGTGATCTATTTTGACCCAACTGAGTGGCTAAGAGCTTATCGCAGCCCGACCTGCATTCCTCTCTGCCCTCATCACCAAAGGCTCTCCTTTCCTTCATCGTCATGTTTCTGAAAGATTACATTTAAGATCATAACATCCGAACACAGCAGGCTAAACTGGTGAGTGAGCGTTCCCAGTGGAACTGTGCAGCACTCATGTTATGACCAAAACAGGAGTTTTCCGGGTTTTGGGAGTAGCTTAACTTCAAAAAGGAACCCACCGCTCGCTGAATTCTGCTTATTAACATGGTCCAAGTTTCAAATAGTTTTCCACCAAGCTGATAACTGATGCAGCCACAAGCATCAGTGTAGCTTCATATGTTGGCTAATGAGCAATAAGACTGAATGTGCCAGTTTGCTCCATCTAGCAGCTCAGGTGTCACTGCAGCCAGGAGAATCTGACTTTAACCAAGGAAACGCATCCATCTCCATCACATGGCTCTTTAAACACCTTCTCTTTGGTTAATGTCAGAGATCAACAACACTGGCTTAAATTGGCACCCATTTCCTCAGGTTATTTGTAGAGCCATGGTGCCACACTGTGTGGACATCCAAGTTGCAAAAGTAGAAACATGGCAGAGGGAAGTTAATGTTTGACAGTATGAAACTTAATTGTGCAAAATCACATATCTGTTGTATACAGCAATTACAAACATCTTTACGTGCTTTGATGTTTCCCAATCATCTAAGGAACACGTGCAAGCAGCACCTTACAGTTGTAACAAACTTCCTTAAATGCTTCATCGTCCTGGGATCACTTCTATAAAACTTTTCATTATCATGGGACAGCATAACAGGAGGGAGCAGCTGGCTATTACTACACAGGCGTCTGTCTCAACCTGCTTACCTCCACTACCAGCAGACACAAGGAAGCTGCAATTTATGAAGATGATTCCACACCAAGCCTGGAAGAGCTTGGCACAACATTCACTCATGCACCGTTTCTGCATTTTCTGCACAGGCTCAGTCAAGTTCATACAAAGCAGGGTTTCAAATCTGGGTTTGGCTGACGGGCTGGAACAGAGATGCTGCCGACATGATTATGATGGAGAATGAACCTCTGCACAAACAGAGGAATATTTGATGAGGACAACAAGTCTTAATCTGCTGAACAGCTAATGTTTGTTAAAGCTCCATTTCACTTAGACACAAATAGGATGAAGCTTGTACAAACATGGGTGTGATGAGGGCAGGGGAACAATCACTTACACCGTCTTTGCACAAGGATGCAACAGGAATTTCCTCACAACTAAAGATTTATACAGAAGATGCTTGTAAGATGTTCTATAGTCACAGCAAACTAAACGACTGCATGAGATGTGCTGTTGGATCACTGCTAACACCACTGCCTGCTGCTGGCAGCCTCTGTGACCGAACCCATGTTAGGTCTTTGGATTCATCAGTAGTCATGAGTCTGCTGCTGCTGCTGCCAGATCATGTGGGGCTTTGTCAGAGAGATTACCTGTTAGGCTGGAGCCTGGTTACAGTGAAGTCTGGACTCTGTCACTGTGGCTGTATACCATGCTGGCCGAGCCGTGCAGGAACACGAGCGATGCGAACCACACATGCAAAGGCACCATGTTTACAGCTGAAGGAGCAAACAAGGTTTGGCAGGAAGAGTCTCCTTTAACCATTTATCTCCTGTGGATTTACTGTCAGCAGGCCCATTTGACAAGTTCTGTTTAAGTGAAAGCAACTCTTCTGGTTTGTCCTACAGACAAAACTCAAATGGTTCAGCAAAGATCAGAAGACGAGCTTTACAGGCATGTTTAGTGTCACAGTCACAACTAGGGCTGGGCCATATTATACCGTTCACGGTAATACCGGTATAATGTTAGGCAACGATAGGAAAATGAAATATCGCGATAGAATGGGAGTAAAACGCGCATGCGCAGTGCCTTTGTTTTCATACGCACATGGCCGATTGTTGAGTGAAACAGATGAACCAGAATTGGTTTGTAAAAATGGTGCAACTTCCGTGATGTGGAACTGGTTTGGTGTTTGTCCGTCAGATACACACAAAGCACATTTTTTTTGCAGAACATGCAAGCGGCCGTTGTTATTGTCGTATTTGTCGGACTAAGATGCTCTTAAATCTGGGAGTAATCTGGGTCCCAAACTCCGTATGCTTCAGGTCAAACAACACTGCAGCGTCACTTAGAGTTAAAAACTGTCTAAATTCTTTCATCTTTAATAAAACGATCAGCATTGCTGCTTTACCAGGTGTAACTATGAAGTTTAACTTCCAGGCATCCATGAAAACAAAAGTTATTACATTTAACGGAGTTAGAAGTTAGCAGGAAGCTAGCGGAAGTTAGCTCGCTAGTTTCGCTAGTTACCTAAGCATGATATTGCATGTTCTGACTGAGAGATTTCTGAAAAAAAAAAAAAAAATTCAAACGTACAGCTCTGCTATCACTTCCAACATAAATGAAGACAGGAAACTAAACAGCAGTGACGTTTGTTGGGTTACTGAAGTTGGGCTAGCTAGTATATAATGATGTGCTACGTGATCGCTAGCGACACAGCTATGTTAGCATAACATAAACAGTGAAGCTGGAGGACGAACACTTAACACTTTTCCACTTATAAAAGTTAACGTGAAGGTTCTTCATGGTTAGAGACAAATGCAATCACATGGCAGGATGCTGTAAACGGACCAAACTTCAGTCAGGAGAACAACTGAGATAATCCATCCACAATACGAGGTTAGTCATTAATATACTGCAACAACATGGGAATAGAGCAGCTGCCAGAGAATTCAACATTAATGAATCAATGGTACAGAAGTGGAGGAAGCAAGAAGAATGAGTTTAATAAAGTTTGATTTATCTGACTGCTTTGTTTCGCTTAATGTGCCTTATAATCCCGTGCACCTTACGGTCCGAAAAATGCATACTGCACACTGCAGTTTAATGTTGCAAAGCACCTCTTTAACTTCAGTGGATATTATACATGGTTATGCTCAGGATATGTCAGCCCATTTCTACTGGAAATGCCTTTTGGTTAAACTTTCAGCAAGGAATTTGCATTTGCACTGTTACATTTTTATAAAGCTTTAATGTACATAAAAACCAGCTTCTTGTTTAAGTGAAAATAAATGGAAGGTTGTCTTTTTGCGCTAGTAATGTTGTGGAGTTGTATTTTGTCTCGCATCAATTATATCGTCGGTTATATCGTTATCGCAAATTTTCAAATATATATCGTGATAAATATTTTTGGCCATATCGCCCTGCTCTAGTCACAACCTACTGATGTCTGAACACACAAACCAGAACTGACCATCTTTGCTTCACATTTCGTTTTTCAGAATATTTACATTGTTCCTGAAAAGTGATGATTTTTTAAACTTTACAGCCAAAGATGTGTAATAAGTCCATTTGACCAATATTATTATTGGTTAATAAATCTGGGAATCTTAGTCTGTTGCTGTAAGGTGGATTATAAGACACACAGCATCTCTATGGGAGATTCTGCTAGACTGATTTTGTTAACCTTTCAGTAAAGTTAGCCTAAAGGGAAAAAAGAAAAACCATCAGACTAAAGCTGACACGCTGCTGGTCCCAGTGTTGCATTTCCTGTGCAAAGAAGAACATGACATATCTGTAAGAGGAGCGTTTGCCAAACAGCCTGGCTCAGCCGGTGAAGGAGAGCCCTTTGTAACAGAGCTCAGTACCGGTCGGCGGTCGGCCCTCTCCAGATACATCTCCTGCAGCCCATCCACGGAGCCTCTGCCTTTAAACCAGCAACATTAGTTTCAGCCTCTCTAATGTCGCCCTTCCCAAAAAGCAAAGTTCATTTATTTTACTGTCAGACTGAGGCAGCATGCTGAAAGGTGACAACCAATCTTTAGAGAGGTTCAAAAAGCTGACTGTAGAAACAGTGACACTTTCTGCTGCTGGTGCATCTCTCCTTCATTTTGTGTCAGAGTCAAAAATCTGGCATTAAAAAAAATAAATAAATAAATAAAAAAAAATGATTTGACAGAACAGAAATCCACTGATTGTTACAGCACGGTGTTTGTCAAATCGTGCTCTACCTGCTGCTGACATGCAGCCAGAGTCAGACATTTACATAAAAAAAAAGAAAAAAATTCTTGAAATCCTGCTGATGCTGAAAATATCAGCTGTCAGAAAATACCAAAGTACCGAATATGATAGTTCTGTTTTCACAAAATGATTATCCCGTCTCTTATTTGTAGCCTGCACTCCATTAAATCCCTGTAATACTTCCCAGTTAGAGGCTTTGAGAGGGCGTGTACGAGAATGGGAGTTTGTGCTGACGTTCGCTCTTCATATTGAGAGCAGAGTGAAGCCCGAGTGAGAAAGACAGAATCTCACACATGAAAATCTCAAGCAAGCACAGTAGCCCAAAATAAGACTGTGGATAAGGACAGCCAATCAGAACAAAGTGGGCTTAAAGGGGGAGGAGTCGTTATTCCAGACAGAGCTACACCAAGGCCGTGTAGGAGATAACGGTTAATCACTCGGAGCTATTCTAGTTTTTATTCTTGGACTGAACAAGTTATAGGTCACGTACTGAACGTCTGTCGAGTTCAGTGAGGACACGTTTGCCTTTTCCTCCAGTGCAACGCTGTAAAATAAGAAACACTGGACACCTGCGTCTCTGGGTTTGGATGGACTGCTCCACAACACACACAGCTGTTATTTGGAAACTGTTGCATTTTCAGTAAATGAGAAAAAGACAAGTGAAAAGAGAAATGAAAGAGGTGTGGCCATCAAGATGCAAGATGAAAGGAAACCTGATAAGTTATCAGCGAGAAAATATGCTGAAAACCCAAACTGGGCAAAGAACAACAAGAATAAAGCCCAGAGAAGCAGAGAGCATGTGCATCACACTGAAGAGATGTCAGTTTGGCAATTTGTGGTGAGCCTTGCTGCCTGGGTGTGTCCACTTTCTGCAATGAAAGGAGGAAGTAAAAGAAAAGCAGGCTCCTCTCTCATCTTCAGATGAAATGAGTCAAAGAGCAGCTAAGGATGAGTGAGTCAGCAGGAGGAACAAACAGAGGCTCACTCGTGCTTCGCCCTAAATACCAGCAAAGCACTGCTTTCAGTAAAACACAAACTGCTGCATGTATTGAGAAAATGAGGGTGATGTGTGTGAAGAGTGTATCAGATGTGTACTTTAAAATTGTCAACCGCAATTTCTGCAGCAGCACCTCCCAAATTTAGAGCCACCCATCGTCTCCCCTGCAGAGCAGCTGGAGGCAGGAGCGTGTTCATGGAAACCAAGTGAGCCAGACACCAGAGATGACAAAGACCCACTCATGTCTGAGTCACAGAGCTATCACGCATTTCCACCCACAGACTCTGTAGATAACACTGTTACAGACTGTCTTTACTCCAGGTGATGAGGCAGCATTGCATTTGCTCTTACAGACCCTGCATAATGAACTATAGTGAGGACTCAGCTGTGTGACATCTGCACTGTTCTGGGAGAAATATGAGAAAGCAGAACATCAGTAGCGCTGTGAGCAGGCATGCAGCTGCATGTAGGCAGAGCCAATTCAAACTTTATGTCTGCTGCAGTCCAGCACCAGCCCGAGCTCTCCCCACCACATCAACACACACAGTAGGTCTGGGGCAGGCCCACAGAGCGTGGCTCTCACAGGCCCGGCCGGCTCAGGCGGTTGAAAACACCCCACCCACCGACCCCACAGCACAGTCAGACCCCCTCCTCCCAAAACAATCGGCCTCAAACCTGAACAGACCGAGACAAAAGCCCTGCGCCCCCGGTCACCCGAGGGAGACGCCTGCTGCCTCACTGAAAACCCTTTCAGAAATGCTGGTGCGCGTTTAAACACTTCTGTTACAGAAAATATTCTAGTGGGCTCCATAACTGGTTTTCCTGCGCCCCACGGTCGTGGGCTGCTCTTAAAATGATCACCATTTACTACAGTGCAATCAAATGTGACCACTTCTTTAGGAACAGCAAACATTTCCAGAAGCCTGTTGGAGTAAAGCTGGATCAATCACGCGTCCTGGCACTCACACACACTTATCGGACCCACCTATGGACACCAGCTTGATGTTTTCCTTGTCCAGGAACTCCAGAGCCACCGACACGTTCTCCAGCTGCATCTGGCGAAAGGTGGGCCTCTGGTTGTACTTTCGGAACATTTTCTTCTGAGACAGGACCTCCAGGAGCCCGATGAGCCGCAGCCCGTCGCTGAGATCCGTCTGCAGGTTGCCGATCCTCTTGTTGACGCATTTCAGGTGTTCGTTACACCAGCGGGTGAAAGTGTTCTGCTGTATCTTCTTCCACGGCGCATCCTCGGCCAGGTCTTTCTCTGTAGCGGGCATTTCTGCGTCCTTGTCCGCGGAGAGAGCGTTTGGAGCGGGCGCGGCGCTCTGGTGGAGCCGGGGGTGGGAACCACTCATTTTTATGGTCTCGGCTGTCTCCTGGTTCGCTGGCTTCTCTTTTTTTCCTTCGCCCTGGGTGGAGTCTTCTCAATCTTCCCTTTCTCACTTTCTAGCTCTGTTTGTGGAGAAAAGAAAAAGAGAGCAGAGAACAGTTACTAACAGCCTAGAGACACAAGTTTCGCAAAGAAAGTAGGCGGCTGAGGACGGAAAGGGACGAGTCAGCTTCATTATCCGTGTTACAATCAGGAAAAAAATGGGAAACAAATACGAGGAATGGTATTTAGCCCCGTTAGACTGTGTCCCAAACTTATGCCTGGCTCAGCTAAGGAAACCCAAATGTCCTGTGTTGGGGCGGTTGAGGTGTAAGAAACCTGAAACTTGTTCACATTCTAACTTTACGCCATGTTTAACAGCAAACGAGCATCTCGCTAATTTTACTACCGAGTTTAACTCATTGCAGTCAGAACAGCTGCTCTGTGTTTGAACATTTAGCCATTTTTAACGAAGACAGTCAGCGGTGTCCAGAGAAAGAGCTCCGGGCTGACAGAAACCTCAAGCTGCAGCTTCAAGTCAGAAGTACGAGTAGTCTGAGAGTCATTGTTCGGTTTGTCCTCCGCTGAAGCACCTTTGTAAACAGGCTCCTGTCTGAAGCTAACAGTCATGGGTACATTAAACTGTCCCCAAACTAATGGACAGCGCTGGCTACACCAGGACAAACACCAATGATCATAACCATCAGGCCACAACGTGCCGGCAGTATTGTGTGGAGGAAACAACGACTGTGATGTCACTGAAAAATCAGAAAGCAGTGAAATTACCTCCGTAGTCTTTGTAATGTCTTCATGTGTGTTTGTCAAAGACTGTCCTTATCCTGGACCTCCTAGCGTCCCATTGTGGGACTATGTGACAGTTTGCACACCGTTAGTTCCTCCTGTGGGTTTCACCTGCTCCCTTCTTTGACCTGCCCTCATTAGAGCCTGAGTGATTTCACCTGCTCAGCCTCAGCTGTTGTTTCCTTCTGTGTTTTAGCTCCTTTTTACTTGTTATTAAAGTTTTTATTTGAATACCTGCAACTTTGTTTCTGTCCGTGTGTGCTTTGAACTGTATCACTGTGTCACATATGATAACCTTATGTTTGTCTCACACCTGGTTGTGCTCCTGTCTGAGTTTCCAAAATGGTTTCAGACAGCAAACAAGTTTAGCTGAATCTAACTAGCATTATTGCTATAGCTCCCCCCAAATAAATCCAATAATCAATGCTGTTATTATGATTCAAATTTACAAAGTACAGCTGCTCTGTAAGCTGCAGTGGAGTGTTTCTGACTGTACGTCTTCTAAGTTTTCTCTGCAGTTTTTTGCTGTTTTTAAAAATGAAGCTTAATGGTGCCATAAAGTTAAAACTCTTAATATTGTCATCTTAATTCAGTTTTTACAAATACCCACAAGTATTTCCTTCGAGGACATAACACCCCCCCCCCCCCCCCCCCCCCCCCCCCCCCGGACCTTTATCCCTAATGCTATGCTGTGGCTACAGAAGCAGAGGGGCTGTTTTCAGAGCTCGACAAACAGATTTTCCAGCAGACGTACTGCACGGTCCCTGTGAGGATATGAGCTCATCTTGTGCTCGGGGTCCCAGGAGAAGTAAATATTTAAGCTATCTGGAAGGATAAGCAGATCAGAGACTCGCTGTTGTTTGTTTGTGTGCGTTGGAATGCATTCAGTGTTGTTCAACTTTCCTTTTTTGTGCAAGCATGGACAGTGTGCTTATTTGTGCATTTGAGCGCACAGTGTGAACCTCTGCCTTCGTCTGTGTGTGACATCACTGTGCTGTGTGTGCAGCCCCGTCAGTAAAGACAGGACTGTGGACCAGTGTGCTGTACTGGCCCAGCAGCGTGATCACAGATCAGCTATGTGCTCTACACTAACACATGTTAGGCTAATGATGAAGTCTGATAAGAGCCTGGATCGACTGTTTTCATCACTTTGTCTTCTGCATTGGAGACACGTGCTGATTGCTCTTTTTAGGATTACCAAAAAAATATGATGGCCAATATTATAACGAAGCATCAAGCAAGCTTTGAGGTGAACAGTTGGCAGCTGTCAGCCTGGCATGGTGAGGTACTATACTGGTCACCAAGGAAGCTTACAGTTTCTCACCAGCTCCATGCACGCTGCTCTGTGACTGCTTTGACCTTCAGAGGTAAGGAAGTAAGCTGATGGCCAAAACTGTTCTTCCTCTAATGGGCACAGTCTCGAAAAGCTCGTCCCTCCACACAGTTTGCTTGATTTCATAATAGAAATAAACACCATCACAGCCTGGTGATGGAGGTCTCTATAGTGCTAGTTTCTTTCATAAAAACTGTACAGTGGGTAGATCTGATCCATTTACATTTTGTTAAGTGTTAAATCAGACGTGGGTAATCCACTGGTGTGCTGGCACTGGCAGATACCTGTGAATGGGACGTGTTGACTATGTGCTCTGGTGTCTTTTAAGCATTTTTAAGGGATCATCTAACAAAAAAAAAATCTTTGCTGATGATTCGCGATGTTGCTGCTCCACTTTTTTTCACCTCACCAGCAGATATGCGTGCCTGCGCATTGCAGTGATGCAGTTCATGTATGCAACTGTCTAACCAACCTTACTAACCATAGCTGATAACTTAGCAGTCCACTTAGCAGTCTGATGCAAATATGCTTCTAAAATGACTCGTTCTTATATAGCGCTTTTGTACTCTTCTGAGCACTCAAAGCGCTTTACACAACTTGTGTATTCACCCATTCGCACAAGCACATTTTTCTAGGTGCTTTCTAAGTAACATTCACACACACTCATGCAATTTGGGGTCAGTATCTTGCCTAAGGATATTTGGCATGCAGACTAGGGGAAGCCAGGAATCGAACCACCAACCTTCCAATCAGTAGATCGGAAGGTACCACCTGAGCTACAGCCAAGCTATAACATGAAAGCTCTGTGCTTTATGCCATCAGATGGGTGCTTCTTGTGGTTTTTGAATGAAATTATCTGACAAATAATAAGTCTGTACCACTGTTGTGGTGCAGTGCAATGTGTCAGAGGTTTTTGTTAGTCCACTCCTTCACATACAACTTATGGTTGAAGCTTGCTAAACAGGCTTGTTACTATTAGTTGGGAACTGGGCACTTCACCCTTTAAAGGTGAGTTTAAATATGGCCACTTTTGGCTCCTCAAAGCAAAAGGCATCATGGTGGTGGCCAAAAGTCTAAAGTACAGCATTCATATTCACATAAATAAGATACGGACATATTAGCAACTTATTTCCAAAGTGTGACCAGCAGGACTGAACAGGACGTTTGATGAACTACCAGATTTGTAGCTCAGTGGTTTCTGTTGCTTTGTAGTGTCCAACATCTGATTATGTATTCTAAGCAGGACGTCAGTATTATCTGTGTACCCTGACCTTTAAATTCCTTTTTTTCCTGTGAGTAACACACCAGCAGCAGCTCTACAGATGGGCTTGGATGTGACTCTGCAGCTTTTTGACTAAATAAGGAGTTCAGTGCCAGGAGCCAAAGTGCGGCCAGCAGCCATCAAGAATGCTTGGCCTTTGTGTGTGTGTGTGTGTGTGTGTGTGTGTGTGTGTGTGTGTGTGTGTGTGTGTGTGTGTGTGTGTGTCTGGTCAAAGGAGAATCTGAAGAATGCTCTTCACCCCCATAACAACCACGGAGCCTCCAGACTTAATAACACCCCAATAAAAGCGTCCCGTTAATGCTACACACACCGAGTGGCACCAGCATGCTTCTATCATCCTGTGGTCACTTAAAGAATCGAAAGATACAATTAGATCGTTTTGGTTTAATTGTGTAATTCACATCATTTTACAGTGTGCAATGTGCGACAACAGTGGCAGAGCAGAAAACAGGCCAAATAAACACAATGTACCAGAAAGAAGAAGTGAATAGATGCTTGGAGTGGAAAGGCTTGGAGGGGGGTAATCTGTGGTTTGTTCATGCCAGAGAGCTCAATGAAGTTCTGCCTGGAAGTAAGTGAAAGCCGAGAAAGCTGGCAGAATATCCAGCACATATAGAGGCCTATTGTTCCAGAGGAATTTAGAAAATAAACAGGAGACAACACGCAGGGCGGGACGGCAAGAGCTCACCAAGGCAAGACTGAGCTCTCTCGCTTGTCCTTTGTCTCCCCCTAGCATTTGATTATGGTACTACACTTCTCTGTCCTGGAAGTGTTCCAATTATTTGCTTTTTGGACGTATCCACTTTTTATACTGATTGTTGTGACATCATCACTGAGTTCAAATGTACAGCAGCCTCCTCTGCTGAGTGCTGTTGAGGACTTTGCCACCACCACACAAATTTAATTAGAAAATCACTTAAAATCACTTCATTAAAGTGCCCAAAAGCTGCATCAGTGTTAATCTAACTAATGCTTCAAGACAGACTGAAAAATGTGTCATTCAAGCTTCTTACCCACACATCAGGACCTCAGTTTAGACTCTAAGCTCAAAGACAATAAGGTAAGAACATGAATGAGTGCTGTAAAAACACAACCTGACCACGTCAGTGTTGAGAAAGGATTTCAGTGAGCCAAATCCAACAGAAGGTTGCAGAACTAAATGTGGCACTGTTATTCTCTGCTTGTGCAGGAGGCCTCCAGCCAAAGATCACAGTGAGTACAACAGGAGTATATGCCTCATTCCCTGAATCGGCCGAGACGAAACCCAGAGGCTGTAGTGCTAAGACAGAGGTACGAGTGCAGACCTGAGAGATGAAAACCACTGATTTATGGAACAAATAGAAGAAGGGAAGAGCTTCGGATGTCTTGTAGTATTTTTCATCAAATAGTCAAATGTGAAATCTATCGACCTGTCTATGGGGCATGGTATATATGTGTGTGTGTGTGTGTGTGTGTGTGTGTGTGTGTGTGTGTGTGTGTGTGTGTGTGTGTGTGTGTGTTTGTGTGCGTGTGTGTGTCTTCATACAAATATCGAATATAAGCTCTAGTCCACAGAAAGGTGTCGACTCAGTCTCCACTTGAGTGAATCTTATATAGCTGTATAGCACCAGCCTGTCCCAGCTTCAGCTTCTCATCACTTACCCCACCCACACAAGCGTGAGCAGAGCAAAACTCAGCACAGGAAATGTAACACTGCACGCGATAACACTGCCAGCCACATTACATGCAAGACAGTGTGGAGACAGCCAGTCAGAAGCAGAGATTACACCTAAATTATGGTTTTCCCCTCCAGTTTCTGTAGACAGTGTGGTAACGGTGGCACTTGTTAGCTGAAAGTAGGACAAGACATGTCAAATAAGGACACCTTTGATTGAGATGTTTACATCAGATGAACCACACCAGCATCCTCTTTTGTCTTCACAGTATATACATCTTTATATTTATGAGAGAGAGGCAGAAATCCAGTCAGTCTGAGTAGTACCACATTTGCCTGGTGTTTGTCTGCATGCAGGTGAATCCATTTGTAAATCATAAGAGGAAGTTATAAGCCTCGAAAGCATCAACAGTTTAGCTTTCATTGTCCTTTTTTAGTTGGCGTTGCAAATACTAATAGCTGCACAGAACAGGAAGTCTTTGGCCTGACATCTGTGGTGTGCTGGCTACACCTGACCCAAACAGCGGCTACTGACCCCGCCGCTAAGCCATGCTAGGGGAGGCATGCTAGGGGAGGCATGCTAGGACAGCCATGCTAGAACAGCCATGCTAGGACAGCCATAGGTCCTCAAACTGTGGAAAAGCTAACTCGCTTAGCTTAATACCTCTCATTTTAGTGGATTTAATTGGATCTTTGCCTTTAAACAACTTTTTTAACAAAAACAAATGTATCTATAGATACCTATAGAAAAACTTTCTGAAAGTTGATTAAATATAAAGACAGTGGGTGGTATGCAGAAGTCTTAAGCTGCCACTCACTGGATATATTTTGCTAGGAAATTAACTGAGACATCTGAAAGTGAACATATATAGAAACACAGTATATGAGACAAAACCTGAGAATCCTAACGAGCTTGGAAGGCAATATTTGGTGTGATCAGCTTTATTCAACACAGTCTGAACTCTCTTATTCAAGCCTTCTGTGATTTCCTTAAGTAGTATTTAGGAGTAGTTTCTTGGGGGACGTTTCAAAGTCTTCTTTACAAACCGAATGCTGTTCAAGGTGACCCCACGTTTCTTCAATAATGCTGAAGTCTGGAGCCCAGTCCACCACTGTGTATTTCTCTGTTCAGCTTTGCTTTTACTTTGTTGACAGTGTGTTTGGGATCGCATGCTGAAAAATTAAGCTGTTGCTAATCGGATGCTTTCCAGATGGAATTGCATGATGGATCAACATCTGATGGTAAGGAGCCAGACATTCTTCTCTTTAAAAAAGACCCTAAGTCTGGACCACCAGTCCCAAACCATGACAGAGCCTCCACCATGTGTGACAGACATCTGTAGACACTCACTGTAGTATTTCAAAATCATGGTCATCATCTCATCAAAGCTGTTTCCAATGATTTTTAGTCACGTTCTTGTGTAATTTAGCATAATTCAACCTTTAGAGTCATTTCCTTTATTCAAGAACGGCTTCTTAGTAACTACCCAAACGGTCCAGTGTCAGCTCTTTGCTGGATCTTTTCCTTTCTTAACGATAGGACTATGACATACTTTTCATCTGCTGTATGTCGTTTTTCAGACCTGATACTTTTTTACCCTCCACTCATTTTTTTGTTTTGTTTAAGGCCACATAGCTCATCAGTTAGTTCAGAAACACCATTTGATTCCTGACCGAACTCTGTTTCCTGGATCTGCTACAGTGCCTAAAGATGGTTTAACAGATGAACAGCATTACAAATGAAAATGTTACTATGTGTTGTCACACACTGGTTCATTCTTAGCTGCCTTTTTTATGCCTGATTGAATCATAGGTCACAGTGAAATGGCTTAGAAAAGGTCAGGCACAAGGACTGGGCTGAAAATGAAAGACAAAACAGCCAATGCCCACACACTAACATCTGAGATGTACTCCCTTAAGGAACACTTTAAAAAGATCACAAAAAACAAAATCGAATAAAATGTGGGGGTGGCTCGAGACTTTTACTGTAGGCCTTATCTAACCATAATATTTTTGCATGAAAAACACCAAGTCTGCATACATTTTTCTGTTTTAGGGAATTTAAGTTTTAATATGTCATCGAGTTTGCATTCACATGGCAAAAGCTAAACTTTTAAATTTGCTGTAGAGAGGGGGGGGGGGGGGGGGGTTGATTTCATTTAAATCACACATGTTGTATGTGACAATTAGTAACCAGTAAAAACCAAGTAAAGGTGATGTGTCTGATACAGGTCAGCTGAGGAGCTCAGAGTTTGTGTAGAGCACAGGAAGCCCACAGTCCTCCACAGCGCTTTAGATGAAAGCTCAGTAGGAATGTTATGACCTCACCGTAAAATCACCTGCCAGAAAAGCTTTAAAAAAAAAACTGGTTACATTTAAGAACAAAAGAGGCGCATTCAGGTCCTGCAGTCTCATCACCAAACAACCATCATGACAGCACTTTTCTGTTTTTGGAAGCTTACTGGTGAAGTGGACATGACTGTCTGGACTGGACTTAGATTATCTCCTACACTCTGCCATGAACTGAAAAGAACGTTTGTGTTTATATAACTGTATATAATATGTCTATAGGCAACAGTTAGTTCTTTAGAGGCTTCTTGCAAATGCTAAGTGAAAGGACACTGCCACACTGTAAACTGGACTTGGATCGGAGCGTTCAGTTTGCTTCATCACAACTTATAAATAGTAAAGTACTGATACATAGATGTAAGCCTCCCAGTCTTCCAGTGGCATGTGTTAATGCTGTTGCAGTTTAATCTGCAAATGATGTCAAGAACAGCAGAGCTGAAACTAAAGAGAAATGCTGCCTTGCTTGTATGGTTATTATATGTGGATAAATGAAGTGTAACGAAGGTCATGCTGTCCTTGAACATGGGAGCTGCGTGAAAGCTTTCCTCCCATCTGGCCACACTTTGAGAAGCCGCTGACCATAAGAACCAAAACATGTTGCAATGATGTGCATCAGGTGTAGGCACTCAATGAAACTGAAGCTTTATTATGATTATTACCGACTGACTGACAAATACTTGGCAGGCATCTTTTTGATAATTGCCAGACTCATTATTTTTATGTTTTCATCGATCAGTTTTCCTATGCCAGCTATCACAGGATGAAAGGTGTGGTCCACTAGGAGGGGTCTAACCTTCACACTGCATAACTTATCGTTTCTTTTCCTTATTTTGAGAATTAGATGATCATCCAGCTGTGTTTCTGAAATGTGTTACGTGAAAATTCAACCATTCTTCTGAACAATATCCAGATTAGATCAAATGAGTCGAGACTGGAAGGAATAATTATTTCAAGAGAGAGTAAACTCTGGGACAGGTGCACTTTTAGAGCTGACTTTGCCGTTTCGAGTCTTCAGTCGGGCTGCTGTCAGTGGATCGCTGATACTTCGGGAGGTCAACACTTGGGTCATTTTCAAACGTCCTCAACGTAAAGTGGACCGGGCGGCGCGCGTGCTCTTGCGGTTTCCCGCTCCCGGCGGCGGAGGGCGCACGCGGCCACCACTTGGCCCCCCGGTAAAACAGCACCAGTGGCCGCGGATGACCTTATTTGGTGTGGAACCCCTAATTGTAACACCGGGGAGTCCGCTGCTGCGGTGCACGCGCGCAAAAACCAGCAAATAAAGTTTACACGCAGGAACAGCGTGGGGCTAATCGTGGACCACCAGGGCAGCCAAGCCCCAAGCGCACCCAGTGAACCTCCTTCAAAGTTTAACAGGAAAACCCATTCACCGCACCCGCGGCAGAAGCAGCGGACACTCACGGCTGAGCCTCTCCAGCCCGCTGCAAACATACCCACGGAGCTGACACAGAAAACTTCAGCACACATGCCACGCAGGAAGCCTCACAGTGTGAGAGGAGCCTCCTCACATCGGGACCGAACTCACCTGTGTGCTGGAGCCTGTGATCTTCAGTCGTCTGTGTGTGCGTCCTCCGCCTCTCTGTCCGCTCCGTCTGCGCGCAGATGTTGCTGTGGTCACAGAGGGTGTGTTTATGTGTGTGTGTGTCCGTACCGAAGTCCCGGAGCTCCCTCCCCACGCTCAGTCCCGGTGGGGGGAAATGGGTGTATTGGTACTGGTGGCGCAAAAGAAAAGAAAGAGATAGTCCCTCTGCTCTTTTTCTCTTTTCTACCTCCACCTCTCGATCCCCCTCTCTCTCTCTGTCTGCACCGTGAGAGCCTTAATTGGTAAACGGGTAAAGCATCAGAGGTGCTGGGGGTGTTACTCTCTCTCTCTCTCTGTCTCTCGCTGTCTGCCTTTTTTTACTTGGTGACGTCACCACCGCGCCTGGATTTTATAGGTATGATGTCACCGGTCTGTGCTCTGCTCTCATCTCATCCACTTTTATTGTATGCTGGTGCGTGTGTGTGAGTGCGTGTCTGTGTGTGTGTACGTGTGTGTGAGTATGTCTGTGTGTGTGTCTGTGTGTGTGAGTGCGTGTGTGTCTGTGTGTGTGAGTGTGTGTGTGTGAGTATGTCTGTGTGTGTGTCTGTGTGTGTGAGTGCGTGTGTGTGTGAGTATGTCTGTGTGTGTGAGTGCGTGTGTGTGTCTGTGTGAGTGTGTGTGTGAGTGTGTGTAAAGCTCCACATCCGTCTTGCCTGGTATTTCTGTGTGGTCATATGTCTTTCAGGCCCTGCTCTCTTTCCTTTTATCTGTTATTGTTAAGCGAGACTGAGGGAGCTGAGTTTCTCTGTCAGGTCCTGCTCTGACTCAACATGGGGAGGTTGTATGTGTATGTGTGAACACACACACACACACACACTGTGTTTCAGTGCTCTCCAGCTGAGCATTGGCTCAGGAAACAAGAATGTTCGGCCTCTGCTGTGCCCTCTACTCACAGTTCATCAGTCTGGAGGGAGGATGGACGGAAGGGGAGGAGGAGATAGAGAGGTTTAGGGAGGTGAAAGTGAGAGTGGAGTCAAGAACGGAGAGAGTGTATTATGTAGGGAACATTAGGAATATCTTTTAATAGTTTTCCTAAGCGTATTAGAACATGTTCTCCATCCATACATCAAGTTCACTTTCTTCCACTTATGTAAGTTCAGAGCCTGTCACAGCTGTCACAGTGGAAAAGGATATCTTCATGTATTAGGAGAAGTGTGATCTGCATAATGGTGGTATTTTCTCTATATTGTCTTCCTAGAAATGGAGTGTGAGAGAGGACAGGACCTAGATGAGAGGGAGCCGAAGGAGGGAGGTTACAGAGCTTTACAGAAAAGCTCAGTCTGTGCTTTAAGGTCACAAAGTCCCATCTGTGTGTGTGTGTGTGTGTGTTTACTGCTACAGATGAGCCTGCGGTGAGGTAACTGCATACACATGATGTCACTGATCGACTGGACCAGCTCACAACTGCAGACATATGGCTCTGATTAATACATACTGGTTCACACACGCACACGTACATGCTTGCAGACATGCGCATATAAGTGAGTGGAAGACAGATGAAGCAAAAAACAAAGGTTTCGTTTTAGGGAGAAAAATCTGTGTCTGTATATAAAACATGAGTGTAGCCACTGTGACATCATTGACTGAGGTTTCATTCAAAGCCTTGAGATGAATGTTTTCACTGTCAAGATCTTTGTGTTCTGAAACGCTAAATGGTGTATGAGGCACACTAAAGACATGCTTTATATTGTAAGGTAAAAACTCTACAATAAGACAGAGAAAACAAAGAAAACCCAACAACCCCATATGAGCAAGCACTTTGGCGACAGTGGGAAGGAAAAACTCCCTTTTAACAGGAAGAAACCTCCGGCAGAACCAGGCTCAGGGAGGGGCGGGGCCATCTGCCAAGACTGGAAGGACGACAAGCTGTGGAAGAGAGCCAGAGATGAATAATAACTAGTATGCCTGCCATTCTACTTTTAAATACTCTAGTATTGTCTAGTACAGTACAAGTGCAAACTGTTCTAATAGGGTGATATGGTACTACAAGGTCATTAAGATAAGATGGGGCCTGATTATTTAAGACCTTGTATGTGAGGAGCAGGATTTTGAATTCTGGATTTAACACTTTTGTATTCAGTAAAACGATGAGAGGGTTTGACCTTTGACCTGGGGGTTGGTGCCAAATCTGCATGTGACAGAGTGCTAGCTACTGCTAAGGCTATTGTCATTTTTATGCATTTTTAATGAAATAAGCATATTTAAAAAATATGCACATGTTCAAGAACATCTGAATCCTATTTTTAGTTGTTTAATTGTTGTAATTCATTTACTAAATCAGCCTTTCTTGGTTTGTTGCCTCAGGGCAACATTGTGGAGTTAGGTCATTGTCTTTAGGCAATAATGGTTAAGAGAAATTTTATGGGAGGAAAGAATTTGATTGGACAGTTAAGGTCAAAAGGTCAGCCCTTTGGTGAGGACAGTGAACTGGATGAGAGTGACAGCAAGCAGCAGAGGTCCCCAGAATCAGGTCTGAGGAACAGTTCAGAGATGAGGGGTCAAGTCAGGGAAAACATGATGTGAACCCCAGCTGAGTTTGTAAGTTTGCCCACCATCAAAGAAATGATCAGTCTATAACTTCAGGGGTAGGTTTACTTAAACAGTGAGAGAAAAATGAATTTAGAACTTATTAGAACATTATAAATTCAACATGTGCATCGGATTCAGTTGTTTTATTTTTGATGGATGGCAACCAGAAAGCTAAAATTGAAGCTCCTGGCTCTGAAATCCAGAATTAATGAGTGGCATCACGGTATCTTTTATAAATACTTCATGGTTGATTTCGATATGATGGACCATTACTGTGTTGTGAAATGAATTCATCGTCATCTTTGTTATCTGTTTGCAGCTACAGAAATAAATGACTCATAACTGGAAATACAGATCTCAAGAAAGACAGCGCTGATCCGATCTTCTTCACACGGTGATAGAGGTCTGATTAAATCAGTGAAGAGTGAAAGCTGATATGAAAGTGTGTGATAAAATTGTGGAAAACTCACAACGTCACTGAGGAATGAACGAGCTCTAATGCCACACGAAGGGCTTCTCTCTTAAAGAGTGTGACAACTGGGCACCAGACTGTAAAAGAAAAGATAAAGTTTTTCCTGTCGGGCTGTGTCTGACACACTGTGGGCTCAGCAGCTGTACCTAAACACTGTGACTTGTCCTCCTTTAAAAGGAGCAGGGCTGGCCTGACTGCTCCTTTTAAAGCAGGACAAGTCACAGTGTTTAAGTACAGCTGCAACTACACAGACCAAAAATGTCACAGGCAAAGAGACAGACATTCCCAGTGGGAAGGGACCGCTGATGAGAAAAGACGTACGTAAAGATAATGTGTTTGAGAGAAAACAGCGAAAAATCAGGAATGAACAAGGACAAAGCTTCAAAGCTGAACTCTTCAATTATTAAAGTGATGTCAGTAATGGTTACTTTGCAGTTACTTTTCATCTCTTGTTCTTGTACACACGCATATGCACACACACACACACACGCATACACACACACGCATACACACATACACACACACATGCACACATGCACGCACACACACACACACGCATGCACACATACACACGCACACACATGCATGCACACACACGTAGAGCTGGACAAACTGTGCACATGTAGTCCTGCACACAGACCCTCGGCCTGAGCTCTTGGACCCATAAAAAGTGCATTAAAAGCCACTTGCAGGTTATTAAACAAATGTGCCTCTTTACTTGCATTCCTTGTTCTCTCATCTAGCTCCCCCACTTTCCATCTGAGTCGAACTTAAAGGATGTTACACGTGCACATAAAAGCGGCTCCCATATTAAAGCCTATATTTAGGTACAGAGTGGATTTTAAGACCAGCTGAGGCAGAACAATGCATAGTACAATGGTAGTACATTTGAGTCACTGTCTATTTGCTAACAGTTTTTAACATTTGCACACAGCTGGATTAGCAGCTGCAAAACGAGGATAAATTGTGATGGTGATAAATTGTGATGGTCAAAGCCTCAAACACATTGTGCTTTGGTTCTTCTCTGTGCCAGCTGCAGTCTCACAGTGTCTTGTCTAAGGGCCACACTGTATTCTTTAAAAATGAATTGAATTGAATAAAAAATTATTGTCCACAGTGAGGCTGCACATGCTTTATTAACTGAGCACAGCTTTTCAAGAGTCAGCTGGTAGAGGTGAAGGCCTGTTCTGGGAGAAAACATATTGTCAGGCAATCTGTAGAAGACTTGGGTTCACAAGTTCAATTTAATTTTATTTACATAGAGCCACATCATAAAAACAGTCGCCTTTGCAAGGTAAAGACGCTGCAATAATACAGAGAAATCAGAGGTAACTCTAAGAGCCATATAGTCTCCTATCAGCAAGTGCTTCAGCGACAGCGGGAAGGAAAAACTGCAGAACCAGGCTGAGGGAGGGAGGGGGGGAGGGCAGGGAGACAAAGACGCGCTGTGGAAGAGAGCCAGACAGGATTAAATGCATCACGTATTGTATAAACATGTTAATGAAGTGCAACAGCTGACTTTGTTAATGTGTTTTATCCTGAAAGAGGAAGATGACGAGTATGAAGAAGAGTCCTGCATGTTGTGAAGCAGGACATGTTGTGACATAAGAGGATGTTAGGGATGGGTTGAAATGGAGGCCAGTTATTAGGCGTGGTGGCCCTCAGAGGGAGAAGCAAAAAGAAGAAGAAGATCATTAAAACATGGAACCTTTATAGATGCATTTGTGCTGAAAGCAGGTTCAGTCTTTGTATTGGCAGCCAAGCAGAATGATTAGCTTTGTGATGCTTCACATGAATGATTTCTAAAGCCCTGCCTACATATAAAGCTGACAGATGGTAGCTTTAATACCAATAAATCATAATAGGAGCTTCACTTGCTTGCCTAGCCTTTTGATACTGTAGCTGCTAGTCTCTTCCTCTATCCCCACACAGCCTGAAGACCAGTGCAGGTCCCTCAAACCAGAATGAAGTTGGTCCAGTTTATTAAGTGCAACGGTTTCATAATAAAAGCCTTTTCCTTTTTTCTTTGCCACGAATATTCAGGTTAAAATATTCCAGGTACAAAGAGGCTGTTACTGAAATATGTGAAGCTACCTGTAGCCTGATTGTTGAGGATAGCCTGAGGAGTGAATGGGTATGAAATTCCTATGAAAGAGTCAATTAAGCCAGCTGTGCCAGCTGCTGTAGATGAGCCTGGATAGACAGAATGTATCATTTCTAACTGTTTGTTATGGTTATAGAGCGGTGTAGCTACACAGCAACACTGGAGATGTATAATCAGTTTAACATTAGTGGACTTCACCACACGCTCCTCATCTGATCATCAACAGACTCAAAACAATGCAAACTGCTGAGAACGGAACAGTTAAAGATCCAAGCAAACATCAACATGAACCCGCGCTCACTGTCATTACAGCACCAAGCAGCAGGTAAACCCTCCTGCACCTGCACTCTTTTAACACATGTAATATGTGGTGTCAGGGACTGTAAACAACACCGTGTGGATCCAAAGTCATGAGACACAGACTGACCAAGCAGCACACTCTGATGTCTGCCACGGCGTCACTTACACAGACTTAGGACATCACAACTTCAGGAATAATGAAGAGTTTCCACATTATACAGACTAAGAGGTAATTAGGTTAAGTGGGGTTGTTTGCTCCTGTTTCAGCTTGGAGATAAGTCTGTGTGTAACGTCCCCATGCCTCGGACACACTGCTACTTGTTTTATTTACTGTGTCGTTTCTTTACGGAGCAGCTCCCCATGCCCGTCACTACGGCAGAGCTCCAGACCTCTCCTCCAGGTCCCAGCCTCCTACTGAAAAAAGGGAAGTGTGATTAGATGACCGCTGTCAGCTGCGACAGCCAGCCTACCCCCCCAGGACCACACCCTAAACCCTCTGCTCCGCCCCTCCCCTGTAGCTGGGCCACAAACCACACCCACCACACAGTGATACACTTCTATGTCTAATGTGTGTGAGTGTGCATGCCAGCTATATGTGAGACCCAAAGACACACAAAACAGTAATGTAACTTCAGACACACACACACACACACACACACACACACACACACACACACACACACACACACACACACACACACACACAATGTTAGTTCTGTTATGTCTAATAATCAGTCAGAGCCAACGGTGCCTCGTGCTGGCTCACACTGACACATAGACAAAGCCATATTGAAGCACTGTAGTGAGTATTATTATCAAGTATTAGTTTCTTATTTCTCTGGTCATTCAGTTCAAAACAGCAGGCAGACTGAGGCTCTGCTGAAGATGATTAAGATCCAGTTTTCCTTCTGTTCCAGTGTCAGGTGATCCCGTGTTTGTCACAACAAGGGCAGCAGTTACTTTTCCACACTGGCCACACAGGTTTGGACCATCATTTAAAAATCCCTCCGTCATCTTTGTCTAATATTAAAATGTGAGACATATCTGAGACATATGTGTATTGACTATCCAACAATCAGGAAATAGATTTCATGGCACTGAATAGTTGTTATTTTTACTATTATCATTGTAGAGTGAAACACAATATGGAAACAGAACAGCTGAGCATCAGGGGTCATAACTCTGATTCTTGTTTGGGCTGAGAGATGAACTGTTGAAATGTGGCTGTCCAGAGGCAGTGGTGCACCCCATAATGATGATGTATATGAAGCAGGGATCACTTCCTGTTTCACAAAGGATGAATTCATGCTGAAGTGATCTGATAATGTAACATTCATGTGGTTTGTACATCTGTGAGTTTTTATAATATCTTTGAAAGAAGTGGTGGTGGTGCAGTGGTGCAGAACGACACCGTGGACCACAGGCTACAGTCTGACAAAAACACAACGCTGGACTTTCAAAGAACAACATCTCTTATGAAATATTCCTGAAGGCTGCTTAAAGAAATCAAAGCGTGTTCAGGATGTCTTGAAACATACATTTGGTCACAACAAATATTGGCTCAGTTTTTGCCTCCTATGTTGATTTTTTTAAAATGTTTGCAAAGGTTTCGGCGCACATGCACGTTTCCCATTTTCCTAGTAAAACACAAGGAAGGGAAGGGTGGCACGAGGCTTTTCCACAGCACTCTGTCAAACGAGGAGCACAGAGTGTGTCAAACAAAGCTCAACATGTTGAGTTAGTCACATTCCTCACAGTAGCTCCTTTGGCTTTTAGAGCAGCTTTTCATACTCTGTATATTCAATGATGTCATCATCTGGAGCCTTTCAACAGCTTCACATATGCTACAACTTGTCGGTCACTGTTCCCTCATCTGTGCTGGGGTTAGGTGCCTGTGGATCCAGGTGTTCTTCTTCTGCTTCTTACATAATGAATCCACTTTATGTTTCACAAAGTTCAAATGGGACATTTAATTTGATTTGTTATGTTTATACTTCCATACTGAGGCTGGTTATTTTGAGTCTTCACACTGTGAGGCTGGACTGTGTTATGAGAACGTGGGTGGGTTGCTGTGAAAAGGTTACCTGTACACTTCACCCTCACTGGTGGCTGCAGTGGACGAACTTAAACAGTATTCAGCCTGTGGGCAACAGGAAGCTTTACAAAAGTCAGAGTACTGGCTGCTTAAAATCTGAAAAGTCCCATATTTTCTGTTTGGACACACAAATGAAAAATGTCACACTACACAGGACGACTCGGGACAATTTCTGAGAGACAAATAGTTATATTTCAGAAAAATACTTTACAAATATTTTTATATGAAATTTGTCACAAATATTAAGAACGTGCTATTTTCATTCATCGTTCACGCTGGATTGAAGAAACATCACAAAAACAAAAACTATCAACGAGCTGTTGCTGAGGCTGCGTGCCACAGAAAAGACAAACAGCCATCCCTGCGCTGTAGAAAGACAGTGCCACTGGTCCTGTTTAAAGTCTGCAGTTACATGTGTGATGTGACCTCATCAGAATAAATGCAGTCGCTTCAGGTTGGTTCTCAAAGTTAATCACTCTGACCTTAAGAGTCTTAGTGTGTTTCTGAGTGGTGAACTCAGCTGTGTACACTACAACAGTTTAACACGGGTCTAGTTTGGCCATGACGACAGCTGGAACACGGACATTTGAACTGCTTTCCACCCTCGAGCTCTCGCTCGGCCTCCTTTCACTCCCTTTCTGGCCATATTAAGAAAATCCCTCAGATTGGAGGAGAGAGCAGCGCTGAGAGAGAACGTGAGAGAACTCTGGACTTATTCCCAGATCTTCAGTTCCTGTTGGGAAATGACTGGATGGGGCTCAGGGAGGATGAGTGTGTGTGTGTGTGTGTGTGTGTGTGTGTGTGTGTGTGTGTGTGTGTGTGTGTGTGTGTGTGTGTGTGTGTGTGTGTGTGTGTGATGTAATCAGGACACGCACAATTTGCACAAGTGAGTTACAGTAAAAGTACCAAAGCTGTCTGTGGAGTCTCTGTCCTCAGAGACGTGTGTGTGTGTGTGTGTGTGTGTGTGTGTGTGCATTCCAGGTGGATGCAGATTTATACTCTTTAAATGGAGGCGTGGCTTAGCTGAATGAATTAGAGTACAAGACTCTATTACTAGTAGCTAAAACACACACACACACACACATGCAGACACACACACGCACACACAGACACACACACACGTTCTCCGTCGACACAGCCTTTTAAGGTAAGCTCTCCCTTCCTCTCTCCCCCGTCTATGTTAGCCTCCTCTCTGTCTCATTTAGCCTGCCTGTGATTTTAACCCCCCCAGCTTCCAGCACACAGCCCTCCCCATTGTGTTTCTACTCTGCTTATTTTTTTCCATGTTTCTGGCTGTCGGCCCGAGCACACAGCACTGTTGGATTCCCTGAGGACCAGCGCGCCTCTCTTGGGTCTTCTACTCTCAAACTCATCTAAACAGAGAGATTCTGGTGAGCGGCGGCGACCAGGCCAGTGAGGAAAGGAGCAAAGCAAACAAACAGAGGTTTGCAACGATGCAGAGAGATGTACTGTGGATAGCACTGCATTCAGCCAGGGTGCAAACAGTGCTGTTTTTGTTCCAAAGGGGAAACAGTATAGACGATCGTCCATTAGAAATCACAGGTCTTACATTTGATCACGGGGTAAAAACGTGCCGACCCTGTGTGGATTCTGCATTTCTGTATTCAACACAGAGATGAAGAGATGGGGTCCAGTAGTTTTGTCCATATAAGGGGGGAGGAATGTGGCTGTGGAGCAGCTATGAATGACTGATCCACCTCTCAGCCTCCCTCCTTAGTGTTATCTGCCCCCTTTTTCCCTCTCTGGGATTAAATCTGGAACATTTCTCTTGTCATGTATGCAGCATCTACACATGTGCTGTCCCCCATAAACACACACACACACACCTCAGCTACATACAGAATGATGTTTCATCATGAACCCTGCTGGCTCTAGGACTTCTCAGTCACTTGTGAGTAAATGTGGGTCA
This sequence comes from Maylandia zebra, assembly GCF_041146795.1. NCBI lineage: Eukaryota > Metazoa > Chordata > Actinopteri > Cichliformes > Cichlidae > Maylandia > Maylandia zebra. Next base: position 21,473,434 of record NC_135186.1, on the reverse strand, counting down.
CCCAGGTGGTGTGAGTAACGTGCATTACATCACAGGTACAGGATCACATCACACCTGCGTGACTCATTCACCGTGTGAGTCTGACAGTCATCATTTCAGCTCCACTGCATGAGCGTATGTCGCAATATAGGCCCTGACCTGCATCGAGGATTCGCTGGAAGCTCATGTTAAATGAAACACATGGTGATGGAGAGCAGGGCCTAAAGTATTTGACAAAGATGCATTCCCTGTGTGTATGGGTGTCACTGTATGTGCTCTTTAATGGACGTGATACAGGATGTAAAGGTAAAGAGAGGAGCAGAGGGTGAAGCATTGCTTTTAGTTGCTGCCTGTCTTTGGTTATCTTCTAACCATGTGACCATGATGGCAGTGCTGGGCTGCAGGTTGATTGGTTAGCCACTGTGCCCCACACTCGTGGTTTACGCCAAGTGTTTGTTATCTCATCACTCAGTGTGAATGTGAGCAGATTGTAACACACACAAAAGATTCTAGGTCTGACCAACCGTCTCAGCAGGGCAAAAAGATGACAGTCAATAAACTTCTAAAAGATAATTTATTGACACAATTATCCAAAGATAAAAGATAAAACAGTCCAGTATCAGTCAAGTTCCATTTAAAATTCTCAGGAATCTGCTGAGCCTCAAACTAAGAACTTAGAAATCTATTCCTCCCTGCAACTTCTACTTCTGCAGCATCCTTCCACAGATCGAAGTGCAGGGTTCTCTGAGTGCTGTGCACCTCTAAGGGTATTATATCACCTTTGCTGGGTGGCTGTAGCTCAGGTGGCAGAGCAGGTCAGCCACTAATCAGAAGGTCGGCGGTTCGATCCCAGCTGCATGCCAAATATCCTTGGGCAAGATACTAACCCCGTGTTTGCCTACTGGTGGTGGTCAGAGGGCCCGGTGGCGCCTGTGTCCGGCAGCCTCACCTCTGTCAGTGCGCCCCAGGGCAGCTGTGGCTACAATGTAGCTTGCTATCGCCAGTGTGTGAATGTGTGTGTGAATGGGTGAATGACTGAATGTAGTGTAAAGCGCTTTGGGGTCCTATGGACTAGAAAAGCGCTATACAAATGCAGGCCATTTACTGACTGACTGAGTAATAAAATACTGGACTGTCACCCACCACTGGCGTGCTGTCAGATTGTCAAATTCTTCCATTTAAATGGTCCAAAGTTCCCAAAATCACAAACATGGTTCTAAAGTGCAGTGAGTGAGCAGAGGTGAAGGCTTGCAGAAAGCTGTTACAGCTTATTGAAACAATTCTTACTCCAAGTTTCAGAGTGAACTTTAAAAGAAATGAGCTTCCTGCTGTAATCATAAAGGTGGTAACTAAACATGGTTTTCATGCACTTTAACCTGCGAGCGTATCCAACTCCTCTTTAGTCTCAAACTCACCATCAGGGCAGATGCAGTCTGTGCTACAGTGTGATCCACTCTGTGCAAACGATGAGCTGTACTTTAGTGTTTAAAGGACAAGGTGTTGGAGTAAAAGCACGAGGATACTGGAAGGTGTAACGTTAATATGTTATGGCTAAAAAAATGATTGAATGGAAGGTATGCTAGCGACAGACAAACAGAGATGACAATTATAACTACACTGTTATTAAAAATCAAAGACGCTGAGCTTTGTTGGAGAGTGATCTTTAACTAAGATCATGTCTGCAGCTGTTCAGACTGTACACTGTGTGTATATTACTACAGTGGCTATGCTAAAATGATGTTTGCTGACTAACTAAAGAAACCAGACTAAAAGCTTCAGACTAACGGCGCTGTGGTAGGTGTGTTTCCTGGGAGGCTCTCTGTAACCTACATTTGGGGTTCAGGATTCAAGCAGACCAATCAGGAGGCTGCTCCTTCGTGAACAGCATGACATCATATGATCTCATTACTGAAGCAGCTGAGCCTGACACACAGACCTGCAGAGACACGACCAGCAGGGAGAGAGAGGCACACATGCAGTACATGGTATGCACTCAGACAGAACCTTTTAACCTCTGCGTTTCTAGAAAGTGCTTTACAATGTGTTTCTCATTCACCCACACACACACACAACAGAGTTTAACATAAACAGCCGAGGTTCAGCGTCCTCCCCAAGCCATGTAGAAAAGAGCCTCTCTATCAGTCTGTATTAGATTTATAACATACGCTTTACTTCTGTTTACTGAGTTTACTTTTATTTTCAGATTGAGCCAAATAATTTTGGTGCCTTTGCTGTAACGACACATGAATGCGTAGCAGAATGAAAGTGTCAGTAGGGGTGGATATGTCTCAACAGAATTCAGGAGATGTGACTGCAATATGATCAGCCTTTACTTGGAAACGTTGCTAAATATGTGTGACAGAGGACGGCGCAGTTACTCTCTCAGCCTGCTTTTCCCTGTGATGCTGGCTGATATGTGAGGCCACCAATGGACAAACATGAAGAACAAACAAGTGATGAGGAAGATGAGCAAGCAGGAGTGAGTCAGATTCATTTGTTTCTGTTTTTCTTGCTCCCAGTCTCTGTAGCAACACTTTGTTTTCACTTCCCAGTCAACAACATGTGGGCATCAAATGCACAATCAGCAGAAATCCCCACTGTTGAGAGCGCTGTGTGCCAACCTTTCCTCTGGGGACCATGTGATGCTGATGTGTGGGGTAAACTACCTGCATTCGCAGTAGTAAATGAAGAGGCCGTGGGGGGCTATCCCAGCTGCCACAGGGCAATGGGAACTGTACACCCTGAACAGGTCACCAGTTTGTTACAGGGCAAACACACAGAGAAAAAACAGTTCACAATCACGCCTAATTTAGAATCACTAATGAACCTGACCCCACTCGCAAGCTCGACCAGATGGTGGATTCAAACCCAGGACCTTCTTGGATCAGGCAACAGTGCTAACCACCACCGCGCCGTTATGAAGCCTCACATTTAACATTTTTGCATTCTTACAGTTTTTCAAATCCAGTTGTGTAGTGAGGGACCCTGCAAACTAAGTGGGTAAATACCCTGATGTGTTATCAGAAACCACACACTTTCACATCCACACTGGAAAATCCCAGCCAACCCGGAGGTTTATCTATCTGTGTGGTTTTATTAGCAAATGGTCCAAAATAGTAATGTACTACATGTAGTGTCTCAAAGATAAATGTTGGGCGTTTATCTTACCTCGAGGTCTGAGTGTTGACCTGAGAGCTGAAAGGTTTGAACTTAACAAATCCCAGAAAGTCAGGAACTGAGTGAGACAGTATAACCACGTCATAACCAGCTCTGCCCCTGGATGAATGCAGAGGGGCGAGCAGAAAGGACGAGCCCACAGACGCTAATGTGAAACTGGGCAGTGCATCATCGAGGCAACCTGCTGAGGAGTCAGTATTAATCCTTATTCTTTGTCTGAGCTTAAACATCTGAACAAAGTGATCAAAGGTGGTGTCGAGACTCAGCAAACTGAGCAACTGGCTGAACTTTAACTCACACTGAACCTTTACTGTTCTCATGATCAAACTGACGACACGGACTTGATTCTTGTCCCAAAGGCTATGTGGGTCCTGTGACTGCTGTGTGGTAACTAGGAACTGTTTGTACCAGAATATGACTGACATGCAAACAAGCACTGAACCTGAGAACACTTGCTGCTGCATGGAGAAGCCTGCATGGTCAAAGGAGCTTTCAAAGAAAAGCGTCTGGACTTCTTTAAGTTGCTTGAAGACGTTTCACCTCTCATCCGAAAGCATTCAGAAGCCTGCATGCTTTACTCATTTGTGTTAATCGACACATGTCACAGTGCAGCTGCTGCTCACGTGGCAGCAGCCAGCTTTCCTCAGCCTTCTGATAACGGTGAAGGTTTCAGATTTTATGTGACGACACTGAGTGGACCACAGCTCACTGACTGACAGCTGAAAGGTGACCCGCCCACCTCTCATTCTGATGTCTCTCTAATCAAAGGAGCTTGCAAAGAAAAGCGTCTGGACTTCTTTAAGTTGCTTGAAGACGTTTCACCTCTCATCCGAGAAGCTTCTTCAGTTCTAAGGTCAAATGGCGGATAGTCCCAGATTTAAACCCAGTGGGAGTTTCCCCCCAAAAGAGGGACAAAAGGACCCCCTGATGATCATCTAATCATCTGAGCCAAGGTATGAAAACGGGTGTGGGTCCCAATCAGCCAGAGTTTCGGGTGAGCTCATTGTCAAACCTGGCCCCACCTTATCATGCGATTTCCTGAGGTCAAATGGCCCAGGATGTGAGTGGGCGTTAAGGCGTCTGGGGAGGGAACTCAAAACTGGATTATAGATGGCAGACAGTTGGTGTCGTAAACCACCGCATCTGTTCAAAGATGGTCGCTCACAGTGGACATAGATGGCTTTTTTTACTCCTCTTTCAAACCATCTGTCCTCTGTCCAAAATGTAAACGTTGGCATCCTCGAAAGAGTGTCCTTTATCCTTAGATGCATCCTGAAGAAGCTTCTCAGATGAGGGGTGAAACGTCTTCAAGCAACTTAAAGAAGTCCAGTATGATGACCTGGATGACTGAGAACCTTCACAGACATATGTCTCTCTAATAGTAACTGTTACCATTATACACCATCATGGTTCCTGGATCCTTGGAGTAACATGTTGCTGTGAAACAAGGCATCACATTCATTTTGACATAATCGTATAAATACAAACACATAGAGCTTATTCTCAGTGGGATTTCTTCTTTGGCCACAGAGTGTTCAGACTTATGAAGAGCATAGATGGCCCTGAGCTCTAGGCAGCACACGCTAACAGATACACCTCCCAGCACATTTCCGTTTTAACATCAGCACACAGTGTGTCACCTACCACACCCTACAGCAGCCACACCGATCAGTGTGTAATTTTGTGTGTGTGTGTGTGTATATTTGTATTGGGCATGTTGTGGGGACATACTTTATTTTTACACAGTCACACTGTGGGCGCTAAAATCCCTTTTATAGACAAACACCTAGTGGAGTGTTAGAGTGAAGCATGTGGGAGTCAGGGCCAGGGTCGGTTTTTATAAAAGAAGAAGTCGTTCAGTATTTTCTGTAGTGATGGAAACATAACTGTGTCAGTGTGCGAGGGTGTGGTTGGCAGAATGAACAACTCGATAGTGTATTTCTTTATTTGGGTTGCCAAGAGAGCAGCATGTAGCCACGAAACCACAGAAAAAGCAATTGTTTTGACAACATGATTGTTGCCGTCTTCTGCTTGTTGCACAGTCCTCCTTATGTATTCTAATACAAACACACTAATAATTCACTGTATTTCTTCAGACTTTAAGCTTTTTACCTTTGGAGGAGTAGACAGAGAGAATGATCTGACTCTTGTGTCTGAAGATATGAGGCGGGAAACAGCATGAAAACAGAATTCATAGACAGAATATAAAGGACGAGCTGTGGCATCATGTTGGTTTGCATCTGAAGTTCAGTTTGCAGTGTGCAAGCTGCGACTTGCAATGTCCCTTGTGGTGATTGTGGCATCTTTAGCATATCGAAGGAACCATGAGGACTGTTGAATTCAGAAAATTGATTTGCAGTTTGCAAGCAGAGACATTATAGAAGAAACACACAGCACTCAAGGAATCCTGATTTAGAATCAACGGGGAATTCCACAACCGCAGACGGGGGTAGAATTACTCTGAAAGTAAGGTTTAACACGTCCCTTAGCTGAGGTACAAAGTCAACTTTTAAACATTTGTGCGTTTTTAATCATATGGCACAATCGTCTCTGAAGGAGTCGGAATAATATCTGGAATAATAAGATTAGTTTACTGGTAACTTGGTTGGTCAGTTAGTGGTCAAAGGCTTCACAGACTTCTGAACCTATCAGAACAGCAGTAATTCCTAAAATGACCCAGATTCAGCCAATGAATTTAGTTAAATGTCTGAGTTAGTTCCTCTTGTTGAGATATTTGAATAACATCTGATGCTTTGAAGCAAGTATGCAGTGGTGCCATCAGTGGTACGTTGCACTGGCTTTAGTCTTGAGACACTTCATGAGGTGACAAAGTGGCAACTTTTGAAAAATGAAGCCAGAGCAAAAATTATAGCAGAAATGATCATGCCTACAGCCTGCTGCAAAAAGAAGAAAAAGGATCTCTAGATATTTTCTCTGTTCATCATGGTAAATGGACTAATATTTATGTAGCACGTTTTACTACAAGCCTCAACACCTCAATCCACGGTGAGGCAGTTTATCTAACGTTCACACTCACACCCACGGGGAGATATTGGTCATGTTGGGGATCAGTTTACCGACCTTCTAATTCATAGATGACCCACAGCTATCCATAGCAGAACAACAGTAGGTTTCATTAATAACTTTCCAAAAGTTTCTCACACATGTGTGTCCACTCTTTAAATTAAATCTGTGCACACAGTTGGCTATTGTCACTGGAAGCATCATTTGCTTTGCATCTCGTTGGAAACTACGCCTCAGTGTGAGAGGCCAGGAGCTTTGTTTCTGATTGTTAGCACATATGTGCAAACTGATGATTAACCAGCATGGAAGGCAACCTGCTGCTGGCTGTGGTTTCTGTGCATTGTGTGTACACAGAGTTAGCATTAGCAAGTAAGCAAGCTACTGTGATTGATCATGGCAGCTAATGCTTCCTCTTATTAACCTCCTTGTTGGCCAGCTTTGATGCAAAACATGTTTTTGATAAGCCTGCTAGCATGTTAGAAAGAAAAGTCTCACTAACATGCTAATGAGATAGAAAGGATATCAGCTAGCACTTTCAAATTAGCATCTATGAGAAATCAGACTTTCAGATACTAATGGGAGCGAAGGCCGATGCTGGCATATGAACAGCCTGTTTAACTCACAAACATCATCTGTGGGTAATACAAAGAGTCGTCTTAGAACAGGACCATCAGTTGTATCAGTACTTGTACTAAAACAGAAGCACCTTTTTTATTTTGCAACCTGGGATGCCTTAAAGCCTGAAAACGACTGGTCTATTTCTGTTACAGTGTGTGTGTGTGTGTGTGTGTGTGTGTGTGTGTGTGTGTGTGTGTGTGTGTGTGTGTGTGTGTGTCATTTGTCACCAGAACGGGCACATACTGTAGCACCATTTTTGGTCCTTGCTCCTTTTCCATCGTCCCGCCGTCATCACTGGCCTTTAGCTCCGCCAGAGTCAGGAGCAAATTCAGACAAAACAGAATCAACATACAAGATAGAGAACTCATAGCTGACCTTCACACGAGGCTATAGGGGGATGTCAGAAAGAGTTCATGGGCGTTTTTGAAAGAGTCACAAGGGAGTGGCAGTGTTTTGCCACTTCCTAAATACATCTACTTGCAAAAGGATAAAACTTTAACAAACGCCGTGTGCACATGATGAGTCAGGAATCTCACAGGCATGTGATAATGCCTGTACTAGCCTGTACGAGCCAGACCCAAGCATGACCAACCTTCAGCTGGTCCTGCACTGCTGAACACTCCTTGTTATGTCGAGTTATGTTGGAGTAAGACGAAAGCTCGGATTCCTCACATGCTTTAGCAACAGAACATTTGTTCTCTATTAACAAAACTTCAGATATGAGCTCATTGTTCCTTTTAGGAATTAGCCAAAGAAGGGTACAGTGAAGGAGACTCGAGACATATGGTATGATAGCGCCCCCTATTGGCCAACCGGCGGAATGGCCTTGGAACGTGCTGATTTTCACTACACACTGAGCTAACAGAATTATTGTTGCAGGTAAAGGATGTGCACGCCTTTTCACTGCTGATACATGTAAATAGATAATCTGTCTAGTTTTGTTAGTGCGGCGGATGTGATGTTGCACAGCTTCACTGGAAATGAAAACAGTTATTCCACTCTGTAGGTAAGTCTGTGACCTACTCACTGGCTGTGTTTACATTTAGATTTACTTCTGAATAAGTTTGAGATATTAACTGAAAATTTTTAACTTGTGAATTGCAAGAAAACATTTGTTCAGTGGCAGAAAAGTAAGTGAAAAGTTGTAAGCTGTAGTTACTGACACTGGAAAGAATGCGTGTGAATGTGAGTGCCAGTGGTTGTCTGTGTTGACACACTGGAGGGTGCCACAGCCTGCCCTGGATGCAGTGGCTGCCCCAGAGGCCACCTCAGGCTGTCACGGATCCAGAGGCGGATCCAGAGGCTGCTCCAACAGCCGCCCCAGCTGGAGGCTGCCCCAGGTTGCCACGGAGCCTTTGCTAATTTCGTTTCTGTGCCAGCCTCAGACAGTATGAATTCTGTTTCTGCCAGGTCTCCAGAAACCTGATCTGTGTGCTTCCCAGTTCTCCAGGGCCGGGCCTTGTGTTTCCCAGCCAGCTTATTCAAAGACAGTTTAAATACTAAGAGTAGCAGAGTAACACTGTCAGACTTCCTTGAGACTTTTGCCCTGTATTTTGAATTTGATGGCAACAACATTTGAGAAAAAGTTTGCTACTGTGTAGCGTCTCCTCTTCTTCTAACAAAAGTCAGCAAATGTCTGTGAACTGAGATCAGCTGCTAGACTTTTGGAAGAGGACCACACTGATACCAAGTCAGACAATAGGCTGTGATTCTACAAATATTATATTTTCTCTGAGCACAGATAGATTTCTTGTTTAATCCTAATGTAATGTATTCCTGGCCTGTAAATCTTCTCTGATTCCATTTTAAATGAGTCTGGGCTCAGAGAAGATTTACAGTATGTTCTACTAAATAAAATTATGTTTGAATTAAATGTAGCTAACCCGCCTCATTGACGTTGCATACAACTACACTTCCCAGCATTCACTTGGTGTTCGTTAAGAGCCCTTAAATGAATTTTTACAACTGTGTTTTTAAATAAAATCCATATAGTAATCATTTATTGTTGTAATAAAACTACGCTGAAGCAAAAATAACGCGTACATGAATATAAAAATTTCCCTCGTGAACCATTCTGTCCATATGACAAAGCGGAAGTGACGTCTTCTTCCTTTCCTCCATTAGGTGAGTGCGTGGTGAGGTCGCGTTTTCTTCGGCTCTCCATCATACCGGTTAATTTAAAGCTATTTTTTGACTTATCTTTGTCCAGATTAAGTTTAGTAACTTGTTTTTATTCGTTAATTTCCAGATTGCAACCATGGGCCGCCGACCAGCCCGCTGGTAAGTCATTTTCTGACCCCGTTTGAGCGAAGGGCCGAGCGAGTGTTTCAGAGGAAAATGGCAGCGGCTCCTGCTCGGCGCCATGTGCACGGTGCTGGCCTGCCCCAGGCCTGAGGAATAAGAATAAAAATAATATTATGTGCTATAAAACCCGGCGTTTCTGTCGTCCTACACTGTGAAGTCCATTTAAATGTTGTGTTCACAACGAGCGCCGTAAAGCAGTCCGTTCACGGGGCACGCTAGCACCGTGCGATAACAGTACAAGCTAAATGCTACTACTTTCAGCCCCAGCCAGAGTCTGTTTGAAGCCGTGAAGAGACTTAAAAGCTCCGAGTCACAGTTTATTGTGGTATAAAATAATTCCGTCACCAAATATTCTGACCCTGTTATAAGCCCACGAAGGTCACCTGACTGTGAGAGTCCTCACTGCGCGGTTTCTTTTATAAATAAATTGTTGGTTTTGATTTAACGTCTGTAAAACAGGAAATGTCCTGATCGTCGGTGTGAATCAGTTTGTGTTACTGACTCAAGGATAGGCTGCCGTATGTTCTCCTGTTTGTCCTGCTTTAAAACACCCGCTGGGAGAAGACACTTTTATATTTAGCTGTTAGTTTTAAATAGACGTGGTTGGGGTCAGACACACGTTGTTGCTATGCTTCAAGCAGGTTTCGCTGATGAACAATCAGATAAAAGGGATAATTGTCGTTTTATGAAGAATACTTGGTTACAGCGGTCTCACAGTCCCTGACAGGTCAGACATCACAGGATAAATGTGTGTCTGAACAGACTCTGGCTTTTTTTAGTTTTTGTCTCATCTTTCCTGCTCTGACATCATAAACTCTGATTACAGTCAGTCAGATGGTGTTACAGCTGCGTAGCCAGCATGTGATTGATGTGGTCCAGCGTGCTGGCTGAAGGGTTGTTAGATTGTCCACCTCTTACACTAAGATTCAGTGTTGGTGACGTGTGTTTCCTCTCACAGCTACAGGTACTGCAAGAACAAGCCGTACCCCAAGTCCCGCTTCTGCAGGGGTGTGCCTGGTACGTTCTCCATGTTTCCTGTTTCAGTCTGTAACACTTCAGTGGGACCATGTTCAGGTGACATCACGGTCACCCCTCTGGACCGAACTGTCACAGTGGGCTGCTGTGACTCCTGCAGCTTATTAAGCCGACCGGTCTCGCTGTGGTGCGGTTCTGGTGTGCAAAGGCTGCAGACACTGACTCTTTGGTTGTGTATGTCCTCAGCTGGGAGGTGCTGAGTGCTTTAAGGGACCACTGAGACAAAATGCTGCTGCTGTGTGGCTCACAATTAATTAGTTGGTCATCATTGTTTCATTTTTAAAGCTGCTTTTCCATTGGTACCTACTCAGATCGGCTCAGCGCGTTTTTCCATTAGGTCATAGTAGTACCAGGTACTATAAAGGTACCTTTATCGTACCTGCTTGGCCCGGGTTTCAAACGATCCGAGCAGGCAGTAAAATGTGATGTCATCAGACTGCAGGCCGCCGATTGGCTGGGCAGTAGCATCACGAGAGTGTCTCGTTCCCCGAGTCTGACGACGTGCCACAGGCCGAGCAGCAGGTATGTTCTCCACATCCACCTTTGTTGGAGTGTTCGTGTCACACGTTTATTCGGGACGTGTTGCTATGACGACAGCTGCGTCAGGTGACTCCAGTCGATCCGAGTAGGCGCTGATGGAAAAGCCCATGAGTTGGTCTCGCTGATGCAGACGTGAGTTTCAGTGTTCTTATCCTTCCTCTTCTGTTCTCATCAGACCCCAAGATCAGGATCTTTGACCTGGGCAGGAAGAAGGCCAAGGTGGATGAGTTCCCCCTGTGCGGCCACATGGTCTCTGATGAGTACGAGCAGCTGTCATCAGAAGGTGAGGAGACCAGGAGCCACGACTAACACACCTGTTGGTAACGTGTGTGCTTCTTTGTAGGAGCACACTTTGGCCCGTGAGTGCAGTTTACTGATAAAGACAGTGAGACGATGGCCTCTGTGGTTAAAAGACCAGGTTGCTTTAAACGTTTTGTTAGAGGTGTTATAGCTGAATGAGCCAGTCTCGTTTTCCAGTTTAGATCACTGGCTGTTCCCAGTGTTTGTTCGGGGGGGTACTGATTACTACTGTGGGAAACTATTGTATAGCTGTGAGATGTTTGTAACCTAATGTAACAGCTTGTATATTAAATATAAAAACTATCCTAGTATACAGCACACACTCTCTGCGAGCTTTAAAGCTGCTCCATAAAGACTCGTGTATATGAGGAAGGAGCCAGTTAAACTGGGCCACAGCTGCTTACTGGCACCAGGAACGTTAAACTGGGCTCGTCACAGGTTCAGTGCATCAGGCAGATAGACTTGGTGCTAATGTGTGACTCGTCTGTGGAGGGTCTGCTGTATCACAGTGGGTAACAGGAGGAAGGCTGCTCAGCCACACCCTGAGCACGTTACTCAGTAAGGAAGCATGCACTGCTTCCTGCATGAGTACGTTACTGTTAGAGGATGCACTGAGCCTGGTAGCTGCAGTGTTGGGTCTTAGGGGAAAGTAAAGGTTCCAGGTTAGAACAGTAAAGTTTGTCTTGACTGCGTTCGAGTCCTGGGTTCAGAGAGACGTCAGAGCACAGCTCTCACTCGTGTGATGACCTCAGTAAGCCCCTCCTCCTCAGTTTGTCTGGCTCGTGTTAATGCTGCAGTCAGTCAGGGTTGTTGGCAAACACAAACAGCGGTGCCTATAACTTCATGCATGTTGTGCTTCAACCCCTGTAGCTCTGGAAGCTGCCCGTATCTGTGCTAACAAGTACATGGTGAAGACCTGCGGTAAGGACGGTTTCCACATCCGCATGCGTCTGCACCCCTTCCACGTCATCCGCATCAACAAAATGTTGTCCTGTGCTGGAGCTGACAGGTGAGAGGCTGACTGACCCGTAGCCCTGCTGCACTGAGCGCAGTCTGGCTCATCCTGTAATCCTCTTGTTTTGTGTCGGGCAGGCTCCAGACTGGAATGCGTGGTGCTTTTGGTAAACCCCAGGGCACCGTGGCCCGCGTGCACATCGGTCAGGTGATCATGTCCGTGCGTACCAAGGCCCAAAACAAGGAGCACGTGGTGGAGGCTCTGCGCAGAGCCAAGTTCAAGTTCCCTGGTCGTCAGAAGGTAAACGCTCCCAAAGCTTCTGCTGTAATAAATGTAAAGTGACGTGAGTCCTCTGCAGCTTATTAAGCCGACCGGTCTCGCTGTGGTGCGGTTCTGGTGTGCAAAGGCTGCAGACACTGACTCTTTGGTTGTGTATGTCCTCAGCTGGGAGGTGCTGAGTGCTTTAAGGGACCACTGAGACAAAATGTGTCTTCATCAGGGACTTAGTGTAAGTAAGTGTACTGAAAGGCTGAACCCATGTCTGTGCTCTCGCCCTCAGATCCACATTTCCAAGAAGTACGGCTTCACCAAGTTCAACGCCTGTGACTTTGATGACATGATGGCCGAGAAGCGTCTGATTCCTGATGGCTGTGGGGTCAAATACATCCCCAACAGAGGCCCTCTGGCCCGCTGGAGGGCCCTGCACGCAGTCTGAGGCTGCTCTCTGTGCCCACATAATCAATAAAGATGGCTTTGATTACAAAAGTGATGAGAGCGTGGCTTTGTCTTCATTGAACATGAAATCGCACATCAAGTCTGGGGGAGGTTTTCTAACGTGGTGTCCAGTTGCACTTGAGACTGGACACATTAATCTTACCACAGGTGTTAGGAGTTATACTGAAGTGTGAGCAGTGTGTGAGGATCGTTACAGATCCTAACCTCTATAACTGCATACAGTCCCACACTAACAGCTGATGGTCTCCTTCATGGGGCTCAAAGTATTCAGCCTTTAATTCTGTTAATTTACAGCTGAGGAAACACTGAACACGCTTTGGACTGTAAAGGTAACATGCTGAAAGCCTCGTCTGTCTTCTCTCTGCTGTCCCACAAATGACGTGAACAGGTATCCACATTCATTGATACTGAACACAGGTGGATGTTACCTTCTGACAGGTAACAGTCACGTGGAGCTGCAGCTGTACTGTAAACACCAGTTTAACCAAAATAAGAACAAAGTTGTAACATTAAAGAACAGCGGCTCAGTAGGATGAGTGCTCTGCAGTGATCAGACCTGTGACGTGTCCATGCTCTCAGCTCAGTTTGACTTGTTGCTGCGTTTCAGGTAAAGAGCTTTAAATGAACTTGCGTCTGTGTTCTTATTGACGAGCTGCTGAAGCATCGGGAACAGCTGACAGCTAAACGTGTTGGCAAATCAGGATTAGAAGATAATCAAACACATTATTGCTGCCATCGCTGTTCACCCGTTCCCTACTGGTGGTGGTCAGAGGGCCCGGTGGCGCCAGTGTCCGGCAGCCTCACCTCTGTCAGTGCGCCCCAGGGTGGCTGTGGCTACAATGTAGCTTGCCATCACCAGTGTGTGAATGTGTGTGTGAATGGGTGGATGACTGGATATGTAAAGCGCTTTGGGGTCCTTAGGGACTAGTAAAGCACTATATAAATACAGGAAATTTACCATTTATTTATTTTTGGTTAACTTAGGGATATAATGTCCAGTAGGTGGAGCTACTGGACATTATATCCTATATATATATATAGCTACTAGGGGCAGGGATAGCTCAGTAGGTAAAGTGGTCGCCCCATGATCGGAAGGTCGGCGGTTCGAATCCACTTAACGGCTACCCTGAGGTACCCCTGAGCAAGGTACCGTCCCTACACACTGCTCCCCGGGCGCCTGCTTAGTGGGCTGCCCACTGCTTCACTGAGTGAATGGGTCAAATGCAGAGAAAAACAAGTAATTTCCCCATGGGGATCAATAAAGTATCCATTATTATTATTATTATTACTGTTTCTGTTTTTAAGGAGACCAAATGAAGGTCCTGGTTCAGCGTCTGCAGCTCCCACCATAGCACCAGCTGTACTGCTGTATGTAGTTCAGTGCTCACTGTTGCGCTTCTCGTGGGACATTTCTGTGAGAAACAGTTTTTGCAGTACGTTTGGAGTCCGTAACGTTTGTTTTCATCCATCTGTTTGGCACCGGTGTGTCCCTGCTTCATCCAGGCCGACCTGTCCGCTGGAGACAGGAGGACAGTCTGCAGGTTCTCCCGTGTTTTCCTGGCTGGCTTCCTCCTACGGTCCAGAGACATCTGTTAGTGGGTGGGGCTAACTGGTGATTCTAGATTTCCTGTTGGAATCACTGGCAAGAAGATTACAAAGAAATGAAATCTAGTATGAAAGTTTGGACAGCGGTGGGAGTGGACACTTCCTTGCATTCAGGTGATGGCTGGTTTCACCTGTGTCTTTGTATGCCACAGCGTAGCTTGTGCCAGGTGTTGGACACTGGCTGTGAGACACAGTTCACAGATCCGGACTTGTGAGTGGGAGGACACCGTGTGATTATTCCACAGCTGGACTCCAGGTGTCATCCCAGATTCCCAGCAGGACACTGATCCGAGTTAGAAACGCTGAGGAGTGAACCACGTCAGGTGCCTCCACCTGTAAAGCTGTTCCTGTTTCAGGTTCCTCAGTGTTGCCCCCTGCTGTTAGTTTAACAGCCCTTTCTGCTAACTGACCAGATCAATATCTCTGAAGTGTAACTGACACGGTCCTAAGCTCTGATGAACAAGTCTTCTTTGAATGTTTTGGAGCAGTGTACACGTCTTTAACCTGCAGGCTGTCTTAAACTTCCCACACCTGATCTGTTCATCTGTGGACTGTTTGCCTCCTCACAGTAAATACTTAAGTCATATATGTGTAACCAGGCAGGTTTGTGGTTTTTTACTTTGAAGTATTCAAATGTTAATGTCTGCAATGATTTTCCTGATAAAGACTTGATCTCTGACAAACAGAAGAAAGTTTTTCACAGCAGCAGATCTCCTGCTGCTTCCTCCTTGTAGTCCCTCCTACAGGAAAGAGAGTGGCGGGGGTAGCTTTGAGTTTCAGTCGAGAGACAGGAGTAAGAAGCGAACACACCCTACAACTCCAAGAAGTCCCAGAGCTGGTAAGCT
The DNA here is from genome assembly GCF_041146795.1 of Maylandia zebra. NCBI lineage: Eukaryota > Metazoa > Chordata > Actinopteri > Cichliformes > Cichlidae > Maylandia > Maylandia zebra. The sequence continues at coordinate 21,458,317 of NC_135186.1, read as the reverse complement.
GTAGTTTGACGACCCACAGAAGGAGCGAGCGAAGGAAAAGCCGTCTCAGTGGAGCGTGTGACCTGTAATCTGCTGCTGTGTGTTTATGACTACAGAGCTGCACTCTCCTACACACTAAGCTGTGTGTCTGGGTTCAAGACCTGACAGCTGGAGCTCACATTACAGCAGCTGGTACAGCCTGCTACACACACGCTGTAGTTTCATGTGTTGTGCTGAAAGTAGACGTGTAACAGCTTTAGAGCTAACAGAGCTGAACTAGAGTCATTTCTCCATGTTTCCCATGACGTCAGGATCATTCCTGCGATGGTCACTGCTCCGTGTTTTCTGTTTGATTTTAGGATTTTATCATCTTGTTTTCTGGAGTTTCGCTTCTTGTTTTCCACGTTAGTTTCACATGTGTGCCGTGGGTTTTCCATGATTGTTTCCGTGTGTCCTGTTTCATACTGACTGGACTGTTATGTTTGTTTGTTTTCCTTCATATTTCTCCTGTTTGGGTTTCTGGACATTGTTCTCCAGGCCCTGAGGAAATGATGTGGTTACAGTCGCTGCAGGACACTAAGAGCAGTGACAGACTGAAGTAACTGAACACCGTGGTCTTCCTGTCAGGGACTCATCAGTCCACAGATGTGATTGCACTCATTAATGCAAAACATCTGTGGCTGAGGGGGGACCTTGGACAGATCTGGACTAGTTTGGTTTCCTGAAGACGTGTCAGCTCTATCTTCAGCTCTAAGAACCTGAGTGGATTTGTCCCTTAAGAGGAACCACTACTGATCATGTGCATCATCTCGTGAGCCAAAGTGTGAATGTGTGGGTCATCATCAGCAGGGGTTTCGGGTGAAACCATCGTGGCCAACAGACTGAAAGCTAACTGGCTATGTTATTTTGTCTGAAAGTAAATATGAGTGGACATTTTTTAATGAACACACTATTAATTATTTATGTGAGAACATTTTTAAGGAACTGAAATGGTAACAAATTTAAGAAACACAGACAGAGGACACGGAGCAAACATCATCTCTGTGGGCAACAAGTGTTTACATGTGGACGGTTTTATACATACACACGATTGAACTCAGTTTGACCCTTTTTATGCTAGTGGGTTTTAAATAGATAATGATGCAGGGCAGCACGGTGGTGCCAGGGTTAGCACTGTTGCCTCACCAGCAGAAGGCCCTGGGTGGCAGTCCATCATCTGACCGAGGTCGCTGTGTGTTCTAGCTGTGCCTTCCTGGGTTCCCTCTGGCTCCCTCAGTCCAAAGACATGCGGCTTTAGCTTAACTGGAGACTGTAAATTGCCCATAGAACGGGTAAATGTGAGCCTCTGCATTGGCCCTGTGACAGGGTGGTGACGTGTTCAGGGTGGAACCCCCCCTCCCAGGTCACCTGACCTTAGATAAGGGGGAGAACAAATATGTGGTTCATGTCTAAGATTTATGCTAAAGCTATTGTTGGTCATCAGGAGGAATTGGAGAAGTGAATAATTTTAATTTCACAAGAAACAGGAAGAAACAGGAAGTTTCACTGCTGAGTCAAACCACGAGAAACAGGAATAATCACAGTTCATGTTTATGCACAAGCAACAACAGCCATTAGATTTGTGCTGGTTTGCTGTTTACTTCTTTTTATCAATTAAAATCATTCAAATTAAAAACCTTTTAGTTATACAACCCCAGCTCCAAAAATGTTGTTCCCAAATCAAACAGACGGTGAAACACCATTAGAGGAAAATATTCTGGATTTGATGGCAGCAACAAACTCCCGTCTTCTTTGCACCATCAGAGATGCAGTGGTCTGTCTCCTCTTTAGTCCACGTCTCAGTTATGTTCACATCAAAGCTTCCATCAAAAGTGTTTTTTTTAAACACCAAACAAAGCTGAATTTGTCCCGTAGCAGCCCTCAGCTCATGTGTTTCATCATGTTTCTCGATGGGGACTGTGCTTCCTTCCAGCTGTTGGCCATGAGTCTGTCTCTCCTCCTGCTGCTTGCCGTCCTCGTGGATGTGACCGATACTAAAGCTGGTTCAGATTTTAGGATCTGTGCCTTCAACACACAACACTTTGGTGAATCCAAGTCGAAGAAGAGTGACGTTATGGTGACTCTTGCCAGGGTAAGGTAAAAAGAAAGACTGGGTAAGAGTGCTTGTGTTCTTGTATTTGTCTCAAGCAGCTGAGGGACAGTGTCGTGGTTCTTTAGTGGACGATAGTCACTACATGGCTGTAGCTAGTGGGGCCACTAACAAACTGACAGAATTACTCAGTGAATCAGTAAAAATGATTTGTTTAGAGAAACTTGTTTCCTGTTTGAAAATTTGTTCACCACATTGTGAAATTAACCAAAGCAACCAAACAAAGGCTATGAAGACACTTCCATGCATTATCATTTAGCACCACAAGGTGGCGCAGAGTCAATGCCAACGCGTTCCTTACTACATCAGTCGGAATGAACACGTTCTAATTTGCGCGGTGGTCTGGGAAAAGGACCAAAAAGAACAAATATAACAAATATTTTTAGGGATGCAGGACATTTTTATTTTATTGCAGGTGACCAGCGGGGCGAATAATGAGTGGCTCCTCTGTGTGTCCCACTCCCACTCACCTTTTCATGGCTGTGCTGTGTCTCCATTTCAGATCATCACACGCTGTGATGTGTGTTTGCTCCAGGAAGTGAGAGACAGTAGAGGAAAAGCTTTACCACTGCTGCTCGACTCCCTAAAACGGTGATTATTCATTCGCTTCCACCCACACACACCAACACACACACACACCCACAGATACCCACAGATACCCCCACAGACACCCACACACAGACCCACCCCCACAGACACCCACACACAGACCCACAGTCACCCACACACACCCACAGACACCCACAGACACATGTTATTGCATAAGTTTGGAGGTGAGTGGTTTGGACTCTAAATGCTCAAACTTAGCGACTGACACATGCAGTGACTGCATCCCCGTCCCATCTGTGCTGTTTCACCCTCAGGTTTGACACCAAGTATAAATATGAGACTGTGGCCAGCGAGAGACTGGGCAGGTCTGAGACATACCGGGAGCAGTACGTGTTTGTGTACAGGTGAGCTACACCTCTGTGCACAGGACATCTAAGTGCAGGTATAGTGACGGAGTCTGGCTTCACTGAACCTGAATGTGTTCAGGAAGGAGACGGTGAGGGTCATGGACCAGTATCAGTACCCTGATAATAAACCAGGAGACGTCGACGCTTTCTCCAGAGAGCCATTTGTTGTCCGCTTCAGAGCGGACCGCACAGGTCGGTCCCCGATGCTTCCCTGTGACAGAATGGAAATATTGGTGTTGTTGGATGGATTCTCCCTCTAACCCTCATTTCCATCCTCAGCTATAAAGGAGTTTGTTCTCATACCTCAGCACACCACGCCCTCCAACACCACCAAGGAGCTCGATGCCCTCTATGATGTTCTACAGCATGTGAGAAACATGTGGAAAACTGAGGTAAAGACTATTTTGGCATTCATCAAACAGACAAGAAGTCAATACCACAGGTGTACATGGTGACCGCTGTGCTGTAATGGGCAGAATGTGATGCTTCTTGGAGACTTTAATGCGGGCTGTGGCTACCTCGCTAAGAAGAACAGGAAGAATGTGCGCCTAATCACAGACACGAATCTTATTTGGCTCATCCCAGACGACGCTGACACCACCGTGCGATCGACCACATCCTGCCCCTACGACAGGTAAACGCACAAAGCTTTGATTCAGGAGAGTTCCCAAGATTTTAGGATCCCTGGAACTTTTCAAGAAACAAAGTTTCCTTTGATAAAAGCTGATATGCAATATGTAAATGTAAGCAGACTATAGCAGACTTAAATGTGACCGTGTGAATGAAATAAGAGACATGAGTAAATGTGTGCTGCTCTCTGCTTGTGCCAACAGGATTGTTGTGAATGGGGAAACCTTTCACAGAGCCATCGTGCCTGCTTCAGCCAAACCGTTTAACTTTCCAGAGGAATACGGACTGACGGAGGAGCAGGTAACAGTCCACGCTCTGCATGTCTGTACCAGTGTGTGTGGACTGTACAGAAACACACACCTACAGAGTGTGTTAAACACGGTGTGCTGTGATTTTGTTACTGAAACAGATCAAACTCTGTTCATTTGTTGACACTGGCTGTTCTTCCTGTGTTTTTTATTCAGGCGCTGGATGTCAGCGACCATTACCCGGTAGAGGTCCTGCTAAAGGTCAAGGATTCCAGAGCCTTTCTTGGGGGCTCATCTATTACCAGTGGAAACCAGTTTATGACTTTGTTTGTCCTAAGCCATGTTGCCTTTCAAATATTGACAAGGTAGTTAAATAATAAACCTGGAGGATGAGATAGGTCTGTGTTATAGCCAAGTTCATGAACTGATGAGGACATGCGGAGCTGAACTTTCCAAACATCCCTGATGTTGGTCTGCAGGTTAAAAAAGATAAAATTACACAACTATTTACCTTCAACAATATGGCTTTGACTGCAGTGTACAATGGCCGAGCTGTGTGTGGATGTGTATGCGTGACTTCACTGTTAGGCTGCAGATTCGCTCAGTTTATGGCAGCTGGACCCAAAGTGTTCAAAGATCAAATACACATGATTTCATCCACAGCACACAAAACTGTGCACACAACTGACAATGAAAGTTTCTCACCTGCTGTAAATATTTGTGAGTGTGTTTATGGTGTAAAAATCATCTGAGGCCAGGTTTGTTTTCAGTGCAGAGGTATGTGTAAACTTCATGTTTCGCTTTTTTCTGTTTGTTTTTTTCAGCCTTTAGTGCGACAGGACAGAAAGACGAGGAGTAAGACATGCTGCTCACGGCTGCAGGCTCGATTCAAACACAGGCCTAAAGGCCGTAAACTTTAGTGTGTTCCCAGGATGAGCGGGGGAGTTTCTAAATACGATCGAGGACACGCTAACCTCCTTTCCTTTCTTGTTTCTGATTGGACAGCCAAATTGGACTTTTCTGCTCCTGCACACACTATTAAACTATCATTGATTCCCATTATTGTGTCATGACCAGCTTCTTGAGATGTCTTCATGGACAGTTTGCAGATCATCATGTGTCAGACTGGACACTGTGGACGACTGCTCTGTGGGCTTAGATCCTGCCTGTGTTCTTACCTAGTGTCAGAATCCTCGGCTGTGCAGCAGAAGACTGTTTGATGAATTCTGAGTGAGAAGTTTACAACAGAGGTGCACAGCTTTGGTCTGCGTACAGAGAGCGTCTGTATGTGCTGCTGCTGCTCTGATCGTCCACATGTCAGCCACAGAGACAAAGTGAAAAAAGTGTGAAAACCTGAAAACTGTAACAGCTGAACTTCCTGCTGAACTCCGCTCCTTTCCCAATCGATCAGTATTAGACAGACACAGTGTGTCATACACGCCGAGCACAACCCAAACAGACATGCTTCATTTTTCTTGCTTAATATACAAAACAAAGCCTCCCAGTCTTTGTTTTATTGCAGCTACAAAGCTTGTCGTTTGTTACTCTGACATGAAAGTGTTGGCACTACATGAATCTGAAGTCGTAACTCTGATAGACCCTCACCATCATGTTGTACTGAAGCACACACAGCACCTCACTCTCTCTCTAAATCACACATGCAAAATAAAATTAATCAGCACCATGGAGGACAACAGCAATCCCAGGCTGTGGGACACGTACACGTCATATAAGGTCACACCACGATGTCTGTAATCATGGAACAAAGGAGAAGTGTCCACAAACCCACTGTGTGCGTCACCTCATCCTCGGTCTGTGTTACTTTACAGTGGAACAGACACTCATATTACAGTAAGAGCACATATTATAACAACAGTAGTAACAATGTTTCAGACTGTATCTTTTGAGCCTTGCGGGTCGTTGTACTCATCCTGCTCTCTTCTCTCTCTCCTCTTTTGAGCACCATTTTTCGCTTTGCTCGCTCAACATGAAATAAAATGCTGCTGTGCTGTTTAACTCTACACTCAAAAAAGTCAACTAAGGCAGTTGTTTGATTAATTCAATAGACATTTGTCTATTTAACATGAACATATTGAGTTTAGGTTTTTAAATCATTATCAGTTGTTGGTTTAACATAAAATAACAAAAAGTTTAATGAACTAGATTTGCATTCTTCAGTTCAATTAAATGTAATTATTTTAAATCAACAACTCTAAAACCGATGCCTAGTGCGCATGCTCAAACTTCCCAAAAGTGAAGAGGCGGGAACGCGGAGAAGTTATATGTGTTCAGTGGACTGCCATTTCCCTCTGCGGAATCTTCCACAATACAGGTAAGTAATAAATAACTCAAAATATCTTAGTCAAACGAAGTTGTTTTGTCCATTAATTGTTTAACAATGTTTTTAATTCCAAATGTGTAAGTTGTCATTAGACAGCGGGAGTGGAGCAAATACAGTGAAAATCTGGTATTAGACGGTGCCAATCGGTACCGTCTAATACCTGATTTATAATCCGCTCTGGGTATATTTATACTATTATTAGCATTTCCACTTCATTGTTTTTCTTTTTTTTTTTTTTTTACCCGTTTTTGCAGTTAGTCTTATAGTGTTTTTAGCGGTTATTGATATGTTTAATTCAATATTTAACACGTTTGTAATTTACTTTCAAAGTAAATGAAGTTAGCTAAAGCTAGTATGGTTGTCTCATTGAACTTCTACCTAGCTCTGTTAGCATTCACTTTGGTTTTAAATGACGGTTATTGCAAGACATGGTCTTTGTTCACTTTTTTTATTATCATTTGCATTTTTTCTTTCTTTCTTTCTTTCTCTCTCCTTTTATTTTAAGCATTCGGCCTCTCACAGTAATGCAAGTTAAACTAGCATGCGCGATTTGCTAAATATTAGCTGTGTCCAAATTCAGGGGCTGCATCCTTCGAATTGACTTGATGCTAGTACATGGGAAAAAGAGCATAAACACGAGGTCAGAGGAAAAGGCAATGGCGGATAGTTATGAAAATTGCCTGTCGGACCTTTACCGCAACTACCAGCATCTTTATTGCATAGTGTGAAACACTGCTATTACATTTGGCAACAGATTGGATATTTATCTGTGAATTTTATATTGCAAGAGGTATTTATATGTATTTGTATTTTTTTTTATACATTTGCAACAAAGTAAAAAAAAATCCACTGTGGAATTTTTATAAAATAATTTTTTCTGTTTTCTTTACCATAGTAACACCACAAAGAAAGCTGACCCCTTTTTCTGATTGTTTGTGCCTCCTCTTTAATACATGGTAAGCCTTTTACCATCATATATTTTTTATGATAGTTTTATGATTTAATCAAAGTGAAAAAAAGGTGCCAATAAAACTATCCTTAAAACTGCTTTTCTTTTTTTCTTTCAGTGACTTGTATGTGGCAGTGCAAGCGTTGTTCCATCAGGGAGAGTAGTAGGTACAATTATTGAAACACTGTACAGGGCTCGCAAAATGGCTAGCCCGACGTCCCAGGGCTAGCGATTTTTCCAGTCGGGCTACCAAAATCTATCTCTGCCCTGCCCGTCGGGCTGTCATAAGAAGGAAAAATATATGTCAATGCTTCTGCATTCTTTCGGAAATGTAGCTGGGTAATTATGTCATTGGCATCGGTGAGCCACTGTCAATATGTGACATATTGAAATCGCGTTTGAATTTGCGCTTGTTTTTTGCTTTCACTTTGCAATCGCGCGACCTGTGTATAGAGAGCGACAGCACTGATCTGTGAGTGATGATAATTTGTGCACCAATTCCTCTGACATCGTCTTATCAATCGTTAGCTTACTATGCAAACATGACAAGTGAAATCTCCCGCAGCTTAAACATGTGAGAGGTTGATCGCGCAGACAATCGCTGAGTGTTATGTGAGTGCGTGTGTGTAAAAGCAGCAGGATATTAATTGTAGTTCTGCTGAGCCAAATAAGACAGGTCAGGGTGAAGAAGTGACAGCCAAAGAAAAGCTTACCACAAAACGGAAAAGTTATGACAAATCAGACTATAAGGCAAAAAGAAAGTGCAGCTTTATGGTTTCATGGACAAAAGAATTTCTGTGGCTGCAACATGACGAGCTATATAACCGGGGCTGCACATAAGTGGTCCGCAAGTGCGTATTTGCTGTCAAAATAAAAAACGCGCACAAGATAAGAAGTTGCAACGCGTGTTTGCATACATAAGATTTTCTGGAGGAGGACATATTTGTTTAGAACTCTTAAATATGTCGAAGAAGCTCCTTTAAGCAATTACTTTGGTTTTCCTCCACCTCCAAAGAAATGTCAGAAGGAGTCCGAACCACAAAAGAAGCGCGTATTCTCGCAAAAGTGATTGCAGGAGGTGAGCTGGCTTCAAACAAATGATGAACGCACAGATGTGGTGCAGAATGTGCCGTGAAAATCCCACTCTAGGACAAAAACAGCCTTTTATATGGATGCAAACGCGCGCTGCAACTTCTTATCTGGTGCGCGTCTTTTATTTTGACAGCGAATGCGCACATGCGGACCACTTATGTGCACCCGTGTAAATAACATAATGTTCTGCCAGGTGTGTTGTTGGTTTTCCCTCGATTTCTGAGTCGACAAGCGCCTTTGTTACTGGGACCAGTCATTTTAAGAAAGGCCCCCATTAGAAATGGATTATTGCTCAGTCTGCAATATCTTTCCCAGAACAAACACCAATTGCAAATAATATACTAAAAATAAACCTGAAAAATCTGTTTAGAACAGCATACTGTGTTGCAAAGAGTGAACTACCACTGGTGCAATTTAGCAGTCTTTGCAAACTTCAAAAAGCAAATGGCCTAGATCTTGGTTCCACTTGCCTCTTACTTGTGACTTTAGTGGAAATTTCAAATTCAGTATCTGACACAGACTGATTCATGTCCTACACAGACAGCACTGATGTCTGCATGGTCTTCTAAAAGCAGCTTTAGTCAGCTTAGATGTGAAGTGAGTGAAATATACAGTTGCGTTTTTAATCAATGTATTTGTTCTCTATTGCAGATTGACAAGGAGTTTCTGCGAATCACCACAAAGCCTCTGCTATCTACTTTCTTTGCCGAGCTTGACCAATACACGCCACGCTTAATGGAAATCTTTCTGACCAAAGGAGGGACACGTGGAAAGAAAATAAGAGGTCTCATGCTTGCCATCTCCAAGGTTTGTATTAGGATTGAGTAGACTTTGTCATAGGCAGCAAAAATAACTTTTATTTGGAGATGAAGTTGTCAATTTTGTTTCGGCTTAACAAGTGGTACATGCCAGGTTCTAACCTAAAGAATAATTATGCAAGTTAACTGATTACCCTAGCTTTAAGAAAAACAGACTGGTTTTGGCTCATATTATCTCCTCCTCCTCTCCAGCATGACAACATCCATACCAGACGAGCATGCATCTTGAAGTCTTTGTGCATCCACCTAAACGAAGACTATGAGAAGTTAATAAAGGAGTACTTGGTGAGCCATTGTGACAGCATGTTGTCTGTAACATTCTCATACAAATTGTGACGTTGCCTCAAATGCAAATCATTAAAATTAAAATTTTGAGATTAGCAACAAGACACCTGGTATTGGGGAAAGGATGTCTTGAATACCAAACAGTATTAAGCGTTGCAATAAAGAATTTCTGGAATTTGGTATTGGAAGGAAAGAAATTTATGCCTACTTAAACTTGATACACAAACATACAATGCATTTAACATGCATCAAGACTATATTGCTTTTGAATCTGTACTTGGATTAAAACAAGTCCTGTTGTTTTTTCATTGTTATGGTCATCAGTATTTGTAAATAGAAATGTCTATGAACTTTGAGCTGTTTAGTACTAACACTTCTATACCTGTTTTATTTTAGCAGCTGAGTTAGCCTTTTCTCGAGTCCTGTCCCCCTAAGTTACTCTTGCTACGTCCGACAAACAAATGGTTTCCTCTGCGCACCAATGGGTACCCGAATGTGCGAGCAGACATGCTTCATAATGTTCGGTACATTTACCTGGGAATGGGGCCATACACACTGTTTAATCCATTCACGTTGTTTTTGACTTTGTGAATGGAAAGAACACAACTCCTCCAGACACAATCTCTCGGCGTATCGGTGGGCACACCGCTTCTCCATCTTGCTTGAGGTTAATGTTTGTCAGACACAGTAACGGTTGCTATAATGTGTAATTGGACAATGGCCCTTTCGGGGGAGGGGCCGGTGAGAGGTCAATTATGCCACCTCTTTTGACATGAGAGGTGTATTTTATAATTTATGTATTGGAGTAATTACTAACAACTACTTTAGTGGTGTAATTTTCTGTTTATTACTTTGACTACTTGGATTTTATGAACAGCATAGAAACAGTTGTTTAAACAATCTCTTAAATTTTACTTTGTTGTCTTATACTTTTTCATGTAGGATACGGACAGCGAGGCAAAAAGCTGCATGGAGCAAACTGTGATGGGGGTGTACGTCATCCAGAAGGAGGGTGCTGAACCTGAAGATGACCCAGAGGACGTTGGTGTCGTGATTGAGGGTGTGGAGGCTAACACTGATTTGGGTAACATTGCACAAGCATGTGCTCTGTTGTTTGGACTTGTATACTGTTTGAACCTGAGCTACCCACCAGAACTTAAATGCACCTTTGAAGTCCTCCAGAAGATACTTTTAAATCTTGATGGACAAAAGCTGTCTTCAAAGGTACAGTTTCTGAAAAACAAGCTTATGGGGTGA